>NC_064638.1:1018517673-1019142673 GCF_023864345.2 Schistocerca serialis cubense | reverse complement strand
AAAATAAGAGAAGAAAGATGTGCATTAATCTGAACAGATCATCATGCACTGGATGCTAGGCGCTTTGTGAAACAAGGTCTTTTTTTCTTCAATAATATGAATTTGGCGCCCTGCCCCCCCTCCCCCTGAAACTGTAGATACCCCAGTTTCTCCCCACCCCCTAGTTCCGGGCCTGTTGCACATCTGGCACCTTAGATGCACCAGTAAAATTTTTCCGGATAGCATCTGGCTGCTTGATGCTATTATTTTTATAGCTAACTGCCACATTTCTCTAGCCAGAAGTGGGAGAAGGTACTGCTCATTTGCGACTCAACTGCAAATGCGCATAAGCTCGCTTGCAACCGCTCAAACGAATCTAATGTAAACAGTTGTGACGTCACACCCATCGGAGACAATTTGTTGTTATGAAACATAGCATAGTCTTCCTAAAGCATTTGACACATTTTGCTGTTACGTGTGATTTGTGATCAAGACATCACAAAAATAATTTCTAGTTAAAGATTTAACTTTCAACAAACACTAGTAATTAAATCCCTGCTGCACACCCAAATCACTGATTTCATTTAAGAAACTGTTACTTTATTTGGTCCCCCCATGAACCATGGACCTTGCCGTTGGTGGGGAGGCTTGCGTGCCTCAACGATACAGATAGCCGTAACGTAGATGCAACCACAACGGAGGGATATCTGTTGAGATGCCAGACAAACGTGTGGTTCCTGAAGAGGGGCAGCAGCCTTTTCAGTAGTTGCAGGGGCAACAGTCTGGATGATTGACTGATCTGGCCTTGTAACACTAACCAAAACGGCCTTGCTGTTGTGGTACTGCGAACGGCTGAAAGCCAGGGAAAACTACAGCCGTAATTTTTCCCGAGGGCATGCAGCTTTACTGTATGGTTAAATGATGATGGCATCTTCTGGGGTAAAATATTCCGGAGGTAAAATAGTGCCCCATTCGGATCTCCGGGCGGGGACTACTCGAGAGGACGTCGTTATCAGGAGAAAGAAAACTGGCATTCTACAGATCGGAGCGTGGAATGTCAGATCCCTTAATAGGGCAGGTAGGTTAGAAAATTTAAAAAGGGAAATGGATAGGTTAAAGTTAGATATAGTGGGAATTAGTGAAGTTCGGTGGCAGGTGGAATAAGACTTCTGGTCAGATGAATACAGGGTTATAAATACAAAATCAAATAGGGGTAATGCAGGAGTATGTTTAATAATGAATAAAAAAATAGGAGTGCGGGTAAGCTACTACAAACAGCATAGTGAACGTATTATAGCGGCCAAGATAGACACGAAGCCCATGCCTACTACAGTAGTACAAGTTCATATGCCAACTAGCTCTGCAGATGACGAAGAAATTGAAGAAATGTATGATGAGATAAAAGAAATTATTCAGGTAGTGAAGGGAGACGAAAATTTAATAGTCATGGGTGACTGGAATTCGACAGTAGGAAAAGGGAGAGAAGGTAACATAGTAGGTGAATATGGATTGGGACTACGAAATGAAAGAGGAAGCCGTCTGGTAGAATTTTGCACAGAGCATAACTTAATCATAGCTAACACTTGGTTCAAGAATCATAAAAGAAGGTTGTATACATGGAAGAATTCTGGAGATACTAAAAGGTATCAGATAGATAATATAATGGTACGACAGAGATTTAGGAACCACGTTTTAAATTGTAGGACATTTCCAGGGGCAGACATGGACACTGACCACAATCTATTGATTATGAACCGTAGATTAAAACTGAAGAAACTGCAAAAAGGTGGAAATTTGAGGAGATGGGACCTGGATAAACTGAAAGAACCAGAGGTTGTACAGATTTTCAGGGACAGCATAAGGGAACAACTGACAGGAATGGGGGAAAGAAATACAGTAGAAGACGAATGGGTAGCTCTGAGGGATAAAGTAGTGAAGGCAGCAGAGGATCAAGTAGGAAAAAAGACGAGGGCTAGTAGAAACCCTTGGGTAACAGAAGAAATATTGAATTTAATTGATGGAAGGATAAAATATAAAAATGCAGTAAATGAAGCAGGCAAAAAGCAATACAAACGTCTCAAAAATGAGATCGACAGGAAGTGCAAAATGGCTAAGCAGGCATGGCTAGAGGACAAGTGTAAGGATGTAGAAGCTTATCTCACTAGGGATAAGATAGATACCGCCTACAGGAAAATTAAAGAGACCTTTGGAGAAAAGAGACCTTTGGAGAAAAGAGACCCACTTGTATGAATATCAAGAGCTCAGATGGAAATACAGTTCTAAGCAAAGAAGGAAAATCAGAAAGATGGAAGGAGGATATAGATGGTCTATACAAGGGCGATGTACTTGAGGACAATATTATGGAAATGGAAGAGGATGTAGATGAAGATGAAATGGGAGAAACGATACTGCGTGAAGAGTTTGACAGAGCTCTGAAAGACCTGAGTCGAAACAAGGCCCCGGGAGTAGACAACATTCCATTAGAACTACTGACGGCCTTGGGAGAGACAGTCCTGACAAAACTCGACCATCTGGTGAGCAAGATGTACGAGACAGGCGAAATACCCTCTGACTTCAAGAAGAATATAATAATTCCAATCCCAAAGAAGGCAGGTGTTGACAGATGTGAAATTTACCGAGCTATCAGTTTGATAAGTCACAGCTGCAAAATACTAATGCGAATTATTTACACACGAATGGAAAAACTGGTAGAAGCCGACCTCGGGGAAGATCAGTTTGGATTCCGTAGAAATGATGGAACACATGAGGCAATACTGACCTTACGACTTATCTTAGAAGAAAGATTAAGGAAAGGCAAACCTACGTTTCCAGCATTTGTAGACTTAGAGAAAGCTTTTGACAATGTTGACTGGAATACTCTCTTTCAAATTCCAAAGGTGGCAGGGGTAAAATACAGGGAGCGAAAGGCTATTTACAATTTGTACAGAAACCAGATGGCAGTTATAACAGTCGAGGGGCATGACAGGGAAGCAGTGGTTGGGAAGGGAGTGAGACAGGGTTGTAGCCTCTCCCCGATGTTATTCAATCTGTATATTGAGCAAGCAGTAAAGGAAACAAAAGAAAAATTTGGAGTAGGTATTAAAATCCAGGGAGAAGAAATAAAAACTTTGAGGTTCGCCGATGACATTGTAATTCTGTCAGAGACAGCAGAGGACTTGGAAGAGCAGTTGAACGGAATGGACAGTGTCTTGAAAGGAGGATATAAGATGAACATCAACAAAAGCAAAACGAGGATAATGGAATTAGATTAGGAAATGAGACACTTAAAGTAGTAAAGGAGTTTTGCTATTTGGGGACCAAAATAACTGATGATGGTCGCAGTAGAGAGGATATAAAATGTAGACTGGCAATGGTAAGGAAAGCGTTTCTGAAGAAGAGAAATTTGTTAACATCGAGTATAGAGTTAAGTGTCAGGAAGTCGTTTCTGAAAGTGTTTGTATGGAGTGTAGCCAGGTATGGAAGTGAAACATGGACAATAAATAGTTTGGACAAGAAGAGAATAGAAGCTTTCGAAATGTGGTGCTACAGAAATATGTTGAAGATTAGGTGGGTAGATCACATAACTAATGAGGAGGTATTGAATAGGATTGGGGAGAAGAGAAGTTTGTGGCACAACTTGACTAGAAGAAGGGATCGGTTGGTAGGACATGTTCTGAGGCATCAAGGGATAACTAATTTAGCATTGGAGGGCAGCATGGAGGGTAAAAATAGTAGAGGGAGACCAAGAGATGAATACACTAAGCAGATTCAGAAGGATGTAGGTTGCAGTAGGTACTGGGAGATGAAGGAGCTTGCACAGGATAGATTAGCAAGGAGAGCTGCATCAAACCAGTCTCAGGACTGAAGACCACAACAACAACAACTTTATTTGGTACAGACCATTCTGACTCTGTTCACCATTTCAATTGCTCTCTGGATTTTGATCTCTAATGATGAATTTCAAGTTTCACCTACAGTAACAATGCAGCTCACAAAATCAATTTCATTCTTGTGAGAACAATACAGTGATCAAATTGTAAGTAGGCTGTTTAGGTTTTTTTATTGGTAACGCCACCTCTGTATGAAAATCACTGGCTGTGCTGTGTGCAGTCTGTGGCTAGTTTGCATTGTTGTCTGCCATTGTAGTGTTGGGCAGCGGCAGCTGGATGTGAACAGCGCGTAGCGTTGCGCAGTTGGAGGTGAGCCGCCAGCAGTGGTGGATGTGGGGAGAGAGATGGCGGAGATTTGTAATTTGTCATGAACTGCTATATTTATACATGATGATATCAAGGTAAATACATTGTTTGTTCTCTATTAATATCTTTCATTTGCTAACTATCCCTATCAGTAGTTAGTGCCTTCCATAGTTTGAATCTTTTATTTAGCTGGCAGTAGTGGCGCTCGCTGTATTGCAGTAGCTTGAGCAGCGAAGATTTTTGTGAGGTAAGTGATTTGTGAAAGGTATAGTTTAATGTTAGTCAGGCCCATTCTTTTGTAGGGAATTTTGAAAGTCAGATTGCGTTGCGCTAACAAAATATTGTGTGTCAGGTTAAGCACAGTCATTGTATAAATTGTTCAAAGGGGAAGTTTCATATGTCGACCCTTAGCCGAGGATACCTCACTGGAATCTTCTGATTTTTTCTTGTAGTTTGTGTATTTAGTGTAGATTTTGTTTATTGCTAGCGCGTAATTGTAGAGAGAATCTCCTTTGTAGCTGCAGTCTTTCATTGTTGTACAGTAAAACAGTTGTGGCATGCATGTGGATTTGCACCAAGTATTTCGCAGCTGCAATTAACTAGATATTATTTTCAGTGCTATGTTAATGTGTTCTCTTATTTTTGATCTTCAAATTGTGTTTTTCTGTGTTGTCGTGTGAAATACTGTGACAATAATGGCGTGTGAAAAACGTAATACTAGGCTCCAAAGTAAACTGAGAAATGACAGTGAAAATGAAAGCAGTGTGTTAGCGCCACCGAGTAATGAATTAACTGATGTTCAAAGTAGTAATTTGGTAATTGTGCATAGGGAAATGGAGCGGGCGGCAAACAATGGCGTGGACAGTGAAACAATTAGTGAAGAGGGAAGCATTATCGATCGATCGGTCGGCAACAGCTCGCCTCAGGAATCCGAAATGACAGGACACAATTTTGCAAATACTGTAGATTCAGGTTTTGCGTCCTCACCGTTTTCCCAAATGAGTCAAGACACGTTTTCCGCTTGTCAAAATGTGAATGTTGCCGGTGCAAATTCACTGCCGAAAAGCACTGAGGAACATGTTTCAGACACCAGTGCATTGTTATTACAGTTAATGCAACAAATGGGACAAAAGCTACAAAAGTTAGACACAACACTTGAACAAAATCAGAAACTAATGGAACAAAATCTTCAAAAGTTAGACACCACACTTGAACAAACACGTGAAGATTTAACTACTGAGTTACATAAAATCGAATCGAAATGTCAAAAAGTCTGTAACGACGTAAAAACACAAATTTGTGAGCATTTTCAACCTATTTTTTCGCGGCATGAAAATGCATTACAGAATCACGAAGCAGCCATAAAAGAACTGCAGATTATTGTTCATGAAAATCATGAGACCTTGCAAGCTAAAATTGACTCAGTTGCATCTACCGATTCGGTTACGCAACTTGCAAAAACTCAGGAAAACTTAAAGGACACAGTAGAAAGACACATGGAGGAAATTAGTTCATTATCAGAGAAAGTAGTTGAACTTTCGGATCAGCTAAATAATTTATCTACGAAGGTAGATGATAATCTGAATGACACAAAACCGGTAGTCTTCAATAACACAGAAGAGAGCGAACAAATTAGGAAACTGAAACAAAATCTGAATCAAATTGATACACAACACCAAAGAGAAATCCGGGAAGTACAAGATCAGCTAACACAGGTAATACAAGAATTACGTATTTCAGAGGACACTCGCGCCCCAATAAGGGAAGAGGGACATAGAAATACGGAACAGCCACAGAATAATAACATAGGGCATTTCGGAAGTTATGAAAGAAATCGGCAATGTGCACCGAATTTTGAGTTGGAACCGCCGAAGCGACGTAACAATGACCGACATGCGACTCGCCGACATGATGATTTTGACTGTAAGCTGTTCATTACTACACGTAAATTCAAAACGTTTAAGAATTCTGCCAACGACATTCATCCACAAGCGTGGCTCCATCAATTCTCTCATTGTTTTCCTCCCAACTGGTCGTTAGAACACAGATTAGAATTTATGTGTGGCTACTTAGAGAATGAACCAGCTGTAAGAATGCGATCGGTCATTCACGATTGCCACAGTGAAGGAGAATTTTACCATGCCTTCCTCTCAGCATATTGGTCTCAAGCCACACAAGATCGAGTAAAACATGGTATCATAATGATGAAAAATTTCGAACAATCTGAATTCTCCAGTCTTGTGAAATATTTTGAAGACATGTTGCACAAGAATCAGTACCTGTCAAACCCATACAGCCCCTCAGAACTCATCCGCATTTGCTTAATCAAATTACCTGAACATTTACGGCATATTATTTTAGCAGGACATTGCAAAGACGACATTGAAGCATTTCAGGGGCTTTTACAAGAATTAGAAATTGACACTGACAATCGCGGAACGCGAAAACAGGAACACAACAATTACAGGTCACATCAGTCGCAATTCCGCGATGAAAGAAACAATAACTTGACACGACAAGTCTATTCTTACAACGCAAATCGTGACCAAAACAGACACCACCCATATGACAACCACTGGCAGAGTAATAGTTACAGAGAAAGATCGCACTTCCGTAATTATGAATATGACAGAGATAACCATAGAAACAGACAATATGGAAACCAGAACAATTATTATCAAGGGAGACAGAATAACTTTAGACGCAACGATCCAGCGTGCAGTTACGATTCAGGGAGAAATTCTCCACCACTTGACCGACACGAAAGAAACTGTGTAAACTACCGACAAAACGACAGACCTGAATTCCATCAGAACTGGCGAGCTTTAAACAGAGCTGGGCCCTCTCGGCAAGGCGAATTTGTGGAAGTTAGGCCTCCTAATCCCAGTAACGACGCGCGGCAACAAAGAGACAGACAATGACTCGCACCGCTGGCATACACGTGCGCCGGCTGGCTCCGAGAAAAATAACATTATATCTGGTACTGCTAATGAGATTTCAATGCAACATTTTGGTTTATTTGAAAATACATTCTGAATTTAAAGTGCTTTCTGAGAGATACCAGGTGACACAGAGGTTAGTTTATGTGACAGCTACACGATTTTTATCACGACGCTACTAATGAGTGACAATTTACAATGTTGCTTTTGCGGTGTATCTGTTTTATATCTGCACAGTTTTCTGAATTCTTCTGGAAAGAAAAACATGTTTTAGTAGTAACTTTTGTGGTATAGCTACATGAGACTGCCTTTTCCGTAGCACAACAATACGTTACAGCACAGTACTTTCTTCATCATGGCAATAAGCGTAATAACTAAGATATCTATACATAAAGCATTTCACTTTGTTTATCATGAGGTAAGTACATTGACTTCTGCTGAACTTAGCTTTCGGAGGACGATAAGTACGACACTTCCACAGAATTATCTTACAGCAAGACGCACATTTAGCGCTACAGGACACGCATTTGAGTGATTAATTTTGTACATTTATTTTTAAAGATATTTGAAGTAGAATGATACAAAGGTTTTCAGTGATACATTTCATTTCATTGCTGTAATCTGTAACACCTGAGGGTATAATTACATTAATCCTCAGGGGGGTACACGCTTACTTTGTGTACCATGTGTGTGGCAACCACAAGGAACCCTAGCTAATATGGTATTTGCTTATACAACTTTACACATCGGTACCTTATTTCTCTAACACACAAATTACACAGCTATCTGATTATTTAACTGAGAGAGACAAACATTTATTTTACTACATCAGTGACACATGTTTACGCAATTACACAGTTGGATAACTTCACACTTATGAAACTGTATTTTGTCTGTACTTTGTAAACTGTTCATATTTTTTCGGAATCATTGTGATACTATGAGAGCTTTGAATGATGTATTTGGTATGAGATCATGATTTTTAAAGTACGTTTGAGGCAGCTGACACTTTTGACATGAGCAGAGAATTTTTTTAGGCTTAGAAATTATTGGAGGAAGTTACGACGATTTTGAGATTTGACTGAAGTGTTATGATGTTATTATTACGACGACGATGTGTATTATGTTGTTGAGGAATGTTTATTATGCTACGTATTTCTCACGATGAAATATTGAAGAAGTGTCGACGAATATGTATATGTATAATAAGGTAAGGAATAATGAGTAGTGTTTAGGGACTCTGATTTATGAAAAGGATGTTGGAAACCAAGAAACGTACTTTAAGAGTTATGAAATGTGTGACTGTATCACAATGCTGACCAATATTTTTTTTGGACACTTATATTTATAGGATTTTGTTTCTACAGATTTGCAACGCTAATTCTTGAGCTGTGAAATATTTTTATATGAGACTGCCACGGTAGCAGAAACTGCTGTCGTAAATATTTCCGTACAGAAGTTAAGTGACCACCTGCACGTAATGCGTCGCGGGCACCCAGCTGTGTCAGACGCCTGGAGAAAAAGCCATTATTGCGAGCCCTTTTCAGCGGCACAGGTAGAACAAAAAAAAGGGGAGGCCATTATCCTTGGAAATATTCTTACATCTGCAAACCTGATAATGACAAGTGTCTTTCTACGAGAATTGAGAGCTACTGACTTACGAAATGCCACATAGCTATTGAATGATGTTTTTATGCTTTGGTTTGCGTAATTGCTTATTTCATTTGATATCTGGTTTCCAGCTGTGTTGCAGCATTGCTTTTATAAAATGAAATGCACTTGCTAATGTGAACACTTTCTGTCAACAGATCTATTAAATAATTATTTTATGATCCACATTCTTTAAAAAAGGAGCACTTGGAAAGGAAAGAACAATAAGAAGGAACTAGTAACAGTAACACATAATTTTCTTTTCAAGTACATGGTAATATTTCTTTTTACAATCAGTTGTTGTGGTGCACCACTTTAATTACATAGACATTAAGATGTGAATATACATTTCCCTTATCTGCATTGTTATCTTTAGTGTATTATTTTTTCTGCTTTAGCTATGTCATGTTTAGGTAGAAGTTATTTAATTTTCTGCTGCTGTTTGCCAGGCATAGTGCTACTGAACTTTAATTTGTGTTACTCTGCTAAGCCAGATTTATTTTTTTTGTTGCTGCACATTGGCTCATATTAGTTGTAATGTTACATTGCTTGGTAATTTACATTTACTGTAGCTTGCTTTGCAATTTTCCAATTTTTTGGTCATTGCTGTTTGTGTTACTTATTTTGTGCTGCTGCATTGCCTCGTCCCTTAGTTTAGCATCTGAGCTCAGTAGATTTAAGTTAGCTTAAGAGGGGATAGCCTCTAAGAGAATGAGTTGTGATGAATTGGAAGAAATGCATTGAGAAAACAGGTTTAGGTAGGATTTTCTTGGAAATAAATGTTGAGGTAAGAAATGTGTGAACATATAAATACAGTAAGCATGCTTAGATAGAATTTTTTTGGTGGAAACAAAGGATGAAATAAGAGGAAAGATATATGAAGTTTTGGGTTGGACTGCAGTACCAAATGTTACACTGAAAACGAACCCTGTCCTTTCCTATTGGTGTTATCCCACTATGTGTTTGTGTACCCTTGAGTATTTGTTTTCTTCCTGTCTCTGTGTAGTTTCATAGAATTTTTTCTTCTTTTAATATTAAGCTACATTCACTATGATGAGGAATACTGTTATCCTCGAATATAATTGGCATTAATAATATGTTATTTACTTTGTAAAGATGTTAGACATTATTAATTCTGTTCTGTTCAATGTTCATGTGTGAAGTTGATGTTTCAAAAGTTATTGTGATCCTTTATGTATGTACTCATGTCATAATTCCACTGATGTATATGTTTATTTCTATTCTTTTGTAAAGCCTGTGTTACTACAAATGTTATCTGTATTGTTATGTTCTTTAATGATGTATTTTGTACCTTTGTAATTGTATTTTCATGTTGTAAATTTATAATTGTACAGACACCAGTTCTTCAAATTAAGTTACATTTCACTGCACACGTTTCTGTTGGTCATAGTGTATGGACAATATGTGAGAAGTAGGGACTGTTCGTGTTTGCACGTGTGTTAATAATTCTGCAAGGGACTGGATAACAGCATTGCTGGTTCTAAGGACAATTCCAAAAACGTTGTGAGTGCACAAGTGGTGGTTTATGGACTTGCTATATTCTCTGCAAGACTCTTCGATAGTGATTGTGCACCTGCACAGTCGCAACAGATGGCTGCTGGCCATTTCTACAAGGACTACAGTGGGTCTACACCTTTGCTGACTCACCAGTACCATTATTTCTACAAGGCCTGCAGTGGGTCTGCACCTCTGGTGGCCCACCAATACCGTAATCTCTACCAGGACTACAGTGGGTCTGTTCTGTGATGACCTACCTACCAATATTCTTCAAAACGTCGAATGACTCTGCTGTGGGTTTGCTCTGTTGTGGAGCATTACCTGTCTGCATGTCAAGAGTCAGCACTGTTTTTCCGTTGGAAGGACAACACTACTTCTTCAAGACTGCATGGAAATCCACTACTTCTGTGTGCATTTTCTTTTACTGCTCAGACTTTGAGAAAAACTCTGCATTTTTACTGTGATGAACAATGTGGACTGTCTTTATGGACTGTGAGAAATTTTTAGCTTTTGACCAACATTGTATCAATAAGTGTGTGCATTTGATTTCTTTGTTATTGTAATTATGAAAAATTTTTTTCAAATCTGTATTGGCCACTGCCCAATCCAATTTGTAAAAATTTTTGTGGGGAGCATGGGGGCTATGTAAGTAGGCTGTTTAGGTTTTTTTATTGGTAACGCCACCTCTGTATGAAAATCACTGGCTGTGCTGTGTGCAGTCTGTGGCTAGTTTGCATTGTTGTCTGCCATTGTAGTGTTGGGCAGCGGCAGCTGGATGTGAACAGCGCGTAGCGTTGCGCAGTTGGAGGTGAGCCGCCAGCAGTGGTGGATGTGGGGAGAGAGATGGCGGAGATTTGTAATTTGTCATGAACTGCTATATTTATACATGATGATATCAAGGTAAATACATTGTTTGTTCTCTATTAATATCTTTCATTTGCTAACTATCCCTATCAGTAGTTAGTGCCTTCCATAGTTTGAATCTTTTATTTAGCTGGCAGTAGTGGCGCTCGCTGTATTGCAGTAGCTTGAGCAGCGAAGATTTTTGTGAGGTAAGTGATTTGTGAAAGGTATAGTTTAATGTTAGTCAGGGCCATTCTTTTGTAGGGAATTTTGAAAGTCAGATTGCGTTGCGCTAACAAAATATTGTGTGTCAGGTTAAGCACAGTCTTGTATAAATTGTTCAAAGGGGACATAAGGGGACGTTTCAAAATATTTTCATTTGGTGCAGTATTAACACAGTGGACTCGTTTTTGACAGAGTAACAGTTCAAATGATAGTCTGGCCATCAAGATTTACATTTTCTGGGTTTTCCTAAACTGCTTCAGGCAAATGCTGGGAAACGGCATAGCTGATTTCTTTCCTGAACTCAAGCTTGTTCTCTGTCTCTAATGACCTAACTGTTTGTGGAATGTTGAAACCTAATCTGCCTTACTTCTTTCCTTTTTCAATTTTTCAACACACTAATCCACTGGTCCTCCATTACCACGTCATGTACCTTTCCATGAATTTTTTATGATCTAGCTTTTCCCATAAACCTTTCAGCATTTCCCTATCATGACCAATATGGCCACATTTTAATTCAGAAACCATTTTTATTAGCAGAAGACGGAGGAGCAGTTTCATAAACACACATATAACTTACAAGAAGTTTCATTTGAAGCAACCATCTATAATAAATAGCTTTACACCACACAGAACTCCATCACTGTTGCAGACATATATAATTTTGCTGCTTTTGATGGATGTATATAACAAGTACTACTATTCACAATGATCTACAATTTTAGGTCAATAGTTATAAAATATGTACCAATAAATGATGAAAGTAAATAGTATAATATGGCTGTGAGGCATGAGTGAAGCCCAAATCTTTTCAGGCTACTCTCACTAGACACATTTCTCAGTAAATAAATTTGTAGTACTTGGCATTTCATACTCACCTAAGCAGACATAGGAATAAAGAATAACTAAATGCATGGCATGCAAGGAATGATGTAGACTGAATGATTCTTAGAAGTGTTCCTCGAAGGTCTTTCTGAGAGGGTATCTTGCCTCTCATAAGCAAAGCAAGCTGTAATTCAAAATTTTAGTATTTCAGTACATTTTATATAAAAAGTAATTAACACATACATAAGCTACTGTACAATGAATTTATACAAATATGAAAATACTACAAAGTTTCTAAAAAATAGTAATACAAGTGCATACAAAATAAACATGGAAAATCAGTAATCTTCACTGTTATACTTCATGATGTCATTCTTTAACAAATCTGTTTGTTAAGTCAGCTAGACACTCTAACTTAGGAGTTACTATCCGGAGCGATCTGAAGTGGAATGATCACATAAAACAAATAGTGGGAAAAGCAGGCGCCAGGTTGAGATTCATAGGAAGAATTCTAAGAAAATGTGACTCATCGACGAAAGAAGTAGCTTACAAAACGCTTGTTCGTCCGATTCTTGAGTATTGCTCATCAGTATGGGACCCTTACCAGGTTGGATTAATAGAAGAGATAGACATGATCCAGCGAAAAGCAGCGCGATTCGTCATGGGGACATTTAGTCAGCGCGAGAGCGTTACGGAGATGCTGAACAAGCTCCAGTGGCGGACACTTCCAGAAAGGCGTTACGCAATAC
Source organism: Schistocerca serialis cubense (assembly GCF_023864345.2). Lineage (NCBI taxonomy): Eukaryota > Metazoa > Arthropoda > Insecta > Orthoptera > Acrididae > Schistocerca > Schistocerca serialis. Next base: position 1,019,129,752 of record NC_064638.1, on the reverse strand, counting down.
GGAGAGGTTTATTATCGAAATTACGAGAGAGCACATTCCGGGAAGAGATGGGCAACATATTACTACCGCCCACATATATCTCGCGTAATGATCACAACGAAAAGATTCGAGAAATTAGAGCAAATACGGAGACTTACAAGCAGTCGTTCTTTCCACGCACAATTCGTGAATGGAACAGGGAAGGGGGGATCAGATAGTGGTACAATAAGTACCCTCCGCCACACACCGTAAGGTGGCTCGCGGAGTATAGATGTAGATGTAGATGTAACAAATTTGTAAGGAACATTCGAGGCCATGTTTGGTCTATAAACTTTTCTAAAATACAGAAGCTGGACAAAAACATGGGACCCACAGTGAGAAATGCATGCTTAAAAGTAAATGCAGATGTTAGCCAAGCCTACAGGTTATGCTGTTGTATTTCACCATGACAGGCATCTTTGCAATCTCTTCAAAATTTTGCCAGTGTCAGCCATGGTCATTACAGTGTTCTGTGAAGCTGTGCTTGCATTACGTCAGAACTAAGTGAATTCAAACATGGGCCAATTGTTGGTCCTCATTTGGTGGGTTCTTCCATAACCAAGAGTCCTGTAGTGAGTGTATTATGTTGGAGCTATTGTATTCAAACACAGGAAAATTGTAGGTGCTCATACGATGGGTGCTTCCATAACCAAGTGAGCCTAAGTATTTGGTGTTTCAACAGGCATTATACCACATACAGAGAAAGCGAAAAAACATCATCCACTTGTACTGATCAAACTGACAGGTCACTAAACTAACAATAAATTTTTGCAATGTGTTGGACAAGCATTCTATAGACAGCTTTGTCTGTATGTGCACTGAACTTTCCCAGAACTTTCCACGTTAATTGTCACACTGGTCATTCATATTTCCTACAACTGACCTTATTTTCTCATTCAATTTCTTGTTTTGTAACATTACTTACAGATATTTATTCGAAGTGACTGAGTCAAGGAGCACATCATTAATACTGTATTCAAACATTAGAAGAATGTTTCTCCTACACACTTGCAATGATCTACATTTATTAACATTTAAAGGTTGCTGCCAATGAAATGAAATGTCATGTGGCTAGGGCCTCCCGTCGGGTAGACTGGTCGCCTGGTGCAAGTCTTGAGATGATGCCACTTCAGTGACTTGCACGTCGATGAGGATGAGATGAGATGATGATAACACAACACCCCCAGTCCCTGAGCAGAGAAAGTTTCCCACCCAGCTGGGTATCGAACCTGGGCCCCTTAGCATGGCAATCTGTCATGCTAATGCTGCCATTCATAAGTTCATACAGAAATCTTGTCCAAGTCATCCTGAAGTCCCCTGCAGTTGGTCAATAATGACACTTTAATGTAACAAGTAGTGTCATCAGTAACATCTCAGAAATATACCCACTCTACTCAATAGGTATTTGATGTGTATGAAGAATGGGAGCAATTTTATCTGACTTTTATGGGCATCGCCTGACATGAACACACAGACAAGAACTTGAGCATGTTCGCCCAGCTAACAAATTGGCTTTCTCTACTAATACAGACACAAACAATTGTCTTGATACTAAAGCTATATTCAAATATTGGCTGGACTGGATGAGATGAGCAAGAAAGACAGAGTGGGGTAGACAGGATAAGACACACATTGAGAGGGAAATCAGGAAATGCAGATATGAATACAGCACCATAGAAAGCTCATCCACATTGAGGCACTTTTCGTAGCATGTGGCATATAGTGAAGTACGATTCTGAATTTCAGGGGATTGATGAGAGCACAACAGGATATGCAGAGGAAGCTCACTGAGAGAATGACATCGATGTAGATTCACTAACCTTTAAGACTGAACTGATGGATCATTTTGCACAACAGATCACAATGATGTATTGTAAATCAATTTGCAAACATGGCTACATGCTGAACATTTAGGAGTTGCTTTTTATTATTTTTATTTATTTTTTATTAGTAATTCCTATTCACCACCTTTTACACATTACAATAACAGAAATTCTTCTACAGAATAGAAAGAGTTATCAAGGACAAACTGTTTATGTTTGTTTTCAAATTTTCCTTTGCTGTCTGTCATAGATTTTATGTCGCTGGGTAAATGATCAAAAATTTTAGTTGCAGCAATTTGCTAAAGACAATCTTTGTGTGTAATAATGGATATCACTCTTCCTTCTGGCACTGTAATTATGTATATCATTGCTCCTTTTGAACTGTAGTGGATTATTTACAACAAACTTCATGAAGGAATAAATATACAGTGAAGCAGTAGTCAGAAACAGATGTCTACAAGAAGATTATTCTGACAGCATGTTTTTGAACAATGAAGGCATTCTTTCTTAAAGATGAGTTATCCCAGAACATTATTCCATATGACATTATTGAATGAAAACATGCAAACTATGTTAACTTACTGATTTCTCTTTCCCCAAGATCTGAAATGATTCTAACTGTGTCCCATGGTGCAAACAATGCAGATTTTGCATCAATAGAGGAAGAATTAAATACCCTGAATCAGGCAAGTACAGAAATAGGTGTCAGTCCAGTTAAGAAACTAGTAAAGCTATGGATGAATACACTACAGCAAAACTGACCACACTCTTCAAACAGAAATTCCATTTTCAGAAGAAAATGAAGCAAAGCACTCTTGCACCTCTTGCGAGGAATTTTTCACAAATATCAATTCAGTTGTTGAATACTGTGCATCCTACAGTGAGAAGGTGCAAGTTTTAACTATTATTCCAGAGACATTTTCAAAGAAAACAATTTTTGACCACATTCCATCAGTATCAAAATTCATGGTAACAAATCAAGAGGTCTGTAAAAGGAGTTTTTGGAACAACAGATCCCTATTACGGTCATCACGTAGAAGCAGCTCAAGTTCAAATAGTGCAATCATTTTATCTAGAAGATAAATGGGACTGTTCTCACCAGAGTGCCAACAAAAAAAGACACTTTAACTGTAACAGTTGAAGGTCAAAAAGTTGTGAACGTGAAGAGGTACAGGACTCGCAGTATTAAAGAAACTTTTGCAATTTATAAGAGCAACTATACAACTTCACACATTGAAAGATCAAAATTTTATGCACTTGACCTAAGTGGGTATTTCCACACCCACCTAGAGATGTCCGTTTATGTTTGTACTGCGCAAATTTTGAACTTTATGTAGTAACTCTGAAGACTTTACTCGAGCACATGACATATGACACCTTGGTTGGGCATGTGAAATCATTAGTAGTCTGTGACATAAAGCAAGAGACCTGTTTGTTTCAAGAATGTGGTGACTCCCCTGGAAAGGGAGGACTGTCTTTACAGGCACCTGGTTTGGAAGACGTAGCAGATAACTCTGCAGAAATTATATATGTGACATGGGAGGAAAATAAACTAATTAAGAAAACTGTTGCCTTTGACAGTTTCATTGATGAACTTGGTAAATTGTCAGTGAAAGCAGTAACACACCAGCATCTGAAGAAATTGTAACAATACGTCGCAGAAGTGAAAGGGTGTGTAGAGGCTGGAGAATTATGTTTAGTGCTTCACTGTGATTTTGCTGAGAACTGGTCTGTAATTCTCCCACCAGAAGTACAACGATATCATTGGAGTAATGACCAGTTTCAATTTTTACAGGAGTGACATATTTTCAAAACACGACCACAAGTGTTGCTGTTATAAGTGTTAACAAAGGACATGACTCAGCACATGCTTTGCTAGCAATGCGCAAAATTCTTCAACTGCAAATAGGGACAGAGAAGATCATCATTATTTCTGATGGTGCTCCTAGTAATTTTAAAAATCGTTACCAGCTGTTTGAATTGAGTAAGTCACTTGTGCCAACCAACTGGGTATACAGTGCTACTGGTCACTGGAAGGGGCCTTATGATGGTGTAGGAGGCCAGCTGAAGCATCACGCTAGGTACAAAAGATAATCTTTCCAGACCAAATCCAGCTGCGAATCAGAATGCTGAGGCTTTTACGAGAGCCGTGAAATTTTTCATATCCACAGCCCTCATTCTTTTGTCCAAAGAGGAAATCAAAGAATTCCGTGAGCAGAAAAAAGAAGAACGGTCCAAACAAATGACTCCTGTGAAAGGAATTCAAAAGACACAATTTTGGACTCAAAGTGATGGGTGAACTAATATTGCAAGCACTTTAAAGAGGAAGACAGAAGAAATTTTGTTCATTCAGCCAACACCTCAGAAACAGCAGGATAATATTCAGAATCACAACCTCAGAAGGGGGATGTTTGTGACGTGTGTGTACGACAGTGACTGCTGGATTGCAGAGATTATAGACACCAGAAACTGTAGCGAACTTTATGCTGCAACATGGACCAGCTGCTGGAGATAGGTTTCCAGCTGAAGGGCAGCAACAACGCCATCAATGATCACTTCCTGTTCACAATGTTTTGAAGACTGTAAGTGCTCCAGTTCCTGTTGGTTCAACAAGAAAGAATCACTCTACATCAAAGGAAGATACTGAAGCAGTGGAACACATTTTTATTTCATTGACTGGCTAATTTCAATACAAACCAGAGTGCACAGAAGTGGTATAAACTGAAACCTTTTTCTTTTTTTATTTTTTACTCATCTTTCAAAACTAATATTATGTTAAATAAGGCTAGGTTTTGATTCTTATGAGCCTGTTATGTGACAATGAGGTAATAAAATAGGTTTTATGTATAGCAAAATTTTCAATTGTTTATAAAACCTGTTCAACCTAAAAGTGGAAGCTCTCCTTTTCAGGGAATGTAGGACTATATGGTACTAATCAACAGGGGAAAAAAAAAAAAAAAAAAAAAAAAAAAAAAAAAAAAAAAAAATCAAAATTTTATGGACTGGCATTTTTGGAAAACAAAAAAATTTCCATAAATTACAAAAAAGTTCAGAAAGCTACATTAAAAGAAACTTTGACAGATAAGTGCAAATGGACGACTTCTTTGTAATCATAAAGCAATTATCTTTCAAATAAAAGAAAACCCCAATAAAATAACTAGAACTGTTCCAAAGATACAGTGCTTTAAATTTTTTCCAAAATTCGCATCTTCAAAATGGTATGTGCAGCGTCATCTTTGGAGGGCTGTATCTCTGAGCAGAATTTTCTTTTCGGAGAAAACAAAAAAATGTGTGTTCCTTACTTAGTCCTTCACTTTGTTGTTGTTGTGGTCTTCAGTCCTGAGACTGGTTTGATGCAGCTCTCCATGCTACTCTATCCTGTGCAAGCTTTTTCATCTCCCAGTACCTACTGCAACCTACATCCTTCTGAATCTGCTTAGTGTATTCATCTCTTGGTCTCCCTCTACGATTTTTACCCTCCACGCTGCCCTCCAATACTAAATTGGTGATCCCTTGATGCCTCAGAACATGTCCTACCAACCGATCCCCTCTTCTGGTCAAGTTGTGCCACAAACTTCTCTTCTCCCCAATCCTATTCAATACTTCCTCATTAGTTATGTGATCTACCCATCTAATCTTCAGCATTCTTCTGTAGCACCACATTTCGAAAGCTTCTATTCTCTTCTTGTCCAAACTATTTATCGTCCATGTTTCACTTCCATACATGGCTACACTCCATACGAATACTTTCAGAAATGACTTCCTGACACTTAAATCAATACTGGATGTTAACAAATTTCTCTTCTTCAGAAACGCTTTCCTTGCCATTGCCATCCTACATTTTATATCCTCTCTACTTCGACCATCATCAGTTATTTTGCTCCCCAAATAGCAAAACTCCTTTACTACTTTAAGTGCCTCATTTCCTAATCTAATTCCCTCAGCATCACCTGACTTAATTAGACTACATTCCATTATCCTTGTTTTGCTTTTGTTGATGTTCATCTTATATCCTCCTTTCAAGACACTGTCCATTCCATTCAACTGCTCTTCCAAGTCCTTTGCTCTCTCTGACAAAATTACAATGTCATCGGCGAACCTCAAAGTTTTTATTTCTTCTCCATGAATTTTAATACCTACTCCGAATTTTTCTTTTGTTTCCTTTACTGCTTGCTCAATATACAGATTGAACAACATCGGGGAGAGGCTACAACCCTGTCTTACTCCCTTCCCAACCACTGCTTCCCTTTCATGTCCCTTGACTCTTATAACTGCCATCTGGTTTCTGAACAAATTGTAAATAGCCTTTCGCTCCCTGTATTTTACCCCTGCCACCTTTAGAATTTGAAAGAGAGTATTCCAGTCAACATTGTCAAAAGCTTTCTCTAAGTCTACAAATGCTAGAAACGTAGGTTTGCCTTTCCTTAATCTTTCTTCTAAGATAAGTCGTAAGGTCAGTATTGCCTCACGTGTTCCAGTGTTTCTACGGAATCCAAACTGATCTTCCCCGAGGTTGGCTTCTACTAGTTTTTCCATTCGTCTGTAAAGAATTCCTGTTAGTATTTTGCAGCTGTGACTTATTAAGCTGATAGTTCGGTAATTTTCACATCTGTCAACACCTGCTTTCTTTGGGATTGGAATTATTATATTCTTCTTGAAGTCTGAGGGTATTTCGCCTGTTTCATACATCTTGCTCACCAGATGGTAGAGTTTTGTCAGGACTGGCTCTCCCACGGCCGTCAGTAGTTCCAATGGAATATTGTCTACTCCGGGGGCCTTGTTTCGACTCAGGTCTTTCAGTGCTCTGTCAAACTCTTTACGCAGTATCATATCTCCCATTTCATCTTCATCTACATCCTCTTCCATTTCCATAATATTGTCCTCAAGTACATCGCCCTTGTATAGACCCTCTATATACTCCTTCCACCTTTCTGCTTTCCCTTCTTTGCTTAGAACTGGGTTTCCATCTGAGCTCTTGATATTCATACAAGTCGTTCTCTTATCTCCAAAGGTCTCTTTAAGTTTCCTGTAGGCGGTATCTATCTTACCCCTAGTGAGATAGGCCTCTACATCCTTACATTTGTCCTCTAGCCATCCCTGCTTAGCCATTTTGCACTTCCTGTCGATCTCATTTTTGAGGCGTTTGTATTCCTTTTTGCCTGTTTCACTTACTGCATTTTTATATTTTCTCCTTTCATCAATTAAATTCAATATTTCTTCTGTTACCCAAGGATTTCTACTAGCCCTCGTCTTTTTACCTACTTGATCCTCTGCTGCCTTCACTACTTCATCCCTCAAAGCTACCCATTCTTCTTCTACTGTATTTATTTCCCCCATTCCTGTCAATTGCTCCCTTATGCTCTCCCTGAATCTCTGTACAACCTCTGGTTCTTTTAGTTTATCCAGGTCCCATCTCCTTAAATTCCCACCTTTTTGCAGTTTCTTCAGTTTTAATCTACAGGTCATAACCAATAGATTGTGGTCAGAGTCCACATCTGCCCCTGGAAATGTCTTACAATTTAAAACCTGGTTCCTAAATCTCTGTCTTACCATTATATAATCTATCTGATACCTTTTAGTATCTCCAGGGTTCTTCCATGTATACAACCTTCTTTCATGATTCTTAAACCAAGTGTTAGTTATGATTATGTTGTGCTCTGTGCAAAATTCGACCAGGCGGCTTCCTCTTTCATTTCTGTCCCCCAATCCATATTCACCTACTATGTTTCCTTCTCTCCCTTTTCCTACACTCGAATTCCAGTCACCCATGACTATTAAATTTTCGTCTCCCTTCACAATCTGAATAATTTCTTTTATTTCATCATACATTTCTTCAATTTCTTCGTCATCTGCAGAGCTAGTTGGCATATAAACTTGTACTACTGTAGTAGGCGTGGGCTTCGTATCTATCTTGGCCACAATAATGCGTTCACTATGCTGTTTGTAGTAGCTTACCCGCATTCCTATTTTCCTATTCATTATTAAACCTACTCCTGCATTCCCCCTATTTGATTTTGTGTTTATAACCCTGTAGTCACCTGACCAGAAGTCTTGTTCCTCCTGCCACCGAACTTCACTAATTCCCACTATATCTAACTTCAACCTATCCATTTCCCTTTTTAAATTTTTTAACCTACCTGCCCGATTAAGGGATCTGACATTCCACGCTCCGATCCGTAGAACGCCAGTTTTCTTTCTCCTGATAACGACATCCTCTTGAGTAGTCCCCGCCCGGAGATCCGAATGGGGGACTATTTTACCTCCGGAATATTTTATCCAAGAGGACGCCATCATCATGTAATCATACAGTAAAGCTGCATGCCCTCGGGAAAAATTACGGCTGTAGTTTCCCCTTGCTTTCAGCCGTTCGCAGTACCAGCACAGCAAGGCCGTTTTGGTTATTGTTACAAGGCCAGATCAGTCAATCATCCAGACTGTTGCCCTTGCAACTACTGAAAAGGCTGCTGCCCCTCTTCAGGAACCACACGTTTGTCTGGCCTCTCAACAGATACCCCTCCGTTGTGGTTGCACCTACGGTACGGCTATCTGTATCGCTGAGGCACGCAAGCCTCCCCACCAACGGCAAGGTCCATGGTTCATGGGGGGGTCCTTCACTTTAACACATGCTAAATTCAATAACATCCGAGACTATGTAGGTAACATTTTTTCCTAGCCTGCCTGAATTGATACGGACTATGTCCAGTACTTCATATATAACTTCGCTACATTTTTCCCTTGCCGCTCTTATATGAAATAATAGTGTGTCAAGCATATGACAAATACCCAATCTTTCTTACTGGTGGATGAATGAAGGTATTATGCATTTATAAAATGCTGAGGAACTCGATGACAAAAGTACTGAAGATAAAGTTTTTTGCAAACATTATTTACTTTCTTCACAAAGTAGCCTATTTCTTCCCACTCTTCTTTTAGCTTATGGATGTCAACATTCACCAAATTTCCACAGGGCTTACCGAAATCCGTTTTAAACAGATAATACCACAGCTAGTTTATATATATGTTTAACATATCGATGCAAATTAGATGTTAATTCAAAAGCACCCCATTCTTACATAATTTGACTGTCAGGTTCCTACAAATGGTTGAAAATCAACATGAAAATAAATTATCGGTTCTGTATCACAACAACAATCATAAGTTCTCTGAGATATCATTTCCAGAGCAATTATTTTGCAAACCGTTGGTGGTTTCCAAATAATAGTTCACAATGGTCAGCACACACACTGAACACTGAAATTTTTATCCTAATATTGGACTTCATAGGGTTCAGTCTTGGGCCCCTTATTGTTCTTAATATACATTAGTGACTTGCCACTCTATATTCATGAAGATACAAAGCTAGTTCTATTTGCTGATGATACAAGTATAGTAATCACACCCAACAGACAAGAATCAGCTGAGGAATTTCTAAATAATGTCTTCCAGAAAATTATTATGTGGTTATCTGCAAATGGACTCTCACTAAATTTTGACAAAACACATTTTATTCAGTTCTGTACAGTAAATAGCATAACGCCATTGATAAATATAGGCTATGAACAGCAGTCTGTTGCTAAGGCAGAATATTCAAATTTTCTGGGTGTGTGCATTGATGAGTATTTGAATTGGCAGAAACATCAATGATCTGTTGAAACGGTTAGGTTCAGCTACTTATGCTATTAGTGTCATTTCACATTTTGGTGTAAAACATATCACTAAATTAGCCTACTACGCCTATTTTCATTCAATCGTTCATATGGCATCATATTTTGGGGCAATTCGTCACTAAGAGAGAAAGTATTCGTTGCACAAAAGCACGTAATCAGAATAATAGCTGGAGCCCACCAAAGATCACCTTGCAGACATTTATTTAAGGAACTTTGGCTATCCACAATACCTTTGCAATACTTACTTGCACTTATGGACGTGGTTATTAATAACCCATCCCAATTCAAAAATAAGTGCATAGATACAACACTAGAAGAAAGGACGATCTTCACTATTCTGGATTAACTCTCACTCTGGCACAGAAAGGGGTGAATTATGCTGCCACAAAAATCTTTGATCATTTGCCAAATAGCTTTAAAAGTCTTAAGATAGCTAACCAACATTTAAAAGCAAATCAAAAGAATTTCTGAATGACAACTCCTTCTACTCAATAGATGAATTTTTAGATATGAAGTAGTACCCATAAAAAATTAAAAATAATATCTTAATTACTCATTTTGTGTAAAGAAAACTTATGTTAAAGTGACACACTCCACATCTTTACGAAACGCCTTATTCATCATCTACGAAACAGGTATTGATGAAGGTAGGTATGTACATATGTATGTATTTATATATGTACAGATCTTGCTTTTCTTTATTCAGTTTTCTTTGGGATTAACTATTCTGGATTTATTACTTTGTAGATGGATTGTAACGGAAATACTGCATTTCATCACCTCACACTGGGTGTCATAAAAATGTGATCAAACCCTATCATCTATGAAAGTGAGTTCATTTGCGATTCATCTGTTACATAGAATGAGAAACTGTGACACTAATTTCATGCACATTTTTTGTTTTCCAAGTACATCTCAAAATGGATTGACCAACAGTACTGATGATAAGTAATTCTTCCACTATCAATCGACATGTTAAGCATTCCCTCCCAGAATATTCATATGATTTTGCATTATTTGCACTTAAAAGGACCACCACCCTGCAGGTCATCAACTAATAACTGCTACCCTTGAAAGAAATCTCTTGTACTGCCCATATAAGTCAAGTGCAAGAACCAGTCTGCATGAACTTCTCATAATTAAACATTCCCAAAGCAGTCTTTCAGCTTTAAGAAAAACTTTCCTAAAACACAACACTGCTTCATTAATCAACAGGATGGATAATACACAATGAAGTACAACAACAACAAATTCCCTTTAGTCTTCAAGGGTTACTTTGAACTGTAGCAAAAAATAACTGTTGCTCGACAATGTACCAAGGATTTAGTGCCCACAAACAAATAACAACACTCTGGCTAACATATAAAATATGGGAATTCCATAAACAAATACTAGTACACTCACTGTAAAACAGGATGGCATTATCAATTGAATGCATTTAAATTTCAGTTTCGTCAAATTATTTGATTCGGCATGTTACATCCTCATTTTTTAGCATGATGATAATCCACAGCACTGTCTGTCATAACTCGTGTCAGGATATGCTTTTTATTTGCCTATTTCATCTACGCACAGTGTTTGCTGTGCATCCATTCTCCAAAGTGTACAGTATAACCAGTTAAAAGGATATTTTTGGGTCTGAGTCCACTACTGTTGGTAGGGCTAAAACACTGTTAAAATACAGTTTGGTGGAAGAACTTTACAATAAACAACATGACACCAAGCATTTCTTGGATAGCTGTCAGATAACATGACCTACCATGTATAATATCGGTTAAAAACACATGTATAGTCACAGTCTTCATAATCCCTAGTTATTTGAACTCATATCTGCAATATACACATTTTCTAACCCTTTCATGAGAATTTAAACAGCACTGACATCTGATTGAAACTGCTGGCTTCATCCACTAGTACACACACACACACATAATATGTATTTAAACAAGGCACATTCAGTATGAAATGCACACACATCAAACAATAAACACAAAAATAAAATGCTTGGGGTTTAGACCACAACATCATTTCAGAGTCTTGGATTTTGAAGGATGACACCACTGACATGACAGCAACTGTTTCTTGCAAAATAGTTATTTCTAGCCCAGTTTATTGAAACCAAACAGACAGAAAACACATATCAAGCTATTACATAAGGAAAGACATACTGCTGAAGAGCTGTGCTTTAAGCTTTACAAAACCCTATTAGGCATCACTTATGCTATTTAATATTACGTGAACTGGCACAAATCAAAATTCCTGCATAACAAGAACAGCTTCTGTGAGATCTTAATACATGGAAATAGAAAAACAAATCACATTACGAGAAAATCATTTTTATCTACAGTTTAATTTTGCAGACTAGTACTCACCAAATATAGACTTGAATAAAGTGGAAACGCCCCTTGTAGTATTATAAAGCCGAAATCTACAGAAGCTGTGGTGCAAGAACTAGTGTAGCAATGTGTATACTCTCTACACGTTTGTTCAATAACAACTGGCTTGCTGAACAGTGCCATTACAAGGAACGTAACGCCTTCTTGCCGTTAGCAGCAGCGAAGAAGTCATGAGCAACTTTTCTTATCGAAGAACCGTAAACCCCAACGTTCAGAACAACGTCTGTGTAGGCACATGTAAATAGATAAACACTACTAAACACAATGACCCATTTTATGTTGATTTACTTCCCGTGCTTCGTTACGGTGCGGTTCCTTCCATCCTCTGGATTCCTGTACATTGTGCGTTTCAATTCAATTCTACGACATACTTAACTAGTGTCACAGGTTTCCTTTTATTAAACGGTGAAGGGAAATGTGGGCTGTTACGCGGTATGTTTACATAAGCATCCTGTCCAAACTTGGGCACAAAAGTACTGCAATATGCATTGTTTCTTAAATCCAAACTGTCGTCGTAATTACTTGCGCTCACAGGTTGCAGTTTAGAACTGACAATGAAAACTAACTTGGCATGTGTCTGATAACTTGTACAAAGGTTCAGGTTATACTGACACAAATGTCACTCTGCGCCTCACAACTTACCATATACACAGTTACGTAAATTCGGAAGGACTCCTGGAAAGTTGTACATCCCGAACTAGTTGCAGCGTCGCTGCAAGATTTTGTCCACGGGTGCACATACTCCAAGCAAGTGTGAGGCACTGTTTGAAATTTACTGAATGCAACCATCGCTCACGACTACTTTATGATAGTCATTTGTGACTCCCTCTCACGACTAGCCTATAATTGCCAGTCACTGACCTGTCATCACAACATGTACCTTGTTACAACAGTCACTGAGATAACAATATGCATACATAAACAGGGACGTTGTTACCGTTGCCAACGTAACAGCGTCATAGTCAGCACGATTGCCTACTGTTTACACTTTACACTCTGATAAATCTATAACTCAAATTGCTAGCTCCTTCGTGTTACTATAGAATAAAAACGACACGTATCGCTAAACCGAATACTTCGAGCGCAATTCTCAATACGCTGTGTCTGCAAACTTTTTTCCCCTAAAATACTTTCAACTAAGTAATGCTTTGAAAAACGTGACGTGAGTGAAGGTAATACGAAATTCTTTTAATGTCACTTTAATATCTGGAAAAAACATAACCATTCTCGAACAAAACTATTTATGTACACCAGATCCAAATAGTACGGTAGCATCGGTATCGAGTGAAGCCGAATCCACGAAAGCAAATACATTACTTCCGCTTCAAGTTACTATGTTTCGGTATTAATCTAGGGTGGCTGTGTTAAGTCAGTGCTTGAATTGTGACGGTCCGCCGCCGTTACTGCTGACGAAAAAAAATGCTTTAAAACAACCTTTTTAAAGATTTATAAAAAATTTTTAAAAATGTACCCTCGTAGTAGTTCGCACTACCAGAATCTCTTTCCTTAACAATTCAACCACGGGCAATAGTTTACTTGTAATGGCCATGTGCTCTGAAAGCGTTTCTTGCAAAAAGCACAGCAAATGCATTCGTAGGAAAAGGAAAGAAAAGTAGGGTGTAGTGTCCTGTCGACGGCGAGGTCCTTCAAGTGCATAACTATTACAGAATCGTAAACGCATGCACAGAGCCAGCTCGCATTAGGTTGAGAGTTAAAGTTCACGGTTCGACCGCTCACGCAGAGATGACACATCACAATCAACTCGCGAGTAGATATGTGACCACAGCGCTCGCAGTATCGCTCGCTAAGTAGAACACTCTCTGGAACCTCTTAGAGATACCACAGACTAACATAATACTCTCAGCTCCCAACCTGATTATTTCTAGAAACATAGCCTAGAAAATTTGGTCTATGTACCAAACGATGCAGCTGACTGACTTCTATGAACCAAAATAATGAGGTATCTCAAGAATGAAAAAAATGTAAAGTCTTAAAAGGGGAAGTGGAGCAGAAGACAGTTACCACAGTAATTGGCCGTATTTCGCTGTACTTGAACTCATTATTTCCGGACTGTTTGCATGCACAACACAAAGTAATTTAGCTAGTTTACTATTATACATTGTGCTTTCATGTTCAGCTCACGATATGCTTATACCGCCATGTCAGTTCACCTTCAGTAATCATGAAATGGTCCTTAAATTGGTATGTCAAATATTTCTGCGAATCAGCAGTTTTATTTTTTCCGTTATTCCAGTGGAAATATGGAATTTTCTGGGCGATCTTCTGTACGCCACAACCCAGATACAATATCTCAGTGACCCCATACTCACAAACCAGTCACTCTAGTACACTGTCTTATCTTACGCCACTACAAAACAATGAAACATATTTATTGGCAACAGCATGACCTACAATGGGTACGGGTTCCAGAGCATAGGAGTCTGGTTTCTGTCTTCATTCTTCGCTCGTCTCTTTTCTTGTCCCGTAAATGGTGTCAATTTCTACAGTGGCAGCAAGTTGCTGTTTGTGCGACGAACTCACATCGAAAACTCTCCACTGGCGATAGTGGGAGCTACCAGTGGCGGCTGCTGTGTAAGAGCACACGAACACCCTAAATTTCGAAATCTCGCAGATTTACTGGTTATTTTTCTTTGAATGCTGATAAACGTAACATACTTGCTGAAATCTGAAAGATGCAGCACTTAATCTACAGCGCTATTGCTCCTCCAGACTCCGGAAGCTTGACACCAGGATCGCAAGCACACCTTCAGTTGCGCACGTTTTAAGGGGCTTTGCGCGTGCGCAACACTCGTGAGGTAATTCCCTTATGGGCCAAATACATGTTGTTGTTGTTGTCGTTGTGGTCTTCAGTCCAGAGACTGGTTTGATGCAACTCTCCATGCTACTCTATCCTGTGCAAGCTTCTTCATCTCCCAGTACCTACTGCAACCTAGATCCTTCTGAATATGTTAGTGTATTCATCTCGTGGTCTCCCTCTACGATTTTTACTCTCCACGCTGCCCTCCAAAACTAAATTGGCGATCCTTTGATGCCTCAGAATATGCCCTACCAACCGATCCCTTCTTCTAGTCAAGTTGTGCCACAAATTTATCTACTCTCCAATTCTATTCAGTACCTCCGCATTAGTGATGTGATCTACCCATCTAATCTTCAGCATTCTTCTGTAGCACCACATTTCGAAAGCTTCTATTCTCTTCTTGTCCACACTATTTATCGCCCGCGTTTCACTTCCATACATGGCTACACTCCATAAAAATACTTTCAGAAACGACTTCCTGACACTTAAATCTATAGTCGATGTCAACAAATTTATCTTCTTCAGAAACGCTTTCCTTGCCATTGCCAGTCTACATTTTATATCCTCTCTACTTCGACCATCATCAGTTATTTTGCTACCCAAATAGCAAAACTCATTTACTACTTTAAGTGTCTCATTTTCTAATCTAATTCCCCGCAGCATCACCCGACTTAATTCGACTACATTCCATTATCCTCGTTTTGCTTTTGTTGATGTTCATCTTATATTCTGCTTTCAAGACACTGTCCATTCCGTTCAGCCGCTCTTCCAGGTCCTTTGCTGTCTCTGACAGAATTACAACGCCATCGGCGAACGTCAAAGTTTTTATTTCTTCTCCATGGATTTTAATTCCAACCCCGAATTTTTCTTTTGTTTCCTTTACTGCTTGCTCAATGTACAAAATGAATAACATCGGGGATAAGCTACAATCCTGTCTCACTCCCTTCCCAACCACTGCTTCCCTTCCATGCTCCTCGACTCTTATAATTGCCATCTGGTTTCTGAACAAATTGTAAATAGCCTTTCGCTCCCTGTATTTTACCCCTGGAACCTTTAGAATTTGAAAGAGAGTATTCCAGTCAACATTGTCAAAAGCTTTCTCTAAGTCTACAAATGCTAGAAACGTAGGTTTGCCTTTCCTTAATCTATTTTCTAAGGGAAATCGTAGGGTCAGTATTGCCTCATGTGTTCCAACATTTCTACGGAATTCAAACTAATCATCCCCGAGGTCGGCTTCTACCAGTCTTTCCATTCCTCTGTAAAGAATTCGTGTTAGTGTTTTGCAACCGTGGTTTATTAAACTGATAGTTCGGTAATTTTATCATCTGTCAAAACCTGCTTTCTTTGGGATTGGAATTATTAAATTCTTCTTGAAGTCTGAGAGTATTTCACCTATCTCATACATCTCGCTCACCAGATGGTAGAGTTTTCTTAGGCCTGGCTCTCCCAAGGCTGTCTGTAGTTCTAATGTAATGTTGTCTACTCCTGGGGCCTTGTTTCGACTTAGGTCCTTCAGTGCTCTGCTAAACTCTTCATGCAGTATCATATCTCCTATTTCACCTTCATCTAAATTCTCTTCCATTTCTATAAAATTGTCCTCAAGTACATCGCTCTTGTATAGACCCTCTATATCCTCCTTCCACTCTTCTGCTTTCCCTTCTTTGCTTAGAACTGGATTTCCATCTGAGCTCTTGATATTCATTCAAGTGGTTCTCTTTTGTCCTAAGCTCTCTTTAATTTTAATTTTAGGTAGTATCTATCTTACCCCTAGTGAAATATGCCCCTACATCCTTACATTTGTCCTCTAGCCATCGCTGCTTAGCCATTTTGCACTTCCTGTCGATCTTATTTTTGAGACGTTTGTATACCTTTTTGCCTGTTTCATTTACTGTATTTTTATATTTTCTCCTTTCATCAATTAAATTCAATATTTTTTCTGTTACCCATTGATTTCTATTAGCCCTCGTCTTTTTACCTACTCGATCCTCTGCTACTTTCCTATTTCGTCTCTCAAAGCCACCCATTCTTCTTCTACTGTATTTCTTTCCCCCTTTCTTGTCATTCGTTCCCTAACGCTCTCCCTGAAGCTCTCTACAACCTCTGGTTTAGTCAGTTTATCCAGATCGCATCTCCTCAAATTCCCACCTTTTTGCAATTTCTTCAGTTTTAATCTATAGTTCATAACCAATAGATTGTGGTCAGAGTCCACATCTGCCCCTGTATATGTCTTAAAATTTAAAACCTGGTTCCTAAATCTCTGTCTTACCATTATATAATCTATATGATACCTTATAGTATCTCCAGGCTTCTTCCATGTATACAACCTTCTTTAACGATTCTTGAACCAAATGTTAGCTATGATTAAGTTATGCTCTGTGCAAAATTCTACCAGGCGGATTCCTCTTTCATTTCTTCCCCCCAATCCATATTCACCAACTACGTTTCCTTCTCTCCCTTTTCCTACTACCGAATTCCAGTCACCCATGACTATTAAATTTTCGTATCCCTTCACTATCTGAATAATTTCTTTTATCTCATCATACATGTCATCAATCTCTTTGTCATCTGCGGAGCTAGTTGGCATATAAACTTGTACTACTGTGGTAGTTGTGGGCTTCATGTCTATCTTAGCCACAATAATGCGTTCACTATGCTGTTTGTAGTAGCTTACCCACATTCTTATTTTCTATTCATTATTAAACCTACTACTGCGTGAAGAGTTTGACAGAGAACTGAAAGACCTGAGTCGAAACAAGGCCCCGGGAGCAGACAGCATTCCATTAGAACTACTGACGGCCTTGGGAGAGCCAGTCCTGACAAAACTCTACCATCTGGTGAGCAAGATGTACGAGACAGGCGAAATACCCTCTGACTTCAAGAAGAATATAATAATTCCAATCCCAAAGAAAGCAGGTGTTGACAGATGTGAAAATTACTGAACTATCAGTTTAATGATGATGATGATGATGATGATTAGTGTTTTAGGGCGCACAACAACGAGGTCATCAGCGCCCGATCAGTTTAATAAGCCACAACTGCAAAATACTAATGCGAATTATTTACACACAAATGGAAAAACTGGTAGAAGCCGACCTCGGGGAAGATCAGTTTGGATTCCGTAGAAATGTTGGAACACATGAGGCAATACTGACCTTACGACTCATCTTAGAAGAAAGATTAAGGAAAGGCAAACCTACGTTTCTAGCATTTGTAGTCTTAGAGAAAGCTTTTGACAATGTTGACTGGAATACTCTCTTTCAAATTCTAAAGGTTCCAGGGGTAAAATACAGGGAGCGAAAGGCTATTTACAATTTGTACAGAAACCAGATGGCAGTTATAAGAGTCGAGGGGCATGAAAGGGAAGCAGTGGTTGGGAAAGGAGTGAGACAGGGTTGTAGCCTCTCCCCCATGTTATTCAATCTGTATATTGAGCAAGCAGTAAAGGAAACAAAAGAAAAATTTGGAGTAGGTATTAAAATCCAGGGAGAAGAAATAAAACTTTGAGGTTCGCCGATGACATTGTAATTCTGTCAGAGACAGCAGAGGACTTGGAAGAGCAGTTGAACGGAATGGACAGTGTCTTGAAAGGAGGATATAAGATGTACATCAACAAAAGCAAAACGAGGATAATGGAATGTAGTCGAATTAAGTCGGGTGATGCTGAGGGAATTAGATTAGGAAATGAGACACTTAAAGTAGTAAAGGAGTTTTGCTATTTGGGGACCAAAATAACTGATGATGGTCGAAGTAGAGAGGATATAAAATGTAGACTGGCAATGGCAAGGAAAGCGTTTCTGAAGAAGAGAAGTTTGTTAACATCGAGTATAGATTTAAGTGTCAGAAAGTCGTTTCTGAAAGTATTTGTGTGGAGAGTAGCCATGTATGGAAGTGAAACATGGACAATAAGTAGTTTGGACAAGAAGAGAATATAAGCTTTCGAAATGTGGTGCTACAAAAAAATGTTGAAGATTAGGTGGGTAGATCACATAACTAATGAGGAGGTATTGAATAGGATTGGGAAGAAGAGAAGTTTGTGGCACAACTTGACTAGAAGAAGGGTTCGGTTGGTAGGACATGACCTGAGGCATCAAGGGATCACCAATTTAGCATTGGAGGGCAGTGTGGAGGGTAAAAATCGTAGAGGGAGACCAAGAGATGAATACACTAAGCAGATTCAGAAGAATGTAGGTTGTAGTAGGTACTGGGAGATGAAGGAGCTTGCACAGGATAGATTAGCATGGAGAGCTGCATCAAACCAGTCTCAGGACTGAAGACCACAACAACAACATTAAACCTACTCCTGCATTACGTGTATTTGATTTTGTATCTATAACCCTGTATTCACCTAACCAGAAGTCTTGTTCCTCCTGCCACCAAACTTCACTAATTCCCACTGTATCTAACTTTAACCTATCCATTTCCCTTTTTAAATTTTCTAACCTGCCTGCCCGGTTAAGGGATCTGACATTCCACACTCCGACCGTAGAACGCCAGATTTCTTTCTCCTGTAACATACGTATTTGATAAACAACGTGCACAGTTGATGCGCACAGCAGCACCTCTCAACTGTAAGTTTACGTCAGTGTCACCAGGTGCTAGCACACTGAAGCAAACTTTTATCCCATTCACTCGGCATCCTGTTAGATAACAGCCCACTCCTCAGATATGCTAATTCACTCACTGTATAGTAAAATCAGATCGGACGTCAGTATATGTTGAAGTTGTACTGACAGTAAACCTGTTTTGTGTGTTTCTGGATGAGTTACAGTATATTAAGTTATGAATATTATAGAACAGTAATCCATTTGAGGCGCTGAGAATCATAAAGCCCTTTGAACATCACCATCGATTGTGAGATTGTAGCATTTATTCATACTTCTGAAATCTGTTGATCTTATGGTGAGTTAGGTTTATCTGTACTGTAGGGCCACATCGTTTATATGAAAATTCACGAAAAGCTGATATCACTGGTCTCTCTGAAATTCACTTAAATGTGGGCCCTTATGGATCTCAGTGTCTCATTTGTATTCTAGTCAAGTGACCATGTCGGCAGAAGTTACTGCCTGAGTTTAATCATTGTGTTTGGAGTTGATTGTTTATTGTGTGGAAATCGGCTTTCGTGTGCAGTGTAAACATGAACTATGTTGACTCTATTTTAAATGCTAACAGAAAACTAAAGGACAGGCCCTGAGTCATGCCTGGGTAGCTCAGTCAGTAGAGCGCTTGCCCGCGAAAGGCGAAGGTCCCAAGTTCAAGTTTCGGTCCTGCACACAGCTTTAATCTGCTAGGATGTTTCATATCAGCGCACACTCCACTGTAGAGTGAAAATCTCATTCTGGCAACAGAAACGTAAGTTACCAGGAGAAGTTAGTAGTAAAAGTAATACGGCCTCGGAGAACAGATCCTTTGATTGAGAGGCTGACGAAATCAAATATGTGTGTCTAGAAACGAACATTTTACAAGGAAGTGTACCGTTAGCACAAGTTGTTGCGTGGTTGCAGCGTAAGAAAAGCTGATTTTCAGTCCAGAAGTAAGAGTGTGAACTAATACATCTGTTAGCAATCTTGTACATTTGTCCGAAAAAAATGGACTTCATGAAAACTCCCATTTACACAAAAATGCGAAATGGAGCGTTGCGAAAGCTTGTACATCATCTCGTTACTGCTCTAAACTGTACTTCATTACGTACAAAACAACAAAATTCCACAAAAATAATTCTTTCTTTTGTCAGATAGGTTATGCATCTTATTATTATTATTGTTATTACGACTGGTAGTGGCTGTAGTTGTATAAACGTTTTGATAAGCGTAACTGTTACACAGCAGACGCTCTCAAAATTATCTGAATGCAACGATGTATACTCACGAGCCGCCACTGGAAGCTGCCTAGCGGTCATAGCATGGGCGCTACTCGTGTGAGCACTTTCTATACCTCCCCGCCAGCCACTATCGACAGTAAATCTCGCCTCATCAGACTCTCAGGAGCACCGGTGTTTGCGATTGGCTCTAGAGAGTTAACCTCAAAAGCCCCTGACAACAAGCTGTGTCTTTTTTTACAGGACCATCCCGACTTTTGCCTTGAGTGATTTTATCTACGAAAACCTAATGTTGGACAGACAGATGACGATTTAGGCCGCCGTCTTCCCGAAAGTTAGTTTAATGTGCTAACCACTGTGTCACCTCACTCAGTGAAACAGATTCAAGTCCTAGATTCGGTGCTACGTAAAAGGTACCTTCAAATGTCCTTGAACCACTCATGCTTGACTTTTGTTCTTCTATTTTGGATTCCTTGAAGAAATCGAAAATGTACATACAATTTCTGCATGATTTTTTACGCAGTTATTTAGTTGAATGATGAGTTTTACAGAGACTCCTTCGACAGTGACCGTCGAGCCCCCTCCATCATAAGAGGTCGTGAATAGTCGTTACAATTCTTGCGAAAGTTTCTTACCTTGAAAGCAGACGGCAAAGGCAACAGAACACCACGTTCAAAGTACAAGAAACCGGTATCAATACCCTTCCCAATGATCGACCAGCAGTTAACTTCAGACGTCTGCACATGGTTGATCTTCTAGAATGTTCAGTGTGTCACTGTTTCGAGCCAATGGTCGGTATTATCGAGCATCGACAACAATGTCCTGGTACACTGTATACGGTTTTAAGAAGTGGGGAAACGGTGAAGAACAATCGACCATGACGGTTGGACTGCGACGCTGTGCACAGGGAAAATCTGAATAGTTACAGAAGGCACAATATGTATATAGAACACAGAAAGAGCCATCCATGGCGTTGAAAAGCAATTGGATGAGCTCAGAACAAACAGTCAGCCGGTTCGGCATTGGTGTCTTTCTTACAGTAGTTTGCATTTATTGCGAATCTCTTGAACAGAGGATAGTGACAAGAAACTGAAATAAAGCGCATGTGATTGCTGTACATCACTAAGGTAAAAGAGCAGACTAGCAAAATTGCTGCAGAATCCCTTAGAATATTCTATGTAAAAGTGAACACCACCCACAGTTCAGGTCTGTTCCGACTGGCCAATTTGTGTCTACGAGACAGTACGAGAGTGATCTATGATTGTGGGGCATGTGATCAGCATGCCACGAATCACTGCAGCCGTCATTGCCAGTGGATGAATTCTGAGGATGCTACTGTTTCTTTATTAAGCAGCTTCTCATTTGGCTTCACAAGGACTGAGTGGATTCTGTCCAGACTTCTGTCGATCGAAAAAATCTGAGGAGGTACCAAGTATTGAATCCATGTACGTTCGCACTGAACACATCGACACTAACTCTTTTTTCCTACCATAAAAAATTAACTACCTCTCTGCAGGCGTTGTCCTTAATTATTCCCAAAAGTTTTCCCAAGGTGATAGGATCCAAGGTGCTACAATTTTTTTTAAATTTTGTAAATATGATTAGCAAATGTGCACAAATGAAAGCCTATAAAATATATTGTTGCAAAAAATCTCATTGAAAGGATAAACAAATATAAAAAGTGTATACTACTTCATCTAAAAGCATCTTTCTTCGAGAAACAGTGCAGCTGAATTTTTCTTCTCCACAGCCATTGGCGTTTTCTATTTCCAGCAATGGCTTGTAAAAATATCTACAGCAGATTCATTCTGCTTTGCTAATGCTCCAATGAATTCAACTTTTCATGAATCAGCCAGTTTCTTTCCATCCTCACTGCTTACAAATAAGAAATTTTTGTCCTCAATGTGATGCTGCTCGGTACACCAGACTGAGCTTAGCACTCACCAACCAGGGCGGGGGAGGGGGTAACGAAAACACTAGGTAAATAATTTGTGAAGAGCATGTGGTACCTCGGTATATGTTCGAGGGCAAGGTGAGCGTTTTGCAGGTACCACCAGTACTTAAGCTCCACTTTCTCCACTTCGCCTCAGACATATTCAATGGTCATTCCTTTGAACCATTTAAGCACAAGATAATTTGTGAAAGAAAAGTAATAGTAATCTGGATAGAGGGGGTCCAAGGTTCAGTCACATCAGGAGAGACACGGAGGTAGCAAGATACACTACGTGACCAAAAGTATCCTGACACCCCCAAAGACATACGTTCTTTTATATTAGGTGCATTGTGCTGTCACCTACTGCCAGATACTCCATATCAGTGACCTTAGTAGTCATTAGACATCGTGAAAGAACAGAATGGGGCGCTCCATGGAACTAACGGACTTCGAACGTGGTCAGGTGATTGGGTATCACTTGTGTCATACGTCTGTACGCGAGATTTCTACACTCCTAATCTCTCTATATCAATTGTTTCCGATATGATAGTGAAGTGGAAACGTGAAGGGACACGTACAGCACAAAGCGTAAGAGCGGACACTGTCTGTTGACTGACAGACCGCCGACAGTTGAAGAGGATCGTAGTGTGTAATAGGCAGACTCTATCCAGACCATCACACAGGAATTCCAAATTGCATCAGGATCCACTGAAAGTACTACGACAGTTAGGCGGGAGATGAGAAAACTTGGATTTCATGGTCGAGTGGCTGCTCATAAGCCACACATCACGCCGGTAAATGCCAAACGACTCCTCGCTTGGTGTAAGAAGCGTAAACATTGGAGTATTGAACAGTGGAAAAACGTTATGTGGAGTGACGAATCACGGTACACAATGTGGCGAACCGAAGGCAGGTGTGGATATGGGGAATGCCCAGTGAACGTCATCTGCCAGCGTGTGCAGTGCCAAGAGTAAAATGCGGAGGCGGTGGTGTTATGGTGTGGTCGTGTTTTTCTTGGAGGGGGCTTGCATTCCTTGTTTTTTGCGTTACACTATCACAGCACAGGCCTAGATTGATGTTTTAAGCACCTTCTTGCTTCCCACTGTTGAAGAGCAATTCGGCGATGCCGATTCCATCTTTCAACACGATCGAGCACCCGTTCATAATTCACGGCCTGTGGCGGAGTGGTTACACGACAAAAACGTCCCTGTAATGGACTGGCCTGCACAGAGTCCTGACCTGAATCCTATAGAACACCTTTGAAATGTTGTGGAACGCCGACCGACATCAATACCTCTCCTCAGTGCAGCACTCCATGAGAATGGGCAGCCGTTCCAACCTTCCAGCACCTAACTGAACGTATGCCTGCGAGATTTAAAGCTGTCATCAAGGCTAAGGGTGGGCCAACACCATACTGAATTCCAGCATTACCGATGGAGGGCGCCACGAACTTGTAAGTCATTTTCAATGAGATGTCCGGATACTTTTGATCACATAGTGTTGTCGTCCAGCGTTTGCTGGACGACAACTCGCAAATGAAGAGACGTTGATCGGTGTTCAGGAGACAACAGTCGGAGCAAAGGGGTGAGTCGATTAATCTGATAGCGTGAAGCCAGTATCTCATCACATATTTTTTGTTGGTCACTTCACGCCACGTCGTGCACTTGGTCGCCGATAGAAAGTCGCAATGCATCGTTTTCGACACTCGTGGCCAATGAATAGTGGTGATTGCTTTTTACAACTGTATGTGGAACCGCCCCCAGAAGGGTGATATAAAAATCTTTTTCCTTCGGCGGGTGTGCTGCGGGAGATCCGAGACGACATATAGGCCTAGTTCTATTCAGGAATGAATGTCGGTACATGGGACAGCTTTGTCATGACTTATGCAACCGACACTGGAAGTACGTTAGAGACGGGCATCAGAACCCCCAGCAGACGATCTGTGAGGAAGGAATATTGTTTCGTCCGTCATTTCCACATATTTATCATACTGAGGGCAGCTGCCTGTGTCTGGATGTTAACCATTCCCAGCCCTCCATCATGCAGAAGGAGCGTGAGAGTGTCGTAACTTATTTTAAATACAAATGCTGTGGGTAGGAAATAACTGGCTAGTTGACGAGGAACCTGTACAAGTGACTGAGTTTTGACACCACGTAGAGGTGCCACATGTTGCAGCTGGTTCAAGTCCTGGATCAGGTTCTAATGCACACTGCCACATGTTGCAGCTGGTTCAAGTCCTGGATCAGGTTCTAATGCACACTGCCACATGTTGCAGCTGGTTCAAGTCCTGGATCAGTTTCTAATGCACACTATGTAACAGTTGATAGTTTGCCGTGGCCGTTTTGCTCACATGCTTTGTAAAAGTGACTCCCGAACGTCTCGGTTCTGTAACTCGTAGAAGTGGGACGACAGCACCCAGCCCGCTACCAAATCTGATAACCAACGCCACCAAGTTGTTGAAGCTCAGAAGACTGCCCATGGCCTGTCTGTGTCCTCGATACAGTTTAGTGTGCTGCGGGATTCGTTGGTGGTACAAACCGCAGTAGCAGGTCGCTTAGCGTACACCACATAACAGAAAGTCATATCCTGCACGGTGATGCCAGATAGCCTGCAATTGAGACCCCCAAGGAGTGACTCCAGAATGATTGCATGAAGCTAGGCAGAAAGGGGGAGATCTTCTCGTAGAGACCTCTTAATGGATAATGGGTCCATCATCCGTCTGTTGACATGGACATGAGAGCTAGCTGCTGCCTAAAGGCGCCGCAGAGACTCGATGGGGCATGTGAGAAATCCCAAGTGGTCCATCACCTATAGTAGGAAGTTAAGGTGCACTCTATCGAAATCGATGCAGATGAATGCTGCCCTCAGGCTGCACGTCAGGGCAATTGCTATTAAGTACTTGTAGTTGCTGCCAGCCTTTTGCATATTGGCATCCCCCTCCCCCGCACTGCGACTTCTGTTCAGGGGCAATGATCGCCAGCAACGTCGTCTTAACGTGACCTGCCACAAGTCTGGCTAAGATCGTCTAGTCAGCATTCAACACTCTAAGTGGCCAATAGTCGTTGATCAGTCATTCTCCCGCTGGCTTGTGTATCGGTATAAGAAGTCTTTCTATTAAAGTAGGCGATACAATGCAGTATCCCCTACCCTCTTGCGGGGCCTCTGGCCTTGGCACCCGCGCCGCCCCCGCCAGTCAGCTCGAGCGCTATGCGTTTGTCTCTTTCGTCACCTGACTCGAATGAATCAATTTATCGAGTAGTTGTACTTTCCTATGTAGCACGCGCGTCCGCGTCATTGTATTTTATACGTTTCTGTTTGAACATAGATAGCTAACACATATATACGAGAGAAGTCGCGGCCATTCTAGTGATGACGATACGTTATTCTGTCTGGCATTTGTTCGAGAAAAGTCGCGAATACTCTACTGTTTTATTGTACAGAGAACCTTCGATATGTAGCGTTATAAATAGGGACTCTCCCTACTTTGCACACGCCTTACAAACTGTTTGCTGGTCTACCTGCGTCTATTGCTACAGTAGAAAGAAGTTTTTCAACATTGCGGCGTACAAAGACATGGCTGAGGGCGACAATGAAGGAGGATCGACTTAATGGCTTAGCTCTATTGACCACTCACCCTGACATTGACTTTCCTATTGACGATGTAATTTGCCAGGAAGAATAGGTGCGTAGAATTCATAAGTAAAAATAAAGGTAGCTCAAGATACATCTTACATCTTAAGGCGTGTGATAAACCGTCGACGATATCAGCGCATGTTCGCCAGAGTGTGCTGCATGGTGGATACCTCTGCAGCTGTTTGATCATGTCGTCGCGAGAGAATTATGGCCCTTTCTAATCGGCGCTTCATCAATGATAAGTCTGAGTCAGTGTCGTTTTAGTTGTCAGTCTGGCGACAGGGTAAGGGGCCGAGGTCGGTGAGCGCCACATAGTAAGTCCACGTTGCTATGTCTTTGCAAACTGCATAACTGTCTTGCGGATTGCTAGTTTGGTGCAGAAGAGCCAGCACGCCAAAGTTGAGAGGTACCGGGAGTGATGTTGTTCACAATTGGGCCACATTGTGCCAACTTGCTGACAGCAGTCCGGGCCCTGGAAGATGGTTAAGTTCATCTTCCTAAAGCTGTTATGTTGTCAGAGTTGTTGGGGGTGGAGATACATCATGCAGGTATAGGTGCTGCGATTGGAGAAGGTGAGAGTCCATCGTTTGGCGGACACCACTCCTTGAAAGCCGCTGCCCAGTACTGGCGAATGAATACGATATTGCAGTGCCTGTCTTGTTAAGATGAACGATGCAATGTTACTTTGGACATGCATGCATGCGACGACAGCCGTTATAAAATGCATGAAACGTATTTGCAGTTGCGAACACGAACAACCATCAACTACACTATGTGATCAAAGGTATCCGGACATCTGGCTGAAAATGACTTACAAGTTCGTGGCGCCCTCCATCAATACGGCTGGAATTTAATATGGTGTTGGCCCACCCTTAGCCTCGATGACTGCTTCCACTCTCGCAGGTATACGTTCAATCATGTGCTGGAAGGTTTCTTGCGGAATGGCAGTCCATTCTTCATGGAGTGCTGTACTGAGAAGAGGTATTGATGTCGGTCGGTAAGGTCTGGCATGAAGTCGGCGTTCCAAAACATCCCAAAGGTGTTCTATAGGATTCAGGTCAAGACTCCGTGCAGGCCAGTCCATTACAGGGATGTTATTGTCGTGTAACCACTCCGCCACAGACCGTACATTATGAAGAGGTGATTGATCGTGTTGAAAGATGCAGTCGGCATCCCCGAATTGCTCTTCAACAATGGGAAGCAAGAAGGTGCTTGAAACATCAATGTAGGCCTCTGCTGTGATCAATGTTACTCTGCAATCAAATCAGTAATTGGTATTTGATAACACATGTTGAACAGACGTTCGATAAA
This sequence comes from Schistocerca serialis cubense, assembly GCF_023864345.2. Lineage (NCBI taxonomy): Eukaryota > Metazoa > Arthropoda > Insecta > Orthoptera > Acrididae > Schistocerca > Schistocerca serialis. The sequence continues at coordinate 1,019,102,338 of NC_064638.1, read as the reverse complement.
TCTAAGTTATGTATAACATACTTTGCTTTGTACATACAGTAAGAAATATTTTGACATTTTATTCGTTTCTTAAATGTTTGTGGTGCTTAGAGTCACTGCATATCAACTATGAACACAACAGCCAACATGCCAGGGCAATGACATTGCCAATGACTGTGAATGCATAAAGTCATCAAGATAAATTTGGCAATAAATTTAACAACTGCAAGGTGGCAGTGGGTGGTAAATTAAAAAATAATCAAGTTGGTATTGGCAGGAAATTGAAAAATGTGCAATATGACAGTGGCAGAAAATTTGAAAATATGCAGATGGCAGTTGTGGACAATTTTAAAAAATGTAAAGTGCCACTGGTGGAAAACTTTTTTAGCACCTACTAAAAATGAAACGTTCAATAACAACATATTCAAAAGTATCCAACAATACTGCATGTTTCTTACATATAAAAATTATGTAAGTTTCATCTAAATTGGCATAATATCAAAAAGATTCGATTATTATTTTCCAAAATTATGTAGGCATACACACACACACACACACACACACACAAATACAAACAAATATTTGGGTCAAATAATATAGAGTCATCAATAAATTTCATTGCCATCATGATTTACTCTTGTAATGAGAACGTTTAAGTATGTGCAGAAGCATTTTGTACAGGTTAAATCAAGTGTTGTAGAATGATCAATATTATAATGTGTGTGATTAACAGAGAATTTCTATAAAATTGAAGAGACTTTCAGACAAAATAAATGAAATTGATGTATTATATGTTTTCTTTACTTTCCAAGCAATAAATCAGGCACAAATCACGTTTATTGTTTTTACACATTCACACATACACAAAAATTACATTTAACTTTCCCTTGTAGTACAAATTACATTTTAAATTTATCAAATTGGTCATCAGCATCATTTTTCAGGCAATAGTGACCCTACTCTAAGGTACTCGCCTTATTTGGAAACATAAAACTTTTATCATCCTGTGATGATGAACATAGCCTGTGGTGATTAGCTGTAAAGAATACATGGCACTTGGGCTGATTATTGTACATGTGTACATAGAATGTCTGAAAGTGGTTTAATGGAATAAGGAAGACATTCTAGGGATAAAACATTTATAGAGAGCAAATGTGTATTGCAACATGTACATTTGTTTTTACATTACAGTAGACTACTGTTAAATCAACTATTGTGCACACAGCTATAACCTCACGCGACATTGCTCACTTTATCTCCTAGAAGAAAAAGCTTATCATCTTTATCCATAAAGACTTTTTTTTCACACTTACGAATAACAATGTGTTTGGTAAGACTATGTAAAATTTACAAAAGATAGGAAACATAAAACTAGCGTCAGCCTAGGAAAGTAAATTTGGAGCAGATACATTGACTGCAAAACATAATTTTCGAAGGAGCACTATTTTTCACGAAAATTTAGTTGGTATTGAATTAAAAAGACTTGATGTAGTTTTTGATACGACAATAATACTAGGAGTCCGCCTCCATGGTTGAGTAGTCATTCTAAGTACATACATGGGGTTGTTTCTGGTCTATAGTGTTTCACTGAAGAGTGATGTGAGTTACTATTATAGCACAACCTTACAATTCATCAGAAATGAAGGGTAAATGTTGTGTGAGGTGTTGCAGACTTTGATGCCACTTCTGATGAACCGTGAACATCAGAAAGACGACTATGCGTACTCAGCAAGTCTGCAAACAATACACTGTAGAGAATATCTTATATCACTACTAGTCGACTCCTTTTGCTATTCAACCTACATATGGAACAACGGGAGAACGAATATGTGCCCTGTCAAGTAACTTTAAGCGTTTGAGTGTGGTGAACCTGTGCAACTTGTACTCTGCAATATGGATCACTATGGAGAGACTACCCACGGAGGATACATCTTAACTGCTCTTCGTTTATGTGGTCAAGTATTTGTTGGAACTCAAAGTTAGCTTTCCCAACTTCTAGTCAGTGTCAAGTACATGGTGCACTATCGTCTAGCGTCTGACACTGTCGGCTGTTTTCGTGTCGAAATGTCATGGATAAAAAGGGAAAGAGATATTACTCTCGTAAGACGGTGCTATTTCGTCACATACGTTTGCCATTGCTGACGAACATTTCATAGGGGATGATGTGAACGTTCCATAATTTCCGATTTATAATCAGATGTCAATTTCGTAAACAGTTGCTGTTATACAGCTTTAGGAATCTATAAATGATTTCTCTCAAACAGAATCAATGTTTTACTTGGTGTCCAATGTAGTAATTTCATCCTCTTGTGACTGTAGTGTGTGAAACATGTTAGCTGGATGTATGTTTAAGTACCGTTGGGTGGCATTAAACCACCATTAGCATGTTCACACTGTGTGTGTTCTTCACTTTCACCTTGTATGCATATGTCTGATTCTCAAGGAAGACGAAAAATTGTTCTAGTGGTTCGAAACTTGCACTGTTCATCATAAAAACTTCCTGCTTCGAATTTGTGGAGGGTTTTATCTGTGGTGGAAATGAGAATCCTTAATGTGATAATTCAATGGACAGTACTATCGTATGTGAAACTACACATGTTCTGCAAGTTCAGACTTACAGTAGAAATATAAAAAGTATTGTTCAGAGTATCATCATATTGATGCACAAAGCCAAAGTTCTATAGCGCTAGTGAGCAACTCTGTTTACCATTACACACAAATTTGCTATGGGACTCATCTGAGGTCCGTCCCCTAGAACTTAGAACTACTTAAGCCTAACTAACCTAATCACACACAGCCACGCCCGAGGCAAGATTCGAACCTGCGACCGTAGCGGTCGCGCGGTTCCAGACTAAAGCGCCTAGAAGTGCTCGGCCACACCTGTCGGCCCTTCATCTTTATTTTGGTGTCTGTACCACTGGTGGTTGAGTGTGGGTTTGGGGTATGGACGTCGGTGGAGGTGGCGAAATCCCACGACTCATTGATGACATCATTGCTGACAGGCTGTGGGTCAGAAAAAGTCCCTTATTGTTACTAGTGTAGCGGTATCAATCACTTGCAAAATGGAGATGTCCCAGAATCATGATGAGTAAAATCTGTAAATGACACATCAACAGAGGACAGCACCATCAAAACTCTTACTTCTACTTCTGTCTGCCTCGCTTTCGCAATCTCCAAGCATGACATACACAGAAGAGCCAAAGAGACTGGTACACCTGCCTAATACAGTGTAGGGCTCATGCGAGCACGCAGAAGTGCCGCATTACGACGTGGCATGGAGTCAACTAATGTCTGAAGTAGTGCTGGAGGGAAGTGACACCATGAATCCTGCAGGGCTGTTCATAAATCCATAAGAGTACGAGAAGGTGGAGATCTTTTCTGAACAGCACGTTGCAAGGCATCCCAGATATATTCAATAATGTTCATGTCTCAGGAATTCGGTGGGCAGCGGAAATATTTAAACTCAGAAGAGTGTTCCTGGAGCAATGCTGTAGCAATTCAGGACGTGTGGGGTGTCGCATTGTCCTCCTGGAATGAATGGATGCAGGCGATCAGACAGCATGCTTACTTACGTACCCGTCACCTGTCAGAGTCGTATCTAGACGTATGAGGGGTCCCAATCACCACAACTGAACACGCCTCACACCATTACAGAGCCTCAACCAGCTTGAACAGTACCCTGCTGACATGCAGGATCCATGGATTCATGAAGTTGTCTTCATACCCATACACGTCCACCTGCTCGATACAATTTGAAACGAGACTCGTCCGACCAGGCAACATGTTCCCAGTCATCAACAGTCCAATGTCCGCCCCTGGTAGCTGAGTGGTCAGCATGAAGGAATGTCGTACCTAACGACCTGGGTTCGATTCCCGGCTGGGTCGGAGATTTTCTGCGCTCAGGGACTTGGTGTTGTGTTGTCCTCATCATCATCATTTCATCCCCATCGACACTCAAGTCGTCAAAGTGGCGTCAACTCGAAAGCCTTGCACCGGGCGAATGGTCTACCCAACGGGAGGTTCAAATGGTTCAAATGGCTCTGAGTACTATGGGACCTAACATCTGAGGTCATCAGTCCCCTAGAACTTAGAACTACTTAAACCTAACTAACCTAAGGACATCACACACATCCATGCCCGAGGCAGGATTCGAAACTGCGACCGTAGCGGTCTCGCGGTTCCAGACTGAAGCGCCTAGAACCGATCGGCCACTCCGGCCGGCCCGACAGGAGGTCCTAGGCACAAGGCATTTCTATTTCTGTTTCCAACAGTCCAATTTGAGTGTTGACGGACCCAGGCGAGGCATAAAGCTTTGTGTTGTGCAGTCATAAGGGTTACACGAGTGGACCCTCTGCTCGGATAGCCTGTATCGATGATTCCAGAATAAAATTTTCACTCTGCAGCGGAGTGTGCGCTGATATGAAACTTCCTGGCAGATTAAAACCGTGTGCCAGAACGAGACTCGATCTCGGGACCTTTGCCTTCCACGGGCAAGTGCTGTAACAACTTAGCTACTCAAGCACAAATCACGACCCGTCCTCACAGCTTCAGTTCTGCCAGTACCTCGTTTCCTACCTTTCAAACTTCACAGAAGCGCTTCTGCGGACCTTGCAGAACTATCACTCCTAGAAGAAAGGATATTGCAAAGACATGGCTTAGCCATAGCCTGGGGGATGTTTTCAGAATGAAATTTTCACTCTGCAGCAGAGTGGGCGCTGATATGAAACTTCCTGGCAGATTAAAACTGTTTTAATCTGCAAGGAAGTTTCATGTCGATGCTGTTTCGTTGAATGGTCCACACGCTAATACTTGTTGATGGCCCAGCACTGAAATCGGCAGCAATTTGTGGAACAGCTACACTTCTGTCACGTTGAACGATTCTCCAGTCTTCGTTGGCCCCGCTCTATCAGGATCTTTCCCCAGCCGCAACGATGTCGGAGATTTGGTGTTTTACAGGATTCCTGATATTCAAGGCACACTTATGAAATGGTCGTACCGGAAAATCCCCACTTCATCGCTGTGTCCCACCCCTCGTGCGCCGACTATAACACTACGTTCCAACTTACTTAAATCTTGATAACCTGCCATTGTAGCAGCAGTAACCGATCTAACAACTGCGCCAGATACTTGTTGTCTTGCTTAGACGTTGCCGCCCACAGCGCCGTATTCTACCTGTTTATATGTCTCTGTATTTGAATACGCATACCTATACAAGTTTCTTTGGCGCTTCATTGTATATCGCAGACTCGATGAAAATGTATGTGTTTCCCACAGACAAACCAGGAAAATTTGTGGCTTTTACCAACAAACAAAAACGCTTTGTCAGCGATTTCAGACTTATCAATGCCAGTCCAAAGGAATCGGCATGTGTGTCATTTTATGCATACTATGTCAAATGCATGAGGGTTTATCAAAACATCCTGCAACTCGTTTGGAACCTTTGGATTTTACGCTAATTTACGCAAAATTCAGATCGTTTCGGATACTTTTGAACTTGTCAGGCTGTGTTACTGCCTGCCAGCTCGTCAGCGATGGCATAAGAGCAGTCAGCTGCATTTGTATCTCTTCTCGCAATGTGTCACCACGAATAACCTGAGCTTTGCCTGTCAGTCAGCTTCTGTTTGAAAACTGCCGCCAGTATATGTATTGTGCAGTCATCCATGTACAACGTGAGTGCTATAAATTTCTCTAGATGTAAAAAAAGTTCTCAAGAGCATTTTAAAAAATCGATTCACTCCTGACATTACTGGAAGAAGCAGAAACATTTCAAATTAATTAGGCCACGGGAAAAAATGTGATGGAATATTGATCGAAAAGTCTACACTTCAAATACATTTGTATAATTAGGACCATACTTCATACTGCAGGCAGTGGTGGTTCTTAACCACATATTTACAGTCTTCTTGCAAACGTTTGTTTATGGACCCATGTTCCAATAAACGTCTTTTTCCTTTTACTATCGTATACTTTAATTCATATCAATTTTCTCTATTAGTTATAATAACCCCTATGTTTACATAAAGTGTAATCACCATTTACAAAACTTATTTACCAATACAGAACACTGTAGTATGCTACTGATTCTGCTAATCCTAGGAGTCGCAGATCAGGTTTTGCTGCTCTTTATGTTATAAGATAGAAAAGAGAGTCACTGCTATTTTTTTCTTTTTGGATCTTGTACTGCACTTTACCATACTGCTGAGCCTTCATGTCAATAAATTTTGTTTTGGTGGCAGTACAGAGTGGCCTGCTAGTATGTCAAAGTGAAAATGATCTTGAAATTGAATTTGGAACTAAGATGTGCAGGAAATATGCTACTTATCAAACTTTGAAAGATTTTTTCAGGAAAGAAATCCTTCAATTTTTACTTTCTGATACAACCTTTTTAATATTAGTTCATAGGTAAAGTAAGAAATTTACTGTACATAATCATTCTTCATGCTATATGTACTAGTAGTAGAGTTTCCTATGGTAATTAGTTTTAAATAAGTGCTATGGCTTAGAGATTTGCATAATATGGAGGAAATGACTTGTTCTGTCATATATAAATTTTATCTGTAGTTGAAAATTGCTCAAAATGTGTATACATTCAGAGCACTCTTAAATTTATTTAGATGGCACTTGTCTTTGAAATACATGGCAATGCAATCACATACATTATCAGTATGCTATTAACCTTGTGTCCAAATATTTGTCAACACATAAAGCTCCTCTTACAAGTCTGATAACAATAATTAGATCTTTATGGTATGTATGGAAGGTACCTTTTTCTCCTGTGATATATTTAGATTTTCATTACTGTTTTTAGCAATAAATCAATATATAAAAATAAAGACATGTAATTTTATAGTTTAGCTCTTAGCACAAAAATAAACAAACAACACTGTCAGATTATGGCTTCTGGTGTTAGACTGTTATTTGAAATACAATAGCTGAAACACACTGTCATGTTATGGCATATACACTCCACCATACATTTGGGGTGCTGGGCAGTTTGTTTCAATTTCATTTTATACTTACATGTAACATGGTGAGTGTGGGACAATTTGTTACAGTTTTGTGGAACATGGTGACACATAGAGTGATTTGTTACAATTTTGTGTAACAATGGCTATATATGACATAATTTGCTACAATTTTCCTGTAACAAATTGATGTATGGGGCAATTCGTTAAACTTTAGCTGTAACACAGAGGACAGTGTGTAATAGTTTTGATCTAACATGGCTAAATTTGTCACAATTTCACTGCAACATGGAGGGCAATTTGTTACACTTCTGTCATAACAAGGGAAACTGGTTACAGCTTTGCTGCAAAATGAGGACAGTTCTGACCAGCAGTATTCAGACACCACTAAGTAATGCAGAATTCATCACTAGATGTGGCGAGAGAAGAACCACTAGTATAAAAGAAGGCAGGCAGGATTGTGTTATCAGTAAAGAAGCAGCAACAGGAGATTGTGTTGGTCAGGAGAGCCCAGTGACGTCATTGCTAAGTGGCACTTAACGTGGTGTAATGATGAAAGCCACTGGACAGTGGATGGTCGGAAATAAGAAATTTAGAGTTGTGAATCACACTATAGCCTTTGGCAATCCAGTGGAGAAAGTGGCCTACTATCATATGTAGAGTCAACAGGGAAGTACAGAAGAGATGGTGTTCCGATATAAGGCTGATTTTCGTGGTTACAGCCTGGTCCCCTTATTGTGCTCAAGAAAATGCTCACTGTGGAAGGATATAAATGTATTTTTCGGTGTTGAGTACTGCTTACACAGGTCAGGGATGATGATTCTTTGTATCAGTATCACAACACACCCTGTCATAAAGCCTCATCTGTGAGGTAATGGTTTGTGGATAATAACGTTCCTGAAATGAACTGGCCTACCCAGTGTCCTGAGCTGAACCCAATGGTACACCTTTGGGATAAGTTCGAACATCGACTTCGCTCCAGACCCAAGCACCCAGCGTCACTATCGTCTCTGATTTCAGCTTTTGAGGAACAATGGTCTGCCTTTCCTCCACAGGCATTTTAGACACCCCATAGAAAGTGACCCCAGCAGAGCTCAAGCTGTCGTATAGGTGATGGGTATGCACATCCCTTATTAATGCTCACTAGTAGAGGTCTGGATACTATTGATCAAATAGTGTGGGACAATTTATTACACTTTTGCTGTGACATGGACCAGTTTGTTACAATTTTGCTCTAAAATGGGAAATTTGTTATAATTTTGCTATTACAACAGCGACAATATGGCTAATTCGTAACAATTTCGTTTGATGCTTATGTATAATTAACATATGGGCATTTTGACACATTTCGTTACAATTTGTTACTGCATTATAATGTGTTCAGTGTCATGCAGTTTCTTACTTTGTGTTTTCTTGTGAAGGCAACACAGGAAATTACAAAAAGAAGACACAGAAGCACAAAGCCAAAAGAAACATAGAATCAAGTGCAACAGAAGTAATAGCCTGTTGTTCACTCAGGGAGGCCAGTAAAAAAGATGACATATATTTCATGACACTACAGTAATAGTGCAAAAAAATAAAAATTGATTCTGCTGCTAACAATATTTGTAGTTAAAAATAATTCTACAATTTATTTACATAAGAAACCATTTGTGTATATAAAGTGAGTGAGTGAATAGGTTAACCTAAAATAATTTTCAGATTTATTGCTGTCTTCCTCAACAAACATAGTGAATCAATATGTAAAAGAACATTATATACAATGTTTATATAGACCCCTAATGCCACTTAAAGCAGATATAAATTATATAGTTTGTTACCTTCAATTTCCGACCCTAATCCAGCGGTGGCTCATGTTGGATACAAAACCTCTCCAGGTTTTGTTAGAGGAGAAAATGTGACTAAAGAACCATGCATTTCAACTTCCCTTCAGATTTGTGTCTCCAGCACGACAGAAATTTATTCAAGAAAGGCAGATTTTCTGAAAGAAGAGGAAGAAGTGGAAGAAGAAAAACAAGATGAAGATTATGTTGACAGTTATGATGATGATGCAGACAGACCAAGATGAAGAATACAGAAACATTAAAGATGAAGAAAACAATGTATTTATGAAAGCAGAAGGTGGAGATATTGGATGGGAAGAAGGAGACAGTGATTGCAGTGAAGAAGCTGAAGAAGATGTAGAGCTAATTATGATGAGAAAGACGATATTCGTTACTGGAAAATGCTGTGTAAGAAATCATCAACACATATCGATTACGTCTTCTGGAATAACCGAAATATCTAGGTAAAGCAATAACTTCTCTTCATAACTTTGAAAGCAGTAGGCAGTAACTCATATGATAATGAAACTAAATCTACTAAAGAGGAATTTCAAGAAGCATTGATAATTGCACGATGTTGTAATGGCTGTCAGAAATAATAATGTAGAAGATTCAGTTTAAAAATGGAATGCTGCATTTGAGAGCATTCGGTCAGTTGAAATACATCTACAAAAGGTGCATTTCACAAATGGGAAAGATTTTGGACCCATTCACGCAATTATTTTGTTGGATTTCAAATATCATACAGGACACTTTGGATCTTGGCAACAGATAACTTTCAAAGCAGTGAACATATAGGCAGAATTATAATCCCATTATTAAAGTTGGTCATCACAGAATGTTCGAGATGAGCAGATTCATGTGTGTTCATATTGTACACAGTTTGCCCAATAAATGCAATGAAGTGTCATTTCGATTTTATTAAGGCAGATACAGCTGTCAAACATTGGTTAGCTGGTAGAAATATCTCAAATACTTACTCAAATTGTAAAAAACTATAGTTTACAATAGACGATATCCTAAAAAGTGCTGAAAATGAATTAGAGTGTGTATTAAATCTTTTTTTTTTCCAGTGTGTGGCAGTATAAAGTGCCATATGATTAGTAATACAAGTCAAAGCTATCTGTTATTTTAGTGTGTGCTACAAAATGCAAAACATTTAAAGATGTAAAAAAATTGCAATGAAATTTGTATCTAGACTGTTTTTGTTTGAATTTTTCACCTTCTCTGCCCGTCTGTAATATAACGTAGATATCTCATCGAAGTCACTGTTACAGAGACAGAGAGAAAGGAATTTACCGATGAGGCAGAAATTTAGGAGATTACGTATTTTTGATGTTGAAGTACTGTAAGTTACACCAGAAAGTATTTTTTGTTGCTGTTACTAATGATGATGCTGTCCACCAATGAGGCAGATTTTTGGTGCTTAAGTGTTTTTTGGTAAATACTACAGATGTGTGTATGAGCACATGTGAAATAATAGGTAAAGTATTTGATATAAACATTGTTTTAGAGGTGCATACAACAGAAAGCAAGATAAAATTTGCTAATGAGGGAGAATTTTAGGTGCTTACAAATTTTTGGCAGTGGAAATAGTGTTAGCCTTTGAAAATAATGTTATAGAGAATAGTTGTGAAAATGGGGCAAAATGAAGATGCGCGTGTATGTGTGTGTGTGTGCTTGTGTAATTTAGTTAAATAATCGAATATTTTTTAACATGGCGCTATGTCAGGTGAAGCTTAAATAATTTTTTGTGTGGAAATGTGACAGTATAATTTGAACATGATGGCCCACATACCAACTGCCTGTTTCATTTTTGGTAAGAAATATACTGTGCTCTCATTGACTGTTTCATTTTGATGGATGCTAATTACTTTTAAAATTTACTCACCATAACCATCTTGCATTTTAAGCACTGTAATTGGCTGATTCATTTTTAATGGATGCTACAATAAATCCCTCCAATGCCACCTTATATTTTTTTTTTAATTTCCCATCTTGCACATTTTTGAATTTCCCATCCACTACCATCTTGAAATTTTTATATTTACTGCCAGTTCCATATTTGATTTTCAAATTTCTCACCCACCGCCATCTTGATAATGTCATGTCTTCAAGATCATTGATGAATTACTGCCCCATACTCAGACTGACGCTTGCACTTTTCAATGACATTTAAGTGCATAATGAATCAGAACATACACAGATTTACTTGGCTTTTTAAAATTGTCTGATATCGCTATCTTGGATTTTTTAATTTTCCCACCATTGCCCTCTTGCAATTTTTAAATTTCCCACGAGCGCCATCTCGCATTTTTAAATTTTTATACCATCACCATCTAGCACTTTTTAAAATTTGTCTGTCGTCTGCCGTCTTGAAGATATCATGCATTCAAGATCACTGAGACGTCATGTATGCACATAATGGACATGTGAATACTGTCAGCAGACGCTTGAAAGTTAAAGTTAGTCTGGTAGTTGGTAACCATGCAACATTTTACGTACATCACATTGATAAGAATAAACATAAGTCATCATCATTACTCTTAGACATTCGCAATCTGCTTTTAAATAAGCCTTTCTTCTGTACTTTCCCTCACTTTATGGTATTCAGCTCAATGCATAAATGCTGCTCCAACATGTTTTCCTCTCGATTTCAGAATACAGCAAAGGACTTCCTTAGTCCATGTTCTCACCTCAGTGCGTGTTCTGCCCATCTCCCTTAAATTTTCGCAATGGTAGGTTCAAAACGACGCATTCCATTCCAAATTCTTTCCTTATCCATTTGGTATTTTGCTGTCTTCCAATAAATTGACGACACGAAACTCACCATTGCTCACTAAGCAACTCTCCGTTTTCGAAAAGTTTTCGCGCTAGAAGTCCTTATCTAACAGCTGTTAAAGACGAGCTAGTAACACATGCTGACACTAAACCAGTGCATACATATGATCGATCCTTATCGATTGTTAAGTTAGGCAAGACAAAGATGTCTGTAATAATAGCATCTGCGTGCTCTGCAGAGGTTTGTGTTCCATTTCAGAAAAGAAACCATGAGCAGACCACAACTTTGAATGTGCCACCAAACACCTAGGTGTCAAATTACTTTCCTTGTTCCCTCATTGGCAGTCCAGGGAACCGACGTATAATTTCTTTCAAGAGAGGGAGGTCTTTATCCTAGTCAGTTGCAATAACTCATTTTCTGTTGTGCTTTGAGGCCGGTGTAGCTAGAAGCATATGATGTTTTCAGGTCAGTATAGTAGTCTAGTTACCGATCTGAATTTTATAGTGAGTGGAATTTTACTTTTTTAAGAAAACTAGTTATGTAACGTGTGAATGGGTAAGCCAAACTTCATCAGTAGTGCACCATCCTGTACTCTGATAAAGAAGAAGGGATTTCACCATAGGATATGTGATATTTACACACAATGTCAGTTCTTTACTGTCTAAACAATGTTACCTGTCTTGAAAATGGAAATGCGTCTTGCTTTCCAAAAGCTGTTTCAAAATGTATTGGTAATACTTAAACTTAACTTGGTTTAAGTTCCTGATTATTGGTATTTAGTGGAGTAATTATGTAATAGATAGACTATCAAAAAAGTATTGTCAATAGTTCCTCCACTGCAACACTTTTAAATATCAATAGAATATTTGTTCCTAGGTACATGACTGTGTTGTACTTTGGAACACTTTTTCACGTTTGGAAAAATCTTACTTTTCTGCAGTAATTTTTTTAATTTCAGAAAAGACTGCAGCACACAAGCTTGTGTACCATCATTTTAAAACAAAACAGGAAAACTATTTCTATAACAGTGCTAGCTCGAAACGAAAATCTGTTAAGTGTTCCATGGTACCACTCGCCCCTACCGTTGAGGTTCTTTGCTGATGGTCTGTGTTGTGGAACGTTCAGAACTATTGGGCAAAACATTCACCGTAAGTGTCCCGTCATTCGATTGCTTGCAATATCTTTCAACGACTACTGTCATTATACACAATTATCATACGCTAAAGCAAGCAAAATAAAGTTTTAGTAAATGTTAAACATAGTCCTAGAATGAGGTGACACTAAATTCGGAAGTACCTTACGTCAAAGACTATCTCAAAATTCAGAAAACTCCAGATGGCGTGCACATGCTGTGCACCTGTTTTGAGCCGTGATACAGTCGGAGCAGGGCTAAAATACTCCGTGTTGCGGATAACAAAACCTGAAAAGTTAACCCGACTGACAAATACCTGAAACAGAATACAGTGAACAAAACCAGAAACGATGCACGTGATAAAAGCTGCTGAGGATATGTAGGATTTTTAATTACTGACCTAATGACAAAAAATGGTATGTACATTATGATATATGTCTTAACTACTTATACATGTATTCATATCTCTATTTCCAGAAGAGACGATACAGAGGAAATCACTTACGGGAGAGTTTCAGCTTGTAACTCAATAACCCTCTTCTACAATGACCTGTAAATTAAAGGACTTTCTAACAAATGAGTCCAATTGAAGATAGTATGAACCACAGGAGTAATATCGCAACAGGCAAAAAATAGTGGTTCTCTTACAAACTGACAATTAGTACCAATTGAACTTCTCGATGCAAAGTTGTCGTCATATGCTGCTGTTATGGATACAGTGTTTTATGACTATGAGGACAACACTACTTTGTTAGAGGCCAGTTAATTATTGGAACAACCGAATGGAAACAATCAATTCGTTCGATTGTTGGAAAACAGTCTTTTCAAGTGAAAAAGTGTTACAGTAAAAAGATTTTTATTTAAATAGTTATTTTCTGCTTTTCAGTCTTGTGTGTGTGTGTGTGTGTGTGTGTGTGTGTGTGTGTGTATGTGTGTGTGTGTGTGAAATTCTTCATTTGATTTCAAACATTTTGATGAGATTACAACAAAGACATGTGGTAAATTTCAGATTTATTTCAGTTTCCCTTCAATTGAGTCAATCATTATATGACTCCCTCCTATGTATATCTCCCAAAAAGACCCTGAAAGTAAAAAACTAGAAACATTCGCGACTGGACTGGAAAAGAGGGAAACAACATTGTTGCACGAAGTTCTTTCCGAGACACACCAGAAAAGAGAGCGAATAAGTAGTGCTAAGTTGAAAGTTTCAAACCTTTAGCTTATCAGGAAGTTAATTAAAAATCAGGAGCAAAATGTGGACCGAACAGATAGATAGATAGACCGAAAAACAAAATACCCTCCGGCACACATCAGACACTAAAGCGAGTTAATATTGCAGCGTCATCCAGTTAGGAGCTATGTTGAAAGTTTGAAATCTTTAGCTTATCTGGAAGCTAGTTTACACACCAAAAAAAGTTTTTCATCACCTCGGTTCCAAGTGTTCCGGAACCTGTACAGAAAATTGGAATGGAGATCAACAAAACATAATTTCCGCCCTTTTTATTGCTCATATAAACCACACGTTGCATGTTGTACCACCATACGCCGAGACCCTCAGAGGTGGTGGTCCAGATTGCTGTACACACCGGTACCTCTAATACCCCGTAGCAAGTCCTCTGGCATTGATGCATGCCTGTATTCGTCGTGACATACTATCCACAAGTTCATCAAGGCACTGTTGGTCCAGATTGTCCCACTCCTCAACGGCGATTCTGAGTAGATCCATTACAGTGATTGGTAGGTCACGTCGTCCAAAACAGCGCTTTTCAGTCTATCCCAGGCATGCTCGATAGGGTTCATGTCTCTCTGTGTCTCCTCCATGTCCGAAAAACATCACTTTGGTTCACTCCGTGACGCCTGGACACTTGTTGAGAGTCCTTCCTGGCACAAAGTAACAATGCGGACGCCACCGAACCGCGTATTGACAGTCTAGGCATGGTCGAACTGCAGACAACACGAGCCGTGTACCTCCTTCCTGGTGGAGTGACTGGAACTGATCGGCTGTCGGCTCCCCTCCGTCCAATAAGCGCTGCTCAAACATGGCTGTTTACAGTTTTGAGCGGGTTTAGTGACACCTCTGAACACTGAAAGGACTGTGTCTGTGATACAATATCAACAGTCAACGTCTGTCTTTAGGAGTTCAGGGAACCGGGGATGCAGAACTTTTTTTTATGTGTGTGAAATCAATTACAAAACTATTACCGAACAAGTAGACAAGAAACTGACCTAATAAAAACGTGATGAAAAGTGATAGTTCATTTATATATACATAAATTTACATTGCAGCACCAGAAATTGATAGTTAATGCCACAAGTACGAAAATTTTGTATTTAAGTACGTAAATCGATACGTTTAAAAGTACTTAATTTTTAGAAATATACTTTTTGTTCACATGTCCTTGAAGTAAAATGTTTTATTTGCCTGTAAAAAAGCTGTCATGCCCGTATAGTCATGGTTCGTGTATAACCGAAAAGGCTCACAAAGTGTATAAATAAAAAGTCTAAACTCGGAGACTAAGTGAAAACATTCAAACAACAGGCGCAACCAACAGAGACTTGTGAGTCGGCTGTCTCGCATTGAATGAAACCATTCAAACCCGATGGGTGAGTGAAAACGTTCAAATAACGGCCACAGCCGACGGAGACCTGGTTCAGTCGTTTGTCTCGCACTAAGTGAAACCACTTAAGGTCAGTGAGTGACTGAAAACATTCATGTAGGTGACGTGGCCGCAGAGACTAGTTGCATTTGGTTGTTTCATTCAACGGAAAAAAAATCGACTGGGTAAAAAAACAATTGCCTGATCGATCGGTTGTTAAAAACAGTCCGTTGTTCCATCGCTAAGGCCAACTCGTCAAACCCATCACAAGCTGCCTGGGGGACTTCCGAGTTCCTCCATTTTCACACTATCCATCTCCTAAAAACCAAAACGGGTAAAGACATGTACTAACACGAAATTGCTGAAATTGAAAAACCTGACTTGAAGCTGAGCGAAAAGCTAATTTCAAAATACGGAAACGCAAGACCATAGTTATCATTCTCTATTGAGTAGGATTCTATTCAAACGAAAACTGTCATCTGGAGCTCAGTGCAAAGCTAGGGTTGTGAAGTGCAGCAGATGATACTGCAAGAATTATAACGTCCATGAATCAAAGAAAGGAAAAAGGAAAGAACAGGAAAGAAAGGAAAGGCAATTAAAATAAAAAAGAGACTGAATACTATGAATTTTAAATTGGAAGCAGCAAATAGGAAAGGTTAGTTCAGTCACCGATTTTAAATATTTTACTTTAGAAGAGACAGAGAATGTTTTGTGCTCTCCGTGTGAACTGAACTGGCGGAGACACACTTCCCGATACGGTGGTCCTATGAAATCGGTGATGTGGGTCAAAACGATAACTCCTAAAATTATCTGGCGGATGTTGAGAACTGTGTGAACCTTGATATAAAGCTTTCCGTATCTCCGATGGTCAGACGACTGGACAAGATGTCAGTAACGCAAGAACTATATTTTCTGACACCTTCTGCAGATATCGACAAATGAGGAAATCATTTCACAGAAATCTTTTACGTAAGTTCCCGTGCAACGCATTTGCGCTGACGCACAGTTGAAACAGAACTACATGACAAACGAGTAATGGTAATGAAAGATCCCAGACACCCTTTTTCAGATAATGTCTATTGTGTGTTCAGTTACCTTTCGCTCGCCTCAGTACAGAATGTATGTAGCTTTACGATGTTACAAAATGCAACGAGACCTGTTGAAACAGAATCCAACATTCAGATTGTCGTCTATTAATTTGAAAAAGAAGGGAGAAAAAAAGTATGAAACTCAGTGTCTTTACTTAACCTCTCGCTAATCAGTAAGTAGGTTGCTGGAGCCCATACTGCCCTCACAACACCATAATCTATGCAAGGTTTCGATACGGTCCTATTGTGCTATCGCACAGAATTGTTCTACCGCATAAAATTGAAAGAGAACATCAAAAAAGTCCAAAGAAGGGCAGCTTTTTGGGAATTATCACTAAATAGGGGAGAGAGTGTCACGTATATGATGATAAGCGATTTGGAGTGCCAATCATTAAAACCAAGGCGTTGTCCATTGTGGGGCATACTTTTTACGAAATTTCTGTCAGAAGACTTTGTCATCCGAATACCAAAGTATTTTATTGGTTCTTGCCTTTATAGGGAGAAATCGCCACCGCAAGAGAATAAGAGAAATGTGGACTGCTTAGAAAAATAACGCGTTCATTTTATCCCAAGCGCTACTCGAGATTGTACGGTAGAGAAATTGTCTCAAAGTGGATCCAGTCACCCTGTAAGTAGGCTGTTTAGGTTTTTGTGTTGGTAACGTCACCTAGCGCTCTGTATGAAAATCACTGGCTGTGCCGTGTGCAGTCTGTGGGTGGTTTGCATTGTTGGAATTTGCTACTGTAGTGTTGGGCAGTTGGCTGTTAACAGCGCGTAGCGTTGCGCAGTTCGAGGTGAGCCGCCAGCAGTGGTGGATGTGAGGAGAGAGATGGCGGAGTTTTGAGAGCGAATGATCTGGACGTGTGTCCATCAGAGACAGTAAATTTGTAAGACTGGATGTCATGAACTGATATATATATTATGACTTTTGAACACTATTAAGGTAAATACATTGTTTGTTCTCTATCAAAATCTTTCATTTGCTAACTATGCCTATCAGTAGTTAGAATCTTTTATTCAGCTGGCAGTATTGGCGCACGCTGTATTGCAGTAGTTTGAGTAACGAAGATTTTTGTGAGGTAAGTGATTCATGAAAGGTATAGGTTATTGTTAGTCAGGGCCATTCTTTTGTAGGGATTTTCGAAAGTCAGTTGCGCTAAAAATATTGTGTGTCAGTTTAAGCACAGTCATTTTTAATTTTTATAAGGGGACATTTCAACCAACACTTAAGTGAGAACTGCAGAGAAATCATGCAGATATAAACGTATCTGACGAAATCTCCTTCCCTTGTAAAAATAATGTTTCCAGCACCGGAAGTTCTCATTTTGAAATAAATAAAAAAGTAACCCCGTTCTGTTACAATGAGGACGAACGGTGCCAGATTGCATTAATCATGGCCATACGGTTTCTGGTATCATGGCGCCTCTCCTATGTCCAGTGTAATCGTTGGGCGCAAGATCTACATTTACGTACATATGATTTCTTAGACTTACCCGGTGATTCGTTGTCATCTCGTAGAATTGGCTGTACTCAGGAAACACCTGACGAAGACACCGAGTTAGGACGTCCAAATATCGAGTTGAGAAGACGCGGAACACCGGCAGTACACCCGATTCTACGAGATGACATTTTCATACATGCTCTGCAAGCCACCGCTTGGTGCAAGGCGAAGGGTACCTTGTACCACTACTAGTCATTTCCTTTTCTGTTACACTCGCAAATGGAGCGAGGGAAAAAACGACTGCTTGTATGCCTCCTGCGAGCCTTAATCGTTCTTATCTTCGTGATCCTTACACGAAATGTAGGTCACTGGCAGTAGATTTTTCTGTAGTCTGCCTCAAAGCCTACTCTCTAAATTTTTTGAATAGTACCCGTGAAAAGAATGTCATATTCCCTCCACGAAGCCCCACTTGAATTCATGAAGCATCTCCATAATACCTGCATGCTGATCGGAACTACCGGTAACGAATCTAGTAGCAAGCTTCTGAACTGCTTCGATGTCTTCCTTTAACCCCATCTGGTGCGGATCACAAACACTTGAGCAGTACTCAAGAGTGGGTCGCATTAATGTTCTACATGGGATCTGCTTTAGAAGTGAACAACACTTTTCTTAGGTTCTCCCAAAAACCTGAAGTAGACCATTCGCCTTCCTTGCTACTGTCCTTATATGCTCGTTCCATTTCATATCGCTTTCCAACGTCATGCGCAGATATTTAACCGACGTGACTGTGTCAAACAGGACACTACTAATGCTGTATTCGAACATTATACGTTTGTTTTTCCTACTCATCTACATTAACTTAGATTTTTCTATATTTAGAGCTACATACGATTCATACTCAAGTGGGTGGGATCCTAAGCCTTATGCTCGAACCTTCGTCAGCAGTGTGGCATTGTTGGCGCACCTCTCGCCATTGCCGCGTCAAGGGAACCCGCAAAATGGTCGTGCTGATAGACCGCGGTGTTCAAAACGTCATCGCCCTGCCCGTGCGGATATTTGTCCCGCTGCAAACAAGCTCATTTCCTGGCTCTAGGCTCGTGAAGTGTACAATGCTGCACAGCCAAGCCTGCAATATGTCTGACTTTCCAGGCGTTAGTCGGATGAGACGCGCAGTTCCTCGATTTGCATGACAGCTGAGGATCACAAATATGGTGAGGTAGATACCATGCATAACATTAACCAGAAATTTTGACCAAGTCATTTTGTATCCTCTTACAGTTACTTAGTGGCGACACCTTCCCGTATGCGACAGCGTCATCAACAAAGAGCAGCAAATTGCTACTGATCTTGTCCTGATGTTACCCTTGCCTCTGATGTACACTCGCCTTCGAATACAACGTACTGGGTCTTATTACTTAATAAGTCTTCAAGTCACTCACGTGTCTGGGAGTCCGACACGTCCTGGTATACGTCACTCCGTCTTACAAGGTACATAACACAATCTTATCACAAGCAACATTCAACTGCGATTTCTGAACGAGAATCCTGCTATGTAATTTTTCCTTGTATGTAGAATGTCGATGGTGTTACTCCTAGCTATGTTTGAATGGTTGCACCGAAATGCTAATCAGTTGCATATCTAAGCGTGTAGTACGCTTCATGACAGTTTGGCTTTTGTTGCATGCCGCTTTCATGGTGATGTGTTTATAATTGCCAGAGTGTATTACACGGTCTAGTCACATTAATGTGACCACCTGTCGAAAGCCTGAATAACCATCTTTTGCAGTACGGACGTGTGGGAAGAGACTCAGTAAGGTTCTAAATCGTACCGACAGGGATGTGGAGCCATGTCGACTCCAATGCCGTGGCCAGTTGCACTAGATTTTATCAATGAGGCTCCATGGTGTAAACAACCTGATCGAGGTTGTCCCACACATTCACGTTTGGGTTTAAATCTGAGTTTGGTAGTCAGAGGAGTACAGTGAATTCATCCTAGTGCTCTTGGAACCACGCACGTACAGTGCGAGCTGTGTGATTTGTTGTGTGACGTGGAAAAATCAAATGAACGTAGAAGTGGACATGGTCCCCAAGGATAGACGCTTACTTGCGTGGGTCCACTGTGACTTCCAGAAAGACAGGATCACCTGGGGAATGCCACGAAAACATTCCCCAGACCACAACGTTCCCTCCTCTGACCTCGCCCCTTCAGATGATTGTTTCAGGCCCGACAATACCAATGGCCATCTGTCCGATGGAGCATAAAAAGTAATTCATCTGAAAAGGCAACCCGTCGCCACTCAGTGGACGTTCAGTTACGGCATTGGCCATTGTCGTCGATGACCAGTAGTCAGTACGAATGCATGAACCAAGTGCCTGCTGCAGAGGTCCACACGCAGCAACATTCACTGAACGGTCGTTGAAGGGACACCGTTGGTAGGACTTGGTTCATCACGGCGATCAGTTGCTCAAAGGCTGCACATCTTGTCGCCTGTACACATCTCCGCAGCCGTGGTGCACTACAGTTGCCTCGACGGCCGTTTTGGATAGGTCCATCTTGCTATACGCAATGTGCTTTAACCACGGTGGCACGCGAATAGTTTATTGCTCCGTTTCCGCACTACAACGACTGCACTGATTTCCGCGTCCCTCAACACGCTTTATATATCCTCCACCGATAGTGCTGCCACCTGCAATCTGTGAGTGGCTTTACACTTTATCGTCGAACATAGGCGGTGGTCACATTAATATGACTGGACCATGTACTGCTCCGTACTCACAGAAAGGTAACACTAACCGACTAACCGGCTACGTGCTTCATAGTATGTGGTTCATGGTTCACGATTAACAGTGTTAGTTGCAAGTTGCCTATCTAACAGTTTTCGAGGATTTTAAACATAGCTGCGCAACAGCAACGGTTCCACGTAATAGGATTAAAAACAGCCGACCAGTTGCAAAGGACAAAGTAATCTTTACCTAGGTTTCGATAGATTTAAATCTATCTTCTTCAGAAGGCGGCAGTATTACATTAACATGGAGTGATATGTCATTATCGTTTTTACAAACATCTGCATAGCTCCATTAGTCCAAATAAAATATAGCCCTGAGAATAGGGCTATATTTGTTTGTCTGACAAACCCTATTCTCAGGGCTATATTTTATTTGGACTAATGGAGCTATGCAGATGTTTGTAAAAACGATAATGACATATCACTCCATGTTAATGTAATACTGCCGCCTTCTGAAGAAGATAGATTTAAATCTATCGAAACCTAGGTAAAGATTAGTTTACAAGGACAAAAAAAATTTGATTTTCGATATTTCATACAATTATTGGCAGAAATTAAAAATTTAAAATGCTGCCATAATGTACTTACTAATATGTGTATCCTTGTGTTAAAGGTTTAACACAGTAAGGCAAGCGAGAAGCTGTATATATGTCTTGTGATAGTTTAACTCACGGCGCGCGAATATACTCCGAATACATTCACCCAGTATTTGAGAATGAAAGCAGTAAGCGACTTACAGCAAACTTTAAACATAATTTCAAACCTTAATCGTACACCAGTTTGAGTTGACGAAGCATATCCATAATATTTTCGTGTTCTTCGAACCTACCGGTAACAAATCTAGCAACCCGCTTCTAAATGCTTCGATGTTTTCATCCGTCCGCCCCTGGTAGCTGAGCGGTCAGCTCGGCGGAATGTCATACCTAACGGCCCCGGTTCGATTCCCGGCTGGGTCGGAGATTTTCTCCGCTCAGGGACTGAGTGTTGTGTTGTCCTTATCATCATCATTTCATCCCCATCGACACGCAAGTCGCCGAAGTGGCGTCAACTCGAAATACTTGCACCAGGCGAACGGTCTACCCGACGGGAGGCCCTAGCCACACGGTATTATTATTATTATTATTATTATTATGTCTTCATCCCAAAAACACTCGAGCGGTACTTAATAATAGATCGCACTAGCCCCCTATATGGAGTCTCCTTTAGAAATAAACCACCACTCCCCAAAATTCTCCCAATGAACGGACGTAGACCATTCGCCTTCCCTACCACAATTTTCACATGCTCGTTCGATTACATATAGGTTTGGAACCTTACGCCCAGACATTTAAACGACATGACTGTGTCAAGCAGGACACTAATGCTGTATCCGAACATTACGGGTTTGTTCTTCCTAGTCATCAGCCCTTAACTTGCATTTTTCTACGTTTAGAGCTAGCTGTCATTCATCATATCAACTAGAAATTTTATCTAGGTCATCTTGTATGCTCTTACAGTGACTCAACTTCGACACCTTCTCGACGGAACGTTAATCACTAATCTCCACCTCTTTGATGCCTTCCCGTACACGGCAGCATCGTCAGCAAACAATCGCCGATTGCTGCCCACCCTGTCGCCAGATCATTCATGTATATACGAAATACAGCGCTACTACGATTCCTTCCTGGGGCACTCCTGACAAAATCCTTCTCTCTGATAAACTCGCCGTCGAGGCCAACGCACTGGATTTTATTACTTAAGAAGTCTTCGAGCCAGTCACATATATGGGGACCTATTCCGTATGCTCGTACCTACGTTAACAGTCTTCAGTGGAGCACCGTGTCAAACGCCTTTCGGAAATCTGCTCTTCAGCCATGGTTCGCAGGATATGTGAGAAAAGGGCAAACTGAGTTTCGCACGTGTAATGCTTTCGAAAGCCGTGGTGATTCGTTGACATAAGGTGTTCGGTCTCTAGGAAATTTATTGTATTCAAATTCAGAATATGGTCTAGAATTCTGCAACAAATCGATGTTAAGGATATTGGTCCGTAATTTAGCTGGTCCGTACTCTTACCCTACTCACCTACAGGAATCACCTGCGCTTTTTTTCCAGTGGCTTAGGACTTCACCCTGGGCGAGAGATTCGCGATAAATGCAAGCTAAGTAAGGAGCCAGTGCAGTTAAGTAATCTGTGTGAAGCCGAATTGAGATTCCGTCCGGATCTGGTGACTTTCAACTCTTTTAATCGTCCCCTACGACAAGAATACTTATTACTAAGTCGTCCATAGGGTAGTCTGTTAGATGGTCAAACGATTTCTGAAATTCGTAATTTAAAACTTCGGCTTTCGTTTTGTTATCTTCAACTGTCACACTAGACTGATCAACGAGTGGCTGGATGGAAGCTTTAGGCCCGCTAATTCATAACAAGTATTTACAAAGGATTAAAAATGATGCAGTAGGCAACATGGAAACTATAGTCAGCACTGGACTCGTATCCGGGAGCATCTGGGTACAAATTTCTGTCAGAGAAACCAAATGCGGGTGAAAGTAAATTTCGGGATGGTTACAAGAGATTTCCTTCTTCATCCTGGTCCGACCTCAGCTTGTGCTCCCTCTCTAATGACGTCATAATACAAGAGACGTTAAATCCCGAACTTTTTCTTCTTTTTCTTGTTCCTTTCTCCCTCATCTACATGGCGTTGGCATGGGTACTGTTGGATTTTTGGATCTGGCACAGTTAATCCTAAAGGGTGGCCCCGGATGACCTTCCCATCAACATCCCCTTACCCTCCTTCCCCCTTCACCGGGAGAGAATTTTTACCCAGTAGTATGCGGGTCATGTTACCCATGTGAAAGAGAGCGAACGTTTTCTAAACGTTCGCGAATTGTGTAACTGAGACGGGACTTTGGTAATAACCCGGTATCCATGTATTCGGATGTGGGAAACCGCCTAAAAACCACATCCAGGCTGGCGGATTCGATTCGGGGCCGGCGCACCTGCCCGAATACCGAAAGCGGCGTGCTAGCACAAGCGGCGATGCAGCCAACATCATTCCTTTCTTTTTTTCCTCGGCATGGACATTGCTTTGGTAATTACTTCCACTTGACTGATCTGGCTTTACAACATAAGACAACATGGCCTTCCTACGTTGATACTGCAAAAGGCTGAAAGCAAGGAAAACTGTCGTACATCAGCATATTTCCCGAGGACATGCATAAAAAACTTTGAAGTTTGCCGATGACGTTATATTTCTGCTAGAGACGGCAAAGGACTTATAAGACCTATTGAATGAAGTGGTTAGTGCCCACAAAGTAGGTTATAAGAAGAACATCAACGAAAGTAATACAAGAGCAATGGAATGCAGTCGAATTAAATCAAGCGATGCTGAGAGAATTAGATTGAGCAATGAGACACAAAGTAAACAAGTGTTTTTTTATTACTTGGGCACCAAAATAACTGACGATGTCTGAAACAGAGAGGATATAAAATGAAAACAGGCAATTGCAAGAAATGGCTTTCTCAGAAAGAAATTTGGTACCATCGAATACAAATTGAAATTCTGTCTTGTCGTAAGCAGACATATTGAGAATCGTGACTGTAATATAATTACAAGGTTTATAATTTAGACAGCAACAAGCCACAAATTGGGGTTTACAAATATTTATTTAAACCAAGCCAATACCGGTTTCGGGTTTAATGCATTTTCACGTTAGAATTACGGATACCTTGCTTTCCGGTTTTTTCTTTTCTTTTTTTTTTTTAGCTTAGCGCACGTAATCAAAATGAGTAACAAACGAGACCCTAGCAGAAAACTGAGGGAGTGTGTAACAGCCTTCTGAAGATTCTTGGATTTTTAATAAATTTGAAACCAGTAGGCCTAACTTTTGATTAGAATAAACTTTTTTGAAACCATACTAGTGGCTGGTTGCTGTTTAAATTATAAACTTATAAACCTTTTTATTAAAATGTTAGCTACCTTTTTGCTGACGGTATCCTTGTACCGAAGAGCAATGGGGGCGGTAACCAAATCAGACAAGAAGAAAATAGAAGCATTTGAAATGTGATATTAAAGAAGAATGCTACAGATAAGATGTGCAAATCTAATAACTATTGAAGAGGCACTGAATCGAAAACGGAATAGTCTGTTTGGTAGTGGAGGGAAGGGGTTGGGGGGAAGGGGGGGGGGATAAAAATCATAGAGGAAAACCAAGGACCAAGGCTTGATTACACTAAGTAGGTTCAAACGGATGTAGGCTGCAGTACCCATGAGGAAATGAAGAGGCTAGCAGAGGGTAGACAAGCGCGGAGAGCTACTTAAAAACAGCCTTTGCACTGAAGGGCACAAAAAAATGGTTCAAATGGCTCTGAGCACTATGGGACTTAACTTCTGAGGTCATCAGTTCCCTAGAACTTAGAACTACTTAAACCTAACTAACCTACGGAGATCACACACATCCATGCCCGAGGCAGGACTCGAACCCACGACCGTAGTGGTCGCGCGGGTCCAGACTGTAGCGCCTAGAACCGTTCGGCCACTCCGGCCGGCGAAGGGCACAAAAAAAAGGGTACAGAAATCTCCGGAAAAATCATAAATTAGGTCGTGTAGTTTCACAAGATTATTTTATTTTTATTTACAGATCAGTAGGTAAATTATAACATGACCTAAAGAATTCCAAACTCTGCAGTGATATTTATACTATCATGTGCTTCATCGACCATCAACATGAAAATTCCAAGCACCCAAAAAATTTCAAGCACTTCACACACAGTTAGCCAAATCATACAAACATACGGTACCTTTTGTCACAAATTGTTATTATTAGCAAACTAATCCTGAAATTTCCTAGTTGTGTAGACCTAAACCAGTATAACAGTAATCATTTACGAACGTAAAAATAGCTTGTTTGTCATATACTACTGTTTAATCCGTGGAATTACGTCCGTATAGTTACAGAAGATTTGCACGTTAACTTGTTACACAAATCCTTCCTTTCTAGCCGTTGCACAGTCGTGGAATTTTGTGTTATCCCAACATCATTTCCACCTGCAATTCAGAAATAGGTGAGCGGCCAACACCAGATTTTATTTACAAAGAATATGACGTATTGCGAGAGAATAACATGAGTCCGAAAATCTTCAGCCGCTCTAGCCGAATTAATCAGTCCTTTTTATCTCAGCCCACTGATAAAATCACGTGCCAGAGAACTTTCTGAGAAGCTCCGTGATCCGACTCATCCAGTACCATAGTACTAGTTTCGCAGCTCCGTCCCGCACTGTCAATCTTCTCTTATCAGTGGTACCAGATAACGAGATTCGTCTGAATATGTTCAGACACGTGCTCTTCTCTCCCAAGACATTGGCCTGTTTATAAATGAATTCTGGATTTGGCATTCCACAAAGCAGCAGGGAACATACAGGGGGCTGAGAAAAACATGGGAACAGCAAAAACGCTATACATTACCGTGCCTGATACCTTGTAGGAAAACAGTTACATTCTGAACCGCTTCCAGTGGTGTCGGAGTGGGTAAATGCTGTTACTGTGCGGTTTTCAAGGGAATTTATACCATTCTTGCTACAAAATAGTGGCAAGTAACGATGATGGAGGTGGCTAGCGATCACCGAACCTTCTTTCCTAAATAGGCCACAAAGGCTCAATAAGTTTGGTGGTCAGGGGAGATGCAACAGTTCATCATTGAGCTCACAAAACCAGTCCTGGACATTTCGAGTTGTGTTAGTAGGAGCCCTGTCGCCTTGGAATGCAGCATCACGACTGGGGAATAAACATTGCAAGGGAGCTTAATTAAAAAGAAAAGACTAATATTAATGATTAAATGCAATAATTTTACTAGCTGTGTGACCGGTTACGAAGTCTCGTAACCGATTGGCCCTGACTAGTATTAGCACGCAATCTGATTGCATAAAATAAAAATAAAGAATGACAAGGAATTTCCATTAACACAATTGATTAATTAAGTCCCGTGCAACTATAAAAGCTACGAAACAACAAAGCACAAGTGTAACTGTTCTATGTGTGGTAGTGTGACTTAACGTACAAGTATCCGGCTCGGTTCTTTCTCAACACGACAAAATACTTTAAACACCATTTACAATGAACTAATTGAAAAACCAGAAATACTATAATTGCACATAGAAACCAGAATTATAAGTCAAATAAATGAACACGAGCCAGATGCTATGTTGACTGTATCTGTGAGCAAGAGGGATTGTTATTAAAGAAAACTGTAATACCTTTTTACCTCATTATACATTGACGAAAATATTCCATTACACCAGTATCATAAATCAAAAGCCCATCTCCTTTCTCAAATATATTCTGACAATTGCATCTTCTTCCATCTATACAATACACCAACCGAACAGTACAACATTTCAGTCAACACTAAGATCGTCTACTCTCTCGCCCAACAGAACAACGACTGCTCTCGACATCCTCTGAACTACTACTGCGCCCAGTGGAGGTGGCGGAATAATAATCTGTGGCGCAATCTCTGGCACTGTGACTAAGTGTAGCCTCGTTTCAACATTTTACCATAAGATGGACATGGTCAGCCAAAACAGTCATATAATCTTTGGTAGTAATAAGATCTTTCATAGTATCCATCGGGCTCATGGAATACCACGGGTGGCTGCCGAAATCCTCACCGAACCCCCGTCGTGTTTCTTTCTTGGACGGTAGACTCGGCCAGAAGTTGGAAATAGATAGCAACAAGACTCATCCGATCAAGTTTTTTTTCATTCATTGCTCCATAACCTAGCTTTCATGTCTCCGGCACCACTTTTCCTGTTACCAGAATTTGCATCACTGATGAGTGGTATTGAAATTCCAACTCGCCCTGTAATACCCTGTTTATGGAGCTCCCTTCATGTTGAGTGGTGTTGACAGGATTTGCAACTACGACATTAATTTCTGCAACTGTCGTCCTCTTTATTTTTTTGACACTCCTCTTCAATGAGTCTCCGTCACGATCGCTCTAAATACATTTTCGTTCGCGTTGTGTCTTGATGGATGAAGTTCTTCCGCTTTCCCTGTATAAGGTAGAAATCTTCGATATGGCGCCTCTTGAAACACCGACCACTTCGGCTACCTTGGTTATGGAAGCGCCCACCATACGAGCAACAACAATTTGCCCACGTTCGATTTCCCTTAGCTCCGACAATTTCCCTTAGCTCAACACAGAACACTGTTCTGACCACGATTGACATTTGCAGATATCGAGGACACAGCACAGATGCCGTTCGTGGTCGAATACTTCAGCCCAAGCAGCGGGCTCGACTAACATCTGCAGTTACGTACAAGCATGCATTTCTCGCGGGGTCTCCATATTCTTGTCCAACCCCTGTGATAATGGACACTGCTAATACCTCTCTACATTTACATCTATATTTATACTCCGCAAGCCACCCAACGGTGTATGGTGGAGGGCACTTAACGTGCCACTGTCATTACCTCCCTTTCCTGTTCCAGTCGCGTGGGGTTCGCGGGAAGAACGACTGCCGGAAGGCCTCCATGCGCGCTCGAATCTCTCTAATTTTACATCCGTGATCTCCTCGGGAAGTATAAGTAGGGAGAAGCAATATATTCCATACCTCATCCAGAAACGCACCCTCTCGAAACCTGGACAACAAGCCACAACGCGATGCAGAGCACCTCTATTGCAGAGTCTGCCACTTGAGTTTACTAAACATCTCCGTAACGCTATCACGCTTACCAAATAACCCTGTGACGAAACGCGCCGCTCTTCTTTGGATCTTCTCTATCTCCTCTGTCAACCCGACCTGGTACGGATCCCACACTGATGAGCAATACTCAAGTATAGTTCGAACGAGTGTCTTGTAAGCCACTTCCTTTGTTAGTGGACTACATTTTCTAAGGATTCTCCCAATGAATCTCAACCTGGCACCCGCCTTAACAAAAACTAATTTTATATAATCATTCCACTTGAAATCGTTCCATACGCATACTCCCAGATATTTTACAGAAGTAACTGCTACCATTGTTTGTTCCGCTATCATATAATCATACAATAAAGGATCCTTCTTTCTATGTATTCGAAATACATTACATTTCTCTATGTTAAGGGTCAGTTGCCGCTTCCTGCACCAAGTGCCTATCCGCTGCAGATCTTCCTGCATTTCGCTGCAATTTTCTAATGCTGCAACCTCTCTGTATACTACAGCATCATCCACGAAAAGCCGTATGGACCTTCCGATACTATCTACTAGGTCATTTATATATATTGTGAAAAGCAATGGTCCCATAACACTACCCTGTGGCAAGCCAGAAGTCTCTGCATTGAGAACAACATGCTGTGTTCTGTTGCCTAAAAACTCTTCAATCCAGCCACACAGCTGGTCTGATATTCCGTAGGCTCTTACTTTTTTTATCAGGCGACAGTGCGAAACTGTATCGAACGCCTTCCGGAAGTCAAGGAAAATGGCATCTACCTGGGAGCCTGTATCTAATATTTTCTGGGTCTCATGAACAAATAAAGCGAGTCGGGTCTCACAAGATCGCTGTTTCCGAAATCCATGTTGATTCCTACAGAGTAGATTCTGGCTTTGTAGAAATGACATGATGTTGTTGTTGTTGTTGTGATCTTCAGTCCTGAGACTGGTTTGATGCAGCTCTCCTTGCTACTCTATCCTGTGCAAGCTACTTCATCTCCAAGTTCCTACTGCAACCTACATCCTTTTGAATCTGCTTACTGTATTCATCACTTGGTCTCCCTCTACGATTTTTACCCTCCACGCTGCCCTCCAATACTAAATTGGTGATCCCTTGGTGCCGCAGAATATGTCCTACCAACCGATCCCTTCTTCTAGTCAAGTTGCGCCACAAACTTCTCTTCTCCCCAATCCTATTCAATACCTCCTCATTAGTTATATGATCTACCCATCTAATCTTCAGCATTCTTCTGTAGCACCACATTTCGTAAGATTCTATTCTCTACTTCTCCAAACTAGTTATCGTCCATGTTTCACTTCCATACATGGCTACGCTCCATACAAATACTTTCAGAAACGACTTCCTGACACTTAAATCTATACTCGATGTTAACAAATTTCTCTTCTTCAGAAACGCTTTCCTTTCCATTGCCAGTCTACATTTGATATCCTCTCTACTTTGACAATCATCAGTTATTTTGCTCCCCAAATAGCAAAACTCCTTTACTACTTTAAGTGTCTCATTTCCTAATCTAATTCCCTCAGCATTCAACTACATTTTATCATCCTCGTTTTGCTTTTGTTGATTTTCATATTATATCCTCCTTTGAAGACACTATCCACTCCGTTCAACTATTCTTCCAAGTCCTTTGCTGTCTCTGACAGAATTACAATGTCATCGGCAAACCTCAAAGTTTTTATTTCTTCTCCATAGATTTTAATACCTACTCCGAATTTTTCTTTTGTTTCCTTTACTGCTTGCTCAATATAAAGATTGAATAACATCAAGGAAAGGCTACAACTCTGTCTCACTCCCTTCCCAACCACTGCTTCCCTTTCATATCCCTCGACTCTTATAACTGCCATCTGGTTTCTGTACAAATTGTAAATAGCCTTTCGCTCCCTGTATTTTACACCCAACACCTTCCGAATTTGAAAGAGAGTGTTCCAGTCAACATTCTCAAACGCTTTCTCTAAGTCTACAAATGCTAGGAACGTAGGTTTGCCTTTCCTTAATCTAGCTTCTAAGATAAGTCGTAGGGTCAGTATTGCCTCACGTGTTCCAAATTTTCTACGGAATCCAAACTGGTCTTCCCAGACGTCGGCTTCTACTAGTTTTTCCATTCGTCTGTCAAGAATTCGTGTTAGTATTTTGCAGCTGTGGCTTATTAAGCTGATAGTTCGGTAATTTTCACATCTGTCAACACCTGCTTTCTTTGGGATTGGAATTATTATATTCTTCTTGAAGTCTGAGGGTATTTCGCCTGTCTCATACATCTTGCTCACCAGATGGTAGAGTTTTGTCAGGACTGGCTTTCCCAAGGCCGTTAGTAGTTCTGATTGAATGTTGTCTACTCCCCGGGCCTTGTTTCGCATCAGATCTTTCAGTGCTCTGTCAAACTCTTCACGAAGTATCATATCTCCCATTTCATCTTCATCTACATTGTCTTCCATTTCCATAATATTGTCCTCAAGTACATCGCCCTTGTATAGACCCTCTATATACTCTTTCCACCTTTCTGCTTTCCCTTCTTTGCTTAGAACTGGGTTCCCATCTGAGTTCTTGATATTCATACATGTGGCTCTCTTTTCTCCAAAGGTCCCTTTAATTTTCCTGTAGGCAGTATCTATCTTAACCCTAGTGAGATAAGCCTCTACATCCTTACATTTGTCGTCTAGCCATCCCTGCTTAGCCATATTGCACTTTCTGTCAATATCTTTTTTGAGACGTTTGTATTCCGTTTTGCCTGCTTCATTTACTGCATTTTTATGTTTTCTCCTTTCATCAATTAAATGCAATATTTCTTCTGTTGCCCAATGATTTCTACTAGCCCTAGTCTTTTTACCTACTTGATCCTCTGCTGCCTTCACTACTTCATCCCTCAAAGCTACCCATTATTCTTTCTCTGTACTTCTTTCCCCCATTACGTCAATTGTTCCGTTATGCTCTCCCTGAAACTCTGTACAACCTCTGGTTCTTTCACTTTATCCAGGTCCCATCTCCTTAAATTCCCACCTTTTTGCAGTTTCTTCAGTTTTAATCTACAGTTCATAATCAATAGATTGTGGTCAGAGTCCACATCTGTCCCTGGAAATGTCTTACAATTTAAAACCTGGGTCCTAAATCTCTGTCTTACCATTACATAATCTATCTTAAACCTGTCAGTATCTCCAGGCTTCTTCCATGTATACAGCCTTCTTTTATGATTCTTGAACCAAGTGTTAGCTATGATTAAGTTGTGCTCTGTGCAAAATTCTACCAGGCGGCTTCCTGTTTCATTTCT
Organism: Schistocerca serialis cubense; assembly: GCF_023864345.2. Lineage (NCBI taxonomy): Eukaryota > Metazoa > Arthropoda > Insecta > Orthoptera > Acrididae > Schistocerca > Schistocerca serialis. The sequence continues at coordinate 1,019,070,796 of NC_064638.1, read as the reverse complement.
TAGCCCCAGTCCATATTAACCTACTACGTTTCCTTCTCTCCCTTTACCTACTACCGAATTTCACCACCCATGACTATTAAATTTTGTTCTCCCTTCATTAACTGAATAATTTCTTTGATTTCATCATACATTTCTTCAATTTCTTCGTCATCTGCAGAGCTAGTTGGCATATAAACTTGCACTACTGTGGTAGGCGTGGGCTTCGTGTCTGTCTTGTCCACAATAATGCGTTCACTATGCTGTTTGTAGTAGCTTACCCGCACTCCTATTTTTTTATTCATTATTAAACCTACTCCTGCATTACCCCTATTTGATTTTGTATTCATCATCCTGTATTCTCCTGCCACCGAACTTCACTAATTCCCACTATATCTAACTTTAACCTATCGATTTCCCTTTTTAAATTTTCTAACCTACCTGCCTGATTAAGGGACCTGACATTCCACGCTCCGATCCGTACAATTCCAGTTTTCTTTCTCCTGATAACGACGTCCTCCCTGAGTAGTCGCCGCCCGGAGATCCGAATGGGAGACTATTTTACCTCCGGAATATTTTACCCAAGAGGACGCCATCATCATTTAATCACACAGTAATGCTGCATGCCCTCGGGAAAAATTACGGCTTCGCAGTACCAGCACAGCAAGGTCGTTTTGGTTAGTGTTACAAGGCCAGATCAATCAATAATCCAGACTGTTGCCCCTGCAACTACTGAAAAGGCTGCTGCCCCCCTTCAAGAACCATGCGTTTGTCTGGCCTTTCAATAGATACCCCTTCGTTGTGGTTGCACCTACGGTACGGCTATCTGTATCGCTGAGGCACGCAAGCCTCCCCACCAACGACAAGGTCCATGGTTCACGGGGGAAAAATGACATGATACGCGAGCAAAAAACATGTTCTAAAATTCTACAAGAGATCGATGTCAGAGATATAGGCCTATAGTTTTGCGCATCTGCTCGACGACCCTTCTTGAAGACTGGGACTACCTGTGCTCTTTTCCAATCATTTGGAACTTACCGTTCCTCTAGAGACCTGCGGTACACGGCTGTTAGAAGGGGGGCAAGTTCTTTCGCATACTCTGTGTAGAATCGGATTGGTATCCCGTCAGGTCCAGTGGACTTTCTTCTGTTGAGTGATTTCAGTTGCTTTTCTATTCCTTGGACACTTATTTCGATGTCAGCCATTTTTTCGTTCGTCCGAGGATTTAGAGAAGGAACAGCAGTGCGGTCTTCCTATGTGAAACAGCTTTGGAAAAAGGTGTTTAGTATTTCAGCTTTATGCGTGTCATCCTCTGTTTCAATGCCATTATCATCCCAGAGTGTCTGGATATGCTGTTTCGATCCACTTACTGATTTAACGTAAGACCAGAACTTCCTAGGATTTTCTGCCTAGTCGGTACATAGAATTTTACTTTCGAATTCTCAGGGGTACAAATGCATTTTACCCTTGATGAGAATGGCAAAGGATGACGTTCCTTTATTATTATTATGTCCGCCCGTAGGCACGGTAGCCCAGCGTGTTCAGTCAGAGGATCGATTGTCCTCTCTAATAAAAAAAACTGAGTCGAAGGATCAACAAACGAACTTGAACGGATGTCATGTGACGTCCGCAACGACCAAACACAACGATAAAAAAAAAGTGGTCAGCGCGACAGAACGTCAATCCTAAGGGCCTGTGTTCCATTCCCGGCTGGGTTGGAGATTTTCTCCGCTCAGGGACTGGGTGTTGTGTTGTCCTAATCGTCATCATTTCATCCCCATCGACGGGCAAGTCGCCAAAGTGGCGTCAAATTGAAAGACTTGCACCTGGCGAACGGTCTACCCGACAGGAGGCCCTAGTCACACGACATTTACATTATTATTATTATTTTCATTATTGACGACGTAGGATGAGTATATATGCTGCTATAATCATTTCCTGTTGCCTGGCCACGATCATTTCAATCGAAACTAGTAGTAAACGAAGATGTGTCAGCAGATCAGCAGAGCTTAGTGGTACAAGTGGTTGGCGGAACAAGAAAAGCAAAGTAAGGTCGCTTCATGAGGTACAAATGCATCGGTAGGAAATTGCAGTACAGGAAATAGATATTTACAACAGGATGACTTCAAGAAATTCGGGCTACCATAGGTTTCCAGTATAGAATCAGACCCAGTCCAAAAACATCATAGGCAGAAGAACGAAGAAATACATATTAGTGTTGCTCTATAAGAAACAATGAGGCTTCTAATGCTGCAACACTGACGTAAAGATAGCTGGGGATTACAGCTAAAATCGGCAATCGTGAAAGTTTCGAGTTTTGTAACAGTAATCTGGAGATAGCTGTAGCTTACAGATACAATGGGTAATTGTAGAAGTAAAACCAGTGACTCTTGTCCGATTAAGTAACGGAGAAATAAGAAATACTGCATTCTGAGGGAAGGCTGTTTTCAATCCAAACGCTTATCTGTTCGGACGTTCCGTATGACATAATTTGTTTGCTGTTGTAGCTGACAGCCTGCTGGCCGTGAGAACCGGCTTCTCTGATCTACGTTAAGTGTGGCTCCGTGCACGATGTCTGGCGTCAGAGAAATGTCCTTTCTTTTAGCAATGAACTAGCGACCCACTCCGGATTCGCACGGACAGCACTCTACGTCCGGTCGACCTATTTATAATTTGTAGTGATACACACACAAAACCTCCTCGTGAAACAGTCTCTTAGTGAAAACCGTATCAAAATTCTTATAGTACTTTATGATATAACCCACAACACATAGACAAGAAAACGCGGCGGTGGACTTTAATTTATAATACAGGGTGATTATAATTAAACTTCCAAAACGCTGCAGAAATAACACTACTGATCATAATTACTCAAATTGCAATAGAATATTATCGGAGAAGGGAGAAAACGTATGGCAGAAGAAAAAAAATAGTGTGAAAACTGAGCAATAGATGGCGTCGTATGTGGTAGAATACCTGAATGAAACCACCTGTCATGCGCACAACCCATTGAAGTTGGTACAAGGCTTTCCCTCCTTTCGCGTCTGCGACGTTCACCATGACCGTCTCAATGCAGGATCGCGCTTTGCTTGTAAAGCTGTATTACGAGAATGACGAATGTGCACACGTCACTCTGCAGAAGTTCCGGACACTGAAGCTTTTGAAAAAGGACGTTGATCCGATGACTGCCGTGGGTCTGGAGGAAATGATTCGGAAATTCGAAAAGACGTGTTCTTTTGGTGTGCAACCTGGTAGAGGGCGGAAACGAATTGATTCGACGTCAGTGGTAGCAGTGGTCACAGTAATGCAGGAGGAGACGAGTGTTGGTGTGCACACGTGTAGTGCGCGGAGAATTGCCCGAACATTGGACATATCCTGAGCACTGTGCGTAAAATCCTACTTCTTTGAAATCCGTTCAAAAGTACCCATCTGCACGAGTTGCCTCCTGACCTTCCAGCAAGAGAGACCTTTGCTTAAGAATTTCTTGCTCGAATGGAAGTGGACAATGATTGGCCGTGGAAGATTTTGTGGACAGATGAAGCTCACTTCCATCAGAGAGGATATTTCAATACACAGAACTGTCGAATATGTGCAACGGAAAATCCACTCGCAAATCAACCAGTACCACATCGTCCTGTGAAGGTCATTGTGTGGTGCGGGTTTACGGCATCATGTATCATAGGGCCATATTTTTTCGAAGAGACAGGTGCTTCCGGTCCTGTTACCTGTACCGTCACTGGTAAACGCTATGAGTATGTTTTATGCAACTTCGTCATTCCAGCTCTCCAACAGCGTGGATCAATGGATGAGATCATTTTCATGCAAGATGGCGCAACACTGCACATTGCAAATCCAGTTAAGCAGCTGCTGAAGGGCCATTTCGGAAATGCTAGAATTATCAGCTAACATTTCCCTTCAGCCTGCCCGTCCCGATCACCTGATCTTAATCCGTGTGACTTCTGGCTGTTGGGCTATCTGCAAGATCTTGTGTTCAGTGTTCCGATTGCAAACTTATCTGCATTGAAGGCACGCACTGCGCAACACGTTCTGAACGTGACACAGGAAACACTTCGATCAGTTGTGGAACATGCTGTTTCCGGATTTTAACTTGTTGCAGAAAACGATGGACACCATATTGAACATGTTTTGCGCCAGACACATGGAAATTAATAATCTGATTTGATTATGATTGATGCTTTTTATGCGCTTTATGGCCTCAGGACAATTAAAAACAGATGTGATTGATGCATTTTATTCGCTTTTGAGCCTCAGGACAATTAAAAACCGACTTTTCCCATCCGATGTGATGTGGCCTTGCCGTGGTGGATGGGCTTACTAACTAACAGTATCACACCTGTACACTCATGCACACTGAGTAGTGCGCTTTGTTTAACGTCAAACGTACACCTTAGGCATTGTTGTATGATTCATTTGCCATTTGTAGTAGACCACTATTAAATTACGATGCTTACAGCGCCATTTATTGCTGCATTTTGTAACTATTTATTTTTCTTCTGCATACTTTTCCCCCTTCTCCGATAATATTCCGTTGCAATTCGACGTCATTCTGACCAGTGGTGTTATTTCTACAGCGATTTGAAAGTTTAACTTAAATTATGATCACCCTGTATATGTATAAGAAATAAAGAATACAATCACCGTTGTGACCAGAAATGTCGAAACATTTTTTTCGGATCCTTTTTAACACAAAAAACGAGATTAAATTATTGAGCACTCCGCTTTCAGTTGGAGTTATAACGCTCTACTCCACTATAGGCCGATTACTGCAGCACAGTGAATCTGGTGCAGTGGTAACGAGACGTACACGCTAGATGCATTTCTTTTGAAAAATGGTTTACTTTCCGGAACAATCAGATATAATTTCAGTCACAAATTACCGGGGATCTTTTATTGAAATTTTACGTGATTTCGTCTGAAAATAAAGAACTGTTAAAAAGTATTTCAGCATCACAAACTTCTCCGTGACGATGGAAACGCCGTCCTTTCCGAGACGAATTATTTCATATGCTGCACGGGTATGTGGCGTATATGGTGTCTATCGGTCAACGATTTGTTGAGAACAACTTTTTTTCTATTATAAAAAGAACGAAAGCTGCAGAAGAGTACCTGCTTCACGATCGAACAATGAAGAAACTGTTACAGCATACAGCAGCAGCAATATTGTATCCTATACGTTATAAATATTCTGTATCATAGAACAGACACGGTACCTATCTTAGACCAAATCTTACGGGAATTCGGATTTTGGTATAAATATTTCGTCACTTGCAAGTAAAATAAAGAGCTAGGTTTTGCATTTTTATGTACTTATATTTATAGTTTTGCAAAGTGTTGTACCTGGAGTGTAATATTATAGTGTAGTGAATTCTGAACAGTCAGAAACAAGGAAGACAGATAGTTACATATTTTCGGGACCTTGCTGTGGGGAATAGCGCTCAACGTACATTGGAATGATGAGAACGAATTGCGATCAACGAAGAGTCAACAAGGAGAGGTTTGCAATAGAAGTTCCGAGAGAGTCCCCTCCGGGAAGAGTCGCGTAACATGTTACTTCCTCCCACATACACTATGTGATCAAAGGTACCTGGACACCTATTGGCGAACATTAATACGGAGTGTGTCCACCCTTCGTCTTTACAATGGTTTGCACTCTGCTGGGGGCTGCTTCAGTGAGGTGCCTGAAAGGCTGTGGAGGAACGGTAGCCCATTCGTCTTCAAGAGCCGAAACAAGAGAAGGTAGGGTCGTTGGACGTTGGACGATGTTCTAACTCACCCCAAAAGTGATCCGTTGGGATCATGTCGGGACTCGGCCCAGGGCAGTCCATTTTAGGAATATTATTGTCTAGAAACCATTACCACACATATGCTACTTTATGACAGGGATGCTGCTACAGTCACCGTTTCCGAACTGTTCCTCTACTTCACACAGTACACAATGCTGAAAAATGTGTTCATACTCTTCCGCATTTCACGATTTCTTAAGCACAATAAGGGACCACACCTTCACCTCGACTAGCACTCCCATAACACCATCTCCTCCGTTCTCGACTGTTCTACATCTACATCTACATGATTACTCTGCAGTTCACAGTTAAGTGCCTAGCAGAGGGTTCGTCGAACCACCTTCAACCTATTTCTGTACCATTCCACTTTCTAACGGCTCGCGGGAAAAACGAGCATTTAAGTCTTTCTGTGTGAGCTCTGATTTCTCTTATTTTATTATGATCGTCATTTCTCCCTGTGTAGGTGGGCGCCAACAAAATAGTTCCGCAATCGGAAGGGAAATTTGGTGATTAAAATTTCACGAGAAGATCCTGCTGGAATGAAAACCGCCTTTGTCTTAATGGTTGAACACCCCAATTCACGTATCATGTCCGTGGCGCTCTCTGTCCTTTTTAGCGATAGTATAAGATGAGCTGCCTTTCTCTGAGGGGCCAACGGCCTTGCCGCAGTGGTAACACAGGTTCCAGCCAGATCACCAAAGTTAAGCGCTGTCGGGCTGGGCTAGCATTTGGATGGGTGACCATCCGGTCTGCCGAGCGCTGTTGGCAAGTGGGATGCAATCAGTCCTTATGACGCAAACTGAGGAGCTACTTGATTGAGAAGTAGCGGCTCCGGTCTCGTAAACTGACATACGGCCGCGAGAGCGGTGTGCTGACCACATGCTGTCGGGCTGGGCTAGCATTTGGATGGGTGACCATCCAGTCTGCCGAGCGCTGTTGGCAAGTGGGCTGCAATCAGTCGTTATGACGCAAACTGAGGAGCTACTTGATTGAGAAGTAGCGGCTTCGGTCTCATAAACTGACATACGGCCGGGAGAGCGGTGTGCTGACCACATGCTGTCGGGCTGGGCTAGCATTTGGATGGGTGACCATCCAGTCTGCCGAGCGCTGTTGGCAAGTGGGATGCAATCAGTCCTTATGACGCAAACTGAGGAGCTACTTGATTGAGAAGTAGCGGCTTCGGTCTCATAAACTGACATACGGCCGGGAGAGCGGTGTGCTGAGCACATGCTGTCGGGCTGGGCTAGCATTTGGATGGGTGACCATCCAGTCTGCCGAGCGCTGTTGGCAAGTGGGATGCAATCAGTCCTTATGATGCAAACTGAGGAGCTACTTCATTGAGAAGTAGTGGCTCCGGTCTCGTAAACTGACATACGGCCGGGAGAGTGGTCTGCTGACCACATGCCCCTCCATATCCGCATCCGGTGACGAGTGTGGCTGAAAACGACACGGCGGCCGGTCGGTACCGTTGGGCCTTCGTGGCCTGTTCGGGTGTTTTCTCTCTCTGAAAGTTTTCGATATTCGCCATCAGTACCGTCTGATGCGGTTCCCTCATCGAACAGCAATACAGGGTTATTACAAATGATTGAAGCGATTTCACAGCTCTACAATAACTTTATTATTTGAGATATTTTCACAATGCTTTGCACACACATACAAAAACTCAAAAAGTTTTTTTAGGCATTCACAAATGTTCGATATGTGCCCCTTTAGTGATTCGGCAGACATCAAGCCGATAATCAAGTTCCTCCCACACTCGGCGCAGCATGTCCCCATCAATGAGTTCGAAAGCATTGTTGATGCGAGCTCGCAGTTCTGGCACGTTTCGTGGTAGAGGAGGTTTAAACACTGAATCTTTCACATCACTATGCATGAAACTAGCCCGCATGCGATCAACCGTTTCTTCGCTCACTGCAGGCCGACCCGTTGATTTCCCCTTACAGAGGCATCCAGAAGCTTTAAACTGCGCATACCATCGCCGAATGGAGTTAGCAGTTGGTGGATCTTTGTTGAACTTCGTCCTGAAGTGTCGTTGCACTGTTATGACTAACTGATGTGAGTGCATTTCAAGCACGACATACGCTTTCTCAGCTCCTGTCGCCATTTTGTCTCACTGCGCTCTCGAGCGCTCTGGCGGCAGAAACCTGAAGTGCGGCTTCAGCCGAACAAAACTTTATGAGTTTTACTACTTATCTGTAGTGTGTCGTGACCATATGTCAATGAATGGAGCTACAGTGAATTTATGAAATCGCTTCAATCATTTGTAATAGCCCTGTACTCCAGAAGAGGACGCATAAGTGTGGTATAAGCAGTCTCTTTAGTATACCTGTTTCTAAGTGTTCTGCCAATAAATCGCAGTTTTTGGTTTGCTTTCCCCACAACATTATCTGTGCGATCGTTAGAGTTGTATGATTTATCGTGTAACCGAAATTTTGCGGATTTCTTCTAGTACTCATGTGGATTACTTCACACTTTTAATTATTTAGAGTCAGTTGCCACTTTTCGCACTATACTGATATCTTGTCTAAATCATTTTGTAATTCGTTCTGATCATCTGATGACTTTACAAGACGGTACATGGTAGCATCACCTGCAAACAATTTTAAAGGGCTGCTCAGATTGTCTCCTAAATCGTTTATGTAGGTTAGGAACAGCAGAGCGCCTATAACACTTCATTGGGGAACGCCAGATATTAATTCTGTTTTACTCGACGACTTTGCTTCAGTTACTACGAAATGTGACCGTACTGACACGAGGTCACGAATCCAGTCGCACAGCTGAGACGATATTCCATAGGTACGGTGTCAGAAGCCTTCTTGATATCTAAAAATATTGAATTAATTTGACGTGCCTTGTCAATAGCACTGATTACTTTGTGGGAATAAAGAGCTAGTTGTGTTTCAGAAGAACGATATTTTCTGAAGATGTGTTGGCTGTCTGTCACTAAATCGTTTTCTTTAAGATAACTCATAATGTCCCCTACTGCAAATCGACGTTAGCGATATGGGTTTGCAATTAAGTGGATTACTCCTATTTCCCTTCTTGGGTATCGGCATGACTTGTGCAAGTTTCCACTTTTTAGGTGAGAATCTTTCCACAAACGATCTGCTGTATGTAATTGCTAAATATGGAGCTACTGTATCGGCATGCTCTGAGAGAAACGTGGCTGGTATACAGTCAGGACCGAAGGCCTTACCTTTATGAAGTGATTTAAGCTGCTTTGCTACACTCTTCTACTTCCAAGTTACTCATTTTGGCTGTTTTTCTAGGTTCGAATTCCGGCATATTTTCTTCGTCTTCTTTGGTGAAGGAGTTTCGGAAAACCCTGTTTAGAAACTCTGCATTAGTGGCACAGTCGTCAGTGCCATCACCCTTGTTATCGCGCAGGGGAAGTATTGATTGCGTCTTTCCGCTGGTGTGTTCTAAACGTGACCAGAATCTCTTTGAATTTTCTGAATTTTTTTACAATAGCCATCCGCAGTGCTCGACGGTCGCTTGTCGTCTGTACATGATATCTGCCTGGTCTTTATTTAGTTGCGGTTGTTCCTTCGCGTTTCCACTTCACAGTCACATCACCAACAGTCGACTTGAGCAGCTTTAGAAGGGTTGAAATGTCTCTGATCAATTTGTTACTCAGGTGACATCCAATGACTAGTCCACGTTCGAAGTCGCGGAGCTCTGCTGACCGACCCATTTTGCTGTTTCTCCACAGACAACGCAATACTCTCCAATTGCAATCGCGAATGAAACGGGATGGAGGGAAAATATTGCAGTTCCAAACGGACCCTTCATCACATATCGCAAGGTAGTTTGCGGAGGACAGATGCAGATGTAGATGTGGATGAAGGAAATATTGCAAAGAAAAGAGGAAGAAGACCAAAGAGACTTGGAGGGCTGGATGACACAAAAAAAAATGAACGAAATTATAGGCAGATTTGCGAAGCATCACAGGGCAGAGGAAATTGGAGAACGTCCAGACGATCTCTGTCAAGAATATCTATCAAAGAAGAAGAAAAGAGATTTTCCATAGTTTTCTGTTAAGCACTGCTTGTTAGACCCAGATTTCATCAGTATCTGGTATCAACGTCGCGTGCACAGCCAGACCGCCCTGACGCCTTGCTACCTTTGGTTAGCTGCAGCTGCCCATCGGAACAGCCTTATTTTAACGGAATGGAGGTTACGTAAACCTCGCGTCGACATGAAGGACATACAACAGCTCACACGCACAAGAAAGCAGAAGACAATACTGCTGGTGCCTTGTTGCAGAAACTATCTCGGCATAACTTGCTGCTGGCCAGTGTGGCCGAGCAGTTCTAAGCGCTACAGTCTGGAACCGCGCGACGGCTACGGTCGCGGGTTTGAATCCTGCCTCGGGCATGGTTGAGTGTGATGTCCTTACGTTAGTTAGGTTTAAGTAGTTCTAAGTTCTAGGGGACTGATGACCTCAGAAGTTAAGTCCCATAGTGCTCAGAGCCAATTGAACCATAACTTGCTGAAAACCGTTACCACACAAATAAAGCGGCCATTAGACGTGCTGGCTTCCTAACAACGTAATGCTGTATGCCAGAATAGAATTTACCAGACGTGGACGGAACCATCCAGCCACGACTCACAACCCATCCTCACAGTAAAATGCTGCCAGGAGTGATGGTCTAAAAATGTTTGCAGAAGAGATTTTGCGAAGTATGGTATCCACAGTAAAATGCTGCCAGGAGTGATGGTCTAAAAATGTTTGCAGAAGAGATTTTGCGAAGTATGGTATCCATTGAAGCTGTGAGGGCGGATCGTGACTAGTACCTGCATACCTCAATCCGCATTCATCAATCTGCAAGTTTCAAATAAGCACACAATCCGTTGCAGAGAAAACGATTCATTCTGGAAACGACCTGTAGGCAAAGTCTAAGACACTTCTCCACGATATGCTTTCTCCCACAAATGCCAGTCTAGCAAGGAGTACAGGCGAACCTCAGTGAAGTAAAATAGAAAAAAAAGTAGTGGTAGAAATGAAACTGTTCGGGCTAGTCTCGATAAGATCATTGTCAGCAAAATTCTAGGATTCGGAATCGAGTCCCAGTCCTGTATACAGTTTCATCCTGCTGCGTACACTCCAGTGCGGTGTGATAAACTCATTTTTGAGGAGTTCAGTGTTTAACCTCTGTATCAAATCGTTTACTGTCTTTGTAGTAGGTTGAGACTTGAAATTTATTATAGACTGCCTCCTTGTAATGAATATTCATTGTTATGAAGAACATGTGCAGCACCAGTTTACTTGTTCACTGTCTCTGTATGAGGGGTTCCGTAAACTGCACTGAACAGAAACAATTTTCAGCTTTAAAAGAAAAAAAACTGATAATTGTACAAATAAAAACGAGAATCAAAATTATATGGTGTTATAGGTCTTGAGCCTAGCTTTGAACTTGCAGTCAGGTTTGAACCTAGCTTACCCTTTTATAAGTTAAGAAAATAAAAACTTCTTGTTTCTATTCGCCCAACAGAGAGGAATAAATAAAAGCAGCGTTGTTAATCTTATGATTTTTTTTCTATTTATTGGTCGTTGGGGTAAATAGGGACATCTCAAAATCTCTTTTGGGTGTAGGAAAATAAGAAACAAAATTTATCTGGTATAAAAAGTTTTATTCACGCTTTCCAAATAAAAATTGTTATATCTCTGAGTATTTCACTATAACACTAAATTGATGAACTTGGTTAGTTTGCTAATACATTAAGCCAATGACATCATGTTTAAAATGATGTCTTTGAATCTACAAGTCGTACTCCCCAGAAGGAATAAAGAGCTTTCAAACACCACGTTCTCGACTCAAAAATGACTCCTTATCTGCTAAAATAAAAGTGTTTAATGGCCCTTGTTTTTTCAAAACACATCAACATAAACTATTCCTCCTAAATAAGAAATTTTACGTCCACACAATCTAAATGACTGCTTACTTTTTCTGTAGACTTTAATCACAGCATAATCTCCTGCGCAAAGAATAGTGTCAGACAGTTCTTCAATTCCGTCAAGTTCTTGGTCTTCGTCATAAGGAACACTGATGATTACTGTTTCCATCCACCCCACAAATTTCTAAAACACAACCCTGCATTTTCAGTTAGCTGAAATACAGGGTGAGACAAATAAAAGTGACACGGATAACAGAGTTCCAGGGAACAAAGAAACACAACAAACAGAAGGAAATACAGTACTAACCCGAATACAGCAGATGTTGAAAGTAACCACCATTTATCTCTTGGCACTTTTTGGCCCTGATGAACAAGTTGCTAAAGGCGGATCGAAGCTAGATTGTTGAAATTGCTGCAGTCTCATACGGAATGTTCTGCTGCAGTTCTTGAAGACTATGAGGGTTGTTGCGATACACGTTAGACTTGAGGGCTCCGCACACAGAGTAATCGCACACTGACGGATCAGGTGACCGGGGTGGCCAGCTATGGCCGCGACCAGACTGTACTCTGCTAACAACTCTGTCAGGCGTGAAGATTGTGTAAATGTACTCCAAGGATCCGCCGGGTGTATGGGTAGCTGCTCCATCCTATTGGAAGTAACTGTAGGTCTTTTCCTCCTCCGTTAACGCTGCCACATATAGTTCCAAAATGTTGGCAATGTAACGCACCGGAATCAGCTGTCTGATGAAAGAAGATGGGATCAATAATGTGGCGTGCAGGTACTGCACACCATACCGCAACCTTCTGGTCATGCAATGGAGTTTCGTGGAAGTTATGCAGATTCTCCGCTGCCCAGAACCTGTGATTCTGTGAGCTGACATAGCTACTCATGTCAAACCAGGCTTCATCTGACAAAAGAACAGATCCATGTCCAAACCATTTATTGTTACCTCAGTGAACAGCCACTGACAAAACTGGAGGCGCTAAGGATTATCTGTTGGTTTTTATGCACGAAAAACAGACACTCGGTAGGGATGCATGTGCAGGTCCAGGTGGCGTATTCGTTTGCATCATCGACATTATATTCTGGTCTCTTGCATTTTCTGAAGCATTTTCTGGTGAACTGCAGCCACGTTTTTTGGTGTGCGGGCACGTTTCGGAATGTTTTTCGACTAGTTCAAAACAGATCCCATCTGACGCCATTGTCGTACCAAGCATTGCATGGCATTCTTTGCTGGCACTTTGACACCATTAAACTTCTCAGCAAACAACTGACCACACCGTTTCCACTACTCTGATGTCACGTAACTTGCCACAACGAACACCCGCTGCTCCACTGTGAGTACCATCGTCCACTTTGCACTGCTCCACTCATACTAACCCAGCCCGCACTACGCTCTGAATGGTGTGGATCACGTGGCGGGCTTACACGTGGTGTGCACGTCACGGGTTGTGGTTTTGGCATTCATTCACATTGTAACATTTTGGGCTTTCCGTCGCATGAATGCTGCGAGTACCCTTGGAAAGGCATTCACCTAGCTGTGTATTAAATGATCAGCTTATGATATGAGACCTATTCTTTGAAAGACATTTATTTTACATAATTTTCGTAACTGTAAAGACGCGCATCTAGCGCGAACGCTTAAACATCGATTGCGCAGTCAAAGAAACATTTTAACAGAAGCTGAACTGAGCGTTCCGCTTCGATCTATATATACACCTTTGCAGATCTTCAGATTTTACCGTACTTCTGCTTGTAATGTGAAAGCGTAAAGAAGGACGTCTTTTAAGCCATAAAAGTGAGCGGTCTTGCCAGCGTGCAGACAACATTTATTGAGTAATAAAATTCAAGTAATTTATGTTCAACATCAACCCTTGGTCTAGGGGTAGCGTCTTTGATTCATAATCAAAACGTCTTCGGTCCCCGCCACTGCCTAAATTTTGATAAATAATCAGCATTGGCGGCCGAAGACTTCCGGCATAAGAAGTCAGCCTCAGTCTGCCAACGGCCTTGTCAAAGAGGGCGGAGGAGCGGATAGAGGTTCAGGGCACTCTCTTGTCCTTGGGATGGGAAATTGCCCCTAAAGGCGGAAGAATCAGCAATGATCAACGACATGAGGATGCAGAAGGCAATGGAAACCACTGCATTAAAGACACGTAACGTGTATCCACAGGGCATGTGGCCTGTATTTGAAGAAGTGTCATGATGATCTCTCCATTGGCAAAAGATTCCAGAATAGTCCCCCATTCGGATCTCCGGGAGGGGACTGCCAAGGGGGAGGTTACCATGAGAAAAAGATTGAATAATCAACGAAAGGATAACGTTCTACGAGTCGGGGCGTGGAATGTCAGAAGCTTGAACGTGGTAGGGAAACTAGAAAATCTGAAAAGGGAAATGCAAAGGCTCAGTCTAGATATAGTAGGGGTCAGTAAAGTGAAGTGGAAGGAAGACAAGGATTTCTGGTCAGATGAGTATCGGGTAATATCAATAGCAGCAGAAAATGGTATAACAGGTGTAGGATTCGTTATGAATAGGAAGGTAGGGCAGAGGGTGTGTTACTGTGAACAGTTCAGTGACCGGGTTGTTCTAATCAGAATCGACAGCGGATCAACACCGACAACGATAGTTCAGGTATACATGCCGACGTCGCAAGCTGAAGATGAACAGATAGAGAAAGTGTTTGAGGATATTGAAAGGGTAGTGCAGTATGTAAAGGGGGACGAAAATCTAATAGTCATGGGCGACTGGAATGCAGTTGTAGGGGAAGGAGTAGAAGAAAAGGTTACAGGAGAATATGGGCTTGGGACAAGGAATGAAAGAGGAGAAAGACTAACTGAGTTTTGTAACAAGTTTCAGCTAGTAATAGCGAATACCCTGTTCAAGAATCACAAGAGGAGGAGGTATACTTGGAAAAGGCCGGGAGATACGGGAAGATTTCAATTAGATCACATCATGGTCAGACAGAGATTCCGAAATCAGATACTGGATTGTAAAGCGCACCCAGGAGCATATATAGACTCAGATCACAATATAGTAGTGATGAAGAGTAGGCTGAAGTTCAAGACATTAGTCAGGAAGAATCAATACGCAAAGAAGTGGGATACGGAAGTACTAAGGAATGACGAGATACGTTTGAAGTTCTCTAACGCTATCGATACAGCAATAAGGAATAGCGCAGTAGGCAGTACAGTTGAAGAGGAATGGACATCTCTAAAAAGGGCCATCACAGAAGTTGGGAAGGAAAACATAGGTACAAAGAAGGTAGCTGCGAAGAAACCATCGGTAAAAGAAGAAATACTTCAGCTGATTGATGAAAGGAGTAAGTACAAACATGTTCCGGGAAAATCAGGAATACAGAAATACAAGTCGCTGAGGAATGAAATAAATAGGAAGTGCAGGGAAGCTAAGACGACATGGCTGCAGGAAAAATGTGAAGACATCGAAAAAGATATGAATGTCGGAAGGACAGACTCAGCATACAGGAAAGTCAAAACAACCTTTGGTGACATTAAAAGCAACGGTGGTAACATTAAGAGTGCAACGGGAATTCCATTGTTAAATGCAGAGGAGAGAGCAGATAGGTGGAAAGAATACATTGAAAGCCTCTATGAGGGTGAAGATTTGTCTGATGTGATAGAAGAAGAAACACGAGTTGATTTAGAAGAGATAGGGGATCCAGTATTAGAATCGGAATTTAAAAGAGCTTTGGAGGACTTACGGTCAAATAAGGCAGAAGGGATAGATAACATTCCATCAGAATTTCTAAAATCATTGGGGGAAGTGGCAACAAAACGACTATTCACGTTGGTGTGTAGAATATATGAGTCTGGCGATATACCATCTGACTTTCGGAAAAGCATCATCCACACAATTCCGAAGACGGCAAGAGCTGACAAGTGCGAGAATTAGCGCACAATCAGCTTAACAGCTCATGCATCGAAGCTGCTTACAAGAATAATATACAGAAGAATGGAAAAGAAAATTGAGAACGTGCTAGGTGACGATCAGTTTGGCCTTAGGAAAAGTAAAGGGACGAGAGAGGCAATTCTGACGTTACGGCTAATAATGGAAGCAAGGCTAAAGAAAAATCAAGACACTTTCATAGGATTTGTCGACCTGGGAAAAGCGTTCGACAATATAAAATGGTGCAAGCTGTTCGAGATTCTGAAAAAAGTAGGGGTAAGCTATCGGGAGAGACGGGTCATATACAATATGTACAACAACCAAGAGGGTATAATAAGAGTGGAAGATCAAGAACGAAGTGCTCGTATTAAGAAGGGTGTAAGACAAGGCTGTAGCCTTTCGCCCCTACTCTTCAATATGTACATCGAGGAAGAAATGATGGAAATAAAAGAAAGGTTCAGGAGTGCAATTAAAATACAAGGTGAAAGGATATCAATGATACGATTCGCTGATGACATTGCTATCCTGAGTGAAAGTGAAGAAGAATTAAATGATCTGCTGAACGGAATGAACAGTCTAATGAGTACACAGTATGGTTTGAGAGTAAATCGGAGAAAGACGAAGGTAATGAGAAGTAGTAGAAATGAGAACAGCGAGAAACTTAACATCAGGATTGATGGTCACGAAGTCAATGAAGTTAAGGAATTCTGCTACCTAGGCAGTAAAATAACCAATGACGGACGGAGCAAGGAGGACATCAAAAGCAGACTCGCTATGGCAAAAAAAGGCATTTCTGGCCAAGAGAAGTCTACAAATATCAAATGCCGGCCTTAATTTGAGGAAGAAATTTCTGAGGATGTACGTATGGAGTACAGCATTGTATGGTAGTGAAACATGGACTGTGAGAAAACCGGAAAAGAAGAGAATCGAAGCATTTGAGATGTGGTGCTATAGACGAATGTTGAAAATTAGGTGGACTGATATGGTAAGGAATGAGGAGGCTCTACGCAGAATCGGAGAGGAAAGGAATATGTGGAAAACACTGATAAGGAGAAGGGACAGGATGATAGGACATCTGCTAAGACATGAGGGAATGACTTCCATGGTACTAAAAGGAGCTGTAGAAGGCAAAAACTGTAGAGGAAGACAGAGATTGGAATACGTCAAGCAAATACACTCCTGGAAATTGAAATAAGAACACCGTGAATTCATTGTCCCAGGAAGGGGAAACTTTATTGACACATTCCTGCGGTCAGATACATCACATGATAACACTGACAGAACCACAGGCACATAGACACAGGCAACAGAGCATGCACAATGTCGGCACTAGTACAGTGTATATCCACCTTTCGCAGCAATGCAGGCTGCTATTCTCCCATGGAGACGATCGTAGAGATGCTGGATGTAGTCCTGTGGAACGACTTGCCATGCCATTTCCACCTGGCGCCTCAGTTGGACCAGCGTTCGTGCTGGACGTGCAGACCGCGTGAAACGATGCTTCATCCAGTCCCAAACATGCTCAATGGGGGACAGATCCGGAGATCTTGCTGGCCAGGGTAGTTGAGCACGTTGGGTGGCACGGGATACATGCGGACGTGCGTTGTCCTGTGGGAACAGCAAGTTCCCTTGCCGGTCTAGGAATGGTAGAACGATGGGTTCGATGACGGTTTGGATGTACCGTGCACTATTCAGTGTCCCCTCGACGATCACCAGTGGTGTACGGCCAGTGTAGGAGATCGCTCCCCACACCATGATGCCGGGTGTTGGCCCTGTGTGCCTCGGTCGTATGCAGTCCTGATTGTGGCGCTCACCTGCACGGCGCCAAACACGCATACGACCATCATTGGCACCAAGGCAGAAGCGACTCTCATCGCTGAAGACGACACGTCTCCATTCGTCCCTCCATTCACGCCTGTCGCGACACCACTGGAGGCGGGCTGCACGATGTTGGGGCGTGAGCGGAAGACGGCCTAACGGTGTGCGGGACCGTAGCCCAGCTTCATGGAGACGGTTGCGAATGGTCTTCGCCGATACCCCAGGAGCAACAGTGTCCCTAATTTGCTGGGAAGTGGCGGTGCGGTCCCCTACGGCACTGCGTAGGATCCTACGGTCTTGGCGTGCATCCGTGCGTCGCTGCGGTCCGGTCCCAGGTCGACGGGCACGTGCACCTTCCGCCGACCACTAGCGACAACATCGATGTACTGTGGAGACCTCACGCCCCACGTGTTGAGCAATTCGGCGGTACGTCCACCCGGCCTCCCGTACGCCCACTATACGCCCTCGCTCAAAGTCCGTCAACTGCACATACGGTTCACGTCCACGCTGTCGCGGCATGCTACCAGTGTTAAAGACTGCGGTGGAGCTCCGTATGCCACGGCAAACTGGCTGACACTGACGGCGGCGGTGCACAAATGCTGCGCAGCTAGCGCCATTCGACGGCCAACACCGCGGTTCCTGGTGTGTCCGCTGTGCCGTGCATGTGATCATTGCTTGTACAGCCCTCTCGCAGTGTCCGGAGCAAGTATGGTGGGTCTGACACACCGGTGTCAATGTGTTCTTTTTTCCATTTCCAGGAGTTTAATTGAGGACGTAGGTTGCAAGTGCTACTCTGAGATGAAGAGGCTAGCACAGGAAAGGAATTCGTGGCGGGCCGCATCAAACCAGTCAGTAGACTGATGACCAAAAAAAAAAAAAATTGTGTTCGATACTGTAAATCGGGAAGTTATTGTTATGAAGGTATTGAACGCTGCAAGAATTGTCTCGAAGGAAGGAGAAAAGTAACGACGGTAATTTGTGACAAAAACGTGAACCAAGAAGTCAGCACAGGGCAGCCTGAAATCTGATCGCTCCATACAGTCAGAAAATTATTTATGTAAGTTATACTGTTTATGGAAATGGAAATGAAGTCCCATGCTTCTTTACAGAGCGTAGGGGAACGATGCGGGAGACCCGCACCGCCTTACTAGGCAAGGTCCTAATGGAGGTGGTTTGCCGTTGCCTTCCTCCGACCGTAATGGGGATGAATGATGATGATGAAGACGACACAACAACACCCAGTCATCTCGAGGCAGGAAAAATACCTGACCCCGCCGGGAATCGAACCCGGGACCCCATGCTCGGGAAGCGAGAACGCTACCGCGAGACCACGAGGGCGGACATACTGTTTATAATGAAGCCCTAATTGCTTGTGAGAATTATTTGAAATTATTTAGTGTTTACCAGATTTCTTATTCCATTCTTTTCCTTTATTTTTTTTTACCTCCATGTTATATTATTTTTATAAATGGCTAACAGCCTTTACTACGGCAGAGAATACTGCGGTATCCTGGTCGTAGACAGAAGGCCGCTCCTTGTCTTCTATACAACTCAAGCTGCCACATTTATTAATTATTTCATTTGAAAATACAATTTTTTTATTGTTCATTGTTGAAGGTCCCTTAGGTAATTATAAAATTCATACTGATTACGTAAAGAAATTCGGGTTGTTCTTTTCCAAATAATAGAAGCCTTTGCGTAATCAAAAACTAGCCTCCTTCTGACAACGATCAGGAGCCGACCAGAAGACGGACGTCTTCGACCGCTTTAGTGTTTCCTGTGGCAAAGCTGTGCCAAACTGGGAACACGACATTCTAGTATGAAACACAATATATATATATAATTATCAGATTAAAATTGAAATATAGTAACTTATTTTTTTTCTTTTATCATACTAGAACATCCATCATACCCACTCGTCCGGGACACTTTTATTTGCCCTCCGCCCCCCCCCCCCCCCCCCAGATTAAAGTATATTCTTAAACTGAACTTTTGTTTATAAAACAGGATTGCAAATTTGCTTACTATGCACCGTGTATCCCCGATTACAAGACGAGGTGTTTTCACAAAATTCCATGCTTTCGCGGCATATGATGTGGTGTTTTTCTTTTCTTTATCGAATAGAACCTAGAGCTTCCATTAAGTTGTGACTCTACTCTCTGCCATGACTACCACTTTAACCTTGAAGGTAGGCATGCGCTTTGAGCATTGTTGTATGACAGCAGGAAGTGTTTGTTGCAGCAATTTTTTTTATCAGTTGTTGTGTGACTTTGGAGGTCCTGCTTCTAAACTGCGTAGCAAAGTGAGAAATGGTTCATGATATGAAAGAACGTGGTTCAACATAAAATTTTTCAGCAAGTTGCAACGGTTACTATGACGCAAATTCAAAATCATGGTTGTCCAGAATGCAGAAGCAACAACCAATTGTGCGACTTCGAGGAGGTACTGAGCCACAGAAGCCAGTGTTTGCAGGTGGCAATAAGACAAAGGACATCTGAAAAATGCGAAGCCGACTAGGAAAGATTTCAGTGGCCCACAGAGCGTACGTTTCGAAAATATTGAGACTGAAGTAGTGGCATTTGTGCGCGAGAAACGTGAAGAAGGGATGGCAGTTTCCCACGAATCATACGAAATAAAATACGTGCATAGGCACAGGACCGCGGTGTCCCAACTTAAAGCCAGCTCCGTGTGGCGTCCAAGGATAATGCGACGCAATGGACTTGGGCTACGACGTAGAACATCCCTTGCTCTGCGTCTTCCAGCGTGGTATGTGGAGACGTCCGTCGAGTGACAGCGACAAGTTAAAAGAAAGAAACATGTTTATCTCTTAGGGCGAATCGAAAACGCTAACGAGACTCTCGTTCACTTTAACGTGACATCAAAACGAAGAGAAAGGAGCCAAAAATATGTTGATTCATACTAATGGCAACGAGAAATCGCAGATCACCATGATATTGCGTGTGCTTGTCGATGGAACAAAGATGCAACTCTACGACATCCTCAATCGTAAAACTATGCAAGAAAGGCTGCCATCTGATATTATATTCCTTTGCAATAGAAAATGGTGGACGACCAATTAATCGGTTATAGATAGGGGAAAGACAGACACCGTCTACAGGAAAATGAAAGAGGTCTTTGGGGAAAAGAGGAGCGACTGTATGAATATCAAGAACTGAGATGGAAAGTCAGTCCTCAGCAAAGAAATGAAAGCTGAAAGCCGGCCGCGGTGGTCTCGCGGTTCTAGGCGCTCAGTCCGGAACCGCGCGACTGCTACAGTCGCAGGTTCGAATCCTGCCTCGGGCATGGATGTGTGTGATGTTCTTAGGTTAGTTAGGTTTAAGTAGTTCTAAGTTCTAGGGGACTGATGACCACAGATGTTAAGTCCCATAGTGCTCAGAGCCATTTTTTTTGAAAGCTGAAAAGTGGAAGGAGTATGTAGAGTATCTGTACAATGGAGATCAACTTGAAGGCAATATTATGGAAATGGAAAAGGACGTAAATGAGGATGAGATGGGAGATATGATACAGCGATAAGAATTTGATAGAGCACTGAAAAACTTAAGTCGAAGCACGGCCCCGGGTGTGACATTCTGTCAGAACTAATGACAGCCTTAGAAGAACCAGCCATAACAAAACTCTTCCATCTGGTGTGAAAGACATATGATACAGGCGAAATACCCTCAGACTTCAAGAAGAACGTAATAAATCCAATTCCAAAGAAAGCAGTTGCTGACTGATGTGAAAATTACCGAACTCTGAATTTAATAAGTCATGGCTACAAAATACTAACGAATTCTTTACAGAAGAATGGAAAAACTGATATAAACCGACTTCAGGCAAGATCAGTTTAGATTTTGGAGAAATTTAGGAACACGCAAGGCGATACTGACCCTACAACTTATCTTAGAAGGTAGGTTAATGAAAGCCAAACCTACGTTTGTAGCATTTGTAGACTTAGAGAAAGCTTTTGTTAATGTTGACTGGAATACTCTCTTTGAAAGTCTGAAGGTAGCAGGGGTAAAATACAGGGAGCGAAAGGCTGTTTACAGGCTGTAACCAGACAGCAGTCACAGAAGTTGAGTGGCATGAAAGGGAAGCAGTGATTGAAAAGGGAGTGAGGCAGGGTTGTAGCCTTTCCGCAGTGTTATTCAATTTATGCATTGACCAAGCAGTAAAGGAAACCAAAGAAAAATTTGGAGTACGAATTAAAGCTCAGGGAGAAGAAATAAAAACTTTGAAGTTTGCCGATGACATTGTAATTCTTTCAGAGACAGCAGAGGACTTGGTAGAGCTGTTGAACGGGATGGTCAGTGTCTTGAAATGAGGATATAAGATGAGCACCAACAAAAGCAAAACAAGTATAATGGAGTGTAGCCGATTTAAATCAGGTGATGGTGAGAAAATTGTGTTAGGAAACGAGTACTGAAAGTAGTAGATGAGTTTGCCATTTGAGTAGCGAATGATGGGCAAAGTAGAGTGGCTATAAAATTTAGACTGGCAAAGGCTAGAAAAGCATTTCTGAAGAAGAGAAATTTGTTAACATGAAATATAGCATTAACTGTTAGGAAGTCTTTTCGGAAGATATTTGTCTGCATTGAAACATGGCGATAAACAGGTTAGACAAGAAGAGAATAGAAGCTATTGAAATGTGGTGCTACAGATGAAAATCGAAGATTAGTTTGGTAGATCACGTAAATACTGAGGGAATACTGAATAGACGTGGGGAGAAAAGAAATTTACGGCACAACTTGACTAAAAGAAGGGATCAATTGATAGGACACACTCTAAGACAGCAAGGGATCACCAATTTTTACCAGAGGGAAGTATGAGGGGGATGGGGGTGTAAAAAATCTTAGACCAAAAGATGAACACAGTAAGCAGATTCAGAAGGATGTAGACTGCAGTAATTTGGAGATGAAGAGGCTTGCACAGGATAGAGTAACATGGGGAGATGGATCAAACCAGTCTTCGGACTGAGGATCACAACAACAGATTGCCTCCATACAGACTGGAGCAGGAGGCCAGCTGCTCCTGTAAAGAATCGTATGATGTTGATCCTTGAAGTTTTCAAGGGGATTCTGACACCATCAATGAAGGTAGAAGTCCTGAAACTGAATACAGATCTTGTCGTCATTCAGGGAGGCATAACTTCGCAACTACAAGTGTTAGATGTGGTGGTGGATAAGCCATTAAATACCATATGCAGCAACTGTGCAGCAAGTGGTTACTTAAAGGTGGTCAAGCCCTGGCCCCTAACGGGAAGTTGATGATGCTTTCAGCATCTCATTTTGCTGAACTGATCCAGACTGCTTGGACACGCATATCCGCATTGTGAACTGCTTTCAGATCTGCTGTGTAACAAATACATTTGGTGGGAGTGAAGGAGGTTTACTATGGGAAGAAATGTAAGATAACCCTGACAGTGGCAGTGACGCTGCAAATTCTGTGGACCATTCCAGTGAGGAGGGTAAAGTGGCATCTGTGTCTGATTAAGGGAGGCCTTTATCGGATTTTGTTTTCTGTGTACTGGTATTTTTATTGTCTCCTTCTGTTACCTGTAATGAGGTAACCATTTGTTAGTTTTCCAAATAAACGTAATATGTAAATACATGTTTTTCTATTATCCCTTGTTGAACAATTGGGGGGGGGGGGGCGGGGGTTGTCATGCATTGGTAGTAGTATTGAATTTGAAGACATACTCTAATTAAACTAAAACAACACGTTTTACATCGCATCTTACAAATAAAGTCCGAAGTAAGCAAATTCAGCGCTACATCCGATGTTTGTCCTGACAGTGTCGCCAACTTTGAAATTTCCCTGTTAGAGTGGTTCAGTACAGACCTAGATAAACAAATCTTTGAATAATGTTCCCATTTACTTACGACACGACAGTATAGAACCTTTTTGGAAGTTTCGTTTCTGTTCACTCTATTTTTTGTTATAAAGATAGTGACATATCAGTGAACAGTGTGGCATTACATTATTTAATAAGTTATTGTAAAAAAAGGATTGTATACTAACAGTAAATATAATTATTGTCTCTAATTAGAAGTCTGTAAATGTATGAGTATAAGAATTAGCTTATTTTAAATTGCTTATTTTAAATTATTTTAAATTGGTCTAAACTTGTAAATACTTTGACATGTCCTATATCCTTGTAAAAAGAGATCTACGGATGAGTAAAGCTACTACTACTAATACTAATTATCACCACGAAAAAAGTAAAGCTGTGACCACGAAACATAGTATAAATGTCAACCCTTCTCTACATATCACCCTGCAGTACGACACATTCTTTTTTTCCAGCGATTGATGAATCGGCGGAGCTCACGACGGTGGTATGATTTCCTAAACCAGGCTTTTGCCTGGTTTAGGAAATCATACCACCGTCGTGAGCTTTAAAACTTTCCCGGCGTACGTATTGTTCCACAAAATGTCGGGAGAACTGCTGGATATTTGTAAATTCTTCCCACAATATTTCGGCGCAGAGTCTTCTGGCCATCTTCAGATGATACATTACCTGAAGATGGCCAGAAGACTCTGCGCCGAAATATTATGGCAGGAAGTTACAAACATCCGGCAGCTCTCCCGAAATTTTGTGGAAGAATACCACCGTCATTTCGTAAATGCCTTCCACAATGTGGCTTCTTCACTCGAAAAAAGAGCTTCCTCTGGGTGCCACGCCAAGAAAATACAAGATTGGAAGGGGCTGACAGCGGAGGGGGTGGGAAGGAAAAATTTGATACGAGATAGCAGTGTCTGTGTTATTAAGAAGTACCATGCAACGTTCCTTCGGACATGTCTGAAGGAACAACCACTGTGTCGACTACAGCCGTTCTGAAATACAGGAAATATATTCGCAGTTGCGAATGTGAACCACTTTCGGCTGCATATTGGAATGACGACAGTGAAAATTTGTGCCGGATTGGGACTCGACCCCGGATTTCTCCTTTGCGAGAATGGTCGCCTTAACCGCTTCGGCCGTCAGAGCGAGAATCGCAGCCACCCCCAAACTTCCATATGTCTTCGTCCATTTGTCACAACTTGCACTCCTGCGTTGCATTTATTCCCCTCCAGGAAGGACATAGTTACTGAAGAGTCGAGAGCCTGATATTGGCGTCGTTCCAGTATACAGTCGAAGGTGATTCATATTCTTCATATTCGCAACTGCGAATACCTTTCCTGTCCAAAATCTGATAGCTCAAAGACGCAGCATGTGTGACTGATACCTGTGCAGAATGGGCAGTGACAATTTCGTGAGGCAGACTCACCACCTTGGGCAACTTTTTATTCCGTTTCATCTTGATGGACTTTCGTAATCACAAAGAAGACTTCAGTAATATGCTCCTGTGATGGTTTGTCCCTTACGATCATTATCTGTAAGCCCCACTCCACGAAAAACGCTCAGCATCACCCAGCCCCTTGATAGTTGGGGTTTCCACACACGAGGTTCATTCAGTAAGTAATGCAACACGTTTTTTTCTCTGAAGGCAGGTTGATTTTTATTCAGTATTACAATACATCACATTATTCCCGACTCTTTTGGCTACAAAACTTGTTTTTCAACATAATCTCTGTTCAATGCGAAAGCCTTATGCCATATTACTGAGAGGGTTCGTAAGCCCACATGGTACCACTCCACAGGTCAACGTCGGAGCCAACGTCTTGCTGCGTCAATAACCTCCCTCAGAGAGTGCAACCAATTCTGCACAGATAGTCCTTCGTTGCCCTTTAGGGTTTACTGTTATGTGGCGAGGAACTCAGCGGGCACACACCTTTCAGTACCCCAGCTTATGGACGAGTGTGTTCACGCCTCTGTGCACTACCAACAGAGGCGTCCAATTGAGCAGCGAGGCGTTTGATTGTGATCCGCCGATCACTTCGAGTGAGAATGTCCACACGTTCCAGCATTGCAGGAGTCACAGCTGTTGCGGCCTACCGGCACGCATGAGATCGGACAGGTTTGTACGACCTTGTTGTGATGATGACGGACGCCTCGCCCAACGACTCACCGTGCTTTTGTTTACTGCCAAGTCTCCGCAGACATTCTGCAAGCGCCTATGAATATCTGTGACGCCCTAGTTTTCCGCCAAATGAAGCTTAATGAAAACGTTCTGCTTGGAATGAATCTCCTTTGTAGATTTTGAAGGCTTGTCGAAACTTCATGAACTATAGAAGCTGAAGTGGTAGTATGCCATGATGTCCCACAACAAAAGCCACATTTTTCCTGCCGAAACTGGACGAGAAAAAAATTTGTTGCATTACTTATAGAATGCTCCTCGTACTTCCACTTTTTGCTTTGCTCCTGTGTCTTGGGGACATAGCGATGCAGCAAGCACTCGTCCATGCTGATTAGCTGCTAAAGAAGTCATCTGTTTTGGCCTGACACATCTGCAACATTTCCGCTGCTGCTTCGGTTCGGCGGGCTTTCCGAAAAGATGTGAGCATTCGTGGAACCCAGCAGACGGCGTCCTTCGTCGTTTTCGAAATGTTGGGCAAGATGTTGAAAACTGATCCATTACTATTTTCACTTTTTCGCTGTCGTCTAGATTGTGATAACCTGGTCTTCGAGCACCTGGGCCTTCACGTCATTGCGATTCCCTGTTCTCCGTCATCCAGACACGTTTGACCACGCTAAAAGCGCCTGCGCCACATAACCACTATGGCAAGCGATGGCGGATTGTTTCAGTACACTTCCACCAATTCAGCATGGATTATTGCAGTGCCGTTCACCTTCAAATGCAGAAAACGAACTGCTGCACAATACGAGTATCCCATTGTATCGATGAGCTGCACCATTCTGTTTTGGCTGTTCTGGTTAGGTATGAGAAAAACCGACCGGTTAAAACCGATACGGTTTTTTATTTCTGGATAATCAGTAGTTTTCGGTTTTTGTTTCGTCTCGGTTATAACAAGTGGTTTTTAATTTTTTTCTAATACCCACGCAGAAAAACCGAAATATCAGTTCGCCCTAGCAGCAGTGCTAAAATTTTTCGATTTTAAAGAAACCATTTTTAAAAAAGAATAGTTTTTACTCATAAAACTTTCACGCGTTTGAAATATCATGTTATTATAGAAAATGGGAAAAGTGATCATTGCTATTTTAATAATATTGCCAACAGAAACGAACACACAGTATAGGAATTGTTACAGCATTGCTGAGACAATACTGTCACTGTTACCAATGTGTCATGGCTTAAGGTAGAGTGCCCACAGAATAACGTGGCCAGTAGAATGTGTGGTGAGAGGAGTAGCGGTGCGGATGATGGGCAGGTGCTGTAGAGGAAACACTGAGTGCTGGAGGGAAAGTGCCGTTCTAAACTGAAGCCTATGTCCACATATTTTGTAAATCTTAAGAGGAGCCACTCCATGCCCACACATGTATGGCGACTTATTATTGTCTACAAAGAATTCCGCTGAAAATGTAACAAAAGCATCAATTTATTTTCGCCTGTCTTTTTAACCATTTGTAACTTTCATAGAAGCGTTACGAGAAGCTTGTGAAAAAGTATATCCTTGGTACAAAACTAAATGTGTAATGTATCCACTTACGTTTTTCCAAAACCCATAGCATTTCTCATTCCACCAGCTATCGATGACCGAGAGAGGTGTCGTAGTGGTTAGAACAGTGGACTTTCATTCGGGAGGACGACGTTTCAAACCCACGTCTGGTCAGCCTGCTTTAGGTTTTCCGTGATTTCCCTAAATCACTTCAGGTAAATGCTGGGATAGTTCCTTTAAAAGGGCACGGCTAACCTCATTCCCGATCCTTCCCTAATCCAGTGGGACTGTTGACCTCACGGTTTGGTCCCTTCCCTCGAATCAGTCAACCAACCGGATATCGATGGCCCTTAAAAATTACATTCTTTCATTGTAAAAGTCTGTATTTAGTAGAATAACATGGGAGATAATGAAGTTTTGCATAATAACTACATATCAAAATATCATCTTCTTTGCGTGTTACCATTTGCCAAAATCATGTTTCGGTATCTCAGACCGTTTATGAAATAGGAATAATCATGTGGATATTTCACTCTGGCTTTATCACTGTTGCGCGCGATCGCAAATTAATGTTCTACATGAGGTCGATTTTCTCGAGATTGGTGACAGGTACAGACCTCTACACCAGTCCAAAGAAAAATTCAATACGTTAGCGAAATTTCATACACAGCAACATAATATGCACCAAATGCAAAAGCATATCAGCCCCTACTTTTCACTGCAAACTTTTTCGAATTTCGTGCACTATCTTACTTACATGAAAATATCACAAGAACTATGACCATTAACGAAATGGGGGGAACATCGTCATGAAGCTGACATATACAGCTATATGCAAAGCAAAAATAAAACTTTTTTTCCCAATAGTTTCTATAAAATTGTTTGGAAAAGATTGCCAGGATTCCGCCATCGCCAACCGACCGAAATTTTGCACTCTGGTTGGACAATGTTTAGGAAGGATAGGACTGATGCTATGGGGGGTGGTGTGTTCATTGCAGTTAAAAGTTGTTTAGGTGAGATCGATACTGCGTCAGACTGTGAAATAATCTGGATAAAACTGTCAATCAGATAAGGACTGAAAAAAAACAGCGTAGAGTTTTCTTGTATGGGAAAGCAAATGAAAGTGTCATTAATGAAGAATATCTTCATAGTCAGCTCCAAGCATTCACCGCGGGACACAAAGATAATGAGCATCTTTGGTCGGAATTTAAAGGTACTGTCCACCATGTGCGATAAAAGTATGTGCCTTGCAAAAGTATAGGGGAGGGAAGGGATCCACCTTGGTACAACAAACATATTAGGAAGTTTCTGAGAAAGCGGAGAATTTTGCACAGTCGTTTTAAACGTAGTCACTGCCCCGCTGACAAACAGAAATTATGCGAAATGAAAGCAGCTGTCAGAAGGACAATGAGAGACTCTCTTAACGAATTTGAAAGCAATATTTTATCTGCAGATTCAAAAAATAACCCAAAAAAATTTGGTCGTACGTAAAATCTATGAACGCTATAAATAATTCAATACCTTCTCTTGCTGACAGTACGGGTAATGTAACTGATGACGATAAACAGAAGGCCGAAATTCTAAACCTAGCTTTCAAAAACTCGTTTACGTTAGAGGACTGCAGCACCATTCCCCCTTTCAATTATCGAACAAACGAAAGGATGGCTGACATAGTGTTTAGTGTATCTGGGATTGTAAAACAGTCAAGATCCTTAGACGCCAGAAAGGCATCTGGCCCAGACGGTATCACCTTAAGATTTTATGTTGACTATGCTACAAATATAGCACCACTCTTATCCGTCATCTATCAGAGATCATTGGAACGGCGGAAAGTTCCACAGGACTGGAAGAAGGCTCAGGTCATAGCAATCTATAAAAAGGGTAGAAAATCGTATGTACATAATTACCGGCCAATTTCACTAACGTCGATTTGTTGTAGAATCATGGAACATATTTTGTGTTCAGACATAATGACCTTTCTAGACTCTGAGAAGCTCATCTGCAGAGACCAGCAGGGTTTTAGGAAACAGCGGTCAAGAGAGACACAGCTAGCCCTCTTTGTGCATGATATACAACAGGCTCTAGATACCGGCTCCCAGTTTGATGCCATATTTCTAGACTTTCGAAGCCGGCCGGAGTGGCCGAGCGGTTCTAGGCGCTACAGTCTGGAACCGCGCGACCGCTGCGGTCGCAGGTTCGAATCCTGCCTCGGGCATGGATGTGTGTGATGTCTTTAGGTTAGTTAGGTTTAAGTAGTTCTAAGTTCTAGGGGACTGATGACCTCAGAAGTTAAGTCCCATAGTGCTCGGAGCCATTTGAACCATTTAGACTTTCGAAAGGCGTTCGACTCAGTTCCGCACTGTCGCTTGCTACAAAAAGTGCGCGCTTACGGTCTATCCAATGACATATGCGGGTAGATAGAAAGTTTTCTAACAGACAGGGAGCAGTATGTCGTCCTGAACGGGATAACTTCAACAGAAACAAGAGTAACTTCAGGTGTGCCCCAGGGCAGCGTAATTGGTCCTCTGCTTTTTACGATTTACATAAACGATCTGGTTGATGGTATTGACAGCGGCCTTAGACTCTTTGCCGATGATGCTGTAGTCTACAGGAAAGTAGTATCACACGAAAGTTGTGAACAAATCAATGAGGATTTGCAGAAAATAAATGCGTGGTGTAATGACTGGCAGTTATCTCTCAATATTAGTAAGTGTGACTGGCGAAAATTCACATTAATGTATGAGTACAAAATAACAAAATAAATGATCAGTCTTTGGAAGCGGTAACATCCGTCAAGTATCTGGGTGTGACTATTCGAAATGATCTCAAAGGGAATGATCAGATTACACAAGTAACGGGTAAGGCGAACTCTAGATTGCGGTTTATTGGTAGAATCCTGAAGCGATGCAGTCCTTCAACAAAGGAAATAGCTCACAATACGTTAGATCGTCCAGTCTCAGAGTACTGTTCGTCTGTATGGGACCCTTATCAGTTGGGTCTGATTCAAGAGATTGAGAAGGTCCAAAGAAGAGCGGCAAGATTCGTGACTGGTACATTTAGCCATCGCGAGAGCGTTACAAATCTCATAGAAAGTTTGAAGTGGGACACACTTGCAGATAGACGACGCGCTAAACAGAAGAGTCTGCTCACAAAATTCCGAAATCCAATCTTCACCGAGGATGTAGAGCACATATTATTACCAACAACTTTCAAATCGCGTAATGATCATCATTCAAAGATAAGGGAAATAAGAGCTCGTACTGCGGCGTTCAGACAGTCGTTTTCCCCTCGTCCGATCCGCGAGTGGAACAGGGGGGGGGGGGGGGGGGGAGTGAAATATGACTTTGGCGCTAGTTGTGCCCTCCGCCACACACCGCTTGGTGGCTAGCGGAGTATATATGTAGAAAGGGGGCAAGCACTGTTGGTCTCCCCTTCTGGACAAACGAATGGACTTGCCCAGCGCTTTTGATAAGACTGGTCACTGTGCACCGTATCCTGCGTGGATCTTTACACGTGTAGTGCAGTGTGCAACACTTACCCTCACCTGGTCTATTCGGTAGTTTCTTGCTGTTATCACAGGACATCTGTTGCATGGCAGAATGGCACTAACCCTAGTTCAAATGGCTCAAATGGCTCTGAGCACTATGGGACTTAACATCTGAGCTCATCAGTCCCCTAGAACTTAGAACTACTTAAACCTAACTAACCTAAGGACTTCACACACATCCATGCCCGAGGCAGGACTCGAACCTGCGACCGTAGCGGTCGCGCGGTTCCGGACTGAAGCGCCTAGAACCGCTCGGCCACCACGGCCGGCACTAGCCCTAGTCTGAAAATATTCTTACGAAGAGATGTAGCAGTTAAGTACAATGCTTCATTTGCTTTAAAAGATTAAAGATTTGTCTGTAATTTCTATGAAATAATAGAAGAGGAAGAAAATTTTGGTAACAATAATAAATTAAAAACTTAACAACAATTCATTAATAGTATACTCACACAATAAAAATGGACAGCTGATTTGCTGCCTGTTTAATTTAATATTCTGAGTCGAAGTATCTTGGAATTGAGGGAGTCTAAATTTTTCAATCTTTCTTCAATTTCTACGATTATTACAGTAAATAAAAGGAATACAAAACCAAAAATCGGTTACTTCAGGAACCGGTCATTTTGAGCAATTTTGACAGTCAGGATAAAATAGCGAGAAAAAAAAGATATAACCGAAAATTAGTTGTTTCAGCGATAACCGATTATTAAGGTACGGTAGTGTGGGGATTTCAGTCACACCAGGATTGCAAACATGTACCTGCAAACAAACAAACAAACAATTTTTTATGTACCTTTATTCTTACAGGTGATAATTAAAACATTACGACTACTATTCCCAGATTGCTTCTTTTTAATTAATGTTTACTCTTGGATGGAACATGTGCATTACAAAGTTACACCTGGAACAGGGCCTGGATGAATCGTACTTTCGTCAACACCAAGGATGTCCATACTCATGAGCAAAGGGGAGGGCCACTGGCAAAGGGGAGGGGCCAGCCCCAGTCCCTAGCTCCCAGGGAAAGGGAAAATTGTAGTGTAGTCAGGTTTCTTTCTCTCTTTTTTTTTTCAAGAAAATGGTTGAAAAAAAATTTTAACAGCGTCAGAAATTGAATTTTTTTATGGTTACTTACAAGTCGCCATTCCTCTGCCAAAATATTAATAACGCTCCCCAACCGTAGGTCTTCTCTCCACCTCCCGCTACAAACTATCGTATGGGAGTCCTTATTACGTCCGCTTTGAAGTTACGTTTCACCAGAATGAATATAGTGGGAGACAGATCAGATGCGCGTTGGTGTGTCGACCAGTCGTAAATCGGAAGAGTAGTGAGAATAATGAGTTGGTGCCCAAGTCTACAGCTTTTCGTGCCTTACGCGGGCAGTGTTTCCAATGGGCGAAGTGTATTTTTTCAACCACTGTCTTAGTTTAAAGATATGTTAACGTCTTTAAAGGGCAGTCTACGTTTGTATAATTCTAATACGCAGCACATGTTGAACCGTGTACAATAAGTTACAAAGAATACGAGGACGTACTGTAAAGTAACGTTTCAGAATTTTTTTATGTGGATACTCTTAAACCTTTTTAAATAAAACAAACTTTATTAACTTCATAAATCTTTATTCTTGATGTCTACTGGTAGGTATTTATTTTTCATCATATTCACCCTGGCGGCAGACACATTTCTCCCAACGAAATATCAGTTTGTTGAACCATCATTGTACACTACTGGCCATTAAAATTGCTACACCACGAAGATGACGTGCTACGGACGCGACATTTAACCGGCAGGAAGAAGATGCTGTGATATTCAAACGATTAGCTTTTCTGAGCATTCACACAAGGTTAGCGCCGTTGGCGACACCTACAACGTGCCGAAATGAGGAAAGTTTCCAACCGATTTCTCATACACAAACAGCAGCTGACCGGCTTTGCCTGGTCAACCGTTGTTGTGTTGCCTCGTGTAAGGAGGAGAAATGCGTACCATCACGTTTCCGACTTTGATAAAGGTCGGATTGTAGCCTATCACAATTGCGGTTTATCGTATCGCGACATTGCTGCTCGCGTTGGTCGAGATCCAATGACTGTTAGCAGACTATGTAACCGGTGGGTTCAGGAGGGTAATACGGAACGCCGTGCTGGATCCCAACGGCCTCGTATCACTAGCAGTCGAGATGACAGGCATCTTATCCGCATGGCTGTAACGGATCGTGCAGCCACGTCTCGAACCCTGAGTCAACAGATGGGGACGTTTGCGAGACAACAACCATCTGCACGAACAGTTCGACGACGTTTGCAGCAGCATGGACTATCAGCTCGGAGACCATGGCTGCAGTTACCCTTGACGCTGCATCACAGACAGCAGCGCCTGCGATGGTGTACTCATCGACGAACCTGGGTGCACGAATGGCAAAACGTCATTTTTTCGGATGAATCCAGGTTCTGTTTACAGCATCATGATGGTCACATGCGTGTTTGGCGACATCGCGGTGAACGCACATTGGAGGCGTGTTTTCGTCATCGCCATACTGGCGTATCACCCGGCGTGATGGCATGGAGTGCCATTGGTCACAAGTCTCGATCACCTCTTGTTCAGCTTGACGGCACCTTGAACAGTGGACGTTACATTTCAGATGTGTTACGACCCGTGGTTCTACCCTTCATTCGATCCCTGCTAAACCCTACATTTCAGCAGGATAATGCATGACCGCATGTTGCAGGTCCTGTACGGGCCTTTTGTGGATACAGAAAATGTTCGACTGCTGCCCTGGCCAGCACATTCTCCAGATCTCTCACCAATTGAAAACGTCTGGTCAATGGTGGCCGAGCAACTGGCTCGTCACAATACGCCAGTCACTACTCTTGATGAACTGTGGTATCGTACACGCCATCCAAGCCCTGTTCGACTCAATGCCCAGGCGTATCAAGGCCGTTATTACGGCCAGAGGTGGTTGTTCTGGGTACTAATTTCTCAGGATCTATGCACCCAAATTGTGTGAAAAAGTAATCACATGTCAGTTCTAGTATAATATATTTGTCCAATGAATATCCGTTTATCATCTGCATTTCTTCTTGGTGTAGCAATTTTAATGGCCAGTAGTGTAGAATGTTTGACTTTGTTGACAGAGCCACAACCTCACCTCAGCATGCACCGCTTCATCTCTGTCAAAGTGAAGTCCTCGATGTTGTTCCTTAAGTTTTTGAAAAGGATGAAAATCGGATGGGGCCAAGTAGGAACTGTGTGGAGGATGATCGATGACAGTGAACACAACGCATCGGCTTGTTCCAGATGTCGCAGCGCTCGTACTTGGTGTGGCCTTGACATGCTGAAGGAGATGGTGCTCCATGTGTGGACAGACTCTTCGAATTCGTGCTTTCACTTTTCTGAGGGTCTCGCAGTACCTCGCAGAGTTAATGGTGGTGCATTTAAGCATGATTTCCAAATGTACCACACCCTGAACATCACAGAACGTTGTGAGCATGACTTTGCAGACTGACGGCATGGTCTTGAACTTTTCTTCGCGTCGGTGGTACTTTGTGGCGTAATCCCATTGGGTGATCTTCTGTTTTTTGAGAACCCAGGTTTGATCACCTGTCGCAATGTTCTACATCTACATCTACATCCATACTCCGCAAGCCACCTGACGGTGTGTGGCGGAGGGTACTTTGAGTACTTCTATCGGTTCGCCGTTCTATTCCAGTCTCGTATTGTTCGTGAAAAGAAAGATTGTCGATATGCCTCTGTGTGGGCTCTAATCTCTCTGATTTTATCCTCATGGTCTCTTCGCGAGATATACGTAGGAGGTAGCCATATACTGCTTGACTCCTCGGTGAAGGTATGTTCTCGAAACTTCAACAAAAGCCCATACCGAGCTACTGAGCATCTCTCCTGCAGAGTCTTCCACTGGAGTTTATCTACCATTTCCGTAACGCTTTCACAGTTACTAAATGATCCTGTAACGAAGCGCGCTGCTCTCCGTTGGATCTTCTCTATCTCTTCTATCAACCCTATCTGGTACGGATTCCACACTGGTGAGCAGTATTCAAGCAGTGGCGAACAAGTGTACTGTAACCTACTTCCTTTGTTTTCGGATTGCATTTCCTTAGGATTCTTCCAATGAATCTCAGTTTGGCATCTGCTTTACCGACGATCAACTTTATATGATCATTCCATTTTAAATCACTCCTAATGCCTACTACCAGATAATTTATAGAATTAACTGCTTCCAGTTGCTGACCTGCTATATTGTAGCTAAATGATAAAGGATCTTTCTTCCTATGTATTTGCAGCACATTACACTTGTCTACATTGAGATTCAATTGCCATTCCCTGCACCATGAGTCGATTCGCTGCAGATCCTCCTGCATTTCAGTACAATTTTCCATTGTTACAACCTCTCGATATACCACAGCATCATCCGCAAAAAGCCTCAGTGAACTTCCAATGTTATCCACAAGGTCATTTATGTATATTGTGAACAGCAACGGTCCTACGACACCCCCCTGCGGCACACCTGAAATCACTCTTACTTCGGAAGACTTCTCTCCATTGAGAATAACATGCTGCGTTCTGTTATCTAGGAACTCTTCAATCCAATCACACAATTGGTCTGATAGTCCATATCCTCGTGCTTTGTTCATTAAACGACTGTGGGGAACTGTATCGAACGCCTTGCGGAAGTCCAGAAACACGGCATCTACCTGGGAACCCAAGTCTATGGCCCTTTCAGTCTCGTGGACGAATAGCGCGAGCTGAGTTTCACACGATCGTCTTTTTCGAAACCCATGCTGATTCCTACAGAGTAGATTTCTAGTCTCCATAAAAGTCGTCATACTCGAACATAATACTTGTTCCAAAATTCTACAACTGATCGACGTTAGAGATATAGTTCTATAGTTCTGAACATATGTTCGACGTCCCTTCTTGAAAACTGGGATGACCTGTGCCCTTTTCCAATCCTTTGAAACGGAACGCTCTTCTAGAGACCTACAGTACACCGCTGCAAGAAGGGGGGCAAGTTCCTTCGCGTACTCTGTGTAAAATCGAACTGGTATCCCATCAGGTCCAGCGGCCTTTCCTCTTTTGAGCGATTTTAATTGTTTTTCTATCCCTCTGTCATCTATTTCGATATCTACGATTTTGTCATCTGTGCGACAATCTCTAGAAGGAACTAAAGTGCAGTCGTCCTCCGTGAAACAGCTTTGAAAAAACACATTTAATATTTCGGCCTTTAGTCTGTCATCCTCTGTTTCAGTAGCACTTTGGTCACAGAGTGTCTGGACATTTTGCTTTGATCCACCTACGGCTTTGACATAAGACCAGAATTTCTTAGGATTTTCTGCCAAGTCAGTACATACAACTTTACTTTCGAATTCATTGAAAGCCTCTCGCATAGCCCTCCTCACACTACATTTCGCTTCGCGTAATTTTTGTTTGTCTGCAAGGCTTTGGCTATGTTTATGTTTGCTGTGAAGTTCCCTTCGCTTCCGCAGCAGTTTTCTAACTCGATTGTTAAGGAACACTTCACTCTCACGCACAAGACTGAAAAAATATTGTTCACAGATGGCCAGTCTGCTCTGTTTCATGTCAGGGGTGAGCATCCGAGATACCCACCATGCTCACATTATTCCGTGGCGCATCTCTGCCATTATAGCCTGTAACTATCTCGCGATATGTCACACATATCTGAGAGCTGCATCTGTATTAACCGACGATTTCTCACAATGAGTTCATCAACCTGATCCCGACCAGTCTCGTCGAGGTTGCCATACGCTGTCGGCCACTCCGTGCTCTGTCGCACACGTTAAGCTTAGCACCACCGTTTCCTTCATTACGAACAACCCATCATCGCACATTACTGATGCCGATACATTCATCGCCGTATAAAGCTTTCATTTTTCTATGGATTTCAATTGCAGGCATGTTTTCTGTGGTTAGAAACTAGATTACAGCACACTGATTCTCACGCACAGACATAGTTACGTTACACTACAGTGCGCTCAAAAAAATTGTACCATAGTTTTCATAGTTTGTGCTTTTTTTCTCAACTATGTCTTCTCAAGACTTCGATACATACGCACACCTGTATAATAGAAATAAAAACGAACACGTATTTTTAGTACCGTTAAGTAGAGCGCGCTCTGTTCCCAATCATGAATGGGACAATGCAGCCTGACACACTGTTTAGAATGTCTCGAAGGGTCGTTTCAACCTTAGACCGTGCGTGTATTGTTAGCGCACTGGCGTACACGTCATCGATGTCATTCGAACATTTAGCTGCTATAGTGAGGCATAAAGTCATTGAAGATGATGACCGCTACTCATAAATTCCGGCTCTTAGTACTCCGAGGAAAATTCAACAGAACTACACGCTGCATTTTTGGCGGGAACTGGGAGGGTTGTATCAATCCAGGTAATACGCAACCGTCTCCGTATGATCAAGTTTGCCCCTTGGCATCCATTACGGATAACAGTACAAAAAGTCAGCAAAGCGGTGCGCACAAGGTGAGCAAGGGTTCACCTGGACTGGAACCTGTACCAGTGACGTCAGTTTGTCTTCACGGGCGATACGATTGCACAATTTGTCTGCCGATCGTAGCAAAGTGTGTGGAGGCGGTCAGTTGCCAGCCAGAAAACCCCTCGGTTCTTTAAATAACAATCGAACTACCATGCGTAAAACATCTTCAGACGTCAGGTTACTTCCCATATGAGTTAATGTGTTAAATATTTCAACGTTAAACATGTAAGCGATTTGAAAAGAATTGAAATTATATTCGATGTTTCTTGTAAGTCGCTTCCCTCTCATTATCAAACACTGGATGAACATCGGTTGGGTAATTTTCACTCCATTTTTAAGCAAAAGCTAATGTCTGACGCCTCTCTACCATTATGATATGATATCTCCTGAAATACGTGTCGTAAAATGATATAATTTTGAAGGTATATTCAGTGTTATATATCTGGATACTGTCTGCAAATTTTATTGCGAATGGAGTTAGTAATAAAGAAGTAATAAATTGAAACGTAAAGCAGTAAAGGAAACAAAAGAAAAATTTGTAGTAGGTGTTAAAAGCTATGGAGAAGAAATAAAAACTTGGAGGTTCGCCGATGACATTGTAATTCTGTCAGAGACAGCAAAGGACCTGGAAATGCAGTTGAACAGAATGGACAGTGTCTTGAAAGGAGGATATAAGATGAACATCAACAAAAGCAAAACAAGGATAATGGAATGTAGTCTAATTAAGTCGGGTGATGCTGAGGGAATTAGCTTAGGAAATGAGGCACTTAAAGTAGTAAAGGAGTTTTGCTATTTGGGGAGCAAAATAACTGATGATGGTCGGAGTAGAGAGGATATCAAATGTAGACTGGCAATGGCAAGGGAATCGTTTCTGAAGAAGAGAAATTTGTTAACATCGAGTATAGATTTAAGTGTCAGGAAGTCGTTTCTGAAAGTATTTGTATGGAGTGTAACCATGTATGGAAGTGAAACATGGACGATAAATAGTTTGGACAAGAAGAGAATAGAAGCTTTTGAAATGTGGTGCTACAGAAGAATGCTGAAGATTAGATGGGTAGATCACATAACTAATGAGGAGGTATTGAATAGGTTTGGGGAGAAGAGGAGTTGGTGGCACAACTTGACTAGAGGAAGGGATCGGTTGGTAGGACATGTTCTGAGGCATCAAGGGATCACCAATTTAGTATAGGTGGGCAACGTGGAGGGTAAAAATCGTAGAGGGAGACCAAGAGATGAATACATTAAACAGATTCAGAAGGATGAAGGCTGCAGTACGTATTGGGAGATGAAGAAACTTGCACAGGATAGAGTAGCATGGAGAGCTGCATCAAGCCAGTCTCAGGACTGAAGACCACAACAACAACAAATTGAAACGTCATGCCTGATGCTGAATGTTTTAGTGCAACAACTGCGAAGAAGTATTAAGCGATATACTTTCTTTCCTTTCATCATTTTGTGGGGGTATCAGGGAGAAGAAGTTTCGTAAAGGTTTAAAATTACGTTCAAAATTTGTTGGTAGTCGCTAAGTGCTTTCATTCTCAAATGCTGGATGAATATACAGGGCGTTTCAAAAAGAAAGAGCAGATTTCAAACATTTATTTCTCAAAAACTACAAATGATAGAAACACAATTCAAACGTTTCTTGTCAGAGAAAGGTTCAAAGTTTTTCAATGGTCCGCGCAGAAGTTCCATGCAAATCCGCAGTGGCGCTGGCGTTTGTTTGTAGGAAAATGGCGACGACACCACAGGAACGATCATTTTGTGTGCTGCAATTTGCAAAGTTAGAGTCCATTGTTGGTGTGCAACGTGCATTCCGCCGTCAATTCAACAAACAGCCGCCTCGTCATAAGCAAATTTATGAGTGGCATCACAGATTCGTAGAAGATGGTTGCATCTGCAAGCGAAAAAGCACGGGTCGTCCACGCACATCGGATGAAAATGTCGAGCGTGTCCGTGCAGCTTACGAAAGGAGCCCTAGAAAATCCACGACACGGGCAAGTCACGAACTAAACATGTCTAAAACAACGGTATGGCGCGTTCTGAGTAAGCGTCTGCACATGAAGCCGTACAAACTGCAGTTATTGCAAGCATTGCGTCCTGACGACCACAACAAAAGGTTCGAATTTTCAACTGCAATTCTACAGGACATGGAAGAGGACAATTTTGCCGAACGATTAATTTTTTCAGATGAATCAACGTTTCACATTTCTGGTAAAGTTAATCGGCATAACGTACGAATTTGGGCGAGTGAAACTCCGAGGGACGTTATTCAACATGAAAGAGACTCACCAAAGGTTAACGTCTTTTGTGCAATTTCGGTAAACAAAGTTTATGGACCTTTCTTTTTCATGGAGAAAACTATCACAGGAACCATTTACCTGGACATGTTAGAAAACTGGCTATTTCCTCAACTTCAGGAAGATTCAAATCACTTCATCTTCATGCAAGATGGCGCCCCACCACACTTCTCTGAACCTGTACGACGGTACCTAAATAACACCATTCCAGGACGGTGGATTGGAAGAGCAGGAGCACAAGATCAATGTCATCGTCTGTGGCCTCCCAGGTCACCAGACCTTACTCCCTGCGATTTTTATTTGTGGGGGTACATAAAGGACTGTGTTTATGTCCCACCTATGCCCGCTACTCTTCAAGAGGTACGACATCGAATTGTTGCGGCCGTGAATTCGGTAACTAAAGACCAGTTGCGTCGTGTGTGGCAAGAAATGAGATACCGGTTTGATATTTGTCGTGTAACAAATGGTGCTCATATTGAGGTACAGTTTTGATATTTGTTGTGTAACATTTGGTACTCATATTGAGTGAAGGACCGTTGGAATTGTGTTTCTATCATTTGTAGTTTTTGAGAAATAAATGTTTGAAATCTGCTCTTTCTTTTTGAAACGCCCTGTATAGTGTTGGCGGCTTTTGCATTTCGTGCTGCAGTTGGTAACTGTTTGCGCAGTGAATGATGGGAAGTGAACACGATGACTGATGAGTCAAATGATTAGACACA
Source organism: Schistocerca serialis cubense (assembly GCF_023864345.2). Taxonomy (NCBI): domain Eukaryota; kingdom Metazoa; phylum Arthropoda; class Insecta; order Orthoptera; family Acrididae; genus Schistocerca; species Schistocerca serialis. The sequence goes on along the minus strand of NC_064638.1, from coordinate 1,019,030,821 downwards.
TGATTAGACAAGATGGCGGACCCCAACGTCGTCGTGATCTAGAGTGTTCGAAATTACGTGGAGGCATAGTGGACTATATTGTGCAGAATGATGTCATATAAAGTAAAATATTCACTAAGATGTGAACTATATTCTTAGGTTCCCCGGCAACCACAACCTCGGAAATCGGGGCTTTTCGAAAATATGCCTCAAAGTTTTCAAAACGATCACTGGACTCCACTACAAATCAGTCCGTCACCACATCCAGTTTTCCTCGAGTCACATTCGTTGGCTTCGTCAACTCACAACCAAACTGTAAGATTTCAACCTAACCCAGTCTTCGGGCTACGCTGCAGATCAATCCGTTTACCACAGCCAGTTTTGCTACAGTGACATTTGTTGGCTTCGCCAACTCAGAACGAAACCGTAACAGTGGAATTCCAAACAGTATTTCAAGAAATCCTGACACATTTCAAGAAATTAACAAAACAAGAAATACATACTTAAATCAGTAACTAACTTCACAATCCATGATTCAGTAGCCAAATCAATAATCGCCAATTTCGCGCAATCCATGTCAAAAACAGAAGTAATCAATTCGTATCTTCCGCCGCATCAATTCATTAGATTTAGCGATTCTCACTGGCTACACTATCAGCCGATTGACTATGACCAATGGAAACGAAATGTCAATAACAATACGCAACAGAAGAACAGTCAACACCGTAACTGCACTTCTAACCGCCTTACGACATTACACAGCTTCTAGGTGTACTGTGTTAAAGCTTTAACACAAGATTATACGTCTTAATGAGCAGATTATGAGAGTATTTTAATTTTTTAAATTGGGTCAATAATTGTATGAAATTGTATGAAAATCAATTTTTGTTCTCCTGCAACTACAACTGGAACAGTGAACCATGAGCCACGAGCCATGAAACGGTTTAGTCGGTTAGTAATACAGATACAGGTCTCGGGCCTGTGGTTCCACAGGTTCCTTAGGTAGATGGGCAAGTCTTGTTTTGCGCCTGCATCTTGTACGGATGTAGGAGGTCTCTCATCTCTGTCGAGTGAATTATCGGGGTCTGTGCATTATCGGGTTAGGATTTTCCAAGGTACACTCCTGGAAATTGAAATAAGAACACCGTGAATTCATTGTCCCAGGAAGGGGAAACTTTATTGACACATTCCTGGGGTCAGATACATCACATGATCACACTGACAGAACCACAGGCACATAGACACAGGCAACAGAGCATGCACAATGTCGGCACTAGTACAGTGTATATCCACCTTTCGCAGCAATGCAGGCTGCTATTCTCCCATGGAGACGATCGTAGAGATGCTGGATGTAGTCCTGTGGAACGGCTTGCCATGCCATTTCCACCTGGCGCCTCAGTTGGACCAGCGTTCGTGCTGGACGTGCAGACCGCGTGAGACGACGCTTCATCCAGTACCAAACATGCTCAATGGGGGACAGATCCGGAGATCTTGCTGGCCAGGGTAGTTGACTTACACCTTCTAGAGCACGTTAGGTGGCACGGGACACATGCGGACGTGCATTGTCCTGTTGGAACAGCAAGTTCCCTTGCCGGTCTAGGAATGGTAGAACGATGGGTTCGATGACGGTTTGGATGTACCGTGCACTATTCAGTGTCCCCTCGACGATCACCAGTGGTGTACGGCCAGTGTAGGAGATCGCTCCCCACACCATGATGCCGGGTGTTGGCCCTGTGTGCCTCGGTCGTATGCAGTCCTGATTGTGGCGCTCACCTGCACGGCGCCAAACACGCATACGACCATCATTGGCACCAAGGCAGAAGCGACTCTCATCGCTGAAGACGACACGTCTCCATTCGTCCCTCCATTCACGCCTGTCGCGACACCACTGGAGGCGAGCTGCACGATGTTGGGGCGTGAGCGGAAGACGGCCTAACGGTGTGCGGGACCGTAGCCCAGCTTCATGGAGACGGTTGCGAATGGTCCTCGCCGATACCCCAGGAGCAACAGTGTCCCTAATTTGCTGGGAAGTGGCGGTGCGGTCCCCTACGGCACTGCGTAGGATCCTACGGTCTTGGCGTGCATCCGTGCGTCGCTGCGGTCCGGTCCCAGGTCGACGGGCACGTGCACCTTCCGCCGACCACTGGCGACAACATCGATGTACTGTGGAGACCTCACGCCCCACGTGTTGAGCAATTCGGCGGTACGTCCACCCGGCCTCCCGCATGCCCACTATACGCCCTTGCTCAAAGTCCGTCAACTGCACATACGGTTCACGTCCACGCTGTCGCGGCATGCTACCAGTGTTAAAGACTGCGATGGAGCTCCGTATGCCACGGCAAACTGGCTGACACTGACGGCGGCGGTGCACAAATGCTGCGCAGCTAGCGCCATTCGACGGCCAACACCGCGGTTCCTGGTGTGTCCGCTGTGCCGTGCGTGTGATCATTGCTTGTACAGCCCTCTCGCAGTGTCCGGAGCAAGTATGGTGGGTCTGACACACCGGTGTCAATGTGTTCTTTTTTCCATTTCCAGGAGTGTATTTTCCAGCCCTACGTTCAACGTCTCGGTGATAGGTTTGTCTTTCAGTCTTTAAAGACAATAATCTATGGGATATTATGCGGCCACTGCGTGAACACCGTCTTCCAAGAGGCACGAATCAACGAAATTTACTTATTTTTCAAGTTTCGCTCACATAGGGTAGATGCATTTTGAATATGCACAAGTGATTACATATAGGCGTACAAGACAAAGAATTTACGAGTTTTGTACGAACAGAGAGCGGATACATCTCATTCATGCAAAAGTGATAACTTATACATGGTATAAATATCAGTGCACTTAAGAAAGACAACAGAATTAGATATTGAACCATGGTGGGGAGGCTTGTGTGCCTCAGCGATACAGATAGCCGTACCGTAGGTGCAACCACAACGGAGGGGTATCTGTTGAGAGGCCAGAGAAACGCGTGGTTTCTGAAAAGAGGCAGCATCCTGTTCAGTAGTTGCAGGGGCAAGAGTCTGGGTGATCGACTGATCTGGCCCTGTAACACTTACCAAAACGGCCTTGCTGTGCTGGTACTGCGAACGGCTGAAAGCAAGGGGAAACTACAGCCGTAATTTTTTCCCGAGGGCATGCAACTTTACTGTATGGTTAAATGATGATGGCGTCCTCTAGGGTAAAATATTCCGGTGGCAAAATAGTCCCCCATTCGGTGGCAGGAGGAACAAGACTTCTGTTCAGGTGAATACAGGGTTATAAATACAAAATCAAATAGGGGTAATGCAGGAGTAGGTTTAATAATGAAGAAAACAGGAGTGCGGGTAAGCTACTACAAACAGCATAGTGAACGCATTATTGTGGCCACGATAGACACGAAACCCACGCCCACCACAGTAGTACAAGTTTATAAGCCAACTAGCTCCGCAGATGACGAAGAGATTGATGAAATGTATGATGAGATAAAAGAAATTATTCAGATAGTGAAGGGAGACAAAAATTTGATAGTCATGGGTGACTGGAATTCGATAGTAGGAAAAGGAAGAAAAGGAAACGTACTAGGTGAATATGGAATGGGGGTAAGAAATGAAAGAGGAAGCCGCCTGGTAGAATTTTGCACAGACCATAACTTAATCACAGCTAACACTTGGTTCAAAAATCATGAAAGAAGGCTGTATACATGGAAGAGACCTGGAGGTACTGGTAGGTTTCAGATAGATTATATAATGGTAACGCAGAGATTTAGGAACAAGGTTTAAATTGTAAGACATTTCCAGGGGCTGATGTGGACTCTGACCACAATCTATTGGTTATGAACTATAGATTAAAACTAAAGAAACTACAAAAAGGTGGGAATTTAAGGAGGCGGCACCTGGATAATCTGACAGAACCAGACGTTGTAGAGAGTTTCAGGGAGAGCATTAGGGAACGATTGACAAGAATGGGGTAAAGAAGTACAGTAGAAGAAGAATGGGTAGCTATGAGGGATGAAATAGTGAAGGCTGCAGAGGATCAGGTAGGTACAAATACAAGAGCTAGTAGAAATCCTCGGGTAGCAGGAGATATATTGAATTTAATTGATGAAAGGAGAAAACATAAAAGTGCAGTAAATGAAGCAGACAAAAAGGAATACAAACGTCTCAAAAATAAGATCGACAGGAAGTGAAAAATGGCTAGAGGACAAATGTAAGGATGTAGAGGCATATCTCACTAGGGGTAAGATAGATACTTCCAGCAGGAAAATTAGAGAGACCTTTGAAGAAAAGAGAACCACTTGTATGAATATCAAGAGCTCAGATGGAAACCCAGTTCTAAGCAAAGAAGGGAAAGCAGAAAGGTTGAAGGAGAATACAGAGGGTCTATACAAAAGCGATGTACTTGAGGACAATATTATGGAAATGGAATAGGATGTAGATGAAGATGAAATGGGAGATATGATACTGCGTGAAGAGTTTGATAGAACACTGAAAGACCGAAGTCGAAACAAGGCGCCGGAAGTAGACAACATTCCATTCGAACTACTGACAGCCTTGGGAGAGCCAGCCCTGACAAAACTCTACCATCTGGTGAGCAAGATGAATGAGACAGGCGAAATACCCTCAGACTTCAAGAAGAATGCAATAATTCCAATCCCAAAGAAAGAAAGTGTTGCAGATGAGAAAATTACCGAACTATCAGTTTAATAAGCCACAGCTGCAAAATACTAATGCGAATTCCTTACAGACGAATGGAAAAACTGGTAGAAGCCGACCTCGAGGAAGATCAGTTTGGATTCCGTAGAAATGTTTGAACACGAGAGGTAAATCTGACCCTTCGACTTATCTTAGATTCAGGAAAAGCAAACCTACGTTTCTAGCATTTGTAGACTTAGAGAAAGCTTTTGACAATGTTCGCTGGAATATTCTCTTTCAAATTCTGAAGGTGGCAGGGGTAAAATGCAGGGAGCGAAAGGCTATTTATATTTTGTACAGAAACCAGAGGCAGTTATAAGAGTCGAGGGGCATGAAAGGGAAGCAGTGGTTGGGAAGAGAGTGAGACAGGGTTGTAACCTATCCCCGATGTTGTTCAGTATGTATACTGAGCAAGCAGTAAAGGAAACAAAAGAAAAATTTGGAGTAGGTGTTACAATCTATGGAGAAGAAATAAGAACTTGGAGGTTCGCCGATGACATTGTAATTCTGTCAGAGACAGCAAAGGACCTGGAAGAGCAGTTGAACAGAATGGACAGGGTCTTGAAAGGAGGATAGAAGATGAACATCAACAAAAGCAAAACAAGGATAATGGAATGTAGTCGAATTAAGTCGGGTGATGCTGAGGGAATTAGATTAGGAAATGAGACTCTTAAAGTAGTAGATGAGTTTTGCTACTTGGGGAACAAAATAACTGATTGTTGTCGAAGTAGGGAGGATATAAAATTTAGACTGGCAATGGCAAGGGAATCGTTTCTGAAGAAGAGAAATTTGTTAACATCGAGTATAGATTTAAGTGTCTGGAAGTCGTTTCTGAAAGTATTTGTATGGAGTGGTAGCCATGTATGGAAGTGAAACATGGACGATAAATAGTTTAGACAAGGAGGGAATAGAAGCTCTCGAAATGTGGTGCTTCAGAAGAATGCTGAAGATTAGATGGGTAGATCACATAACTAATGAGGAGGTATTGAATAGAATCGGGGAGAAGAGAAATTTGTGGCACAGTTTGACTAGGGATCGGTTGGTAGGGTATGGTACTGGGAGATGAAGAAGCTTGCACAGCATAGAGTAGCATGGAGAGCTGCATCAAACCAGTCTGTGGACTGAAGACCACAACAACAACAACAACAACAACAACACAATTATTACAAATGTTCAGATTTTATGGAACAAATGTAACAGACACTTCAATTTAGTTTAATATTAATATTCATTCAAAGAGTATAAGTACTTATCTATCAATAATTAATTCAATTTCATTTTGATTAAGTTCCCTTTGTGACTTAGTATAGAGCTCGGCAATGTGTTGCACCACATCTGGCTGTTAGTTCATGGGCTATGGTCTGTTGTTTTTAGCTTAGTTCTTTGTTTGTAGTAGCAATCGTTCTTTCTTGTATTATAGACATGCATATCAGAGCTCTTGGTTTGTTCGTTTTTATGTGTCACAAAAAATGTAGTTATTTGTTAAGACTCAGTGGATAGACACTAGGTGTTTATGAAGTACAAGATTTCCCTTGTCTCTGCACCCTATTTCATGGATAATCCTGACTGCTCTTTGCTGTACGATTAATATTCTGTTGATATGTATGTCAGCAGTATAGCCCCTTATCTCTGTCCCATAATTAATCTGTGCAAAATTGTTCCGTAATAAATTGCTCTTAAATTCCGATAGGAAACTGCTTTTAGATGTAGCGTACTACTGATTTTATTACGTATAAAATTGATATGGTTTACTCATTGTAGATTTTTATCTACGTAAATCGAGAAATTTACAGTTCTGTATCAACTGCTACAATTTCACATATATCACTGAGGTTTGGTGTAAACTTGAAAGTTTAAATGGCAATAAATTTGATTTGCTAATATTAAGCTTCAGGCCTTGATTCTGGTAGTAATAGTTGTTTGACCTAGTCTCTCAGTTTTAACCATGTTAACTCACCATTTTATTTGCCAACAATAACAGCGACGTATTAATTGCATAGTTTACCAACTGGAAGTTGAGAGGTGGCTCTGTATCATTTAAATACACAAGGAAGAGAAAAGGTCTCAAAATGGAGCTCTGGGGTGCAGCTTGCGTGACTAATTCATATCTGGTCTGGAAATTTATGACCTGGTCATTGATTTTGTTAGTCAACCCTGTACACCACCTACTGTTAACTAGGTATATAGTCAGTATTTGCATGGTAGTGGCATTTCCGCCTTGCGGTGTGTCCTAATATCAGCACAGTTCATTATACATGTGACAGTTTCAACATCCAGCGCATGAACCATCTGATCCGCTGGATAATCTCTGGAGAGTCGCCATCGAACAGTGGGGCGGACTTGAACAGCAACATCTCGACCATCTTGTTATAAGGAGGATCCAAGCTGGTCACAACGCTCAGAGTAGTACAGAGTATGGTTCAAATGGTTCAGATGGCTCTGAGCACTATGCGACTTAACTTCTGAGGTCATAAGTCGCCTAGAACTTTGAACTAATTACACCTAACTAACCTAAGGACATCACACACATCCATGCCCGAGGCAGGATTCGAACCTGCGACCGAAGCGGTCGCTCGGCTCCAGGCTGTAGCGCCTAGAACCGCACGGCCATTCCGGCCGGCTGTGCAGAGTAGTGCAGCACGGTGCTGAATGTTGCCCTGCAGCAGATCTTGATTTCAAAGATACGCAAAGCTGCTTCCGGACAGCCTTTCTCCAGTGTGGTTATCGTATTGGTTTTCATTACAGCAAAGTTAAATTTTTGTTGTGTAAGGTGTATTGGTTCATTCTTCCCTCCCATCGAATTTTAAATCGGCTGAAGGCCAAACTAACTTAAGACTCAAAAACAGAAATTTGAATTTAAAAGTCAGAAGGCCTTATCTTAAAACATTTCTCTAAATTAGGCTGAAGGCCCAAACAATCTCACGCCCTAAGGGCAAAACAACTTTAACTTAAAATCGGCTGAAGGCCAAAACTTAAGGCTCAAAACAGGAATTTGAATTTTAAAAGGCAGAAGACTTTATCCTAAACTTTCTTTAAATCAGGCTGAAGGCCCAAACAATCTCACGCCTAAAGCGCAAAACAACTTTAATTTAAAATCAGCTAGAAGCCATACATAAACAAGCAACAAGGACAAATAAGAAAAGGCAGCACATCAGACGGCGCTCAGAAGTTTCCCATGGTCGGCCTGGAATTCAAACACTAACGCTCGCTTAGGTGAGATAGGTAGTCGGCCCAACAATTCTCAATACAACGGCAACCCAGCCGACAGACAGTCGACAGACCAAGCGACAGAATAACTTCCGCTCTACCCGACCAACATACAACAGGGAGTTCAATGGAACAACGCAGAAGGTATCGGCGCCCACAATGAATTACGCATTCAGCTGTCAAACTACACGCCGTACGGGACAGCCACAACACGACGACGAAAATACACTGCCTGAATTTACGTCAACGGCCAGTACAGGTAACCGGAACTTTAAGGGCCACAAGGCAGAAGATTCCGCTGGTGCACTTCAGTTCAAAAATAATCGAGTTAAACTCCACAGAAGGGCAGCTAGAATTTTGCCAACTTGAAAAAAAAAATGGTTCAAATGGTTCTGAGCACTATGGGACTTAACTTCTGAGGTCATTAGTCCCCTAGAACTTAGAACTACTTAAACCTAACTAACCTAACGACATCACACACATCCATGCCCGAGGCAGGATTCGAACCTGCGAACGTAGCGCCTAGAACCGCTTGGCCACCCCGGCCGGCTGCCAACTTAAAAACACAAGTTGTTGCTCGCGGGAATGTCCGAACAGCCCACAACGAAATTCAAACGACAGAACGTGAACAGTTGGGGCTGCCTGGTAGATTAAGTAAAGACTCAACTTTCGTGTCCGGAATCGATGAGCCACGGACCTCGTAGCAATGGGAACAGCACCTCACGCTCTGACCGCGCGTGGACACCTGCAGCGGTCCCGGCCAAACAACGCGCCACGGAGACTTCCTCTCTGCTCCACGCCAACCGGCCAACTGCCCGCGCACGGCACAGCCGGAAACTATAAGCGCGAGGCCAAACATAATACAAGGGCGTGAATAACGATACACGCTGCTGCTGCCACCCATGGAAAGAAAGAATAACAGCATAATCGCGATAACCGCAGGAGACTGAACACAGAATAGCAACCAAGGTTTAATGCAAGCATAAGAGGAGCCAGCCACGGCGCAGGTATCTTTTACCATTATTCCTGCAAAATAGTGGCATGTCCAGGTAACGATGGTAGAGTCGGATATCTATCACGGACTCTTCCCTCCAAAGTAGACCACAAAGGTTCAATAATATTGAGATCTGGTGAAAAGTGGAGGACGATGTGAGCTGTGTGAACACGGCTGCTATTGTCTTGGAACACAGCATCGCCACTGGGGAACAAACGAACTGCCGCGCGGGATTAGCCGAGCGGTCTTAGGGGCTGCAGTCATGGACTGAGCGGCTGGTCCCGGCGGAGGTTCGAGTCCTCCCTCGGGCACGGGAGTGTGTGTTTGTCCTTAGGATAATTTAGGTTAAGTAGTGTGTAAACTTAGGGACTGATGACCTTAGCAGTTAAGTCTCATAAAATTTCACGCACATTTGAACATTTTTTGAACAAAAGAACTACAGTGGAATGAACCTGATCAGCAAGGAAAGTCACTTAAACCTTGTCAATAATGCGATATTCCAGAGCCTCCATGGGGCTCATGGAATAACACGACATGGCTATCAAAATTATCACCGAACACCCGCCACGCTTCACTCTTGGGACATAAACATGGCCAGAAGCTGTAAACAGAATGCAACAAGACTCATTCGACCGAATTAAATCCTTCTATCGCTCCATAGTCCAGGTTTCACTGCTTCGCCCCCCCCCCCCCCCCGTTTTCCTGTTGCGCTGCGCATTTGCATCACTGATGAGTGGTGTTGGAATTTCAGTTCGCCCTACAGTTACTGCTTGTGGAGTCTCTTTGGGTTATTTTGATGGTGATAGGGTTGGCGAATGCGACGTCCAGTTCTGCAGCGACTTTTTCAAGTCTTCCTCGTCACTATTCTCTCAATGAGTGTCTGTCACGATCACTCAACACACACTTTCGTTAGCGTTCTGACCTAGCGAATGATGTTTTTCCGCTTTCGCTGTATGCGGTATTAATCTTCGATACGTTACCTCTTGGAACAAAAAACACTTCAGCTCTCTTGGTTACGGAAGCGCCCACCATTCGAGCAACAACAATTTGCCCGTTAGAATTCACTTAGCTACGACAGTCACACGGAAACTTCTAATCACGACTGACACTTGCAACGAGTTGAGGACACTGCACAGGTGCCGCTGTGGTCAAATGCAATCGGAATCATAGATGCCTGCATACCTTGTGTCGTGAGTTTATCCTTTTTGCAGTCCTTATAACTAGCCAACACTTTTATAATTCTCTGTCCATATATCTAATGTGACATATTGTCTTTAATTTCTTTAAGCATTTTCTTGGTTCAAACTGAGCGTACCTCAAATGAATGTATGGTATCTCATGGTCCATAAAATCTTCCGGAAGGCAGAGCAGCAACTCGTCCGTGTTCTTTCTATAGAGTAATATTCCTTTTCTCAGTAAGTCGTACTGCCTGATATTCGCTTGGCTCTTGTCCCTCCATCTATTTTTGATGGTTAGTCGTACTGGGTCTTTATCTCGCCTTTTTGCGACGTCCTTTAGTGACGTGACTATGAGGTTTTCCACGTATATCGCTTTAGAATGAAACAAACTGAAGTGATTTTCTTCAGCATTCTCACTCATATCTTTCGTCAACTCTGTTGGAGACCGCGATATTGAGTCTGCTACAACATTTGTCAAAACAGGTAAGTATGTTATTGAAAAGTCAAACTCCTGAAGCTATAATACCCATCTGGTAAGACGATCATTTCTCAGTTTTGTCGTGAGCAGGAACTGTAATGCTTTATGGTTGGTATAGAATGCAATTTTTCTCCCAAACAGAAAGTAACGAAATTTCTGAAGACCCACACTACTGCTAATGCCTCTAGTTCTGTCATGGAGTAGCTCCACTCACTCTTAGATACTACCCTACTAGCAAAATTGTATTGTTTTCCTAACCATTCTGCCATCCTCTTTATATTCTTGAAAGGCCTCCACACCAAGCCCCGCCCTTGCCGAGTCTGTGATTATGCAGAAACCTTCTGACAGATCTGGATGGGCCAGAACCAGTGCTTTAATCAGAGTTAACTTTAAGGCTTGGAATTACTCCTCTTCAATCTCGTTTCTATCCAAGGCGAGTTCTTACCTGTCAACTTACATAGTGGGATCGCCAACGTTTCAGTCTTCACAATTTTTTATAAAAGTTAATGACACGAAGAAAGCTTCTCATTCTTTTCCAGGTATTTGGGGAAGAGAGTTTAGCAATTGCTTCAGTCTTCTCCGGATCAAATTCTATTCTTCGTGCTGAGATCATGTGCCCTAAAAACCTTACACGCAGAGATCCAAAAGATGACTTTTTTAGATTGGCACGAAGGGCCATGACTTATCAGGGTGCTAAGGAGTATCCTCGATACCCCATTGTGCTCTCCCCATGAGGTTTCAGCGATCAACATATCATCCACGTTGCTTTAAGGTATCATCCAGTATGCTGTGCAAACAACGAATAAAAACAGCTGACGATATATTTAATCCCAACGGTAGACATTATTGCGTGGGCTTCCGCCTTCAGAGTCAGTCAACATAAAAGTTTTATGGATATGGTACCGCGTCATATTGTATAAAACTACTGATGGAGAAAAACTAACGTTTCGGTCACGGTTGCAGCGGCATTCTTCTGCGTCTACTGGGCGTACTAGCTATGCAGTGTCCCTTATATTTTGTTATTACTGTTCACTGCGCCTGCCCTTACGTCACAATTTTAAGAAGATAGTTCGTTTCATTGGTCACTTAGGGAAGAAGGAGAGGGAACTTTATTTTAAAAGGTTATTGCGGTGGAGGGAGAGCGTAACCTCTGTCGTCTATTGACTCTTGTGTTGTGTGCAGTGATTGGTGGTCACCGTCGAACGAGAAGTTGGCTCCTGTCCACCAAATCCTGGACGTCGGCCGCGCGGCGCCAGTTACTCGCTGGTAGTGCTCGTGCCTCGTGTTGACAGTGTGGTCTGTTGGTCTCTGATTGCTGGCAGCCAAGATGGGGCAAGCCTGATTACATCCTTTACGCCCACGTTGCTGGTTCAAATACGTGACGACATGTTCGCTGTATGGCCTCATGGTGAAACGGAGCTACAGAAGTTTCACGAATATTTGAACAGCATGCACAGGAAGCTACAAAATCAAATGGCTCTGAGCCAAGGGCCGTTGCTTCAGAGGCTTCCATGAATACGTCGGCTGCCAGCGGAGATAGGGGAAACCCCATTGCTACGCCGTCTGTCTGCTCGTAGTATTTTCCTTGCTATTTGAAGTACGTTGAAGTCAGGCACAACTCAACCAGGTCGCATATGTCTGGCGGGACATTTTCCTGAAGGATGTGGATAGTTTGTAATTCATGTTCTTAGGGTGTTTAAGTACCAACTTAAAGGGCCTCGCTGAATTTTATTTATTTTCTCCAATCTTGCTGATGTTCTGCCACTACAGATTTGTTGTGTTGCCCTAGACGAGTATAGCGCACGTGTTCCCGAATGCGCGTTGCTATTGGCCTGTTAGTCTCGTCGATGTATGCCTCTCTACATTCGCATTCCACCTTTTACACTCCTGCAGCGTGTAATGTATCCACCTTGTCCTTAGTGGAGCCGAGAACGTCCTGGATACTGCGACCACTATAGAAGACAAGCTGCACCCCGACCCGGCGGATATGTTTGCCTATTCGGTCAGTAACATTTTTCACATAAGGTGAGCGAACTGTTGGCTGCAGTTTGTCTATTTCTTGCTTATCTTGCTTACTCGTATTCTCCGACAAGGCTGTGTGGATCGACTTATGGCTGTAGCCATTGGCTAGAAACGTTGCGCGTAGCCTTTTAAGCTCAGATCTTATGTTTTGAGCATCACTCAGGCGCTGCATACGTATTGCCAAAGAACGGATGACCGAGTTCTTCTGCGCTGGGTGGTGGTAGGATTGGACGTGCAAATACCTGTCTGTATGTGTAGGCTTGCGATATACTCTGTGCCCCAGTGTATCCTGTATACTTCGACGTCTAGAAATGGACTTGCACCATTCTTCTCTACTTCGAGCGTGAGCTGTAGCTTCCTGCGCCGGCCGGGGTAGCCGAGCGGTTCTAGGCGCTACAGTCTGGAACCGCGCGACCGCTACGGTCGCAGGTTCGAATCCTGCCTCGGGCATGGTTGTGTGTGATGTCCTTAGGTTAGTTAGGTTTAAGTAATTCTAAGTTCTAGGGGACTGATGACCTCAGAAGTTAAGTCCCCTTGCTCAGAGCCATTTGATTTTGTAGCTTCCTGTGCATGCTGTTCAAATATTCGTGAAACTTCTGTAGCTCCGTTTCACCATGAGGCCATACAGCGAACATGTCGTCACGTATTTGAACCAGCAACGTGGGCGTAAAGGAGCTGAACCAAGGGCCGTTGCTTCAGAGGCTTCCATGAATACGTCGGCTGCCAGCGGAGATAGGGGAAACCCCATTGCTACGCCGTCTGTCTGCTCGTAGTATTTTCCTTGCTATTTGAAGTACGTTGAAGTCAGGCACAACTCAACCAGGTCGCATATGTCTGGCGGGACATTTTCCTGAAGGATGTGGATAGTTTCATCTCCTGGCACGTTCGTAAATAGTGACTTGACGTGAAAGCCGACCATGATGTCCGTAGGTAAAATTGTTTTTCCCTTTAGGCGTTCTATAAAGTGCGTCGAGTTCTTCACATAAGAGTTCGTCTTGCCAACTAGACATCTTAATTTGCAAGTTAGATACTTTGCCACATTGTAAGTAGGCGAATTGATCCCATTCACTATTGGCCTCAAAGGATAAGTTTCCTTAGGTATCTTTGGAACACCGTAAATTCTAGGAGAGACTGGTAATTGGGAATAAGACCCTTGGCTGTGTCAGTGTCAATTCTCGAGTTCTTAATCGAGGCCTGCGTCTTTTGAATTATCTTCGCCGTAGGGTCTGCCCTTAGTTCTTTGTAGATAGGATCATTTAATAATCCTTCATCTTGTCTAAGATGACAGTACCATTATCTTTGTCTGCTGTTCATATCACAATTTCATCGTTATTCTTCAGTTCCTTGATAGTTGCCCTTTCCTCTCGGCTAACGTTGTGTTTCGGTGGCTTGGCACGTAGTGGAACTCAAACGTTTTCCTGCCTAATTTTCTCAGCTTCTAGCGCAGATGTGTGTCGGAGTGCTGTTTCCACAGATTCGATAATTTCTTTTCGCAAGAACCCGCTCAGGTGTGAGAGCAAAGTGTAGATCTTTAGCTAGTGCGTCTGTGGCTGCGTTGCTGATGGTATGAAATGAAAGGTTCACCACTGTTAGAGATGTATCCAGTCGAGGCTTAGTGTTACGTGTCGTCTTTGCTAGCTGCTCAGATTTCTTCTTCTGGTGAATGGCGGCGGTTTCACTAGTACCTAAATTTCTTCAACTTAAATTTAACATCGACACTCACAAAGCAAGAAGCATCTACAGGCAAGACAGTAAATCTCTTCTGAAGGAGCGTATTCAGCAGGTGCGAAGAGAACTTGACTTCAACAACAAACAACTGCTGCAAATACACTCCTGGAAATTGAAATAAGAACACCGTGAATTCATTGTCCCAGGAAGGGGAAACTTTATTGACACATTCCTGGGGTCAGATACATCACATGATCACACTGACAGAACCACAGGCACATAGACACAGGCAACAGAGCATGCACAATGTCGGCACTAGTACAGTGTATATCCACCTTTCGCAGCAATGCAGGCTGCTATTCTCCTATGGAGACGACCGTAGAGATGCTGGATGTAGTCCTGTGGAACGGCTTGCATGCCATTTCCACCTGGCGCCTCAGTTGGACCAGCGTCCGTGTTGGACGTGCAGACCGCGTGAGACGACGCTTCATCCAGTCCCAAACATGCTCAATGGGGGACAGATCCGGAGATCTTGCTGGCCAGGGTAGTTGACTTACACCTTCTAGAGCACGTTGGGTGGCACGGGATACATGCGGACGTGCATTGTCCTGTTGGAACAGCAAGTTCCCTTGCCGGTCTAGGAATGGTAGAACGATGGGTTCGATGACGGTTTGGATGTACCGTGCACTATTCAGTGTCCCCTCGACGATCACCAGTGGTGTACGGCCAGTGTAGGAGATCGCTCCCCACACCATGATGCCGGGTGTTGGCCCTGTGTGCCTCGGTCGTATGCAGTCCTGATTGTGGCGCTCACCTGCACGGCGCCAAACACGCATACGACCATCATTGGCACCAAGGCAGAAGCGACTCTCATCGCTGAAGACGACACGTCTCCATTCGTCCCTCCATTCACGCCTGTCGCGACACCACTGGAGGCGGGCTGCACGATGTTGGGGCGTGAGCGGAAGACGGCCTAATGGTGTGCGGGACCGTAGCCCAGCTTCATGGAGACGGTTGCGAATGGTCCTCGCCGATACCCCAGGAGCAACAGTGTCCCTAATTTGCTGGGAAGTGGCGGTGCGGTCCCCTACGGCACTGCATAGGATCCTACGGTCTTGGCGTGCATCCGTGCGTCGCTGCGGTCCGGTCCCAGGTCGACGGGCACGTGCACCTTCCGCCGACCACTGGCGACAACATCGATGTACTGTGGAGACCTCACGCCCCACGTGTTGAGCAATTCGGCGGTACGTCCACCCGGCCTCCCGCATGCCCACTATACGCCCTCGCTCAAAGTCCGTCAACTGCACATACGGTTCACGTCCACGCTGTCGCGGCATGCTACCAGTGTTAAAGACTGCGATGGAGCTCCGTATGCCACGGCAAACTGGCTGACACTGACGGCGGCGGTGCACAAATGCTGCGCAGCTAGCGCCATTCGACGGCCAACACCGCGGTTCCTGGTGTGTCCGCTGTGCCGTGCGTGTGATCATTGCTTGTACAGCCCTCTCGCAGTGTCCGGAGCAAGTATGGTGGGTCTGACACACCGGTGTCAATGTGTTCTTTTTTCCATTTCCAGGAGTGTACATCTTCTCTGTCATCTACGTTATCGCCTACCGACTGGAATAACGTCGACAGAATCACTCACCTGCAGGCGTATGCTGTCAACACGAGGCAGAAGCACTACCGGCGAGTAACTGCCGCAGTGCGGCCGACGTTCAGGATTTGGTAAACAGGAGCCAACTTCTTATTCGATGGTGACCACCAATCATGGCACATAACACAAGAGCTAATAGACGACAGAGGTTACGCTCTCCCTCCATGCGCAGTGAACAGTAATAACAAAATATAGCTAGTACGCACCAGTAGACCCATAAGAAGGCCGCTGGAACCGTGGCCGAAACGTTGGTTTTTCTCCAGCAGTAGTTTTACACATTATGACGCGGTACCATAACCATAATACTTCTATCCCAACGTTAGATGTTTGGTCTTGTAACTTCTATCGAAAGCAAGAAATGCCGTATATTTGCGACAGCATGGGTAGGGCTCTGTCTGCCAGAAACTTGCTCATAAATCGATTGTCGTAATAAGGCATCCAGCTTCTCTGGCCTGTCAGTCTATGGCGCAGTTATAGTGTTGATCAACTGAGAGTCCAGTACAAGACGGATTGATTCATCCTTCTTCAGCACCAAATGCAAGGGGCTGTTGAAAGGTGATGTTGCGGGCTCGATTATTCCTTCATTCAGCATCTTGTTCAATTCTTCACAAAAAATCTTTCGTACAAGTGGTATGCTATGGTGTTGCGCAAAACGTCGGATGGTCACTGACTTCGAACTTGTAATGGAAATTTCTTATTGCACCTGTCTCGCGCAAAAATATCTCCGCATTACTCTGTAAAATACCATATCATTCTTGCTTGTGTTGATCTTCGACGTCATGTTTTGCGTCCACAATTTTCTTAAACTTCTGGTCTATCTCACGCTTCATCTGTGTTTCCTCTTGTCGGAATCGCCGCAGCTGGTTCCGATAAAATTCTTCGTTCGGTTCTGCCTTCGTTTCTGGTTCCACGAGCTATCTTAGACAACACGCTGGGACTTGTGCCCTAATAGCTTCTTCCTTAAAACGCATTAGCACTTCTTGTTCTCTTATGCACAATGATAAAGTTACACTTCAGTTCATGTCCCTGACACGTAAATTTCTATTCCATCCCTCAGTTCTACCTACCACATTCTTATCTTAGTCACTGAGTGTAGCTCCTAACCACACAAAACTTACCTTCCAACAGGCTCTCCGACATGTCTTCGTACTTAAGTAAGTTTACACTGTTTATCGCATCCTTTTTCATCGTATGCTCGCTTGATGTTCCTGTGGGTTCACCTCTTTGGTCGCAGTTTACTGCTTTCCCATCTCTTCTGCTCTGACATTGGTTTTCCACACCTCTCGTCCAGCTTGTGTTTCCGGATTCCCCCCATCATACACGACACATTTATACATGATACACAAAACTAACTAAAACTGTACATTACGTGGTGGCACATCTCGTCCACGCCAAGTTGCAGTTACACAAAAGATTTCATAGAATAAACTGAATACTAATGAAATTAACACCATTTCGGTGTTGCATCACTATCAATACCACACCCACACACAAGAGTGACTACCGGAAACTCGAAGAAAGCTAACTTTATACGTTTCAACTTATCAACTAGAGATACTACTCAGAGTATCCTCACTCACCTGCGTCCCATGGATGAGCAAAACTAACCTGCCCAGTCGCTGGGGTCTACACAGTAACCCGGAGGGGCTCAGAGAGCGTAGCGGTTTCTACCTGTACCAGCCTTACAATGGATGCTGACTAGTGACCACTAGTACCTCTCTGACCCAACGTAGCCGTATTCAAAGCTCTGCACAAAGGCCGGCTAAACTGCCCCTATCATTCAAGGAAATCTCCTGGCAACTAAAAAAATCCGAAGTGCCAGCTACAGACAGACCATGCATTTACACTACAGACAGCAATGGGGCAGGAAAGATATGACTTCAATGCATATAATGGATTTTACAGATACATACAGAATATAGTTATGAAGTTGAAACTGAAAAAGACCGTCTCCTTTGGCGTTGAAGTACAGCTGAGAAATGCTGCTGTAATATCACGCACTTTGTCTCCCATCTTTCTCTCCAGACATAGTCGTACCGAATATTTGAGTCGTTAATAATTGTACCGAAAACGAAGATTGTTTTTCAAGATAAATGGAACGGCTCACATAGAGACATTTGAGGATAAAAGCTTGTACTCTTATCACCATCATTATTTACAACTCGTCGCTCTTCATTACGGTCCTCGTCTTCATACTGTGGATCTCTCCCATAATTTTCTGACGTATTTACAGAATCTACAAATCGTCCTGGTCTCCTCCGAGTTGTTCTGCGGGTGTTATAATGACCGATCCCGCTTCTGACATTTGTCATTGTTGATTCTAATTTGCCGCGTGACCTCTGTCGCGAGCATCTGGTGGCCTAATCCCCGTGGTTTCCGCTTGCCTTTCATTAGGCTGTGGCCACTTTGCTATAAATTGATGGCGAGTGGTCAGTTGGAAATATTTTCCTGAGCTTCTGTTTGGTGGGAACATTTGGAACTGCCCACCCATGTCTGGTGTCTGTTCCTGTTGTTACTTCTGTTACTGTTCCATCGCGGCGGTCCACGAAAATTATTAGAATTGTCCTTCTTTCCTTAGCTTAATTCTCGTTAAAAACAAACTTTAACTCTCGTAATATGTTTTTGAATGCACACCTGCCGGCCAAACTTGCTGATACCTGATAGGTAATTTCATATAGCAAAATCGTATTATTTCGCTCGCGCTATATGGTGTGTCGAAGTACTGGTTCTTGAGTAAAAGTTTGTCAAAGAATTTCAGCGGACTCCTCTGTTCTGATGACTCTAAGTCTCTGTGCATCGCAATTTCTTGTTTGATGCGCTCTTGAGTTTCCCTCGACCAATATACCGCAAGTAGAGCATCTTTAAGCTCCTGTTATGAGCTACATGTTTGTGCAATTTCACTCATACGGACTAAAGGGCTCTGAGCACTATGGGACTCAACTGCTGTGGTCATCAGTCCCCTAGAACTTAGAATTACTTAAACCTAACTAACCTAAGGCCATCACACACACCCATGCCCGAGGCAGGATTCGAACCTGCGACCGTAGCAGCAGCGCTGCTCCGGACTGGAGGGCCTAGAACCGCACGGCCACCGCGGCCGGCACTCATACGGACTGCCTACGCTCTTTCTAAATGTGCGCACAGGAAGTCTAGCTTGCGTTGCAATGCCCATGATGGTGGTAATGATAAACTCAATTGAGATATCCACACTATGGAATGAATAGGTTTTTCTTTCTCCATATACGTTTGGAATTTCCGTACGGAAAGCAACCGCTTAAAATCAAATGCTTCTTCCTCCCGAGCATACGTTTTCTCAGCTATTTGTGTTTATCTGTATTCTGCTACAGGGCCCCCGTATGTTGCTGTCTCACTCTTCTTCTTTTCCTTGCGACAAACTCGTCCATATCCGCTGCATGCATCCTCATGACTGGAGTATAATTATTTCGTGGGGTGTCATCAGTCTCCAAACGTGAACGTCGCGCCATCGACTCACGGAAAACTATTCTCGTTACTAATTCTTCTTTCCTGTGCTGTGCTCGACTGGAGCAATGATTGATTTTTCTTCATTTTTCCTGGTCGCACATATACACGAATTTCCAGGATCCTCGTGTCTCTTCTGTATTTTGCGTGAGATTAATTTCTCATTGCGCGATTCTGACAGCACTGTGACTTCATCTAATTTCACGACAATACCAGCATCAGTACTTTCCACTCTTCTTCCTATTTGTACCATGCATGTTTTTTGTTCTTTCTGTTCCTGCTTACTTTGTACAATTCCTTTTCCATTACTGTAAGTTGTTATAATTTATTCCTTCCTATGCTTTCTCTATGTCTTCTGCCAACTGTTTAGCTGATTGTGCTACTTTCTTGCCTTCCGTAGCCTCACCCTTTGCTTTCGTCGCTAATCTTTTTACATCTTTCAAATTTTCCCGCTAAATGCACAATTTTTCTTTTATCTCTTTCCTAGTTACCTACATTTCACGTAATATTTCCTTTCTCGATGCCTCATTCTTCTGTTCCATTTTATTTTACTTTTTTTTATTTATTTTTTCCCAAAAATTGAAATAAAGCAAGTTCTGAGTTACTTTGCGCATCTCTTCTACTGAGAATGCGTCTGCAGTGGTGAAACCGTCCTGCTGCCCTCTTCCATCCGGTAATCTCTTGTGCTTTTAACCGCGCCCTCATGTCTTGAAGCGAACGTGGCGTCGTCTTTCTCGTTCTCCCTGTCATCTCCGATCGCATCCTCTGACTCGAAATTCACCGTCTGTTCAGTTTGAAGCACGGATGGGCTCTGAACTACCCGTTCCATGGGAAACCTTATCTGCTCCTCCCCCATACCTGGTCATACCCTGTCTTGAGCTTGTTCCATATTCGAAATTTCCATTAACTTAAATAACTCCCTCACTGCTCTATTCTGACTCCCAGTCCTCATTCGTACACTTATTCAAAACACCTCACATACAGGTACATAAAATATTATTAAACCCATCCAAAATAATTTCGAAGCTGTACCAACGCTGATAGATGATAGGATGTGGAGCAAAATCCACACAAAGCAGAGGAGACTGAAATATCACATACAGTATATGGATTATTTAATTAGCACCAGCAGAAGTTCTATGACTAACGCGTATCTATGTCTCTAGAAAAAGCAGAGAAGGCTGAAATATCACATATATGGATTATTTAATTAGCACCAGCAGAAGTTCTGTGACTAACGCGTATCTATGTCTCTAGAAATGTTATTATACACCAGTCTAATTTTAATTGTCAAAAATTTTGCTTCTCCTTTGATCTATGAGCATTACGTCAGGCAAAATCTTTTAAAAATATTACTGAAAATTTAAAAGTGAAAGTTTTACTCCTGAGTGTATCACAAAGTCTCCGATCACTGTCATGATCCCTGCACGGGTACCCCAACCCTTACGCCTTTAGCTAATCGGTATGTAATGCCAAATCAATACAGTAAACAATCATTTGTTATGCAAGGATTTTTTTATTAACGCCAAATTATGGCCCTACAGGCTTCAAAAGGGTGGTGGAATATTGACACTGTAATTTAATTTTGCATCCAGGTGAGATATGTGTGCAATGAAAATCAAAGTTGCCGTACGTTCCTTTGTTTATTATAAATTCTCTCACAAAACAAGTGCAGTTGTTCCACTGAAGTATAACACGAACATACTTAATAAATCGAATTCACTGGAAGATTACATGAAACAGTTCCAAGTCACTAAGGCTGGCGGCGATTTAAGACAAGGAACCGATAGGTAGGTTACTGTATTATTAGCCCACTGGCCTGTTCCCGCGATCTGACGACAGTGATTGGCAGAATTTGAGTTCGTAGAATTATGCGTGCCGTAAGAGAGTCTTTCTGCTAATCATTAACGTTTACTGAGAACTTTGAGACCCATACACGCAGAAGCCAATTGCAGATCTTACATTCTTTTTAAGAGCGTCGTTTTGTTGTCTGCCAGTGCTGCTGCAGGCGGCCACTGTGTCGGACGATGCCTCTGAACTTGACATCATGCTCCAGTTGCAACTGCAAAGTGAAATGACGACTTCTCAAACCGAATTCTGCTAGCAGAATTCGAAGTGATTCTCTCACTAGCAGCGGACGAAGTGGCTCTCCTTAGTTCCTCCTGTCTTTCCTCGTAACAATCGCCCCTTCTTTGAGAGCCATTCTAGTCTCTCACAGCAATCATCCAATGAAAAGTGTCCATTCTCCTGCAGCGTCCTTCCACTTCTCAATAATTTTCCAAAACTCTTACGTCAAACTCGGCTGACCAATGAAATTCCCGCATTTCATGCCCAGAGGCCTACAGGTAAAGAAAGGAATTGTGTTTTGGCTCCGTCGAGTCGGTTCCTCAAAGGAGTGCATTAGCGTGTTGTTTCCTACTACCCATCTAAGATTCCTATCTGCTTTATATATATGCGAGGCAACTACAGATATCTTTGGGTCGAGAAATTTGCAGTCTTACACTTATAGACACCTCACCTACCGTGTTCTGCTGAGAGCATAGAGCCGCATACACCTGTAGTTTTCACAGGGCCTGAATAATGTCCACCGGTGTATTGCTCTCCTATCGCCAGACCGTCGTCAACTTCTCTGCATTCTCCGCCCAAGACTCTTTGCTGTCCGCCTTCTGGGACCTTTATAGCTCTTTACAATGGCCTCAACGCAGAAAAACCCATTAGGAACATGGGAGCAGAGGTCATCTCGAGCAGGATTCCAACACTGATTGATAGGAAAGCAGTAGTGGAGTAAGAATAAAGCTGGCGCAGATTGGATTTTTGCCAAATTTATTCAAGATGGCAGACCCTCCCACGACTTCCACCCTTGCCACCTGATGTAGATGTGGCAATGTAGCACTTATGGAGTCACCAGATTACGTCATGAGTTCTTCCCCTCTCCAACCCACCTCCTCATGGCCACTTCCCCACCCCACCCTCAACTACCCTCCCCTCTCCCCTTGGAAATTGGCAGGAAAAAAGCTCTATCTGAGCTGAGCTATTGGTGTGGAAGGACATAGGGTAGTTTATTTTCTTTATTTTAGGCTTTATCCTGTTGGAAAATTTTCTTGTGTGTGCTTTCCTTGAGGTGCACAGCCAGACTGACCTAGATGACTACCACCACCAAAGGGGGTTCAAAGTTGTGACATCATGAGTGTTCCCTCCCCCGCCACCTCCCCATATATTCTGCACCATTATTAATATAATTAATTAGCTAATTAATGAAACTGGTGAATTAATTATCCACTCACCTGAGGGAAATTCCCTGAGGCCCCTCCCCATCCCCTGTTGACTGGAAATTCAAAAAACCTATGGCAAATTCAAAATTGGCTATAAATTCAAATGTTTGTAGTAAATTCGATTTTTCGCAGTAAATTCATATGCTAATTACAACGCGTTGTATTGTAGAGGACTTAATAATAGTAATAATAATAATATATTCTTTACTTACAAAATTCAATTTGAATGTCGCTGAGGTGGAAGGATGTAGGGTACTTTCTTTATTTCATCATCTTTGGAATAGTGGCGCCAGCAACTATGATGTGACAATCCAGGACTGCCAACCCAAAATATTGGTCAAGTGTATCTCTCCTCCTTTTACTGGCGGGAAATTCGAAAATCAGCAGGAAAATACATTGAATAGGAGGAGGAGGAGGAGAAGGAGGAGATTACTGTCCCCCTTGACAAAGAAGTCATTAGAGATGGAGCACAAGCTCGGATTAGGGAACAATGGGTAAGGAAATCGGCCACGCTCTTAGAAAGGAACCATACCAGTATTTGCCCGAAAATATTTAGAGACATCATGAAACCTAAATCAGGATGACTGGACCTGAGCTTTAACCATCGTCCTCCCAAATACAAGTCCAGAGCGCTAACTACTGCACCACTTTGCTCGGTGGGAAAAATACAAATTTTTTTTCTGGATGTGAAGCATGGGGGTTGGGAAGGGCAGCTGCTATTGTTCGAGCACTAGAGAATAGCTCTAATCAGTGTCATCAACAGCTCCAGGATACAGAGAGGATATTTTCTCTATTAGTCTAGCCAATAGCCCTATTTGTGAAGGATTGGTAATACAGAAAACTATCACTGAAGTCCAGGGGAGTAGCCTCATGCCAATTTACAAGTGAAGAGCAGCTAGAAGGGACATTAGGATGAGTAATAATATTAGGACAGCGATACACTGTCCCAGCGCCTGCTATAAATACCTGCTCCTATATACAGAGCAACAGCATTGGGGACTGAAAAACACCTATACCTATCTATCAATTGCAAGTTACATCCTAGCCAACAGAAACGTGCAAAATACATCGTACGGTACGTATGTTTTTGGATAGGGACCGCCTTTAGCAAAACACAATTTTGTTTTTTAACCCAAACATGTTTCACTGCAGTTGCAGCATCTTCAGTGGGCTTTTATTTCTCATCTGTTAGAATGAAGAATGTTCTTTACTGTTTGTATACACGTAACTATTAGTTTTTAAATCGTAATTACAGATATTTGAAAAAACACATAAATTATGAATTGATACCTTTTTACCATATGGTGTGGTTTTTCTGATGTGTTGTGTTTCTACAGTGACTGTTTTGTCCCACAGTTTGTCATCTGCAACCACTTACACCTTAAAGTAGATAAATTGTTTAAGCCAAAATTACGATTTGAAATTTCTATGCCTGAAATTAATTCTGTGTGTGCGTGCGTGCGTGTGTGTGTGTGTGTGTGTGTGTGTGTGTGTGTGTGTGTGTGTGTGTGTGTGTGGGTGTGTGAAGATGCTGCAACTGCAGTGAAACATGTTTGGGTTAAAAAACAAACACGGAAAAAAGAGCTTCAACCCCAAGATGATTACATCGTACGATATTTATTACAAGTAGAGTGCTGATCATCTTACTTGAACACAGCATTTCAAGACAAAAATAATTATCACTCACCTTCAGTCTAGGCCACCACTATCTACGGAGTGTACTATGTAACTGAAGAGCCGACCAGCCAGAAACTTTCCTTGTGCCTGTCGGTTGCGACAGGCTAAGCGGCGACTTCCAGCCGGTCGACCCCTCATGCTGTTCGTGGTCATTGTGAGACAAGCTGGTGCGACTTAGATGTAGAGTTTCAACTGCAAATTCATGCCAGACTTAGACTCACCACTTTAAAAAAATCTACTGTGCCCAATCTGAGACAGGGATGTTGTTGTTCATACGCCCTTAATTTCTCCTGTGAAATGTAGATTCCTCTTTTTTAATCTCGTTATTTTCGAAAACAAAAGAAATCCGAGCATACACGCGTTGTATACACGCGTTTTCACATCGTTAAAGTATCGTTCTTAGTGTGAAAATCCTGTGCAACAGTATGACATAGGCTGTATTTCATCTGAGTGTTCTCTCATCTGGTAAAAAATCCTGGTCATATCAGCTTAATACAGGGTGTTACAAAAAGGTACGGCCAAACTTTCAGGAAACATTCCTCACACACAAATAAAGAAAAGATGTTATGTGGACATGTGTCCGGAAACGCTTAATTTCCATGTTAGAGCTCATTTTAGTTTCGCTCAATGGAGCACGTTATCATGATTTCATACGGGATACTCTACCTGTGCTGCTAGAACATGTGCCTTTACAAGGACGACACAACATGTGGTTCATGCACGATGGAGCTCCTGCATATTTCAGTCAAAGTGTTCGTACGCTTCTCAACAACAGATTCGGTGACCGATGGATTGGTAGAGGCGGACCAATTCCATGGCCTCCACGCTCTCCTGACCTCAACTCTCTTCACTTTCATTTATGGGGGCATTTGAAATCTCTTGTCTACGCAACCCCGGTACCAAATGCAGAGACTCTTCGTGCTCTTATTGTGGACGGCTGTAATACAATATGCCATTCTCCAGGACTGCATCAACGCATCAGGGATTCCATGCGACGGAGGGTGGATGCATGTATCCTCGCTAACGGCGGACATTTTGAATATTTCCTGTAACAAAGTGTTTGAAGTCACGCTGGTACGTTCTGTTGTTTCCATTCCATGATTAATTTGATTTGAAGAGAAGTAATAAAATGAGCTCTAACATGGAAAGTAAGCGTTTGCGGACACATGTCCACATAACATATTTTCTTCCTTTGTGTGTGAGGAATGTTTCCTGAAAGTTTGGCCGTACCTTTTAGTAACACCCTGTATATCTTACGGCCTGCATCACAAGACCAGAATATTAAACTAATTTTTGCTCATGATATAATGCTACCAGCATGTTCTACTTCTGTCACAGGATGCCTGATCACCTTCAAACTCTCTTAAGATAGTCGAATGCCTCGTCACCTAAGAAGTCTCTTAAGGTGGCCAAATAGCAGCACAGACGAGTTGTAAATATCAGGTTAACACTAAGTATTACTTTATAAACTCGGTAACATAGTAGGTTTTATTAAGGTGACCATCTCTCCCTGTATAGATGGGAGATGGAAATTTCTTTAAAAGACCTCACTGCAACGAAAAAATGACTGATTAATGTTGCAGCTCATGAATCATCTCCCTGTATAGATGGGAGATGGAAATTTCTTTAAAAGACCTCACTGCAACGAAAAAATGCCTGATTAGTGTTGCAGCTCACGAATCATATCTACGGCACTCTTGCCCTAGCTTCCACCCACCAGATGGCACGTCACTGATATCAAATTAACTGACTAATTAATTAAATTGATCATGAGAGTCCCTTTGCAATATGAGTAATGTTTTCCATCCTGCAGTCGGATTACACTCGGTAGGTAACCCAAATTGGAATTTCTTGAGGGGACGAGATATTCTTTTCGAGGATCACTGTTGAGATCCGACATCTAAAGCTCACTGCAGAAGGCTTCTATTGCCACCAACACACACTTCACGTAAGGACCATGAAGATAAGATACGAGAAATCAGCTCTTATACGGAGGCATATAGATAGCCCTTTTTTCCCTCGTTCTATTTGTGAGTGGAATAGAAAAGGAAATGACTACTATTAGTGGTACAGGGATCCCTTCGCCTTGCATCTTACGATGGCTTGCGATGTATGCATACAGATGTAGGTGTAAATTCAGTATCTATTAAGATATAGTCCATCCATTTATAGGTACATAAATTCCACAGAAGAATGTTCTCTGTTATTTATCGAGAAAACAAACGACAGAAATTCTGCTGCTGACAGTTTCGGTAGAAATCTTCGTACTAGCCCCTAATTTTCTCATTGCAGTCACTTTGTGAGACGCGTGTGAGAGGCTGTAATATGTTTGCTCATAGCCCATAGAAGAATCAGTAAAGAGCCCATCTCTCAACTCCCCTTTTCTCAAAGTATCGCTTACCTGCCATTTTCTCTCGAATCGTTCAGTCTTCGATATACAGAATTCAATACACCTGAGTAAGATACTACCAGCGCCAAGTCTGCTAATTCTCTCGAAATCCCATCACATTCTGACAGTACTGTCATACTACGCCATGAACCACAAATGAGTTTAATATTCTAGTCCTCTGATCCAGGATGTAACATATGTTAAGCTGACGTGACCAGACTTTCTTACC
The DNA here is from genome assembly GCF_023864345.2 of Schistocerca serialis cubense. Taxonomy (NCBI): domain Eukaryota; kingdom Metazoa; phylum Arthropoda; class Insecta; order Orthoptera; family Acrididae; genus Schistocerca; species Schistocerca serialis. Next base: position 1,019,003,924 of record NC_064638.1, on the reverse strand, counting down.
GGATGAGAGAATACTCAGATGAATTATAGCCTATGTCATTCTGCTGTATAGGATTTTACCCTAAGAGCGATATTTTAACGATGTGGAAAACCGTGTATATTCGATTACTTTTGTATTCGAAAGTAACGAGCATGAAAAGCAGGAATCGCGTGAGAAATTAATGGTGCATTGACAACAACATTCCCTTCTCGGATTGGTTGAAGTGGATGTTTTAAACCAGGGAGTCTAAGTCTGAGCTGAAATTGCTGTTGAAGGTCTACATCGAAGCCGCACTTGCTTGTTTCGAGTGTTCGCGGCCAGCAGAATGAATTTTAAAGCCTTTTGATCTGCCCCCCTCCCCCCCCCCCCCCACCCCACACACACACACACTGCAATCAGAATATGACAATTCTGCATCGAAGAAGATAGTGTATAACATCGTCTTTGCAGCTCGTTAAACAGATCCTGTGATATGACATTTGTCGATACACTCAAGTCAAGTACTACAGGTACATCTAGACCACATATCCGGACACTGATAATTTTAAGAATAATAATTACGATGGAAATTTGCTGGCGTTGCACACGGGGCGCAACAGTAGTGAGTTCGCTCGTGAGTGCGTGTTTCAGCTAATTTACGCACAGCGACGTACACTCCATACAGTCAGACTTTTTTTACACGAGAAATTTGTAACATATAATATTGGATTATTAGACGATAGCTCTTCGTGCCTTTAAGTTATTTACCTCCTCTTCTTATAGGGACCACAATGTTGCAGTGTCCAGCTTCCTCTGCTTAAATTTCTTGCTCCTGAGAAGCATTACAAATACTGGTAATAAAGATCAGGTGAAATAGGGAACTGGTAAATGAAATTTAGTGTATTTCACATTATTAATGAACTAAACAGAAATCCACGTACTCTCGCTGTCATGGACAGGAAAGATAGACAGTACAAGATCGATGAAACATCTGATAGGAATTTTTACAACAATGGTAATGTTCTTCATGTTTTCTCACTAGCTCCCTGGGCTTGATGGCTGCGGGAATACCGTGTTTTAATCTTTGCTGTTAACTACTTAGGTGAACGAATGGATAAGAATAGAAAGAAAAATATAAAACGTCTTGCTATACAAGAAAATCGGCACTTATGCAGTTTAGCAGGTACGGAAAAAATTTATCAATTTTTTTCAAAATTTGATCGATTATAGTCAAATTTGATACGTTGATTACGAATACGATATTTATTTTCGCCCCAGTCAATTACTTACATCAAAAAAATTGTTTAAAATTTTTTTAAAATTTTTTTATTTTTCAATATTTTGTCGATATAGTGAATTCTGATGCGCTGATTTCGAATATAACATCCATTTTCATTTTCCCTTGACCGTCAGCGATATCTTCGCCCGATAAGCGCGGCGCTGCCGATGACGCAACATTGCGTAATACACTAACTAATCAGTATTTTCAAATCATAGGCGGCCGCTGCCGCGGCCGCATTCCAAAAAAAAAAAACTCCCAACCTAACCTCAAGTGGGCTACGCTACAGATCAATTTATGCAGTTTAGCAGGTACAGAAAAAATTTTTCATTCCAAATGTATCTGGCTTGGAGAGCTTTGTGGGTGAATATGTAAAGTTTGTTGGTGATTGTACTTTGTATTTTCATAAATAAAGTGATCTGTAGCGTAGCCCACTTGAGGTTAGGTTGGGAGTTTTATTTTTGGAATGCGGCCGCGGCAGCGGCCGCCTATGATTTGAAAATACTGATTAGTTAGTGTATTACGCAATGTTGCGTCATCGGCAGCGCCGCGCTTATCGGGCAGAAGATATCGCCGACGGTCAAGGGAAAATGAAAATGGATGTTATATTCGAAATCAGCGCATCAGAATTCACTATATCGACAAAATATTGAAAAATAAAAAAATTTTTAAAAAATTTAAAACAATTTTTTTGATGTAAATAATTGACTGGGGCGAAAATAAATATCGTATTCGTAATCAGCGTATCAAATTTGACTATAATCGATCAAATTTTGAAAAAAATTGATAAATTTTTTAAAATTTTTTTATTTTTCAATATTTTGTCGATATAGTGAATTCTGATGCGCTGATTTCGAATATAACATCCATTTTCATTTAATGAGTTGATGATGAGAATATGCTGCTCATAATTTTAAACGAAAATAAGTAGAAATAAAAACAAAACGGATTAGTTTACAGCTTCGGGATACGCTAGGCAAAGGTTTAAACTAAAAAAAGGTTTAAACTGAAACAAATACACTGGTAATCTGTCGTGTCGAATTCGTTGCTTTGAACACGATTTGCTAGTCGACAATATTCTGAAAGGTTCATTTGAATATGGCAAATAGATTTCCAAATCTTACGGAATTTCGCCTCAAAAATTTATTCGAAATATCGGCCACTAATGGGAAGGCGATTAACTGGGCTCAACAACACGGGTTGTTGAAAAGTGTGATGATTTGTGATGGCAACTGCGTGGGATACAACGAAATGCGATTAGAAAACAATAATTCTATGGATGGTGTCATCTGGCGTTGTTCAGCAGGTCGAGTTTGTAGGAAACAAGCATCAATTCGAAAATTTTCATTCTTTTCGGGAAGCCATATTGAAGTTTCCAAGATCTTGCAACTGATGTATCTGTGGGCTTATGATGTACATAAGCAGGACTTTTTACAGAGGGAGTTGGAAATCGGAAGTGCCCATACGATTGTTGATTGGAAACAATTTTGTAGGGACATTTGTCACGAATATTTTTTGCTCAATCCGATCGTTCTGGGAGGCAGAGGTCATATTGTGGAGATCGACGAAAGTTGTTTTGTTCGTCGAAAGTACGAACGTGGTCATCGCGTTAGAGAACAATGGGTTTTTGGTGGTTTCGATGTGGAAACAAAGGAAAGTTTCATGGTGACTGTAGACAGACGCGATGCTGGCACTTTGTTGCCTATTTTGCAACAGTTCGTGCTCCCTGGTACTACTGTTGTCTCGGATTTGTGGGCAGCATACAAGACAGTGGGTAATCTGGGATATCAGCATTTGACTGTAAACCATTCGATTAATTTCGTTGACCCCCTTACTCACGCTACAACCAATCACGTAGAATCTGTTTGGCAGAAAGCCAAGGAAGAAAACAAACGCAGGTTCGGTACCCATCGTACTATGCTAGATAACTATTTGGCAGAATTTTTGTGGCGTCAGCGTTTTCAAAAGGATGCATTTCATAACTTGGTTGAGCACGTTCGTTTAGTGTATCCCGAAGCAGCACAGTGATTACGTTTTATTTTTATTTTGCTAAATTTAGTTAAAAGTTTGTTAATTTTGCACTGGCGTTTGATGAGCAAGAGTATTGATTGTGGTTAATTAGTAAAAATACTTACCTACCGTTCCGTTAAAATGAACGTATACTGTAATCGACAAAATATTGAAAAATAAAAAAAATAAAAAAAATTTTAAAAAAATTTAAAACAAATTTTTTGATGTAAATAATTGACTGGGGCGAAAATAAATATCGTATTCGTAATCAGCGTATCAAATTTGACTATAATCGATCAAATTTTGAAAAAAAATGAAAAATTTTTTCTGTACCTGCTAAACTGCATAAGTGCCAGAAAATCAGCATAAGTTTCAATACAAGCAGGCACGGTCACGAGATGTCACAAACCAGAAGCCTCGGCTTAGCCTGTCGTGACCATGAGGTACAAAGAAAGGTTTCACCTGGTCTGTTCTTCAGGTACACAGTACACTCAGGAGATAGCGATGGACTGGACAGGAGGTGACTGGCCTTTTTTTCCGTCTTGAGATGCCATCTTCAAGTAAGACAATGAGCATTACACTTGTAAAAAAAAAAATCAAACAATGTACTTCCGACGTTTCTGTTGGCTAGGATGTGACTTGCGACTGGTAAATAGTTGTAAGCATGTCTCATTCCCCGATGCTGTTGCTGCTGGACTCTGTATATAGGGGTGCATATTTATAGCAGCACTGGGACAATGAGTCGCTATCCTAATATTGTTACCCATCCTTATGTCCCTTCCAACAGCTATACTCTTGTAAATCAGCAGGTGGCTACTCTTCTGCACTTCAGTGATAGTTTACTGTCTTATTATTACCCACTCTTCCCACATACGGCTACTGGCTAGACTAACAGGGAAAGTATCCTCTCGGTATACAGTAGCTATTGATGAGACTGGCTACTCTCTAATGCTTGATCAATGGCAACTACCTCTCCCCAACTTCCACGCTTCACAGCCAGAGGAAAAAATTTGAATGTTCCGCTGATTATCGAATTTGACGCCTAGTAGGAGGGAGAAAAGCTACGCGAATATTCTGGGCCAACCATCTCGGATTGTGTCATCATAGTTAGACTGCACTGGTATTCCAAAGAATATGAAACAAAGAGTGTACCCTCCATCCTTCCACAACAGTGATATGCAAATTGAATTTATAGTAATAATGAATATATTATTATTATTACTATAATTATTGTTACTGTTATTATTATGTCCACCACAATACAGTGTAATGAGCATTTGAATTCACCATGAAAGATCGAATGTACCACGAGAATTAGGATTTCTCGACAATCTTTAATTTCCCACTGAGTTTTTAATTTCCTACCAATAGCGGGGAAGAGGGGGGGGGGCTGGGGATTTCCAAAAGGGGAAGGGATGATAAATTGATCAATTTAATTAATTAGTCAATTAACTTGATGTCAAGAGTAATGCAGAATCGTCAAGAGGGTGGGAATGCAGGACGTCACAAATCCAAGTGCCCTCTGGTGGCTGTGTCAACTAGGTCAGTCTAGCTCGTCACATCAAGTAGAACAAGAAAATTTTCCACACAATAACACCTAAAATAAAGAAAATAAACTACCCTATATCCTTCCACACCAACAACTTAGCACAGACAGAGCTTTTTTCCTGCCAATTTCCAAGTGAGGGGAAGGGATCGAAAGTAGGGGAGGGCAGGGGGTAGGGAAGGGGGAACCCATAACGTCATCTGGTGATGTCATCAGTGCTGTGTAAATTCATCTACATCAGGGAGTAGGGGTGGAGTTGGGGGAGGGTCCCCATCTTGTGTAAATTTGGGAACAATGCAAACTACGCCAGCTTCACCCTTGCTTCACTACTTCAAGCTAGTTCTGAATTTGCATGAAAAATTTACGCTTACCTTAATCGATGTGTCGAACTACGAGAGCGAGTGGAGCACCCTCCATAAAAACTCCTATATTAATCACGAGTAGATGATTTGTCCAATTCAAAATGCTAGGACGCGAATGAACACAGTGTGAGCCACTAACCGTTGTTTCTCTGTTGTCAAGGCCTTGCCTGACAAAAGTGCTCTGCGCGAGACTCTGGAGTATCGCTGTAGAATGTCAGTCACGTGATATATGTGTACAAATAAACATCTGTTCCGCCGACACAACGTACCTCTTTACTACTATGCTAATATAAAACAGTTGTATTCCATGTACCTAACCCAAGAAATGCCTGGCATACGGAACAGCACAGCCTGGCCATCCCGTATTCTGTTAGCCATCTACGACATCCTGGCCTGTCTTGTTTTGTTCCTGTCCGTTCCCAAGGGTCGTGGCATCGACCGACAACCTAGCTGGCTAGCCATTATTCCTTCAATCCATTGCGGCGACTCAGCAGCTTTTCAGACAAAAATTATTCTACGTGTTGTATTGCAAAAACTGTTTTGTTATGTGAAATAGACCAAGCCAAAATGTGTAACCACCTACGAAATCATAACATCTTTGAAACGAACAGTATCTACAAGCAAAGAAAATGTACAGCCAACAATATTATTGAAAAGTAAAAACTTTTAGCAAAAATCTCATAAGGAATTAAACAAATTTTTATGTAATCAGACTGTCTAAAATGTGTTGCAAAAAAATCTATTCAAATTCTAAAAAAATTCATGTTCATGTAATATTTTATGATACTATTTCTGTATTTTTTTGTAATGTTTCATATTGTCATGTTTATTTTATCTTGCTATATCAATGTTGAATGCATTTACGAATATAAGAAAGAGGCTGGCTGTACTTCCATCCCTGGTTTTCGCCTCGTTTTTCACGGAACCGCGCCTGAAGAGATGGACGAACGATTTTTAACCGACGCAAAGTTAGTACACAGGCATTAGTCGAGCGACAAACGCGCACAACGAGAGTGAAAATTTAAATAATGAAGTGTCTAAACAAATTACAAAGTACCGACCTTAGTTAACTGAATGGATGACATGTAATATCAGTGTAACGATGAAAGACTCAGGTATCAGAAATTTTGTCTCATAACTATAAAAATAAATGTCGTGTGACTAGGGCCTCCCGTCGGGTAGACCGTTCGCCGGGCGCAACTCTTTCGATTTGATGCCACTTCGGCGACTTGCGCGTCGATGGGGATGAAATGATGATGATTGGGGCAACACAACACCCAGTCCCTGAGCGGAGAAAATCTCCGAGCCAGTCGGGAATTAAATCCGGGCGCTTAGGATTGACATTCTGTCGCGCTGACCACTCAGCTACCGGGGGCAGAACTCATAGCTATGACCTTTGTTAATGACAAGTAAAGTGAACAGTAGCTGAACGTTGAACTCGGATACAAGCTTATAGTGTGAGCTGAACATCCAAGGGGGCTTTTATAGTGCCAGAGTCGAATATTACAAAATTTCCCTCTGAATTTTATTAATTAGCCCGCATCTCGTGGTCGTGCGGTAGCGTTCTCGCTTCCCACGCCCGGGTTCCCGGGTTCGATTCCCGGCGGGGTCAGGGATTTTCTCTTCCTCGTGATGGCTGGGTGTTGTGTGCTGTCCTTAGGTTAGTTAGGTTTAAGTAGTTCTAAGTTCTAGGGGACTTATGACCACAGCAGTTGAGTCCCATAGTGCTCAGAGCCATTTGAACCATTTTTATTAATTTAAACGTGTGGAAGTAGACACTCCAAAGTGCGCAAACGAAAAATATAAAACTGTAGCGATGTATGAACTGTATCTCTGAATGGACAAAGATCATCGACGCAAGTGATTATATAAACCATTATACATGGATCATCGATCTCAGTTTTTGATCTCACTGTCTGCTTATTTTGCTCACTCGCTTTGTTAGCTCGCCAGAGTCTGAATTGCTCTAGCTTTGATCTGATGGTAATTTAGCTGGTTGTTCACCTTTAATTCTTAGCTAGAGAATGTTTAGTCAGACTCCGAGAATAATTAAATGTGTAGGAATCACATAAAAGTATTATGTTCCCATAGTGCTCAGAGCCATTTGAACCATTTTTATTAATTTAAACGTATGGAAGTAGACACTCCAAAGTGCGCAAACGAAAAATATAAAACTGTAGCGATGTATGAACTGTATCTCTGAATGGACAAAGATCATCGACGCAAGTGATTATATAAACCATTATACATGGATCATCGATCTCAGTTTTTGATCTCACTGTCTGCTTATTTTGCTCACTCGCTTTGTTAGCTCGCCAGAGTCTGAATTGCTCTAGCTTTGATCTGATGGTAATTTAGCTGGTTGTTCACCTTTAATTCTTAGCTAGAGAATGTTTAGTCAGACTCCGAGAATAATTAAATGTGTAGGAATCACATAAAAGTATTATGTTCACGGACAACATGGTTTGTTTTTCCGCCATAACTATCGATTAGTCGCTTTGATGAGCAAATGTAAGTGGGTGTGTCAGTTACTTTAAATATGTTCTTAAATTAATTTTTTATTTCGTTTAAAAGATCGCCGCTTTTCTTACAAGATTAGTAATTGTGGAATAATTAAATAAAGAAACTTTTTTTGGTCCAGGTAATTTTTAATCGCCATTTCATGGGCAGCTACCTTTTGTCTTTAAATGCCGATAGACCCTGCAGTCATTTTTACATTATAAAGTTCGATTATAATTTAACATATGCTTTTCCGAAAGGAAATAGTATTAAATTTCAAGATCAATTTATAGATGAGAAATAGAACTGCTTCCAAGCTGACTGTGGGCCACAGCTATTTTAAAACTGATACCGAAATTGTTTAATGAGTTACATAAAAGCATCAACAATAGACTTTAATGTTGCTATCATTGCTAATTATTTCAAGTCATAAATCAAAGAAAGTTAATATTTCCATTTCTCAGTTATTTCACGTAACATCAGTTCATTTACAGAAGACCGTCGCCACGACTTTATCAGTTGAGGGTTCGTCTTCGAACTTTTTCTACGGAGAAGAGGTGGTATAGCACCACTCCATGGATTATCGTTTTGTTTCTGGTTCGAAGTGATGAACCCATGTTCCATCGCCTGTGCCGATGTTCGACAAAAAATTGTCTTGTAACCTGCAAACAATTCAGCACAGATGATCGATCCTTCGTTACTCTTTATGGTTTTCTATTAGGCGGCGAGGAACCAGCCTTGCACACACCTTCCTGTTGCATTACTTACTGAACGTTTCTCGCACTTCTATGCGTTTCTCATACACGCCATTTTCCTTACCCCCAATCCTGCCACAGTAAACAAATAAATCATCAGTGCCAGTGGAAGATACGGGAATCTTGACGCAGAGATTAAATATTTTCTTCGGCACAATGTGTCAAGGGTGCATCAGCGACGTCTACGTGAATGTGATGAGTATATGAGAAATGCAGTGCAGTGTTCGTGTTGTTAGGTGAACATGAAATGAAAATGAAGCACGATTTCGGTATATTGTCCCTTCCTCTCGAATAGCGCCGAGGCAATTACTGAGGTAGAAGTCGCTATCCAGGTCACACGCACTCATTTCACGAGACACAATGGAGAGCTATGAAATTTAAGCAAGGACACTGACGCTCATCAGGTGGCCAGGTACTGGGCGCTAACACCTGTCAACATCCTGACGCTTTTCTTTCTCCCTGTGGGTCTGACGTGGCCCGGCATCTTGTATCAAACTTTTTATCTCAGAGTAGCACTTAATAGTTAACGTCCTCCATTATTTGGTTGGTGCATTCCAATCTCCGTCTTTTCCTACAGCCCCCTGCAGTACCATGAACGCTACTCCTGTTGCCTTGAAACCTGTCCCATCATTCTGTCCTTCTTTTTGCCAGTGCTTACCACATACTCCTTCCAGCGCCGATTCTGAGGAGACCTCATTTCTTATCTTATCAGTCCAATCTTCTATAGCACCACATCTCATACGTTTCCTACAGTCTGTGACTATCTCATATACAGCGCTGTTCTCCACACACACATTCTCAGAATTTTCTTCCTCAAATTAAGGTCAACGTTTGTTTTATTCTACCGAGAAATCCCCTCTTTGACTGCATTAGCCCGTTTTTTATGTCCCACTGGCTTCTTCCGTCATGTGTTATTTTTCTTCCAAGGTAGCAGAATTCCTTCACTTCGTCTACCAATGTTGTTAAGGTTATCACCAATCTCATTTCTGCTACGCTTAAATCCTCTCGTCATTCTTTAGTTAACTTTCAATCCATATTTTGTGCTTATTTCACTGTTCACTCCATTCAACAGGTCCTCTAATACTTCTTCACTTTCACTGAGGGTAGCAATGCAACAAGCGAAACTTGTTACTGAAATCCTTTCCCCACGAATTTTAAATCCACTCCTGAATATTTCATTTATTTCTTCGGTTTACCTTTTTTTAAGACGAGCACTTTGTTCTCGGTTTTTCATTCTGACACTTTCCTCTGGGTTCATGTGTTTGTTGTGTAGTGCTGTCTTTCCCTGTAGCTTACACCTATTTTCCTGAGAATTTCGAACGTCTTAGGCCATATTATGTTTTTAAACAAATTGCTGTAGATCGACAAATCCTTTGAATGTGTCTTTACCATTTTTAAGTCTTGTTTCCATTATCGAGTGCATCGTCAGAAATGTCTCTCTGGTGTCCTTAACTTTCCTAAAACTAAACTGGTCTTCATCTGGCAGGACCTAATTGTTCTCGTAAAGTCTTCTGTATATTGTTCTGGTAAGCGATTTCGATGCAAGAGCTTTTAAGATGATTGTTTAACATTTCCCGTACGTATCTGTTCTTGCTGTCTTCGGAATAGTGTGGAAGATATTCTGACGAAAGTCTGATGGCATATCCCCAGTCTCATAGATTCCACATACCAACTTCAACAACCCTTTGGTTGCTACGCCATCCAATGTTTTTAGAAATTCTGAAGGAATGCTGTTATGCATGTCGCCTTATTTGATCGCAAGTCTTCAAAGCTCGGTCAGGTTCCTATGTCTTCCAAAAGCGACTCCCATTTCTTCTTCTATCACGTCAGCGAGTCCTTCTCCCTCGTATTTTCTTTCCACCTATCCGCTCTCTCACTCTCGTATAGTTATGGAATTTCTCATGCGCCCTTTATGTTGATACCTTATCTTTAATTTCACCGAAGTCTGTTTTGAATTTTGTATTTGATGAATCCGTTCTTCCGACGACCATTTCTTTTTCGGTATTTTCATATTTTTCCTGCAGCTATTTCGCTTTATGGAGCTAAGCTGGCAATGGGAATTTCTTTCACTACCAGGACTCATGACGCATAGCAGCTACCTCGGATTCGAGTATCATCGTTCTAACTTACGCTAGGGACGTGATTGCGGAAGCAAAACTAGGCATTGTGTACGCTGAACGTATTTGTGATCGCGCGGATGCTCGTATCCGCCGACGAGGGCCAAAGCTCTCGAATTTGGGCCGTTGCCCTCACGTGGCTCTGACAAGAATAGGCCGGAGGCCAAAGATAATCGCCGTGACACAGCAGGCACTCTTTTGTGATAAAGCAGATGTAAAGTCCGTACAGCTGGCAGCTGGTGCGACTGTCACTTGATTATCACATGCTTTTCTCGCTTCAGTATCGCATGTGATCGTAGGACTTCCAGGTTCTCTAAATCACAACACGCGGTAGCATCAAACTGCGTAGCATGTTTTTTGACGTGATGCGACACACTGTGTAGCTGTCACAACGTACTTACGAACGACAAAATAAAATGGCCAGTTGCGAGTAGGACACGCACACTGAGGGTTCCGTGCAGACTTAACTATTTATATACACAGTTCGTCCATTACGGTAATCTAGAATCTCGACCATTTTTGCCTGTTACCGACATTGGTACTGGCAAGATATCGGTCTCAGAGATTCCAAGATTTTCGAGAAAGTTTTAATTTCAGTAATATAAAGGTGACATAAAGTCATGCAGGAGGCAGGAAACATTTATTATAATAATGAACAGTTCTGCATTCAGGCTGACTGGGTTGCAATGGCAAAAGTCAAACATCAAGTAAGGAATGACTTTATTGCTCATATGATGCGTTACGTCATATCTAAATACAGTAATCGCTCCAGGATACCTGATGATGGATAAACTCCGATACGCGTCATATGAGCAATAGTCATTCCTTGTCTGATGTTTGATTTTTACTACTGCGGCTCAGTCCATCGCAGTGGTTAGACACTGGACTCGCATTCGGGAGGACGACGGTTCAATCCCGCGTCCGGCCATCCTGATTTAGGTTTTCCGTGATTTCCCTAAATCGCTTCAGGCAAATGCCGGGATGGTTCCTTTGAAAGGGCACGGCCGACTTCCTTCCCCATCCTTCCCTTATCCGATGAGACCGATGACCTCGCTGTCTGGTCTTCTTCCCCAAACAACCCAACCCAACTCAACTCAGTCAATCTGAATGCAGAACTGTTGATTGACTTAATTTCAAGTTTGACGTCGGATAGCAAACGATAAAAGAAATAGTTTTTTCCTTGTGATATGATTATAAATTAACCATTTTTACGGTTTTTTCCTTTGCTTTTTCTGTAAAACCTTGTTTTTTGCTAAATTTCATGATTCTAGGTCAGCGGGAAGTACCCTGTAGGTTTTGATGAATGAGTTTGCGAGCATCAAAACATGTGACGCCGGCCAGTGTGGCCGTGCGGTTCCAGGCGTTTCAGTTTGGAACCGCGCGACAGCTACGGTCGCAGGTTCGAATCCTGCCTCGGGCATGGATGTGTGTGATGTCCTTAGGTTAGTTAGGTTTAAGTAGTTCTAAGTTCTAGGGGACTGATGACCTCAGAATTTAAGTCCCATAATGCTCAGAACCATTTGAACCATTTGAAAACATGTGACTTAAATGGCCGTATTTTTTGGTTGCATAGACTTAGAAGCTTATATTTATTACACCAAGGGCCTATAGACGTGCCTATAGACCTCAGTAGGTGACAAATTTCAACTTGATACGTCTATTCGCTCCCCTTCAGTATAGCTTATAATGAGAAGTATAGCTTATAATGAGAGAGTAGAGTCGTACCGCAAGGAAGCAAAGGAGAGGATGTTGTTATGGGTGGCTGGTATCCTCTATCTACAACACAAATGCACACTTGGATTAATTTGGTTATTTTATTTACATGAACTTTTACTTAACCTGAATAGAGTCCATGTGTTGTGGTACAAGCTTATTAATCCTCTTGCAGACAATATCGGTAATATTTCTGTTTCAAAATTTAGTCTCACTGCTTGTCCCAAAGTAGTCACTAATCTGATCACTATGCACTCTCATAGCCTTTTATGTGGACTGAGCCCGCTCTACGAATGTACTGACAGACGGCAAACTTGATGAATGAGTCAGTGCGTGAGTGAGACCCTCCGGTCAGCGGCGGGGGCCTAAATAGAAGCTGGCGAGCGGGAATTGGCGGAATGTTGCTTGTCAGTGTGTCTCTGGCCTCTCTCTTGATGGGCGCACTTGATCCAGCGCCTACTAATCTTCACTTCATCTTCCTTGGCCAGTGTACTGGTGACAGCTTACGCCAGCACATAGGGACTTGGCGAGTATCTAGATATGGGACATAAATTGCCATGTCTTTTGACTGCATTGACTTAGAAATTTTTGCAGGTTAATACATCTACTCCTTTTTGCAGTCAAACAGTCCGACAGAAGGGCAACAAAGTGACCCCGTAAGGGTTCCATTTTTACCGATTGAGGTACGGTATGGTAAAAGACTAGCATCTCACAATTTAGTGTTCTTGAACGTCCTGCTTAAGAAAAAGGCTTCATGATATTTTGTCTCTAGAAATTATTTCACGCTGTTACGAACTGTTAAATCTGAGCGTACACTTTGCCCTGAAGAATTACTCAGTGATCCCTCATTCTGTGACATAGTCAGAACATATGACAGAGCTATAACTGAATAATTCCTTGCAAATTATCCATACTGCCTGATGAACATTCTGTTGTATCTTCATTCAATAAACTACATATTCACTGATACTTAACCCACATCTTTAAGTCTAGCTCTTCAGCTGGAGTAATTTCAAAACCTTTTTTTTCCCAAAGTTTTACTTTTAACCTTTTGTTACCTTTGTCTGTGACTATAGACTCTGAACGTTATAGTGCAGTTTCTTTTTAAATCAATGAGAGGATAAACCGTGTACTCTACGATATCTTATTCTGTTTTGAATTGATTTTCCATTTGAAAAGCCCTTCGTCTGACAATTAATGACTCAAACTCCATGTCATTTATTGATAGTCGATTTCTGACTTTTATAGCGAGGAATTCCATGTCACACATTGATGTATTATGTTCCCTGCTTCCCTTAAAATATTTTGTCGAAACGAAAATTATGGAAATCACAACTCTTGGATGGAAGCACAACTCGCGCCAACTGCTCTGTCTGCAGTAATAAGAAGTTGAAGAAACACAAGAACTGTGGATAGAACAGTACAAAATTACAACTCATATATATGAAGTTACAACACTGACACTATCTGATACATAATCTTACGTGACATAGCCAAAGTTCAGAAGCAACCTTACGCAATCCTACTGGGAAGAGTCATTAGATGAAAAGGAAGGAAGATCAGGGTTTAACGTCCTGTGACAAAGGGGCCATCAGAGACACAAGACGAGCTCATACTGAGGAAGGATGGGGAAAGAAATCAATACCGTCCTTTTCAAAGGAATCATTGTGGCAGTTGCCCTACCGCGACGGAGCAAAGTAGGAAGTCTAAACACCTACAACCGTATTATTGTAATTGTTTGTTGGGAAACAAAACCGTGTATTTTGGTAGCGTGTGGTGGAAAATTTTAATAGCAGCAAAGACAAGTGCGTTTACAGAACCATAGAATGCGTGAGGCAGAAGTCACACATGTCATTAACGAACGTAGAGTAGGACCAAGATTTGATTACGTAATCTGCACTTCTTAAGGCCCAACCAGAAGGATGAGGTCGACCGTTACGCTTTCTCAAAGTGACAACTCATAAAATCAAAGTTGTTCTAAAAGAACAGAGTTGCAGAATTGTCAATTAACAATTATTGTAGTGTTGCCTAGTTGCTTGTTTTATCAGTAATTTTTTTGCTGATAAAACAGGCAACTAGGCAAAGCTACACTAATTGCTAATTGACAATTCTACAACTCTGTTCCGCAAACTGCATATCTGAAACATTTCTTATACAAGAAGAGCTAATTTAAAAAATAAGTGTATACAATTAAAACAGGCTTCTTTTTCGTTTTACCGATACATTGTGTTAATGTTTGAAGTAGCATTCATTACAATTGTTGTTCACCATACCTGGCTCCTTTTTTTTTTTTTTTTTGTCACCTGTCTTCTGTGCGGCATCGGTGTTCGTCTTAACAACATGAAAAATTTCCTCTGTAACAATTATGCAATTAATCTGGAGTACAGCTTCGCTTAAATCTTTGTTTGTGATTTACAATTACTGTAAACAACTAAAATACTTTGTCACATCAATTCTCTCTTCTAACAGCGCGAGTGTGTATTATCTGCACCTATCGTAAATTAGCGCTGTTATAGAATTTGTTAGGGACCCTAATCTCAAAAATATTTAAAAAACATTAACTTTTGTAACAAGGTTTTCTGTGGTCGCAGTAAGTATCTCGTTTTGTTTGTTAACGCTTCAGTTCTGAAGGCCACTGGAAATATTTGTAGCGTATCATACCCATAAATTAAAAGCTAATCAGCAAACTTAGTTTAAAGTTATTTGCTTGCTATTCTGTAAAACATTGCACGGGCATAGTTCAGCCCACAGTGTAAGCAGTTCTCAGTAAGTTGCTGTTCGTAAGCAGCGGGAAATCGTCCTGACTTCTGTCGAGCGGTTGGAAGCTATTGCGAAGGGGTTTGTTGGGATAGCTACCGAGAATCTTGTACCAGATACACCAAAGGTATCTCTATTACTGTCCTCTCCTGTGGACGCTGTTTCTTCTGCAGGAAATGCAGGCTCTATCACGACTCGTCCATTTGACTGTGAGTGGCACGTCAATGATATGTCTAGGCGTTCTGTACAAAGGAGACAAGAGACCAGAGAGACCTCAGGATGTTACATGCCCATAGCGTGGTACTTTTTGCTTGCAAAAAACATGGTAGAAGATTTTATTTTTTATCTTTTGCATATAGTTGAGAGTATGTTGAATCCAAGTTTTCGACCTCCAAACCCCTCGGGACGATTCTTTGTGGCCAAAAAAACCAAGAAATTTTGGTACTTTTTCCAGGCTTTCAACTATTACTTGGAAATTATGCGTCCTACCGAAAATTTAACTATCACCAGAATGAAAGAGCACTAAATTTTGCGTCTAATGACCAACTTCAATGTCAAAATCGGTGCATCCGTTTGCCCGCAGTCAGTTGTCAAAGTTCGTTTATTTTTACCAACTTCCCTAAAAAGTCGGACCCCATGCCTGTAATTCAAAAACGGCAAATGAAAAAGTCATGTTACGAATGATGTAGAGCTTGAAATTTCGTGTTACAAAAGAATCCAGTTTTTCAGATTTAGGCACAATTAAGCGTTCATACACTTGAAAGCCAAAGAAATTCCTTTTTTTTTAAGTCAAAGTTATTCGATGAAATGAAATTTCCAGTGGGAAGGCGGCTCTCTAATGAGCACATGCGCGTTTTCTATTTACATTTTTTTAAATTTCTTCAGTCATGTCTGTTATTATTCGTTTTTATCCATGCCTTAGTTGATAAATATGGGCTGCTATAATGAAAACTAAGAACATAGTAACGGCCAATATGTATTCACATATGAGTTATATAAAAATTTGTACAAATGAACAAATAAAATGGCATGACAGTATTTAAAAAAACACAATTTAAATATCAGAGATTCACATTTCATCAAATTTCAGTTCCATCGAGGTCCTTTTTGGAGGTTGCGGCAGGTCGCGGTCCAGCACCCGTTCTTCAGGATCCGTTGCGGCACCTTCACCAACTTCCTCGTCCTAAAAGATGTCTTCGATCTCTTTCTCATGCTCATCGTGCTCAATTTCTGGGGCGTTCTCGCAAGATAAGCCACAACAGTGTTTACACGTCGAGAAGCAGTTCAGTCCACATACTGCTGTACATCCTGTTTTACATGTGCATGAAACCATCTTCAGTAGCATGTGTGGCGCCGCATCTTTCATCATTGTCGCGGGAAACAAGCGTGATAAGTTTTCTTCCGGCCCCACTGGCATAGATCAGTTCTCTTCCCTAGGCGAGATTGCACTTGATGGTAGGATCGCAATTTGTGCAATCTTGTTGGGTCCGATGTTGGAGGTAACCCTTCAAGCTTGAAACATTTTCTCGGGTCAGACTTAAAAAAAGCTCGTAACTGAGCTCGTTCAAAGTTGCGCAGTTGCAATTCCCGTACAGTGTCAACATCTGCTGTTCTCCTGCCTGTGCTATTACCTCTTGAGAGACTGAGCGTTTAACAAATTCAGCTGCTTGCACTTTGAGGTATGGCTGTTGCTCTACAAGGTTTAGCAATTTCCCTTTTCCGCGGCCAAAAAAGAGTATTCGGTATCACATCCTGTGAAGACATCGTTGAAAAGGGCAAATGCAGGATCGAAATTGAAACAATTACGGAAGTATCACACTCCTGCTGATTTCCCTCTTCCCGGTTTATGGAAGTACAAATTGTTGTTTCCTCGACGCGTTAGAAGGACAAGCACGTGAATATCCTCGCTCGCGATTGCTACACTGTCAGACTCAGCAACTTGGGAAATAGCTGTTCCCACGATTAATGAATCCGCATCTTCTTCTGCCTGTAGTACTTGAATACCTCCGTCCTCAAATTTCCGCATGAGCAACAAAATCGAACGGTTCTTGTTGCTCTTTTTTGCGAGAATCTTCTCCTCTGCTACTGCAGCATTTGTATTTTCATCGAAAATTTATATGATGAATAACCTGGTGTCTTTAAACGACAAGATCTTTCAGAAGACTTTGTTCTCCTTTGCGAAGCATCTCTTGGGTGGCCATCGAATATAGCTGTGATTTCGGATCAGTGGTGCTTTCTCATTTAGGTTTCTTTTCTTAGATGCGCCAATCAATCTTTTGGAGCTTTTTATTTTGGGTTCTTCATTCTGTTGGAGAGGTGTGAATGCATCATAGAGAGATGATTTTGTATCTTTATTGAGACGGTCTTCTGTGAACAACGACATGGGGTATGGGTAAATTACAAATGAGAAAGAGAACTTCAAGTCTTTATTACACTGCTTGATAACACACAGTCTGTGAAACCATTTTAATGGGTTTATGGCAGAAATCCTCTTCTTCCTCATCTTGAGAGCTGTAGTGCAGGATGCAAGTTTGTAATCTTGAGGTTGCGTTGAAATGAGACGTTTCTAAAGTTCTCTCCTTTAATTCTGGAGATGCCCTTAGTTCCTTCTTCTAATGTCTCATGACCATTCATCACCAGTTGCTCCACTGCTTATTGACATACGCACATTACATTTTGGAAATGGTGGATGTTTTAACAGCCAGTCGTTCAGTTTATCACCGTCTGCTGCATTTTGATCTCTGCGTAAAGCTGTTAAATCCATATGTTGCTCGCTTGCTCCTCATAATATATCACAGAATTCATCAATTTTTTGACAAATATCCTGTAAGGATGTCGTCCCTGAAGTCTACTTTGTGAGCGCAGTATTTGAAAACCCATGTCCGCAAGTTAAACCGCCTTTTACTTTCATTGTCTTCATTAAAGTTTGCTCCATTATCATATCAGACCGTACGCACACCAAAATTTATCACTGCACCTAATGGTGAAGTAGCCTCCAGTTGTAAATTTTTTGATTTCAGCAGCATCCATTCGGTCTTCCAATGTGAGCATCTGTTGTAAGTAAAGGTTAGGTTAGGTTAGTGTTTTTTAACGTCCCGTCGACAACGAGGTCATTAGAGACGGAACGCAAGCTCGGGTTAGGGAAGGATGGGGAAGGAAATCGGCTGTGCCCTTTCAAAGGAACCATCCCGGAATTTGCCTGAAACGATTTAGGGAAATCACGGAAAACCTAAATCAGGATGGCCGGAGACGGGATTGAACCGTCGTCCTCCCGAATGCGAGTCCAGTGTGCTAACCACTGCGCCACCTCGCTCGGTGTAAGTAAAGGTGAGTACTTCTAGCGTACAGCAAATACCAGCAGCATGAAAGTATGATATCATTTCCTTAATGGTGTTTAAATGCAAATTCCAATTTCCAGTACACTCAGCCTCGATGAACTGTTTTGTGAGCGTAAGCATGCGAAAAAATTGCACCCATAATTTAGCTGTTTTTTCTCTTGCTTCAGTGCTGCAAATCGCATTTTCAAACTTGGTTATCACCTTTATATAATCTTCGTTCTCATGGCACCTGATCACTGATGGCACTTTACGGGGAAGTAACAATTACTCAGTTATTTTCGTTTCATCTTCTTTGAACTCACTCTCCTGAAAGATGTAATATGACAATATCACGTGAACCAGAGTTCGAGCTCTTACTGCTCGAGCGTAAGCTTGCCCATTCAAAACTTTATCAAAATTGTTTCCAGCAAATATTGTGGACAGTAAGTCTCTCAAGCCACTTCCTGCCATTTTTATAACGATGCACCCCAAGAAGAACATTAGAAGGTGAAACCACCTAATAGTACAATGATCACATAACTAATGAGGAGTTATTGAATAGAATTGGGGAGAAGAGGAGTTTGTGGCACAACTTGACAAGACGAACGGACCGGTTGGTAGGATATGTTCTGAGGCATCAAGAGATCACAAATTTAGCATTGGGGGGCAGCGCGGAGGGTAAAAATCGTAGAGGGAGACCAAGAGATGAATACACTAAGCAGATTCAGAAGGATGTAGGTTGCAGTAAGTACTGGGAGATGAAGAAGTTTGCACGGGATAGAGTAGCAAGGAGAGCTGCATCAAACCAGTCTCAGGACTGAAGACCACAACAACACAACATTGTGTCGTGCAAAGCTGGAGGATAATTTTAAAATGGGAGGCACATTATTTTTGAACAAACCGATTGTCGATGATTTGTGGCTGCTTCTATGAGTCGCCGGCCGGTGTGGCCGAGCGGTTCTAGGTACTTCAGTCTGGAACCGCGCGACCGCTACGGTCGCAGGTTTGAATCCTGCCTCGGGTATGGATGTGTGTCCTTAGTTTAGTTAGGTTTAAGTAGTTCTAAGTTCTAGGGGACTGATGACCTCTGATGTTAAGTCCCATAGTGCTCAGAGCCATTTGAACCATTTTTTCTATGAGTCCATTCCACTCTGGCATGTCAGTGAATTTCTTCCACTTTCCATAAAGCCACAGAATCTCATATCCAGAGATCGATAAGTTCAAGCACTCAGGGCCGTTTAAGCCAACACTATTTGTTTTTTGATAGGTGATCAGCTGAGGCACACGAACTGTAGACAAAAATTAAGAAGTTAAACGTCTTCTTTCCCTATCAATGTTCTTGTCACATTTCACAGCTACATATGCACTGACTATCATGATTCTTCCCATGGAGTGGAAATTATGCACCCCGTCAACGGTGCATATGTTAAAATCGGCGTTATCAAAGATGAACTGGATGAATCCGTCACTGGTTATGTTAGGGTGTTCAAGTCGAGCAATCGAGGACGTCTCAAATAGGGACGCTTCCATATATATGGAGCTGCGAAACCAGTTGCAGTAAGAGCATCGACAATAAGTCTTGATCCGAATCTTTTGTTCAAGAATGTAATGAGTCCAATCAGTAGTTGAAATAAAAATGACCATGGTCTTACTGCAGAAATCACTGCATGTGACAAAGCAACACATTTTTCCCCTTTACCTAGAGTCCCTCCTTTGTTTCTCAAAATCAGCGACTTAAAGAACTGATTCAGAGATCACTACTTGGACATATGACAAGAAATCATCAGGTAGGTGATATTGCGATGTATCATAGACATGTGTATGGATGTCCTCACGAAGTATATCTGCAGCAGCGCGTACAATTCTCAGATGTTCTTCTCGTGGATGTGGTAGCTTCCTGTGATAGAAACTATCAGACAGTATCTTATAGCC
This sequence comes from Schistocerca serialis cubense, assembly GCF_023864345.2. NCBI lineage: Eukaryota > Metazoa > Arthropoda > Insecta > Orthoptera > Acrididae > Schistocerca > Schistocerca serialis. The sequence goes on along the minus strand of NC_064638.1, from coordinate 1,018,983,679 downwards.
TGTAGGCCCTACTTTTGAAACTCACTACTGTGCTCTTTTTATATATTTCAACAATCGTTATTTCTTCGCCATACTTCCGGAAATGACGGGTTTTTATGGTCCTTACATCTGCTTCCTAGCCATTGATTTGGTTCTTTAACTCTTGAAAAGTAAACTGGCATTCTTCTGATTGTTCGATACAGGAAGAAATCGTTTCCATTGCTTCATCTATCTATGTGGATCCAGGCCTTCCTTGTTTTCCACCACCCTTGACCGGCCGGCAAAAACCCGTTTGACAAAACCAATGATACAAGCATCCTTAGCACAAAGGTCTTCACCATGGTTACGTCCCAATAATTCGCAGGCTCAGTCATCATCTCATCTTCAGCTACCCCAATAACAGATCTCTTAATTCAAGTTTCATCACTTTATGAAAAACATTTCGCTTTGCATAGGGAAGTATGCTGAGTTTCTCCAAATTAGCATCAATTTCCTCGTCACAATAAAAACAGTTATTATTAAAATCAAATATCTTCTTGTATGATGGAAGATTCGACTCGACGTTGACGGTGCAGGGCTTTTTGTTAAAGGCGATCCAAACAGTTTTGGTTTACTGTACTTTTTCTGACAAGTACTTCTTCAGCCAGACCAGTTAATAGCTTACTATGTCAAAATATCCACGGGTGTGCTGCCGGTCTACAGTGTCCAACGGGCACAATATTTCGGCGATCATACATGTCGCCATCATCAGGTGAACTGACGGACTGAGCTCCTGTGAACGTGCCGGTACGGAGATCCGTACGCTATGGCTGCTCAGAGGGAACTGGGTTCGGTCGCGGCGGCGGCTGATTTAAATACCCTCCGCCCGCGGCGCGCTCCCTCCGCCGTCCGCGCCCCGCGCCACGGTCGCGCGGTGGAACAGATTGCGACGGCGTCTGAGATGACGTCGGAGTGATGGCTCTGTCCGCCGTGGTCGTCACAACTATACGTTTGCTCGATTTACTCTTGATTAACCCGATCGCTGGTTCCCAAGCCTTGCTAAGATTATAGCCACAGTCACGGTTTATGAGGTCGTCATTGGTGCGAATTTCGATGGCCTCTCTAACTGAGAGTGGGCTACGAACAAACGGAGGGAGTCGCCATGGGTAGCCCACTCTCACCGGTGGTAGCGAATTTGTACATGGAGAACTTCGAGGAGGAAGCCCTGTCGTCATCCGTATGGAAACCTACTTGCTTTTTCCGTTACGTGGACGACACGTTCGTCATCTGGCCACATGGTATGGATAAACTCCTTGACTTCCTTACACATCTAAACTCCATACACCCCAACATCAAATTCACTATGGAGACTGAAACGGAGGGTAAATTACCTTTCCTTGACGTCTTGGTCAAGAGAAGGGCTGACGGCACCCTAGGTCATGGGGTGTATCGGAAGACTACGCACACTGATCTGTATTTGAACGCAGACAGCTGCCACCACCCTTCACAGAGGAATGGGGTACTTAAAACTCTAGTACATAGGGCGCGCACTATCTCTGACGCAGAGAGTCTACCCCAGGAATTGGAACATCTGAGAACTGTATTTCGAAAAAATGGGTACTCAGAGTGGCAGATTCAACGTGCTCTCCGCCCAACCACTGCAGCACAACCTCTTGAGATGGATGAAGTCACGAGGGAGGAGGTAGGCACTGCATTTATTCCTTACACAGGCGCACTCTCGGGGAAAATCGCTCGCATTCTGAAGAAACACCGGGTAGGAACTGTGTTTTGTCCTCCAAATAAAACTCGTGCACTGGTGGGGAGTGCCAAAGATGACCTCGGTTTGAGGAAGGCCGGCGTGTACCAGATTCCGTGTCAATGTGGCAAGTCGTATATTGGTCAGACGATGCGTACCGTCGAAGATCGATGCCGTGAACACCAGAGGCACACTCGTCTGATGTATCCGAGCAAGTCGGCGGTCGCTGAACATTGTTTGTCGGAAAATCACGCCATGGAATATGACCGCACGAGGATTCTGGTACAGACGTCGAGATATTGGGACAGCGTTGTTAGAGAGGCCATCGAAATTCGCACCAATGACGACCTCATAAACCGTGACTGTGGCTATAATCTTAGCAAGGCTTGGGAACCAGCGATCGGGTTAATCAAGAGTAAATCGAGCAAACGTATAGTTGTGACGACCACGGCGGACAGAGCCATCACTCCGACGTCATCTCAGACGCCGTCGCAATCTGTTCCACCGCGCGACCGTGGCGCGGGGCGCGGACGGCGGAGGGAGCGCGCCGCGGGCGGAGGGTATTTAAATCAGCCGCCGCCGCGACCGAACCCAGTTCCCTCTGAGCAGCCATAGCGTACGGATCTCCGTACCGGCACGTTCACAGGAGCTCAGTCCGTCAGTTCACCTGATGATGGCGACATGTATGATCGCCGAAATATTGTGCCCGTTGGACACTGTAGACCGGCAGCACACCCGTGGATATTTTGACTATCAAATACGCCGGGAGAAACTCAAGAATCACAACTTACTATGTGTTGCGATTTTCCTGTCTTTACTGGGTTGTAGTAGCGTTTCCAGTCCTTTCCGTTTCACTTTAACCATATCACCATCTGCCAAATTCCCGTCGCATATAAAACACACCTCCGTACAATCTGGAGCACTTATTTTAAATACACTGACGGCTCAACAAAAGTAAACTCGAACGAGGAAACGAAAATTTTACAAGGCACGATGATCTTGAGGACAATTTTAACAGTAACACCAGATCTCGCAGATGAGTCAATTATCTGTTATGAAGTACTGTCTGAAAGAAGCTTTGCAAATAATGAGTCAGATCTTGATAGAATTTCAGAGTAGTGTAGAGACTGACAACTTGCTTAGAATGTTCAGAAATGTGAAATTGTGCACTTTGGAAACAAAAAAAAACGAAGCATCCTACGACTATAACATCAATGTGTCATGGCTGGAATCGATCATCTCACACAAATGCCTGTGTGTAATAATTTGTAGTGGTATGAAACGGAACGATTACGAATTCACAGTATTAGTTAAAACAGGTGGCAGACTGCGCTTCTTTGATAGAATACCAGGGAAATTCACTCAAAATGTGTGAATTCCTAAGGGACCAAACTGATGAAGTCATCGGTCCCAAGACTTACGCACTACTTAAACTAACTTATGCTAAGAACAAAACACACATCCATGCCCGAGGGAGAACTCGAACCTCTGGCAGGAGTGGCCGCGCAATCCGCGACATGATGCCTCAAAACGCGCGGTCACTGCGTGCGGCAAAATGCACTGAGCCGACAGAGTAGATTGCACACAAAACACTTGTGCGACCCGTCGTAGTATATTGCTCAAGTGTAAGGGATCCATATCACATAGGACTGACAGGGGATACTGAACGTATAGAAAGGAGGGCAGCACGAATGGTCTCATGTTGTTTGCCCCATGGGATATGCTTGAAGATAGACTCTAACAATCCCCTGAAAATCTACTTAGAAAGTTTCTAGAACCGACTTTAAGTGATGAATCTAGAACTACATTACAGCTTCCTGCGTACTGTTCCCACAGGGATGGAAAAGACAATATTAGACTAATGACAACACGCACATAGGCATTTAAGGAATCATGCTTCCCACGATCCCAAGTGAATGGTAGAGTGGGACGTCTTCTCTAACACGCACTTCACAGTGTTTTGCAGAGTACAGATGTAGATGTAGGTGTAGAAGCTGTCTTTGTTCTCACAACAGTTTTCAAATTCTGTAGTTGAACCACAATAGGTGTTTCCCATACCACACAACCTTTCTTGACACATACGTGTTAAGAGGACATTGTGCAATATTTTTGATTTTTATCCTTTGGGAGTCCACTGCTTCACCCCAGATAAGAACACCTGGCACTGACTGCTCAGATATTTTGTGATCAGTTTCCTGTAACGATTTTTAAGCAAAAATATTTTTCTACATTTTTAACGTTTCTTTTTACAATTGGTGCTACAACAGCCTTATGGACGGAGATTAGCTCCACTACGGTAACTTAACCGAAACACTGCGAGTTTATTAGTTACCAGAACATCTGAGACCTTGCTCTTACGAGTTCTGTTCCCTGGTTAACAGTTGCGGATAGTTTTCTTGTTTCATTAATTTGTTAGTTTATTTTGTTTATAAATTTTCTAAACATTATCCTGTAAACTGTGCACTAACTCGTCCCATGAGCAAGTGGCTTTGCCTCGCCTAGTCACACGGAATCTGATAAATGGATAAAATAAATACATAAGGCTGACGAATGTCCTCAAAGAAATGGTGAGCAGTCAAGAGCTCACACGTCAAAGAAATTTAAAAATGAACCTACGGAAAAATTTTATTTGACGGCCGTGAAAACCTGGATAATATTTTCTGTAAGTAAACTGCATATCGGCAACCTCTCGATTCGAATAAGGAACCATTGTGTAGAACGCTGTATCACAACCACTACAAAGTGAACCAGCAAAAGAAGTGAATCGGACACAACATTACCAATTACTATGGCAGGAGAGGGCGCTAGGGCTTATAAAACACTCGTTCGACCTATACTTGAGTATTGCTCATCAGTGTGGGATCCGTACCAGCTCGGGTTGACAGAGGAGATAGAGAAGATCCAAAGAAGAGCGGAGAGTTTCGTCACGGGGTTATTTGGTAAGCGTGATAACGTTACGGAGATGTTTAGCAAACTCAAGTGGCAGACTCTGCAAGAGAGGCGCTCTGCATCGCGGTGTAGCTTGCTGTCCAGGTTTCGAGAGGGTGCGTTTCTGGATGAGGTATCGAGTATATTGCTTCCCCCTACTTATACCTCCCGAGGAGATCACGAATGTAAAATTAGAGAGATTAGAGCGCGCACGGAGGCTTTCCGGCAGTCGTTCTTCCCACGAACCACACGCGACTGGAACAGGAAAGGGAGGTAATGACAGTGGCAGGTAAGGTGCCCTCCGCCACACACCGTTGGGTGGCTTGCGGAGTATAAATGTAGATGTAGATGTAGATGACGTATAAGGAACAGTATCACCGTCTAGGTGGAAACCGTGCATACTGTAACAGTGGCTCGATGATACAGCGCATATTAGAGCGCAATCTGTAACAAAGTATGACTGAATAAATGATCGCTAGTATGGAAACAATGCATTTCCGGACATAAGTTCATTAGAACATTTTTGTTCCGTATCTTCTCGTCAATCAGTCCATAGAGCTTGTACACGGTAGAAAAAATCACCCTGTGTATTGCTGCAAAGTACGTTGGTTAAGTCGAGTGTCATGCCCGGAACGGTTTTTTATTTAGAAGTCGCTATTGTTAAATTTATGGAGGGAAAAGGCGTGCACGAATGGAAAATAGAAACATCCAGAGTTGATTCCAGACCTCACTTTGTAAGTGGACCTGACTGCACGCTGCCCACAGTAAGACATTTCAAGGTGTTGTACATTGCTTCCCTCGCGTTGTTTCCACGTCTCCATAATGAGGTTGCAAATGTGCTGCCATATTTCGACCAACATTAGTGTGTAAAGGAAGTGTTTTTTTTCGATTATGAAACTAAATACGTCACTATTACATGGCAACCTGAGTACGATAATCCGTAGAATTGTTTGCTTCTGTCCCTATGCCGACGGTCTGTACTAGATAAAAGCTATATATCTTCAACGCACAAAACTAATTCAATAATACTGAAATTTTGTTTTATTTTTGATCTGTTTTGTTGAGAAATGTGAAACACAAACCAAGTCGTACGCAGTGCGGCTACACTACCACTATGTAATTGAAGGCAGAGGAGGAGAAAGGAAGGGAAAGGGGAGGAACTGATGATATCAAGTGCACCAAGATTTTACGCGGAATCGGTGGCGACGAGGGAAACTTCGAGCCGGACCGGGAACTAGAACGCATGATCTCCTGTTTAGAGCCCAGCTGCGTTAACCACTGCGCCATCCACACACAGTGTTCACCGCAAATGCGCGGACTATCTTAGCACGCCACCCAGCCCACCCACATTCCCATCCAGTGCCACCTATCCGCAGCCCTCGTCCATGTTCTCCATGCTCGCTAATTATAGCCAAAGGAGGCTGAACGATATTGTGAATCCACATGAAGGTTGTGGAGTCGTTGCCCATCGAGGCGAATTAATTACATGAATGCATGGTGTCTGTTCTTCATACATGTCAGAAAGAACAGGTACCACACATTCATATAAGACGTAACCATTTAGAAATGCGGCACGTTCGCAGTTTTCCCCTCCTTCTGCTGTGACAACGTGATCCTACCCTTCAACGGTCCCAACGTACCCTCTAAACCCACCTTGACCAATTCACATGTTGGTGCAACCAGTGGTTCCTACGTATCAACCCCTCCAAGACCCAGGCGATCATCATAGGTCACACCACCCGCTCCTTCTGTTTCCATGATTTCTGTCTCACCATTTATGGCCGTCCTATCCACCTCACTCCTACCCTCAAATACCTTGGCCTCACCCTCGACCGCCACCTCACCTGTATTCCCCATCTCCTTACTATCCAAAACAAAGCTCACAACAGACTCTGCCTCCTGAAACTCCTGTCTGGCCAGACATGGGGTCTGCACCCTTCCACCATCCTTCACACCTACAAATCCTTGATCTGCCCCATCCTCTGCTATGCCAGCATAGCTTGGATTTCCGCCCCTCCCCGGTTCTATAAAGCCCTCCAAATCCTCGAACGCCATGCGCTCTGTCTCGCCTTCCGCATCTGCCTTCCGTCCCCCACGTGCATCCTCTATGACCGGCCGGCCGAAGTGGCCGTGCGGTTAAAGGCGCTGCAGTCTGGAACCGCAAGACCGCTACGGTCGCAGGTTCCAATCCTGCCTCGGGCATGGATGTTTGTGATGTACTTAGGTTAGTTAGGTTTAACTAGTTCTAAGTTCTAGGGGACTAATAACCTCAGCAGTTGAGTCCCATGGTGCTCAGAGCCATTTGAGCCATTTTCCTCTATGACCTCATCCCCTTCCCCCACCTTCTCCTTTTCCTTGAACACATCCGCACACTATATATTGTCTGCCGCCTTGATCCCCCTCACCCTCTGGTGTCTCCCATCCTCTTCACCCCCAACCCATTGCCGCGTCTTTACCGCTGTGTCCCACCCTCTCTCCATCTCCACACCCTCCACCTCCTTTCCCAATGCAACTTCCACTATCTACCCCTCCCGGATGATGAGCTTCGCCCTGATATCTACCCTTCCTACCAACTCTAACCCCATCTTCCTGCCTCATCTTCAGGGCTCCCTCTCCTCCCCCTTCCTTCTCCTGAGCGGCTTCCCCCTCCTACTCTGCCCCTCTCTTGTGCTCCCTTTAAGTGTCTCTGCACTCCCTCCTGCCTTGTCTTCCCTCTTCATCCCCTGCCCCACCAGTCTCCTGCCTCTTTGTGTACCTGCTGACGCCCCTACTCTCTTCACCCTGCCGCCTCCCCTGCTGCCCCTTGCTCTCCCCTCCTTTTCCATCCTCTCCGACCTCTTCCTTGCAGGTCCCCCTGGCAGTTTTATACTTCACCGTGTGTGCTCCAAGTGCGTTTTAAGTGTGTTGTTCTGGAGTGTTTTTAATAATGTGGCCGACTTTTAATCTGTGCATGTGCATTCAGTGTCTCCTTTGTGATTTAAGACTCGCCAACTGTGTTTTTTAACTTTATGGTAACTTTTTTAATTGTCCCCCCCATGTACATCCCCCTGTCAGTGTATTTTTACCTCCATTATCTCCCCTTACTCTGTTTTATGTTCCCCTTTTTTATCCCCTTATATATGTAACATTTTATTCTTGTTATAGTTGTCATGTCACTTGGCTGAAGAGCGGCGGATTGTGCCGCTGACAGCCCTCCCCTGCTCATATGGGGCAGGGGAATGAAATCACACTAAAGAAGAAAAAAAAGTGACAATGTGGTGTGCTAGTAGGGGAAATGTGCCAGGTAGGCTGATTGCTATGGCCCTCGTGCCAGAGTAAGGCCCGCGAGCCGAATTCTTGGCCATCCTTGACGTTTGGGGATGGCAGAGCGTGAACTTCGAGACATCTGAAAAACGGCCTACATGGAGTTCTCAAACTGACACCGAGCATCAGATTGATCATCGTTTTCTGGGCTAAGAATATTCTTGGCGAGTGTATGGAGTTGCCGCAAAATATGATTCTTTAAGAGACAACAGACTGAAAGTAAGGAAGGTAAAAAGTTATTAGGGCTTTCGTGGCCACCTGTTGACAAACTACCTGTCGGCTTCTGTCTCGGGTTCTTCAGCGGACGTTTGCTCGATAATTTTTCTGACATTTCGCCTGAAGGAGTCGCTAATATTGCCAAAGCACCACCAGCAATGGAGAGTGAAGCTTTGAGAATACCATCTATTCGTGCAGGCGAAACGTCAGAAAAATTATCAAATGAACACTGGCCGATGAACCCAAGACAGAAGCCAACAGGTAGTTTGTTAAGGAAGGTAAACAAGCCTTCGCATTCCAGTGTGAGAAATGGTAGAGATTGCTCTTACAGTGAAGACTGCAGCATTCAGTTACTGCACAAGATCTTGAATGTGGGACTTCCAACAAAAATTTCCATCAGACTACAGTGCTAGGAATTTAAAATGGTCATCTTCACTGTTTGGGCACCTTGAAGTTATAAATTCCACAATTAAAAAGTTCTTTTTCAGAAACTGAAAGCATTGTGTTTTGTTCCAATTAAGCGTTAATTTGTTCTCTAAAAGCAACATAGTAATGTTACTAACTACCCTATTAGCTAGACCATTTAATTACATTCTGTGACTTTCACAATTACGCTTGTGTCATCTGCAAAGAGAAAAAGTGGAATTATCTGTCATATTTAGTGGCAAATCATTAATATGTATCAAGAAAAGCAACGGACCCAGAACGTAATCCTGTGGTACCCATCTTTTACATGAGTCCAGTCAGATTCAAATCTCTTTCCTTTTTGTTGACATTGGAGGCAACTCTTCAGCTTCCTACTTTGCATATGTGCAGAGAAACATTGTTGAGCTTTTCTCCCAATTCCATATTGTTACGACTTATGCAAAAATATTGCATGGCCCTCTAAATCACATACTTTTGATGAATCGAAGAAAATACCTACTTTATTCAATCTATGGTTTAGCCCTGCTAAACACATAAATAAATAAACTGCATTTTCTGTGGCTTCTGCTTTCCCAAAGCCAAACTAGGTGTCTGTCAACGAACTGTGAGGGTGGTTTGTTAAGTCTGGAAAAAAGAAAAAATTCTGTTTCCTAAACAGATCGCCGGCCGGTGTGGCCGTGCGGTTAAAGGCGCTTCAGTCTGGAACCGCGTGACCGCTACGGTCGCAGGTTCGAATCCTGCCTCGGGCATGGATGTGTGTGATGTCCTTAGGTTTAATTAGTTCTAAGTTCTAGGCGACTGATGACCTCAGAAGTTAAGTCGCATAGTGCTCAGAGCCATTTGAACCTAAACAGATCAACTAACTTCTCGACATATTCTCCTTTGAGGGACATACAACTGGTCCCAGCGAACCTCCAGCTTTTTCATCCCATGAGATCGACAGGAAGTGCAAAATGGCTAAGCAGGGATGGCTAGAGGACAAATGTAAGGATGTAGAAGCCTATCTCACGAGGGGTAAGATAGATACCGCCTACAGGAAAATTAAAGAGACCTTTGGAGATAAGAGAACGACTTGTATGAATATCAAGAGCTCAGATGGAAACCCAGTTCTAAGCAAAGAAGGGAAAGCAGAAAGGTGGAAGGAGTATATAGAGGGTCTATCCAAGGGCGATGTACTTGAGGACAATATTATGGAAATGGAAGAGGATGTAGATGAAGATGAAATGGGAGATATGATACTGCGTGAAGAGTTTGACAGAGCACTGAAAGACCTGAGTCGAAACAAGGCCCCCAGAGTAGACAACATTCCACTGGAACTACTGACGGTCTTGGGAGAGCCAGTCCTGACAAAACTCTACCATCTGGTGAGCAAGATGTATGAAACAGGCGAAATACCCTCAGACTTCAAGAAGAATATAATAATTCCAATCCCAAAGAAAGAAGGTGTTGACAGATGTGAAAATTACCAAACTATCAGTTTAATAAGTCACAGCTGCAAAATACTAACACGAATTCTTTACAGACGAATGGAAAAACTAGTAGAAGCCGACCTCGGGGAAGATCAGTTTGGATTCCGTAGAAACACTGGAACACGTGAGGCAATACTCACCTTACGACTAATCTTAGAAGAAAGATTAAGGAAAGGCAAACCTACGTTTCTAGCATTTGTAGACTTAGAGAAAGCTTTTGACAGTGTTGACTGGAATACTCTCTTTCAAATTCTAAAGGTGGCAGGGGTAAAATACAGGGAGCGAAAGGCTATTTACAATTTGTACAGAAACCAGATGGCAGTTATAAGAATCGAGGGACATGAAAGGGAAGCAGTGGTTGGGAAGGGAGTAAGACAGGGTTGTAGCCTCTCCCCGATGTTGTTCAATCTGTATATTGAGCAAGCAGTAAAGGAAACAAAAGACAAATTTGGAGTAGGTATTAAAATTCATGGAGAAGAAATAAAAACTTTGAGGTTCGCCAATGACATTGTAATTCTGTCAGAGACTGCAAAGGACTTGGAAGAGCAGTTGAATGGAATGGACAGTGTCTTGAAAGGAGGATATAAGATGAACATCAACAAAGGCAAATCAAGGATAATGGAATGTAATCTAATTAAGTCGGGTGATGCTGAGGGAATTAGATTAGGAAATGAGACACTTAAAGTAGTAAAGGAGTTTTGCTATTTGGGGAGCAAGATAACTGATGATGGTCGAAGTAGAGAGGATATAAAATGTAGACTGGCAATGGCAAGGAAAGCGTTTCTGAAGAAGAGAAATTCGTTAACATAGAGTATAGATTTAAGTGTCAGGAAGTCATTTCTGAAAGTATTTGTATGGAGTGTAGCCATGTATGGAAGTGAAACATGGACGATAAATAGTTTGGACAAGAAGAGAATAGAAGCTTTCGAAATGTGGTGCTACAGAAGAATGCTGAAGATTAGATGGGTAGATCACATAACTAATGAGGAAGTATTGTATAGGATTGAGGAGAAGAGAAGTTTGTGGCACAACTTGACCAGAGGAAGGGATCGGTTGGTAGGACATGTTCTGAGGCATCAAGGGATCACCAATTTAGTATTGGAGGGCAGCGTGGAGGGTAAAAATCGTAGAGGGAGACCAAGAGATGAATACACTAAGCAGATTCAGAAGGATGTAGGTTGCAGTAGGTACTGGGAGATGAAAAAGCTTGCACAGGATAGAGTAGCATGGAGAGCTGCATCAAACCAGTCTAAGGACTGAAGACCACAACAACAACAACAACAACAACGAGAAAAATAGGTACTGTCACACTCTCCAAAATATTCCGTTGACTGCAACTATTACTTCCTCATTCGATGAAAATTTCTTCCCATCAAAATAAAGTTTGAAGAAGGGGAACAGGAAGATTTCATTTGAGCTTAAGTTTTGTGAATAGGGTGGATGAGGAACCACTTCAAACCCCAGTTCATGCGTTTTCGCCATTGTTATCGCTGACGAGTGCGTGCAAGCCTTTTTATTTTTTTCAGCCAGGGCAAGTTTCAAACTATCCAACAATGAGGCATAATAGGGTCCAGTTATCTATGAGACTTATTCATTGGGAATCGCAAAAATTCAGTGGTATCTCATTAACAGCTAAGAAAATGGTCTTGCCTTCTTCAGAGCACTTTCACCAGCCTTTGTCCATTGTTTTCACTGCTGGTTTGACTCCAGTGTATAACGATGGATCCAGGTTTCATGAACAGTTACAAACTGGTACAAAAAGTCTTGCGGATTGCAATTAAACATCACAAGACATTGTGTTGAAATGCTGTGCCGGATGCGCTTTTGGTCGGCTGTGAGCAGTTGTGGAACCCACTTCGCACACGGCTTTTTCATAGCCAGTTCCCCAGGTAGACTATTATGGATTGGTTCTGTTGAGTGCTTACAGTCCCAACTCATGAATTTTTATTCGGCGGTCTTGCATTATCATATCATGGATTTTGTCAATGGTTTCCTTTGCGCTGACCTCAATTAGACGGCGAAAGCGCGCTTCGTCTTCGATGCTTGTCCAACCATGTTTAAATTCATTAATGATCTTCAAAGATAGTGCGAAGTCTGCGTAAACTTCATCCAATTCTGTTTTGATTTGTGTGGCAGCCCAACCCTTCGAATGAAAATGTTTAACAGCAACACGAAACTCGGTTTTCTCCATTTTCATCGCACTCGCAGTCGACACACTGACGAATTCAAACGGCTGTCAACAATGAACTTATGCTGTACATTATTGAAACCGTTTATACGATCCTTGGATAATAAAGCTTACCAATCACGAAGGCGCAACAAAAAGGTTTCATTCTTTCGTGGAAATCTACCAGACTTATCAAACCACCCTTGTATGTGTACTGTAATGTGCCACTTGTCTCTTACGTAAACCCTTTCTCAAATATTTGACGAAAACAGTATCAGCAAAGAAACTGTGTGTCAACTGTCATCATTACTTCTTCCCTCCGTTTAACGAATTGGTTTCACATTAGGGAATTTCAATTAGTGAAGCAGCTGACCACACCAAAAAGACACGCTGCACAAGTGATTGGATACAAGTCTAAGATGTGGTGCACTGATTTTTATAATCTCCATGGGAATCTTTAGACTTTGGTGACTCAATACTCTAATTTCATATTTGCTAGTTCGCTGTAGCTGCATGTGATACAGTTGTCACGGAACTCTAGCCTTTAAGAGTTCTGCAAATTTGACTGTTCCAATAAAATATAGATTTAGCTGCAGACTACTGACAGGAACTGATTATTAAATATTTTACACAATTCTAGTGGATCACTAGCACTTTTAGTCTCACACAAAAGTAGTGTGATATGTTGAGCACCCACGTCCTGACCTGGTACCTTTTTCACAGCTGTCCATAAAGTTTTAATTTTGCCCTGAAGAGCTTTCTTTTCTCTTGGTGTAATAATGCATTGTTTGAGCCCGTCTGATGACATTCTTCAGTTGTTTGCAGTATGGTCTATAGTGAAATTCTTTTAGCTAGGCTGCGACGGTGGTTTGTATTATGATATATCTTTCGTTTCCTCGTACTTAATATTCTAATGCTGCAATTTATCCAGAGTCGTTGGTTATTACAACTGCATAACAAATGTGTGTGAAACATACACCTCAACCATCGTTACGTTCTGTGCCGTAGTTGAACTTGACAAAATAATGGTGCCCACGTGTTGTCCATTTTAGGTTTTCGTCCTTCTTCTTAAAGTTTGTGACATTGCAGTCACATATCGCTGAGCGATATTTGATTATTTCTCTTCTCATTTCTTGGTTGTTTTTGAGGAGAGTGCAAGGAAATAGCCAAAGGGAGGGGGTTCCAGACCCCCCTCCCCCCCCCTCCCTATCAACCAAATGAAACTACACACTGCCTAGATGCCCCGTAGTGAAATTGAAAGGTATTTTTATTTTCAATCATACGACAAAATGAGATATGCACCATTGATAGTCAACAAGCCCATCGATCTTTCAGTTCTTACTTGTAGTTGAATTTAATGTAACATGTGCTGGCATTTATTGTTTTTGCGCTGTGTGCTATGATAATTTCTAATTATCGATTATTTTGTAATAAGAAAGAGGAAAAAACCGATTTTGACTGGTACATCATCGTTACGGTGAGTGAAAAATTTGTACGCAGTACTATAAGACCCTAATTGTTAGCACTGGAGTCTTAATTTGGAGACTGTTAGAAGTTTGGAGTTGCAATATTTCAGTATTTCACATGGCAGCATAACGGTGAGCATCATTAGAAACAACATTACATTAAAATCAGCACGTCAAAATAGCTCTGGCTTTGCCTGTGTCGCCCAAAAATCGCGTCGATCAACAAATTATCACCCAAAGGGTGCTGGTTGTATTTCTTTTAAGAAATGCTCAAAATTCTATTATTGGTAGCAAAATATCGTCCAATGTACTCACGTGGGTAGTACTCAGTTATGAAAACCAGTTCCGATTCGAAGCGATGGGGAAGGGGTTTCCACAGAGTGAAAGGGGTATGTGATGACAGCACGTTCAGTATTTCGTTCGTTTCTAAAAGATTTTTTCAGTGGGCTGCTTGAATTCGTCAGAGTCGACAGCGCTCTGTGTCTCCCCCTCCCCCCCCTCCTCTCCCTTTCGCCCAAAATCTAATTAGCCCTCGTAATACTATAATAACTAAGCCTGTTCTTCCATGCAAATTAAATCTTAAAATATGCATGCTTTCATGCACTCTCAAATGATTAAACATGGACAGTTAAAGGAACAACGTGGAGTATCAGAATTCCATCTGATATTTTGTTATATTTTTTTAAAAATGTACGACAACTAGTTTTCCAAATTCTCCACCCATTGGGCTCGCCCTACGCATTGAGGTGCTGAGCTGAGTTCAGGCGAATCTATGGATTCGAGAGACGAGTTATTCAAATCCATCCGCCGACAACCTCGACAATGGTTTTCTATGGCTTCTTTCCCATTTTCAGTTTAGACAAAGACTGTGATTGGCCTCTTAGTATGAGCCACAGCCAATTCCTTCCGAAATCCTTTCTTCCCTGAGAGAATCCAGTTCTCTTAAAGATCCAGCCTCCCTGCTTAAATGAAAATAGGTGTATTAAAGATAAGCTAAACGTCTCTTTGGAATCTCCCGACACCCAAAGTCATACAATAACTAAATAATAATGTACATTAACCTTATTTAGGCTCTTGCTTTTATGTGCCGATAGATTTTGTAATGCAGAAAATTATGTTTCTACAATGCAAGAAGTGACAGATGTATACTTAAATAAGGAAATTTGGGATGATATAAGGCTGAATAATTCCAGAGTCCTTGAGTTTTCGCCACCAGAAATTATTCTAGTTTCCCTGTCCAACGAAACGCTATCAGATCTGTTTATTGCAACAGCTCTGTCGGTAAAAATGACGGTGTTCCAAACAATCAGCACTCATCCTTTCCTGACCACTTACTTGCTCGAATGCAAAGTGAAAAAAGAAGAGTGAAAATGACGTTGGAGCATGACTGCCTTTTAGTGGTTTTCGAAAACACAGCACTCCTAAGTAACGAGATTACATCCTGTTTGGTGAAACCTCTGAGATCATTATCGAATAAATTTGTTTACTGTTCGTTATGGAAACTTCTTATTTTATGGACTATTTAGACTCGTCTTCTGCCTGGAATCTCATTGACTGTAGTAGAATTGTGTTCAGTGATGGTTCCCACTTCGAATTTTGCTCCGATTACCGGCGAAGACGTATCTGGAGACGCCCTGGATAGCATTGGGATTCCAACCTGACGGTGGCCCGGTGGCCTGAAAACGAGAACGATTCCTTTCCATAGTAGGACCATTTGGTTGTCATTCATGGCACTTCTACAGCACAGCGGTAGGTCGACGATATTTTACGCCCCGATTTGTTTCCCTTCATAAAAAGCCATCCTGGGCTTATATTTAAACAAGATAATGCCCGCCCACACACAGCGAGAGTTCCTTCTTTTTGTCGTCGTGCTTGCCAAACCCTACATTGGCCAGCAAGGTCGCCGGATTTCTCCCCAATTGAGAACCTTTCGAGCACTTTGGGCAGGACCCTCCAAAGTTCTAACGCATCAGTTGGGCAGAATTTGGTACAATATCCCTCAGGAAGACATCCAACAACTCTGTCAATCAATGCGAAGACGAATATCTGCTTGCATAAGGGCCATAGGTGGAGCAACTTGTTAGTGACTTGTCCCAATTTGTAAAGCTCGTTCTTTTGAATAAATCATCCAGTTTTTCTGAAATTGTAATCGTTTGTTTGTCTGTCCACGTACATCACATCAACCGATTTCAGTCCCATTCAGATAATTTCTTCGTGGTGCGTCCTTTTTTTGCCTCAGAGTGTATTTTAGCTAACTTGGTTAACTCGGTCTATAGTTTGCCCGTTGCCGTGATATAAAGAGAATTGATACTGTGTACAAGACGTTCTAATAACGATTTGAGTGACTGAACTACACTACTGCCCATTAAAATTGCCACACCAAGAAGAAATGCAGATGATAAACGGGTATTCATTGGACAAATATATTATACTAGAACTGACATGTCACTACATTTTCACGCAATTTGGGTGCATAGACCCTGAGAAATCAGTACCCAGAACAACCACCTCTGGCCGTAATAACGGCCTTGATACGCCTGGGCATTGAGTCAAACACAGCTTGGATGGAGTGTACAGTACAGCTGCCCATACAGCTTCAACATGATACCACACTTCATCAAGAGTAGTGACTGGCATATTGTGACGAACCAGTTGCTCGGCCACCATTGACCAGACGTTTTCAATTGGTGAGAGATCTGGAGAATGTGCTGGCCAGGGCAGCAGCCGAACACTTTCTGAATCCAGAAAGGACCGTACAGGACCTGCAACATGCTGTCGTGCATTATCCTGCTGAAATGTAGGGTTTCGCATGGATCGAATGAAGGGTAGAGCGCCGGCCAGTGTGGCCGAGCGGTTCTAGGCGCTTCAGTCTGGAACCGCGCGACCACTGCAGCCGCAGGTTCGAATCCTGCCTCGGGCATGGATGTGTGTGACGTCCTTAGGTTAGTAGGGTTTAAGTAGTTCTAAGTTCTAGGGGACTGATGACCTAAGATGTTATGTCCTATAGTGCTCAGAGCCATTTTTGAAGGGTAGAGCTACGGGTCGTAACATATCTGAAATGTAACGTCCACTGTGCAAAGTGCCGTCAATGCGAACAAGAGGTGACTGAGACGTGTAACCAATGTCACCCCATACCATCGCGCCGGGTGATACGCCAGTATGGCGATGACGAATGCACGCTTCCAATGTGCGTCCACCGCGATGCCGCCAAACACGGATCCGACCATCATGATGCTGTAAACAGGACCTGGATTCATCCGAAAAAATGACGTTTTGCCATTCGTGCACCCAGGTTCGTCGTTGAGTACACCATCGCAGGCGCTTCTGTCTATGATGCAGTGTCAAGGGTAACCGCAGCTATGGTCTTCGAGCTGATAGTCCATGCTGCTCCAAACGTCGTCGAACTGTTCGTGAAGATAGTTATGGTCTTGCAAACGTCCCCATCTGTTGACTCAGGGATCGATCCGTTACAGCCATGCGGGTAAGATGCCCGTCATCTCGACTGCTAGTGATACGAGGCCGTTGGGATCCAGCACGGCGTTCCGTATTACCCTCCGGAACCCACCGGTTACATAGTATGCTAACAGTCATTGGATCTCGACCAACGCGAGCAGCAATGTCGCGATAAAATAAACCGCAATCGTGATAGGCTACAATCCGACCTTTATCAAAGTCGGAAACGTGATGGTAGGTATGTCTCCTCCTTACACGAGGCATCACAACAACGTTTTACCAGGCAACGCCGGTCAACTGCTGTTTGTGTATGAGAAATCGGTTGGAAACTTTCCTCATGTCAGCACGTTGCAGGTGTCGCCACCGGCGCCAACCTTGTGTGAATGCTCTGAAAAGCTAATCACTTGCATATCACAGCATCTTCTTCCTGTCGGTTAAATTTCGCGTCTGTAGCCCCGTCATCTTCGTGGTGTAGCAATTTTAATGGCCAATAGTGTATGTATTAAATATTTCTTTCGTCCATTTTAAAATATTCAAAATAATTATTTTTACTCATATTCTTTTGTTTGATAGTTTTTATTCATTTCTAGATGTTGTATTATTATCTCCAAACTGTAATGGTTTTCAGTTGTAGAAACGAAAATATAAAAATTATTTTTTTCGTTACTTTTGTAGCCGTACATGCTTTTATTTGGGGAATGGTTATTTATTTCTCGGGCAGGCTCTGTTTAATTTTAATGTTGTTTTGCATGAGACCTGGACAATACATGTGCTTCAGTGATGTTTACAGTGGAAGGCGGCTACCGATCGTCATTTGGTACTACGTATCTGTGAAACGGTTCAAATGGCTCTGAGCACTATGGGACTTAACATCTGAGGTCATCAGTCCCCTAGAACTTAAACCTAACTAACCTAAGGACTTCACACACATCCATGATCGAGGCAGGATTCGAACTTGCGACCGTAGCAGTCGCGCGGTTCCAGACTGAAGCGCCTAGAACCGCTCGGCCACCGCGGTCGGCACGTATCAGTACATAGAGACGATTCACTTGTGGAATGGCGCTATAACACCTCTTCAGGTTTTACAAGGGCTGCCCACAAAGTAATTCACCGCATTTTTTTTTCTCAGCCGAAAACAATGTTACAAATGCGAAACGTTACGTATGTATTATTTGAAGTCTCCTGAGCGAGCGCACCAAGTTTGCGTCACTTCCGACAGACAGCGTAGCTGCAGGACAGTTCCCAAATGGCGTCTGTAAGTGACGTACGTTACAAGCAACGCGCCGTCACAGAATTTCGCACTGCAGAGAAGGAAACTGTGGGGAATATCGACAAACGTTTGTGCAAGGTCTATGGAGCATCTGCTGTCGACAGAAGTACAGAACGTCGCTGGGCACAGAGAGTGAGATTATCAAAAGGCAGTTCGGCGGAGCTCCCCGATTTGCAGCGGTCGGGGAGGCCATCCACGGTTGTCACACCTGACACACCTGAACTACCACCCTGGGACTTAACACTTGTTTGGGCCATTACAGGATGCATTTCGTGGAAGAGGACGATGAGGAGGGGAGTCACACAGTGAAGCACTGGCTCCGCCACCGGGACAAGTATTGGCACCGACAGGACATGCACGCCCTTGTTTCACACTGGAGGAAGGCCATAGAACGGGATGGATATTACGTGGAAAAATAAGGTGTGTAGATAAAACACCATTCTTTCGTGTGTTTAATTCTCATTATGTTCAATAAAGAATTGCTGAAGAAAAAAATGCGATGCATTTCTTTCTTGGCAACCCTCGCACTACAAGAACGATGTTCTACTGTGAATTATCTTATTCATAATATCCTTGGAACAGTGAGTCCAACCGTCACGACTCTAATGTATTTGTAAATAAACTTCATATAAACGGCAACATATGTTGTACATCATAGAGGAGTTTAGTAGTATTGAAGACTATATATTAATTCGTTGGCAATAGAGTGAAGTTATCATACTACCAAATAAAGGAATATTTAACTGCGGATTTTAAAAAAAAGTTGTTTCCAAAATAAATGAAGATGATGAGCCTTTTTAAGATCTTCTTTAAGTCAGGCTCCCTCCTTCCTTTTACAAAATCCTGGCTACATCCTTGGAGAGTACAGAGCACTGCAAGTCCCTAAAGTATAATTGTACACGACGAATTCATCTCCCCGTACGAAGATCTAAGAATGTGTCACCACGGCGCCGCTCTGCCACTGTGAGAAAATTCGTTGCCTTACCCACAAGATCTGGTTATTCAATCAAATGTGTCTTGCTAGCCAACATGCTTAGGTGCAAAGGGTTTGACCAACCAGTGGAACATGGCTAACAGCCAATACCAACCTCTTGCATATTAAGATAGCCGGCCGGGTTGGCCGAGCGTTTCTAGGCGCTACAGTCTGGAACCGCGCAACCGCTACGGTCGCAGGTTCGAATCCTGCCTCAGGCATGTATGCGTGTAATGTCCTTAGGTTAGTTAGGTTTAAGTAGTTCTAAGTTCTAGGGGACTGATGACCTTAGAAGTTAAGTCCCATAGTGCTCAGAGCCATTTGAACCATTTTTGGATATTAAGATACGTTGTGTAAGCCAAGAGTGCGAAGTTTTTGCGTGATTCCCTTGTATTCATGCATATAAAGCGAAATTCTCGCTCGTATCTGTGTCAATGACTGGGAATCCTCCCCTCCATGTACTTTTTCGAAAAGTGTGGAGTTTTGCCGTCGTGCCAAGGAGGGACAGAGACTTGCGGTTCAGCCCCCCCCCCCCTCCCACACACACACTACAGACAGAGAGAGAAAGAGAGAGAGAGAGACTTCCGGTCCAGGCCCAATTGGTTCACACGTTTCGCAAGTTTTAAGTAAGTGTCGCATTTTGCTATTGCGTTATGAATTTTCTGAACAACTCACAATTTGCAAGATTTGCTACACAACTTGTGATGCCTGATTGTTATTTTTTGAACTGTTTAATGGCTTTTGGGTATCACTTATACAGCCAGTCTCAGACTATAAAAAACAACAATGCTAATTGTATTGTTACGCAGTTCTTGGCCTTGTTTACATTGTTTGAGCAAGCTGCGCAAATTAGAAAAGCTTGCAGCGTTTCCCAACCAGTCTTCCTCGTAGATGACATATTCGTGGGAAATTCAACACTAAATTGAGCTTCTAGAGAGCTTTATGTTTCAGTATTCTAGGTGACTTTTTGCCCAGAGCGCCGGAGTAGTTTCTCAGTCAACTTTACAAGACTATATTCATTTGTGTAATGATATGTAACACCTACAGCCGTCGTTACCATGATATTTATTATGCGGCTACCAGTTTCGGTGGTTCAGTACGTCTTTAGGCCTTAACCTCTTATCAGAAGGATGGACATACAAAAACTTTATATTTATTTCGTTGGAAACTGATTCTCTGCCATTTTAATTTGGTGTGTGTATAGGTTCAAATGGTTCAAATGGCTCTGAGCACTATGGGATTTAACTACTGAGGTCATCAGTCCCGTAGAACTTAGAACTACTTAAACCTAACTAACCTAAGGACATCACAACATCCATCCCCAAGGCAGGATTCTAACCTCCGACCGTAGCGGTCGCGCGATTCTGGACTGTAGCGCCTAGAACCGCTCGGCCACTCCGGCCGGCTGTGTGTCTAGGTCTTACAGTAAATAAATGACGTATTAAACTCAGACTTGATTTGAATTTCCGAACCAAACTATTGCCTACAACTGATCTACATTTACATACATACGCAACCTACCGTACGGTGCGTGGTGGAGGTTTCCTTGTACCACTACTAGTCATTTCTTTTCCTGTTCCACTCACAAATGGAGCGAGCAAACACAACTGCCCAGATGCCTCCCCGTGAGCCCTAGTTTCTCGTGTCTTATCTTTGTGGCCCTTACACGAAATGTGCGTTGGCGGCCGTACACTTCAAATGCCAGATCTCTCAGTTTTCTCAATATTGTTATTCGAAAATAACATCGTCTTTCTTCCAAGATTCCCTTTTGAGCTCCCAAACGGTCTCTGTAACACCTGCGCGTTGTTCTAACCTACTGGTAACAACTCCAGCAGCCAGACTCTGAACTGTTTCATTGTCGTCCTTTAATCTGACTTGGTATGGAACCCAAACACTCGAACAGCGCTCAACAATAGGTCGCACTAACGTCTTATATGCGTTGTCCTTTACACATGAACCACACGCTCCTAGAATTCTCCGAATGAGCCGATGTTGATCATTCGCCTTCCTACCACAAAAATCACATGCTCTTTCCATTTCATATCACTTTGCAAAGTTACGCCCAGATCTTTAAACGACGCGACTGTGTCAAGCAGGACACTACTAATGCTGAATCCAAACATTATACATTTGTTTTTCCTATTCATCCTCATTAACTTACATTTTTTCTACATTTAAAACTAGCTGCGACTCATCACACCAACAAGAAATTTTGTTTAATTCATATTGTCTCGTGCTACAGTCACTCAACTTCGACACCTTTCCGTACACAACAGCGTCATCAATAAACAATCGTGAGTGCTGCCCAGTCTGCCCGCCAGATCTTTCATGTATATAGAAAATAACAGCGGTTTTATCACACTTCCCTGGGGCGCTCCTGAAAATGTCCTTGTCTCTCATGAATACCCGCCATTGAGGAAAACATTCTGGGTTCTATCACTGAAGAAGTCTTCGAGCCACTCATATATCTGGGAACATATTCCATACACTCGTATCTTCGTCAACAGTCTGCAGTTGAGCACCGTGTCAAATGCTTTCCAGAAACATAGAAATATGGAATCTGCCTGTTGCCCTTCATCCATAGTTTGCCATATATCGTGCGAGAAAAGTACAAGCTCAGTTTCATATGAGCGATGTTTTCTAACCATGCTGATTATCGCTTTCAAGAAAATTTATTACATTCCAACTGAAAATATGTCCAATGATTCTGCAGCATACCAATGTTAGGGCTGTTGACATGTAATTTTGTGGGTTCGTTGTTTTAACTGTCATACTTACAGGAGTCACCAGCTTGGAATTAGTAGAGGGGCAAGGATGACACAAGCACAATTTGTCAGTGTGGGTTGCCTACATCAGAGGCAACTATGCACTCATGGGCAAACCGATTTTTCTCTTTTGGTTGGCAGGTCGTTAACCTATTGTTCTGCTACGAGGATTAAGACCCCCTGTGGATAATCCTTCCTTTTGATTGACAGCTCCTTAACCTATTGTCCTCCATCCCCCTATTCCCCTTCTCCTCCCAACCCCTCAGGAAACTCCAGCCCTTCTCCTCACTGATACAGGTACACTTTCAGGCCTGAATTATTCAAATAGCCCCCTCTCACTCTATCAATTTGATTCACTACTTAATTAAACTGACTGATTAAGTATCCCCTCCTCCTCTGATAAACCCACCCACCCTACCCTCCCTTCTCCCTCTCCCTTACCTGGAAATTGGTGGCTCTGTGGTGGAGAGGAAGGATCTCACGACAATAAATTCAATTACTTAGCAGTGGATATAGTGATTATTTATAAAAAAAATTCAGTTTGCAGGGGCTGCATCTCTCTTGCTCTATCATCCTCTGCTGTTTCGGAAGATGCAGGTCTTGTAAAATACATCGAAAAGAAGTAATTAAATTGATCGCTTGTTTTATCCCGATCGTGCAAGGAATGCCGCCATGAAACACCCATCACACGTAATTGCAGTGCTAAAAATCTCTCGATCGCGAAGCATGCACCGTCCACTGGCCCACACAGAACGCAACCCACACAGGCTGCCTGGAGTCGGTCGGAGTGTACCAGCCGGCCCCACCAAGCGATTTGTCCATCAGTGTCCAAGAGGTAGCTGCTTGGGCCCTCGCACTGACAAACTGTGTTTCACGCCAATCCCCGAAAAACCCACCTCTCTCTGTAACGTGCCACTGCCAGGTCTGCACACGCCGTCGGTCGTGATTGGACCGAACCACAAACAAAGTAACGTTTACCCAGTAAACCTCTAAGGAATACCGGTGAACAACTGAGACGCCTTCCTTCCAGAGCAACTGCCTGACTGAGAATTGATCCAGAAATGTTACTGAAGTTAATAAATAATTAATTCCCAGTCACCTGATCCTGATGTAGGGGATATAATACTGATGCGGTAGCTATTTCACACGCGCCAGTTGACGATGTCACAAAGCTAGTAGCATGCTAACTCGAAATACACTTTATAAAAAAAATCGTTGCATACAATGTCAGAGAGTTGTAGTTTGCTTTGCTGCTGACATAGGAACTAGCACACGATATTTCATTCTGCCAGGGCTCTAAACTGTCCGAGCCTTCCTAGAGCACTTTACTTGTGATGCATTTCGCGAACTGCTTCAGGAGTTACTAAATCTGGTGCTGTCCTGAAGGCGACTCAATGAAAACTGGATATTAGTCCACTATTTACACGTCCAGGGGGAGCCGCGAGCAAATTCGTCATAAGCTGGAAGCTGTCTCGGCCTCTTTGAACTGATGTACAAAGGATGGGCCAGACCCAGCCTGGAACAAAGTTGTTTGCTGAAATACTGTTTCCGGGCCTAACCTGCTCGCTTGCTGCTAAGGTTTCTACGGTCCTCTCCGGACTCACAAGAATATTGGGACTACAGTTAAATGTTACGATTGCTGCTGTAATCTGACACTGATCGATGGACTGGAAATGTCTCTTCTTGACGGCTGTGATTCTGGGACGAATCTCACGTTGAAATTTCAATATCTACAGCGCACATAATTTTCCACTTAAAATATCTCTCATACCCTAATGTCTATCGATGTGCTGTATGTATACCTTTGTCACGATAGGAGACACGGTCATTTTTCTGGAAATTCGAGAACATAAGCCATAGTAACTGAAAAAATTATGATATTCCCACACTCACATCGGCTGTATGTCCCGATTCTCCTCAGTTCTGGGAAATTATTCGACGTTTAAGTCTTCCAGTCAGCACTTCTAGAGTGCACGTCATTTATGTTGGCGGCCGAGTTTAGGTGCGCATCAGACGTCACAAAACACAGTCAGCCAATGAACAGAGAACGACGTTGCCAGATCTCGACTGCAATGCAGAGCACAGACGAGTGTCTTCAGTTTTAGAAACGTTCTGTCATAAATAAAGTAATAGAACAAAAGCAATGTCTTGATAGCAGACTTTCCTTTATAGAAAGTTTGGAAAAAGCTTTCTTTATACCAATTGCTTCATATTCTATTAATTAATTAATTAAACCAAACAAGCAATAAGCCTCCTAATTCAGGCGATAGCAAGGAAATGTGTTTGTATCAATCTCACGAACCGTTTTTCGCAATAAAGAACAGTGGTAATTGTTTATTTCCTATTGTACTTCGACGAAGCATGAGTAATTTATAGTCATGCCAACAGTGTTTGTCAGTATTTTGCGTGACATGTTCAAGTCCTCATGGAGTTATATTTGCAAAAGAGCTGTGGTAGTGTAACGGTTAAGGTGTTGGGCTAGCAAATGAAAGGTTATGAGTTCAAAACTTGTATAGTGCTAAATATTTTCTTTATTTAAAAACAATATCGAAGTGTCTTACTTCACGAATTTTATTCGTTTGAATGCATTTTTTTGAAATTTCTAGTGCATTGTCTCTTCATTAACCCTTTCGCTGCTGCAGACACGTGCTCCCCGCATTCCGCGCTGTGCGCGATATTGTCATCACTGCACTGCTCGCCTGTGCAGACACATGGTGTTCCCACTGCTTTGACACTCTTATCATTCGATATCACAAAAACTATTTGGACAGAAAATTTGATTTTTACACATCTTCTTGACTGATACCTTCCCCCCATAAATGACTTAATTTAGTTTCGATGTTCAACGCACTTATTGTGCAGCATTAAATGTAGTAAACCATTGCACGAAATTTTGAAGAGTTTGCAGAGGTAAAAGTCCATAGCGTATGCTTTCCATATGGTCGATTTTAATTGCCACGATGTGGAGGATGAAATGTGGACAAGATACCTAAATTTCATATAAAATTTACGGTATAACAATACCTCATTTAAGTAATATTGAGAAATATTCCGTCTTTCGCGACTGTAATAAAAGTTTTATTTACACCGGGCGCGAATGATAAGAGTGTCAAAGCAGTCGGAACACCATGTGTCTGCACAGGCGAGCAGTGCAGTGACAAAATCGCGCACAACGCGAAATGCAGGGAGCACGTCTTTGTAGCAGCGAAAGGGTTAACGCGGCCGTGGTGGCTTTACTTCATGAACTGCGCGCTCCCCCCTAAACGTAAACTTGCGAACTATGCTATACTATGGCGCTCCTTCTCTTGACGCGTGCGTCGTGTGCAACTGGCAACGCAGCAACCTCCCGCATCTGGGCGGGCATGCGCGAGCCGCCAAGATAAAAGAATTGAACTATAGTAGGTGCTGCATCTTGCCAAGACTCTCTCAAACAAGTGCTGTAAAAGCGCAGGCATTCAGAACTATGTGATAATCAACAGCGCATCCACGGGGTGAAAGACATTACCGATACCGGTTGGTGTACTGTAATCTACGCCGGAGTAGATAGTGCAACAAGGAGAAAGCGAGGATACACTTACGAGTGCCGAGTGCCGCTGAGTGGACGTTTTGTTACAGACATATTGCCCATCTTTTTTGTTCACTATAGCAGATGCAGCTGAACCCTTGCATTGCTATGTTGTGCAGCTGTTTACGAAATGAATCTATTACTCCTTAGGTTCAGCTATACTCCTCAATGCGTTGAAATCAAAATTCACCACGTCAAATCATTCTGCCATGGGCTCTAAGCTGCCCGAGCCTTCCTAGAGCACTTTACTTGTGATGCATTTCGCGAATATGTCAGAAAAAACCACGGCACCTTTACGTTCAAGCAGCAGCGTAACATTTCTGTCTATCATTTATAGGTGTATAACAAATTATAATACGTCTACACTTGCACCAGCTGGGTGTCGTTTCCGAACTACAAAAAAGCCTTGCGCCATCACATATTTGACAATGAACAAAGGATGTAATTACAATTTTAAAAAAGTCCTATAGTCTTTTGGTGTATCGATTTCACCACTCACACGAAAGCTTTCCGTATTTTTGTTTCCTGTAAATACAGCCAATACACAACGGCGCCTTATATATACTCAGACCGGAAAGTCGGAGTTTGTATCAATGCATTCCATGCATATCTACCATAGATCTACCTACCATTACCCAGATCATACAAATTTCCCGTGACTAAGATATCATTGCGAGTGCAATATAAACCAGAGCACGTCCATTCAGGGTTAATTTTCAGGGATGAAGTGTAGGGGCGGAGAAAACGTAGAACTGTTGTAGTCTAAGCACATTTTTAAGTTTCTGCATCTCCTTAACACTTTGGAGCAGGAGGTGGATCACCACGAGGGATCTGTTGTTGCAGCTAAAAAAATTGAGTTTGTTACGAAAAACCAAAAATTCATTTTTCGGTAAAACAATGGAGAATTTGAGGGAACGACGTGAAATTTTGATTAGAACCGAATGGGATGGGTGTTATAGCGTAAGAAAATGCATTGCGAGGCCAAATTGTAAGCGGCCCATCATATTCAATGATAACTTTGTTGCTGTGGAGTTAGCGAAGACTGCAGTAGAGTTTATGAAACGTATTTATGTGGGGATGTGCATGCTAGACCTATCCAAACTCCACATCTACTGTTTTCATTATGAGTTTGTGAAATGTCATTTTGCAGATCCTCTGTTACTTTACATGGATGCAGATAGCGTCATTTAATGGGCGTAAAAATGAGATTCACGTGAAATAATGAAGTACCACGGTAATTAATTCTACACATCCTCACAGACGGCCGATAATCCTTCCGGTATTGTTCCAGAGAACAAGAAGGTTATCGGCCTTATGAAGGACGAGGCGAACGGATTGCCGATTGTGGAGTTTATAGGTCTGCGATCAAAAATGCATGCCTATCGCACATTGGAAAGTGCTACCCAGAAGCGGGCTAAGGATGTGCGTCGTATGGCATCGAGAGCCTTATGTGTCGAAGACTATTTGTAGTGCCTGTACAGCAGCGTTTAGGGTGCTGCACTGCATCCGCCGCATATGGTACGGTGGACTAGAATTTGACCGAGAGGACACAAGGTGTATATATGCACACCGTTTGTGTGAAAGGAAAAAAGTTTAAAATAAGTTGAAAAGCATAAACAGAAAAAAGATGTTTGTATATTTATTTATTAATACGTTATGTACGCACCATGTGCATCTTGTAAATAGAATAGTTTTTAAGTTTTTCATCTGCCACTAGCCTTCCAAGTCAGAGTAGTTTTTAAATATATATATATATATATATATATATATATATATATATATATATATATGTGTGTGTGTGTGTGTGTGTGTGTGTGTGTGTGTGTGTGTGTGTGTGTGTGTGTGTGTGTGTATGTATGTATGTATATATGTATATATAGCTCACAGTCCATGAAAATTAGTATTATTGTAAAAACCTTCGCTATTGGGGCTGTGGAATATGATTTCTAAGTGTACACAGTCCATTAGAATTATTGTAAAAGCAATGCTACTGGGACTGTGGAATTTAGTTGTAGTAAAAGTATCTCCGCATTAGTTTTTAGCGAAGATTTATAAAAAATTGTTAACCTTCTCATCCAGTGCTACTTGAAAAAATTGTAAAAAATATTCTTGACCAGTGTTACTGTTGTAGCGTGTAGCGTGTATCTCTGCAGTGGAGTAGCAGAGTCAAATTGTACGCCAGGAACTATATTGTATTCTCGAGAACTGAACTATAATCTCAAGAAGTGAATTGTATTTGTGTGAACTAAATACACGAAAAAATTCGTTACCAAACGTCTTTGTTGTTATTTATAAAAGAAAATCTATCCCATTTTGCATTATGTATGTGTACATAAGGACTGTGCAGGTCACAAATGACATTAGTTTTTCTGAAGATGAATGCTATGAAGGCGGTGAAGTTTAAGATGGAAGATAATAAAATATATAGAATGGTTACATGGAATTACGCCTATCGTGCAGCACAAATTGGGTTATGGGAGCAGCGGGCACGTGACATTGTCCGCTTCCAAAGACACATAGCAATATATCTAAAATTATATCTAGGAAAACCACAGACATCTGAACAAACCGGTGTACTATCAAAGCGTGAAAAAGATGGGAAAAAAAGCGCACAGAGATTCTGAGGTAAAAATTCATTCATTTCTCAAAGTAATTTTACATATTTATAGGCAGACAGACTGTTTTCACACATTTTCTTCTTCCGAAGTCGACGAAGAGCAGGACATCCGTAGAATTCCAGTCTTGAATAGCAACAAACATGAAAATTCGATTCATCCATGAGATTTACTCCTTCTTCACGTAGATGATGGTCGAATAATCGAAGCGACGTCACCATGTCTTTATAAGGCATGCTGCGATCATCTCAGTGAATTCCGTGGTAGAAACGTGTTAACCACTTGGCAGTCTTCCGTATTTTAGCGCACATCTCATCCTTGAACGACCTCGGTTATGCAATGTTTGCTGAGAATGTCTCTATTATTCCGGCCTTTTCTGTGTATGCCATATCTTTAAATATGAATTGTCTACGATCATAATCATAGAAACCATGAAGTAAAGCAACAGGCCATGAAAAAGGTAGCGGCATGTCTCTTGGCTATGGAACAGACATTATTAATATTCATCACTTCAGCTATACACCCAATACAATACGTCTTAATTGGTGGTGTTTCATCAGTGTGGTATCGTGCATTCGACTCGTAGTGCTTAAAGCAGGGCACATACTTTGAAATGAGTACATCCCTTTTAAATACGTCAGGTAGAAAATAAAATATGTACCACATAATAATGGTACAAGTTGTATAGGGAACATGTAGTAATCAAAAGCGTTCACGTAGCGACGACTTTCAGTCAATTTCATATAAATATACGAGAGCACAATACACACATTTCTTGATTTCATCTGCTCTAACATGCTGTAAGCATTAACATTCTCTTTTCGCAGCGAATCCGTCGTTCTCATGGCTAATTGTCGTAACATAATGAGGAAGTAGAGCTCTGGAATACTTTTTTCTAAGGTGTGACTGCAGCTCTGTTCTTGAACAAGCGGAGTTGTGCAGTTACTACCCCACTTCAGTAGCGATAACTAATTCATGACCATACTTTGCACAGTACACTCGCTACCACTCCTCAAATTCCTTATCAGAATTACGACATTACCTTATTCACAGACATCTTGCATAACCTTGAGATTGAATAACTGAATGACGATGAATTCATAGTGATTATTCAGTACATACAGGGGCAAACAGAAGTTACTGTACTCTTGGAGTAAAGCATCCTTTGCGTTCAAGCCTATAGGAGGTTGTTACCTAATATGCTATTCCTTTTTGAAAATTCGACTCCCGCACACACGTGTTATAGGAACAGGTCTGTATCATCATGTCGCCGTTTCTCGCACATGTAAAAAACGTAATCTTCGTATGATGCTCTACCGACCTCTTTTGTTTTTTCGTATCAAACTCAGTTTTGCCAACTGCAACAACAGATCTGCCTCGCGGTGATTCTCCTCCTGCTCCAAAGTGTTAAGGAGATGCAGGAACTTAAAAATGTGCTTAGACTACAACAATTCTGCGTTTTCTCCACCCATACACTTGATCCCTGAAAATTAACCCTGAATTGACGTGCTCTGGTTTATATTGCACTCGCAATGATATCTTCGTCAGGGGAAATTTGTACGGTCTGGGTGGTGGTAGGTAGATCTACGGTAGATATGCATGGAATGCGTTGATACAAACTCCGACTTCCCGATCTGAGTATATATATAAGACGCCGCTGTGTATTGGCTGTATTTAAAAGTATCGAAAATACGGAAAGCTTTCGTGTAAGTGGTGAAATCGATACACCAAAAGACTCTGAGATCTTTTTAAATTGTAATTACATCCTTTATTCATCGACAAATATGTGATGGCGCGAGGCTTTTTTGCAGTTCGTAAGAGACACCCAGCTGGTGCAAGTGAAGACGTATCATAATTTTTTATACGCCTATAAAAGGTAGATAGTAATGTTACGCTGCTGCTTGAACGTAAAAGTGCTGTGACTTTTTTCTGACATATCACCAGGCGAAAAAATTACGTGTGTCTAGTCGTAAGGGAAGAATAGATTTGACGTGGTGAATTTTGGTTTCAACACCGTGAGGAGTATAGCCGAACCTAAGGGGTAATAGATTCATTTCGTAAACAGCTGCACGACATAGCAATGCAAAGGTTCAACTGCATCTGCTATAGTGAACAAAAAGGATGGGCAAAATGGCGGTAGCAAAACGCCCGCTCAGCGGCACTCGTCAAGTGTATCCTCGCTTTCTCCTTGCTGCACTATCGACTCCGGCGTAGATTACAGTACACCAACCGGTATCGGTAACGTCTTTCGCCCCGTGGGTGCGCTGTTGATTATCACATAGTGCTGGATGCCCGCGCTTTTACAGCACTTGTTTGAGAGAGTCTTGGCAAGATGCAGCACCTACTAGAAGTGCTGACTGGAAGACTTAAACGTCGAATAATTTCCCAGAACTGAGGAGAATCGGGACATACAGCGGGTGTGAGTGTGGGAATATCATAATTTTTTCAGTTACTGTGGCTTATGTTCTGGAAGTTCCAGAAAAATGACCGTGTCTCCTATCGTGACAAGGGTATACATACAGCACATCGATAGACATTAGGGTATGAGAGATATTTTACGTGGAAAATTATGTGCGCTGTGGATATTGAAATTTCAACGTGAGATTCGTCCCAGAATCACAACCGTCAAGAAGAGACATTTCCAGTGCATCGTTCAGTGTCAGACTACAGGAGCAATCGTAACATTTAATTGTAGTTACACTCATAAATATGTGTTTAGTTCCCAGTATTCTGGTGAGTCTGGAGAGGGCCGTAGAAAGCTTGGCAGCAAGCAAGCAGGTAAGGGCCGGAAACAGTATCTCAGCAAACACTTTTGGTCCTCGCTGGGTCTGGCCCATCCTTTATACACCAGTTCAAAGAGTCCGAGACAGCTTCCAGCTTATGACGAATTTGCTCGCAGCACCCCCTGGAAGTGTGAATAGTGGACTCATAGCCAGTTTGCGTTGAGTCACCTTCGGGATTGCGTGTGTCGCTTGCATACTCTGTGGAAATTTGAATAGATTCAATATGTCAAGTGTTTACGCTGGAAGTATTGATAGCGTTCGATCTCCAACTACTCAGGTCCTCCTGGGATGGGGACCCTCCAGAGCTGGCGGGGCTCTCTGGCTGGCATGAGCTTCCATGGCTGTGGTCCTCAGCCGCGTTGACGACCGGTCTCTGAGCGCTGGCACTGTACTGCAAACCAGTGCGTGTGGGCGTTCGGAAGGTGAGTGCGTGGGATGCAAGATGTTTTGAATGATCTCAGTTATCCAACCGTGAATGGATCATGTTTATTAATTCATCGCGGCAGTATTTGTCGTTGTTGTTGCTATCCTGTCACGTGATAGGCCCTTTCCTGAGCTGAGAGAACCAGTCAATTTTGGAATTCTACAACGCTTTAAAAAAGCAGACCTTTGGTGGTCGGGGACTCTATAACTGTGACAGTATAAACTCTCGTCGAAATTTGAAATTCCGGCTATCTTTCATACATCACCGCATCCAATTATGACATCAAACAGTAATCTGTTTGGTTTATTTAATGAAATTTCTTATCGAAAACGCAACACTGTTGTTTACGCATGCAATCTTTTTATGAAGGCAAACTACTGTGCAGCGCCGATGTTTTTTTTTTTTATTTCGAGTAGTTTTAAACTGTGTGAAGCTAATTGTTTCAATGCTGTATTCAATGCTGTATTAACGATTTTATTGATACTTTCCATGACACGTCGTCTGAAGCACCATTTGTGACATCATCAAGATGTGATATTCTGCACCAGGTTTAATAACTCCTGAAGCAATTCGTGAAATGCAGCACAAGAAAAGTGCACCAGGAAGGCTGGGGCAGCTTAGAGCCCATGGTGGAAGGTTTAATAACTCCTGAAGCAATTCGTGAAATGCAGCACAAGAAAAGTGCACTAGGAAGGCTGGGGCAGCTTAGAGCCCATGGTGGAATGAAATATTCCATGTTAGTTCCAATGTCATGTGCAAAGCAAACTACAACTCTGAAACTTCCTGGCAGATTAAAACTGTGTGCCGCTCACTTTGTATGCAACTATCCCTTTATAAAGTGTATTCTGAGTCAGCCTGCTACTAGCTCTGTGACATCGTCAATAGGTGTGTGTGTGAAATAGCTACGTCTGCCTTATATCCCTTACATCACCATCATATGACCAGAAATTATTTATTTATTAATTTCAGAAATATTTCTGGATCGATTATCAGTCAGACATTTGCCCTGGAAGGAAGGCGTTTTTCACGTGCACCGGTATTCCACAGGGGTTTACCAGATAAATGCTGCTTTGTTTCCGGTTCAATCTAACCATGACCAACGGCGCTTGCTGACTCGGCAGTGGTACATTACACGAGGAGAAACAGAGAGAGAGCATGTGTTTCAACAGGAATTTCTCAGATGGTTTTGTTCGGGGATTAGCGTGACATCCGATCTGTCAGTCACAGGGCTCGAGCGACTACCTCTTGGACAGTGTCACGTCGTGTGGCTGCTGACGGACAACTCGCTTGGCGGGGGCTGCCAGTACACTCCGACTCGACTCTGGGCAGCCTGCTTGGGTGGCATTCTGTGTGGATCAGTGGATGGCGCATGCTTTGCAATCGAAAGATTTTTAAAATGGTTCAAATGGCTCTGAGCACTATGGGACTTAACTTCTAAGTTCATCAGTCCCCTAGAACTTAGAACTACTTAAACCTAACCAACCTAAGGACATCACACACATCCATGCCTGAGGCAGGATTCAAACCTGCCACCGTAGCGGTTGCGCGGTTCCAGACTGTAGCACCTAGAACCGCTCGGCCACCGGGGCGGCGAAATATTTTTAACACTGTAATTATGTGTGATGGGTGTTTCATGATGGTATTCCCTTTATGATCAGGATAATAAAAGCAATCGATTTAATTACTTCTTTTCGATACATTTTATAAGACCTGCATCTCCCCAAACAACAGAGAATGATGAGCAAGGAGATCCAACCCTGCAAACTGAATTTTTTTATAAATAAGCAATGCACACTCTGCTAAGTAACTGAATTTCTTGTCTTGAGATCCTTCTTCTCCAGCACAAAGCCGCCATTTTTCATGTAGGGGAGGGGTAGAATGGAGGGTAGGATTGGTGGGTTTACCAGAGGGGAGGGGTTAATTATTTTATCAATTTAATTAAATAGTCAATCAAATTGATAGAGTGAGAGGGGCTATTCGAATAACTCAAGCCTGAAAGTGTACCTGTATTAGTGAGTGGGAGGGCTGGAGGTTTCCTGAGTAGTTGGAAGGAAGAGGAGGGGGAGGGGGAGGGGGTGGGGGAGGGGATGGGGTGGGAGGACAATAGGTTAAGGACCTGTCAATCAAAAGAGAACAATAGGTTTGCCCATGAGTGCATACTTGCCCCTGATGTAGGCAACAAATTGTGCTTGTGTCAGCTTTGTCTTCCTACAGGGATTTTGCATTGGGTGAGAGATTCGCGATAAATGTGTAAACTAAGTAAGGAGCCAGTGCCGTAAAGTACTCTTTGTAAAACCAAATTCAGCTTCCTTCCGGATCTGGCGACTTACTCCTTCAGTTGTTTCTCTATTCCAGGGATGCTTATTACTATGTCATCCATAAGGGAGTCCGTTCGATGGTCAAACGACACTATTTTTGTAATATTCTCCAGCGTGAACGATTTTTTAAACGCAAAATTTATAACTTCGACTTTCGATTTGCTATCATCAACTGCCACCCCAGACTGAAAACGAGTGACTGGACGGAAGCCTTATTCAATTATCGATTTCACGTAGGACAAGAATTTTCTGGAGTTCTCGGCCAGGTCCTCTGCTCAGGTATGTCGGTGGTTATTGTTGTGTGCTTTGCACATAGAACTTTTCACAGAACCAGGAATATCTACTAAATTTTTCCTGTCGCCAGTTGTGCGTTCTTTATCGAATGGAGAGTGCAACAGCCTTTGTTTCTTCAGCATTTTCCGAATTTCTTTGTTAAATCATGGCCAGTCTTTTCCGTCCATAATCCACTTACTAGGCTCATAGTTCTCAGATCCTGGTTAGGCGACCCTCTAAAAAACAAATATAACCCTTGCATTCCTAATTTGTTTATCTCACTGTGACGATGTTCCATTGCAAAGCAGGTGTCGACCATTTTTATTGAAATATTAAATATGAGAGTATTTTGATCTGTAGTTACGGCCTACGATTTACGAGCAACGCACTGAGCTCGTCACAGATATGCTAAATGGCAGGTTTGAGAGACATAAGTGAAACAGGAGAGCAAGTTTGGTTCACGTCGACCCTGATCTACAACACATAACGCCAACTTAACTATTGACATGCATGTGAATTTCAGTCATCTTGTTGAGGAAATGACTAAGGTAACCGTCAAATAGATAACTTAGTCGCAATTGCGTAATCCTCCCACAATACCTAATCTTCGGCAAAATATGACAGTCTGTAAGAAATTTGTAAAGGACAGGAATAAATCCTAAAAATAAACACTACATAGACTACACTGAATTAATGAATGGAATGGTGAGACACTCGACTCTCCTTCGGAAGGATGACCGTTTAAAACCCCATTTGGCCATCCAGATTTAGCGTTTTTGTGGTTTTCCTAAATCTCTTAAAACAATTACCAGGATAGCCAGAATGAGATTTTCACTCTGCAGCGGAGTGTGCGCTGATATGAAACTTCCTGGAAGATTAAAACTGTGTGCCGGGCCGAGACTCGAACTCGGGACCTTTGCCTTTCGCGGGAAAGTGCTCTACCAACTGAGCTACCGAAGTACGACTCATGCCCCGTCCTCACAGCTAATTACCGGGATAGTTCTTTTGGACAGTGAGCGGCCGAGTTCCTTCGCAGTCCTTCCCCAGATCGAGTTCGAGCTCCGTCTCGGACGACCTGGTCGTCGACGGGGCGTGAAACCCGCACTTTCCTTCCTTCTTACTTATATAGCTCATGCTGTTACTTAAAATATCTTCTGTGTCACACAGATAGAAAGAAAACAGGACGAATGCTAATATTCTACCGATATGCAAACGCAAATTTCTTTCTAGGCTGCTTAGCGAGGTACGGTACCGCAATGCTTAAACTACTGGACTCTCATTCAGTTGGAGCGGCGCTAATATCCTCTTTCTACTGCTCCAGTTAGAGTTTCCCACCGTTTCCCTTACTCACAGAACGTCTAAGGCTAAGGCCAAGATGGTTCCTCTGGTAAATTCAATGTTTCCACATCCACTCCTGCAAACTGTGTCTTGTGCCGATACTCCTGGAGAGTCGAGAGCTCGCAATGCATCTACCTATTGTTTTTTGGGTCAGCCCAAAAAAGTACGTATGAAGTGACCACATATTGTGGCGTTCGCTGTTATTCAGTGGTTTGGTATTTAACTAATTTGTAAATGGAAATGATAATCTTATTTTATTACAATGAGTAATTACTAAATAATTTTTCTCCCGGCTAAAGATTCGATCAAGTTGCTAAAGAACTCCAAGTTAACGTCGTGTTAAAGTGTTGTCTGTAAGTTGTGTAAGTGTCACAAAACCACAGTTCATACAACAGATTCTATACAACTATTGATTAAGATGGATGCAGTTATCTACAGCAAAATGATCATTAAAACCACCGAATATCAGCCGCGCACAACACTGACTTATGTTACCTGAAGCAATATTCTTCGCAACTCGTGCGTAATTAATTTCGGCTCGATACATCAGCTAGAAAAGTTTGTTACAACGTTCGTGCTATGGGCACTGTTTTTTAAGAACCAATCTGATTCGAATTATTTTCATTAAAATGAGTTCGGGACGACCGGTACACATTTATTTTTACACATTTGTATCACCTTCGGCATTTATTCTGCAGAGTTGCGTAATTTAAATTTGAATTTGCCGCTGAGATAATCGTTAAGATGGCGGCACACAATTGATAGAGACTT
Source organism: Schistocerca serialis cubense (assembly GCF_023864345.2). NCBI lineage: Eukaryota > Metazoa > Arthropoda > Insecta > Orthoptera > Acrididae > Schistocerca > Schistocerca serialis. The sequence goes on along the minus strand of NC_064638.1, from coordinate 1,018,947,442 downwards.
TCTATTGTTAGAGCAAATAAGTAAATATTTAAAATAATACGATACAAATCGCTATCATCAATGGCTGCGCTCGTTGCAGCGGAAAGAAATAATTAACACAGATAATACTTACTGAGAGAGGAATTAGAGTTACAAGTAATTAATCACTCATATTTATAATAATAATGAACTCTATTTTCAAGTAATAATTAACAAATAATTACAATTTCTTAACAGACCTCAGTTTGATATGCGTCCGCAACTTACGAAAGCCAACCAACAAAAGGTAAAAACAAAGGAAGACAAACGCAGATCATAAAAGCACTTTACAATTATCATTGTCTTTGTATGATACACATCGATGTGTCCAATTATATCATAGAATATTATATAAATAATTAATATTTATAAGTTTTCACTGTTCTTTCATACGTCGAATAGATAATGTTTATAACCGTTAGATGCATAATTTCCTCTCGTAGCCAAAAATTTATCACGTGGATGTTACAATGCCCCTTGGGCTGAGAAAAAAAATTAGTTTATCTATTGTATATTTTTTATCAGTCCACGTAATCCACGTAGATTTGCTACTCTCAAGATGCAAATGTTTAGTTTCAATGTTGTTTTAGACATGACAAAATTATAGTTGAATCGAGTAGTTTAAATGACTTCAGTGTCAGTATTATCTCGGAAATTGCTGCCGATACTTCCCGGATTAACCCCCCCCCCCCCCCCCCCCCATTTGGGTTCACTGGACTCGGAAAACCGGGAATAAAACCATCCAAGGGGCTTCAAGAAAATGTAGACACCTACTTTTAACAGTCAGGCTTGACATGAATGTAATAAAATATGCTGGAAAATGCAAATTTATGACTCTGTTGTAAGCATCTGAGATAATGAATGTTTTCTCATGGTGGGGTATCATAAAATTTCCAAAGTCACTCATTTATCGAATGTCATATGAATTTGCTGCTGACGTCGTAAGACCGCCCCCGTGTCGAGCCGCTGGACCGCAGACAGGTAGTGAGTGGCTGCTGCTGGACCGCCCCCGGCCGAGTCGGTGGGGCGTCGGTTGCCGTCGGCTGCATCGTGGTTTGGATCTGCCGCTGGCTAGAAGTCGCGCTGCAGCAGGTCTTGTTTCTCCTTTCCCACGTCCCTCAATTTAAGACGGGTACATGAAATGTCAAAATATAAGTATCAGTGACAAGATAATTACTATTCTCATCCTTGTGGAAAAGTTTATTAGTGTCCATTTCACTTCCATTCACACGGATGGAATTAGACTGTTTTTGGAGTATGTTCTGTATTTTGACACTGTTCAACACAATGTAGTGATTCACATGTAAGTTTATCACAATATGCACATTTCGAACACTGCACCGTTAATCATACAAGTGTCCGTAGTGTGCTTCGTTTACTTAGCGGAATGTAAATATTTTCGCGACGCGCTGGGTAGCCAACGTTGCATTATTGTTTTGCCGCGCGGCTGGCTGTACAGTCTGTCACATTAAATTTGACACGCGGAAACGCTTCATATCAAACTACTAAAGGTCATCAGTTCAAGTTAATTATTAATACAGTCAACAGTACTCAACGTTCATAGCGTTGTTGCTAACTTTGACACTCCAAGAGCATTCATAAGGTTACGTGATCACAGTTTTTATCACTGTTCATAATTATTCACAATGTAAATCACAGTTCTTCACGCGTCCACTAGTTCCTGCGAAACACGTTTCACTGTTCTGATTGCTGTCAGTAGTTTTCCACAGTACTTAACAGACAATCTATATGCAAATGACACTTTTCAAGTAATGAGGTCTGGTACACTTGCACATAAATTCATATTACCATGACTGAATAACAAAATTTAAAATTTTACACTGTCACATGAACATGAGACAATATAAAACTTTCAGAATCTGCTACATTATCTTGATCATGAGATCATTACTGAACTGTCCAGATAACACTACATTTCCATTTTTATTACAGATACATATATTTGTATATTTCTATTTTTTACTTTTTTATTGGGGTTGTTATTTGCCATGTTTTTGGGACAGATGTCCATGTTCGGTTTATCTAACCGGAATGTTGCTCATAACAGCATTTTAAATGACTGTAATGAAACCGTGTATGTAAATCAGTACACATTCAGATTTCGCTTCACTAGTGGTGAAAGCAGTTTATTTTATTTTTTATTTATTTTTTTCTCAGTCACACAGCTCACACACCACCAACACTCGCTACGTGTGTGGAACTACATGACTCAATCTTATGAAAATATTATTGTTATATCCATTCTTACACATGAACAAATATATTACTTAAGCATTTTAATCATTTCTATCCTACGTATGGAAAGGTAAAATTCCTCACATTTAATACAATAACACTCAAGTGTTTATCAAGTTATTTATCCCTTTTAGAGTAAAAATACATTTATTATGGGGATTCTCTACTCCTTGCTCAAATAATTCAAGAACATTACAGTGTAATACTCGACGTAAAAGCTTATAAACTAATACCTACATAATATTATCACATTATTACTGCTAATTATTTTACCATAAACATAATATTTACAGTTATGGGTAGTGCACTTGCACTTCTGATTGGTCCTTTGCATATTCACTTTGTTTTTCGTAGTCCAGGGGACCGAGTAAGATGCTCTGCAATAGGTCTTGTGCGGATATACTTTCATATTATACTGGTAATCTTTGATGATTCCGGGGCGTTCAATGAATACTTCGAGGTATCCGGATAATAATTCTATTAATTGTCTAGTCTCTGTAGCAATAATGCAAGTTGCCTCCCGTACTTTCTCTTCTATTGTTGTGACGATGTCACTCATGTTGCTGAGTGCATCGTTATTTCGATTTTTGTGACACATCTGTGGATGCTTATGATCCAACACTAACAACTTCTGTTTGCTAACAGAAAGATTCATTTTTCTCATCAGCGGAAGGTTCGCACCGAACTCCCGATTCAGCATTAATGTTATGGATCGCTGTTTGTACTTAAGTGCACATGTCCCTCGGGCGAGATCAATTACAGCTTCCCTTTCCCGAAGGAACTCAAGACCCAGAAGCACCGGTACTGACAAGTTATCCATTAGTAGGAACGTCCATAATAAGCGATCATTTCCCAAGGAAACTTCCCCCTGTGTCTGGTATTTTATACTCTGTGCCTTTTTTCCCAATGCCCCTATAACCTTACAATTTGCAACCGGCAAAATCGGCAATCTCCTTATCTCCGATACCTTCTTGAAATAACTGCGACCTGCCTCGGTAGCGCAGTAGGCAGCGCGTAAGTCTCTCTCAAATAACTGCGTGTTCATAACTGATACATTCGCACCTGAGTCAAGCAGAATAGTAGTTGCCACACAATTTACAGCTCCGGTGACACTTGCTTGGATATTTTCCCTTTGTGGCTTATCAGAGACAGCAGGTTCCTGATATAGCTCATCTTCGATCCTGTTGCCATCCTGATACCGCATCATGTTTATTTTTTGTTCTGTCGACCTATTGCCTTCATTGTTGGCCTCAGTCACCTGCGAAGGCCTACGGGGACCGAAATTAGTTTGTTGGCTTCTGAGTGGTTTGTTTTGTTTCTGAAGGTACCTCCACTATTCTAACATTTTGTGAGTTTTCAGTCGGAGGAGGCCTGTTTGGATTCCACCACGGTGGATATTGATTGCTTGGTATAGGTATAGCCTGTACATAATTTATTGGCTGACCTGAATTGATAGAATTTTGCTGCGGCTGCCAATGACTTGGTCCTGGCTGTCGCCAATATTCACTGTCACCCCGAATATTTTTAGGCTTGTCTTTATATGGACTGTCTGACCTGTTGTCATTTCGTCTCTTTCGGTTGCTATTGTTATTGTTTGGGTTTTCATTGTGGTACGGCCTCTGATTACCATTCGGTTGCTGGTGTTCTTCGGCCTTTTGATAATTACTGTTATTATTATTAGGATAACCAAAATTTTGGCTGTAGGGATTCCTACTACTATTATTATTATTATTGTATTTTCAGTTACTATAAGCTTTACTTTTATTTTTCTTTGGACTACCTTCGCCCCTATTTCCATTATTTCCATTCCATGAATTTTTTCTATTAGGACTGTTATTATTGCTGATCACGTCAGAATTTTTTCTGGCGTCTTCTTGCACTAGATCCAGAGGATCAATTACAGACAGAACTTCTTTCAGATCGGTGTCTGTAACATTAAATAATTTTTCTCTAATATGTATGGGTAATATAGCTTTTAACACTCGCAATAAGTCTCTGGTGGTTACTGGCTCATCTCAGTACCGGGTCATGTTAATATATTTTTCAAAGTACTTTCTTAAGGAATCTGACTTCGGATTGCACATTTCTGCGTTGTAAACAATTTTACGGAGTCGCTCTTGAGTAGACGCTGACCAGAATTGATCAAGGAACGCCTTTTCAAAGTCGTGGAAAGTCTTGAAAGTTTCTGCTGCATTTAATGCCCAGAGCGACGCATCACCAGAAATATGTGAAACCACAAACTGTATTTTCTGTTCTTCCGACCATGATTTTGGAAGAACACTTTTGAAGTTTCGAATGAAAACTACTGGATGTATGTTTTTCTTGCTTTCTTCGTTAAATATTTGAAACTGTCTATGCTTAATTAGGCTTTCTTCATGCATCAAAGTAGTTAAGTGCATGAAATTGCTTTCATTCGCAGGTGGTGTGGTTACTTTATTAGAAGTACATTCTATTCCACTATTATTGTTCCTTGGTCTCACATATTGCTCTGGTAATATCGGTTGATGACCAAAATTTGTTCTTCCTTATGGTGCATTAATATTCGCCGTCAGATTATCTGCAATCTTTTGCCTGTCAGTACCAGAGTTGTCATTACTGCATACTGTCAGATTTTCAAAGTTTTGATTTTCAGAGCTCACCACCCTGGCTACTTCTGTTCGGACTTGCTTTCGGATTTCCGAGGGAATGTCCTCCTGCATTATTTCCATAGCGGTAGCCAAGGCTTTGAATTGTTTCTCTAGTCTATCTACTTCAGTTTGAAGACTATTGACCTGAACTGGAATGTTTGTTAACAGTTCAATAGTGGTTTTTACTGCATCGACCTCCTGCTTAAAATGGGTAGTAATAGCATTATCACGATCGACCAACACTTGATTTATCCTACGGACAATTTCTTTATCTCTTTCCAGAAAAATATTGTTTAACTTCTGTTCGGACTTGCTTTCGGATTTCCGAGGGAATGTCCTCCTGCATTATTTCCATAGCTGTAGCCAAGGCTTTGAATTGGTTCTCTAGTCTATCTACTTCAGTTTGAAGACTATTGACCTGAACTGGAATGTTTGTTAACGGTTCAATAGTGGTTTTTACTGCATCGATCTCCTGCTTAAAATGGGTAGTAATAGCATTATCACGATCGACCAACACTTGATTTATCCTACGGACAATTTCTTTATCTCTTTCCAGAAAAATATTGTTTATATTTTCCATAAATTTCTTCTCCTTTTCTTGGTCCCTGAGCTCCTGTTACTGTTTTCCTATAAGCTTTTCCTGTCTACGTTTTTCCTTTTCCTGCTGACGTTGTCTTTCACGCTCCTGCTCTTTAAGCTCGCGTTGTTTTTCACGCTCCTGCTCTTTAATAGTAAACTTTTCAAATAATGCTGTTAGCATATCCTGTATGGACATAGCTTGAGCATTGCTAACTTCTGCCCCTTGCCCAGAAAGAATATTGTCATTAATTCCTAACTGGTTGAATGCAGGAGTGTCAGTTTGTTTTGGCAACTCCTCGGTTTTACTGTCACTCGGGACATCAGTTTCTAAATTATCATTCATAATTAAATTTTCTAATAATTCGACAGAAATATGGGTAGATTGTTCTACCTGAGAATCTGATGTCATCTCTGCATCAGTATGCTCATTCAGTTTATTTTTCTTTTGTTTAACCATTCTATCACCAATATAGCACAACAAATATATAAATCACTGACAAGCACCAGTTGACACAAAATGATCTTATAACTAACACATATACACAAAAAACACTCAAAAATATTATTCTCGCAGCCAGAATATTCAATTATTACTACTTATGGCTTCAAGTACTGATTTTAATTAAAATTGCACACGCAGCAAATGTTATTAGTGTGCTACTATGTAATTACAGAACATGAACATCTGTTCCTACCTGAACTGATTGACAGTTGTGGACTGCGCTGCTTATGTGAAGTTACTCGTGTGTCTAGCACCAGTGCAGATACAGATTCATACAGCAGTTCGGTAGGAAGATATCAATGTTCATGAAACAAATAAATAAACAACGATTAATAGTTTGTTTTGGTACTCTGTACCTCTAATAGATCACAATTTCAATTATTAAAATAAATAAATGTGCATTGGTGGCCCCATGTTGGGCGCCAGTGTGGCATTCACTGTGTTATTCAGTGGTTTGGTATTTAACTAATTTGTAAATGGAAATGATAATCTTATTTTATTACATTGAGTAATTACTAAATAATTTTTCTCCCAGCTAAAGATTCGATCAAGTTGCTAAAGAGCTTCAAATTAACGTCATGGTAAAGTGTTGTCTGTAAGTTGTGTAAGTGTCACTAAATCACAGTTCATACTACAGATTCTATACAACTATTGATTAAGATGGAAGAAGTTATCTTCAGCACAATGATCATTAAAACTACCAAATATCAGCCGTGCACAACACTGACGTATGTTACCTGAAACAATATTCTTCGCAACTCGTGCGTAATTAATTTCGGCTCGATACATCAGCTAGAAAAGTTTGTTACAACGTTCGTGCTATGGGCATTGTTTTTTAAGAACCAATCTGATTCGAATTATTTTCATTAAAATGAGTTCGGGACGACCGGTACACATTTATTTTTACACATTTGTATCACCTTCGGCATTTATTCTGCAGAGTTGCGTAATTTATATTTGAATTTGCCGCTGAGATAATTGTTAAGATGGCGGCAGACAATTGATAGAGACTTTCTATTGTTAGGGCAAATAAGTAAATATTTAAAATGGTTATTAAACGCTATAAAATCTACTTTCGTATTGTGCACTTTTTAGACTTCATCAAGCAAACATTTGATTTGTTTCTAAGGAAAACACAGACAAACACGTGATACAAATCGCTATCATCAATGGCTGCGCTCGTTGCAGCGGAAAGAAATAATTAACACAGATAATGCTTACTGAGAGAGGAATTAGAGTTACAAATAATTAATCACTCATATTTATAATAATAATGAACTCTATTTTCAAGTAATAATTAACAAATAATTACAATTTCTTAACAGACCTCAGTTTGATATGCGTCCGCAACTTACAAAAGCCAACCAACAAAAGGTAAAAACAAAGGAAGACAAATGCAGATCATAAAAGCACTTTACAATTATCATTGTCTTTGTATGATACACATCGATGTGTCCAATTATATCATAGAATATTATATAAATAATTAATATTTATAAGTTTTCACTGTTTTTTCGTATGTCAAATAGATAATGTTTATAACTGTTAGAGGCATAATTTCCTCTTGCAGCCAAAAATTTATCACGTGGATGTTACAATATACCGTACAGGACTTCGTGGTAATTACGTCTGTTTAGTATCAACTGTTACATAAAAACAGTGACTAACGTGTCATTCATTTTTGCACTTTCAGGGCACGGCATAACGAATGTTAAATGGGTGAAAGGGTGAAATTGTATACAGAAAGAAACAGTGCTTGGCTGTTTAGTGAGCCTTAGTAAAGGCCTGGTGGTCTGTAATATTTTCCTAAGTTACACAAAGTGCCAACAATACAGTGGAGCATTGTGCAGAAACTGTATCATACAAGAGGCGGCCAAAACTAAGAAAACGCAAAAAACACAACACGTTGCCGTGCCTAATACTGTATAGGTAAACAATATTGCAACCTCCCCACAAAATAAATTCTCTAGTGTAACCTCCCCACAAAATAAAATAAATAATATGAATAAGATTCTAATTTAGTGTAACCTCAAAACAGAAAATTCATTGACATTTAACCTCCCCACAAAATTCATTCACATTTAATCTAAGCTCAAAAACAGAAAATTTCCTAAACCTCTCAACAGTAAAGAATATAATTATTTCGTTCACATTCAGTGTAACGTCCCAACAAAAAAAATAAATTCAGTAACCTGGTAATAATACAATGTAACTAACCTCTCAAATAAATTGTCGCTGACTTATAATTTTTCAATAATTGACTGTGAATTTAACCTGGTAAATTTTGGACATCAGCAGTGCTGCGTCATGGCCCTGAAAGATCATTCTGAATAAAAAAAGAAAAATTCTTACCTCAATGAAGTCGCCGGATAACGCATATATATCTGCTCTTAAAATAATGTTTTCTGGCACAGCCCTGTACAATGCTGGCCGATAGATTTGTCATTTATGAAAGGAAGCAAATGATTTTTCTTTTGCAACAATCGGGATGATCATGGATGGAAGAAATTAGTAAATTCTTTAAATTGAAATGAATGGCTGTTAAAAATTACTTTATATGAGAAAGATTATTATTACGAGATTATTAAAACATTTACATGGGACTTGAGATGACATTACTACATATGCGCGAGACTGCTTTTTACCTTATACAATAATACTCAGGCTCCGACATCGCTGCACCACGACCGGCCCAGCCAACACGATACACTAGACCAGACCAGAGCAGACTAGCAACAACTTACTGCTACAGCTACACAGTTCGTGCTGCAGTCAACACTGCTCTCTGGTCAGAGATTCTCTTATACCTTGCATATCGTAGGCAGCGCATGAGCAATACATCGAAATTACATTTGCTCGGACCTCTTACATAACCCTCCACTGGGGGGCAAAAATTTTGGCAGCAATGGTGAGTCAATTGGACTTGCCATGAGCAACAAATTTTTCTATAATCTACTTAATTAACTAAGTTTACAGTCACAGAGTATATACATATATATAAGTGCAGAACATGAAATGAAATAGAGTGCACATGCACTGAGTACAGAACGTATCAAGAAATGACAAAATGTATACACAATTAGTACAAAACATATTAACAAATGACATAAAGTGCACATGCACTGTATATATTTTTTACCATTTTACAAGAACTAGGATAGGAAAGGGAAGGATTGCATCATGGTTGTAGCACAGTAGGTTGCACGTAGCTGCACTGAAAGTCCATATCTTTCTACAGAAGCACAACACCAAGTGAGACAATCTGAAGTTCTCTTCCCTGAAGTATTAATCAGTGTAGCCAAGGCACTGAAATGTTGTATTAATATTCGATGTTATCATTTTGGTAGTACATTAGGTACACCAAACAGTAGGACCGTAATTACATCTCCATTGTTCAAGGTGGTGGACAGCATGATGTGTCAACACCACATTCTTGCAGAATCCATACTGTTTCACCAACGTAAAATTAGTGCAAAATCCAAATATAGTGCTCCATGATCATGAGGATGGACAGGACAAACAGATATTACAGTAATTTCTAGTAATTAGGTCAGAAGGTGAAGGACATTAAGTCTTACGCTAGTCATCATTGAGAATTACACTAGTCTATCAACCGATTTGAGTAATTGTTGGCACTCATTGCCTAGTTACTAAACATTTCTGTACTATGTATGGAGTATTACAGAACATTATTCATAAGTCATCTGATTACACTAAATATTGGCACTCATTGGCCAGTTACAAACCATTTTTATGCATTGTTCAGTAGTCATCATTCAAAACAAGAGTTAATTAATGGCATAGCATTTACATAATTCATCTAATTATAGTAATCGTTGGCACTCATTGGCCAGTTACAAACCATTTTTATGCATTGTTCAGAAGTCATAATTCAAAACAAGAGTTAATTAATGGCATAGCATTTACATAATTCATCTAATTATAGTAATCATTTGCACTCATTGGCCAGTTAAAACCATTTTATGCATTATTCAGAAGCCATCATTCAAAACAAGAGTTAATTAATGGCATAGTTATGCATTATTACAAAACATCATTCAGTATTACTCAGAACTCATCATTCAAGTGACATAACATAAATATTATTTACAAAAATTATTGGCATAGCATTTATGCATTATTACAAAACATCTTTCAGTATTACTCAGAATTCTTCAAGTGACGTAGGACATATTTAAAATGTAACACACTGTAACTATTACTCAAGGTCTGTGGTCCAATAATACATAGATATAATGGATTCAATACATCTGAGAAATTTGCATTATATTTAGAACTAGAAATATCTCTTAAACTAGTAGCATTATTTGGTTGTATAGTGGTAATAGCTGGGACTGGTAAAATTTTTTGTTTTTTTTTGTGCTGGCAATGCATTGCGTTGGGATCGATAATTAATTGCTGGTGCATGAAAATATTTGCTTTTGGCTTATTGCTGCAAATAACGATTAATAACGTCATTCGTCATGAGTCAGCTGTAGCAAGGTTATGAAACAAGTAGAGTATATGTGACCACATTCATGAATGACACACACAAATGGGTAAAAAATGCAAGTACTTGAACAGGTTTAATGACTAACTGCTTATAGCACATTAATTTCATGAATAGCTTCTCCTGGAAAAAATACAAAATGGATTATTGAGCTGAAAGAAGAAACGCATATTATGCTGAAAAGTAGTGAACTTCGAATTAACAGGTAATGCAACGTGTACTCAATATGTATGTACTCTAACTGTCCTTTCCAAAACATTCAGTCATTATACCATATGACATAAGACATACTGTCAAAACAAACTGCAACAAATACTTAAATAACTACATAGCATTTCTTAACTAACAGTAAATATATAAACTTCATCATTATTCTCATCTGCAAAGAAAAACTTGATTATTCATATTACCATAACTTCATTACTATCATCACCTGCAAAGAAAAACCTCATTATTCATATTAGCATATTCTTCATATAACTATTCATCATCATTCGCTATTATCTGCAAAAAATACACTTCATTATTCATTATTCATATTACCATTTACTTCATACAACCACTCATGGTATAGAGTTTCTTATTTCTAGCATATTTCATCACTAAAACTAAGATGTGTAGTTCTGTCTGACAGCCTGCATCAATCGCCTCGTATTCTGAAAGAAAAATAATTAGTTAAGACTGCTATCATACGATGTGTACAGTATATTCTTGTTAATGCTGATCCATTTACTCTTCATGACATGGTATTTCATTCTCTTTCATTCATTCCTAAGGTGAAATTTCCATTTCATAGTAATCCACTGTGGTTTGTTTAAGTTATTTCTTTTACACATTATTGCTTTCTGAAAATGATGAATAAGGATTAATATCTTGCATTTAAATCATATACTCATTAAATAAAAACTTGTTTCTAGTGATATAATTAAGCATACAGCATAGCATGACAGAAAACGTATTAGGTCAAAAACATGGATAGTTTTCAAGTGCAAAAAATGTACACACAGTATCATAATGAAGTGGCAAAAAAAATGTAAAATAGTCAAGATGTGAGATATCATAAGGAAAAATGTCAAAGTCAACTGGTGTTTGTTATATCTTAATGATTTCGTAGTGCATACAAACAAAACGGGAAAACAATCATACATACACGAAAAATGGAAAATGTGCACGGTGTGATATATAACGACAAGAAAAGCGACCTGCTAACCTTACCTTGCTGGGTACTTGCCAAGAAAAAATATGATAATCATCAGCAAGTGTTCATATAAATATAATTGCGTAAGTGGTCATATAAAAATCAGGAAATCGCATTACAGTGTGATAAATCATAAAGTATGTTCATTCAAGAAAGGGTTTAATATTGGAGACATGGCGATTACCTTTGCATTTTCTGGTTCTCAAAGTTTCAACGTGTATTACATTGGGGTGAGGAATGCTGCGAATTCGATATGGACCTGCGTATAGAAGCTCAAATTTACTACATCTACTCTTTCCTCTGTTGGATAAATAATGTGTATGTACTAATATCTTCTGTCCAATGTGAAAGTCACGGCGTGTACAAACCTGTTTTTGCTGTCTTCTCCGGCGCTCTGCGGCACGTTTGATGTTGTTCAGCGCAATGTCAATTATTTCATGGTGTCGTAATCGACGAGATGTAGGAAAGGATACTAGTTCTTTAATTTTGTTAGGTGGTTCAACATTTTTCAGTATAACAGTCGGAGATAGCATAGTAGATTCATTTGGTATCGAGTTATTACATCCTGGAATGACAGTATGTGTGTACCCCAATCAATATGGTTTTTATGGCAGTATATTCTACATAGTTTACCAATTTCTTTCATTAGACGTTCACAAAGGTTCGAAGAAGCGTGATACCTGGATATATAGATCGGAGAAATGTTTCTTCTTCGTAACAGACGTGTCCATAACGCAGATCGAAATTGTGGTCCATTGTCTGAAATTACTTTCAATACGTGTCCTACATGAAATAGAAAATGTTTTACAAATGCTTTCGAAACAGTTTTAGCAGTAGCTTTGCGTAACGGAGTGAAGGTTACAAATTTCGAAGTGAGTTCAACAGCGACAAAGATGTAACAAAAACCCCTATTAGTTCTGGGAATCGGACCAAAAATGTCTACAGCGGCCATGTGTCTAAATTTAACAGGTCCAATGGGATGTAACGGAGGAATATGTGAAGTCGTGTCTGACTTAGCTTTCTGGCAGATTTTACGTGACGCTAAAACTCGTCGTATACGTTTCTCCATGTTGGCAAAATAACAGTTCTGTGTCAGTATAAGAAAACATTTTCTGGCTTCATAATGTGCGTAACTTAAATGAGTATACCAAATTAATTTGTTAACAAGCTCGTCAGGAATACATAATAACCAATTGTTGCTGTCAGGGTGAGAGCGGCGAAACAGAATGTTACTGCGTACAGTGTAATGGTTTCTGATGGTAACATTATTCCTATCTTGCCAAAGGCGTTTAATTTCTTTCTACACGTTGTCTTTGCTCTGCTCCTGTGCTATGTGTCGTAATGATGCCGAAATAAAATTTTCGAATGCAACTTGTTGAATATACATGATGCTAAAATTTGCTTGGCAGAAGTTGGTTGCGATGTCTTGCTGATTGTTGCTGAGAGAACGGGATAGTGCGTCTGCTACAATATTTTGTGTACCGGGAATGTGAACAATTGTAAAATTAAATTCCTGTAACTAAAGTTTCCATCTGCTTAATCTGTTGTGTGTAAATTTTGCTGAAAGTAGAAACTGGATAGCTCTATGATCTGTGTAAACGGTCGTATGTCTTCCATAAAGAAAATGCCGAAATCTCGTAAATGCCCATACAACACATAATGTTTCAAGTTCTGTAACAGAATAAATGCGTTCAGCACGTGACAGAATGCAACTCGCAAAGGCGATGTTTTTAATTACTGTATTACCGTCTTCTTCAATTTCCTGAAAAATGTGTACGCCTAAAGCTGTCTTAGAACTGTCGGTGGCAATGGAAAACTTTCTAGTAAGATCTGGGTGTGATAAAAGAGGTGCGTTCAACAAAGCATGTTTCAGATTAGCAAATTCAGACTGCGCTTGGCTATCCCAGGACCAAATAGTGTTTTTACCTGTCAATTGACATAATCTAGGGATGTCTAAAGCAGAGTAATGAATAAATTTACGAAAAAAGTTAATTAAACCCAAAAAGCTGCGTAGTTCTTTCTTCGTCGTAGGAACAGCAATGTCACGTAAAGCTTGAAGTTTTTCCGGGTCAGGCGCAATGCCTTCTGCTGAAATTACATGTCCACGAAATTTTATAGAAGTTTTGCCAAAGTGTGATTTGCTATGATTAACTGTGAGTCCTTGTGCACGAAAAGTTTGTAACAGTTGTTCAAGAATCAGATTGTGTTCAGGCCAGTTAGCTTCTGCAATAAGAATGTCGTCTACATACGTTGTGATTCTGTCTTTTAGTTCTGTCGGAAGTATTGTATTCAAACCGCGAATAAATGCTGCTGAAGAAATTGTTAAACCGAACGGCAATTTGCAAAATTGATAACAGTCACCAAAACAGAGAAAAGCTGTGTACTTTCTGCAGTTCGGATGAAGCTGAATTTGCCAAAATCCCGATTTCAAATCTAACGTGGAATAAATAGCAGTACCATGAAATTTCTGTAGAAGTTCTTCTAGTGTTTGAGGGCGATCTGTTTCATTAATAATAATGTCATTGATGTGACGCGAATCAAGTACGAGGCGAAGTGAACCATCCTTTTTCTTAACAATATGGAGCGGGTTTATGTATGGAGTAACTGCCGGTTCAATAATTCCTTGGTCAAGCATAGTTCTCTGTGAATGTATGGAATAGGATAACGTTTGGCTTTAAATGTATCGTGCTGTTTAAGTTGAAATTCATACATAAAACCGGACATAGTACCACGGATGTTGTCAAAAACTGGACCTTGCTGTAAAAGAATTTTGCGTAGCTCTGAACGTTCGTCGTCTGTATTTGCACTGCTCTGTTTAACTTTATCAGAAATCATTTGCATAACGTCATAGTCGGCTTCGTCTGGAGTATTATAGTTGTGTACGTACGTATCTGTGAACAATGTGGAATGACAGTTACGTGATGATAGCTGCGTCGTGTTGTACCAAAAAACTCGTACCTAAAATAACGTCTGTTGTCAATAAGGGAACAATCCAAAAATTTGAGTGAAACGTATGACCTGCAATACAAAATTATAAGTGTGTCTGTAACTTTACATCTACTCCTTTACCAGAAACTGCTCCTTTTACTTTAGTTTTGCCTAATGGTAACGTAGGATAAATATTCTCTTTGTTGCATTCTTTGAAAGTTTCTTGATTTATAACTGACATAGGTGATCCAGAATCGATTACTGCTCAAAGTTTGGATGATCCAATCTTTACTTCAATGACTGGGTGGGAAATGGTTTTTTGAATAACTTGTTTTTCCTGCAAAAGAGTGTCTCGGATGTCGTCAAAAGTAATAACATTTTCGTGAACAAGATTCTCTGTGTCAAAAGTATTGCTTACGTTGCTGGAAGATGCAACCTGTACTGTATCTAGTCAAATTCTTTCTGACGTGCTGTTATTCGCGCGAGGATGCTGTGGTATTTCGACTATTTGTACTGTTCTGTTATTTCTTCCTGGCGTATTACGTTCGGGATGAACCGGCTGTCTGGTTCATTCACGATAATTTGTTGTTGCGGATGATTCTGCTGCTGGTAAGACCGACTGTCATTAAACGTACGCTGAAAATTGTGCTCATTACTTTTACGTCTGTCATGATAGTCATTTCTATACGGCGCGTTGCGATACGAATTGAAATGATGTGTCTTCTGTACGTAGTGATTTCCTTGTTGCTGTGTGTTACTATTTGGTGGAGCCGACGCTATACGTGTACGCAGCGAAACATTAAAGCTTGGTTGACCTTGCACATTACATTGTTGGTTAGGTATGCTAACCGGCTGGTTTTGTTGCTGTTGTTGGGAAAAACCTCTATTGTTACCAAAATGTGGTTCCTGTTGCTGATAATTTTGACGATACTGATAATTAAAATTTTCTCTGTTATTAAAGTTCTGGTGATTGTCGTTCCTGGAGCGTCTATTACCTTTGCTATTGAAATAGCGTGGCTAATCGTAATTACTGTATGTTGGTTGGCCTTGGTTATGATGTGAAAAATTTTTGTTTATGAAGGAATAATCTGATTGCTGAACTTCCAAAAGCTGTAACAGATCTCTGAATGCCGAAATATTTCCTTTCTGCTGACCCGTTAAAAGTGATACTCTTAAAGATCGTGGTAATTTAGAAATACACAACTGGATAAGTGCAGATTCACTGTATGGCTCACTTAAGTACTGGTTTTGTTGGACCATGTGTTCAAAAAACTGCGTGACAGTGGAAAAATTTGAGTTCTCATAATTCGGTAAACTAATTAATTGATCCTTGATTCCGCGCTGTGTCGTCTTCGACCAATACGCTGACAGAAAAGCATTCTGAAATTCTTCTACGGAGTAGCATTGTCTCGCGATCGGTCTCATACGAGTTGCCGGTTCGCCTTCCAAAAAACTGCAAATAAATTCAAGTTTGTGTGTTACGGGCCAAGTTGGTGGAAAAGCAAAGCTAAATTGTTGTAACCAATCCAAGGGGTGAATCTGTGTTCTGTCATTTTTAAATACCTTAAATTTTCTCACGGATAGAAAGTGCTTGTAATCAAAATTATCGTCTCTGTATGTATGAACAGGTTCAGGGTTGTATGATGATCTGTTCGTCTGTGACTGTTCGGAATCTAACTCACGTACTCTCTGTAAATTACGTAAATTATACTGGCTGTGTGAGTCTGACAAATGTTCGGAGAGTGGCGTATGCTGTGATGTGTTAAAGGCTGAAATATTTTTCATCTCCGTCACTTCTTGCTGTAAAGATGACAATTTTCTACGTAATGTATTATTGGACGAACCTATCTCACTGATCGTCTGCTGTAAATTTTGGAATTCGGGTGTTTGATTAAGCGAAACTGGTAACATATCGTCTGATTTGGTGTCATTATTATTTTCGATAACATCAATACGGCTGGCCAATTCATCATATTTTTCAGTCAGTGCTTTTACTTCATCATCGTTTTTAGTATCACAAGCATTAATTTGTTTTTGTATTTTACGTGTGGTTTTGTTCAATTTCTTTACGTCTTCTTTAATAGCATCGGGATCCTGTATTAATTCCAACTTTTCAAGTCTGTTGGTCATTGTCTGAAAGACTAATGTGTGTGTGTCAGTTTTTGTTTTAAGATCGGAGATTTCATCATGCAATTCGGTGTTCAACTGCTTGATTTCGTCTGATACTGTAGCAATATTGTTGTCTACATATGTTTTTGCTTTCGTAAACAATTTACGCTTATCTTCCTGTCTCTGTGCAGTGATTGTTTCCGTGACTTGTTGCTTTACTTTATTCTGTTCCTGTATAAATTTACTGTAACGTGTTTCACTGTTTTGTAGGTGGTGATTAAAACGTTCGTCAATTTGGCTGTTCTGTTGGTCAAATTTCGCGTCTACTTTCGCATCCAGTGTGCGTGAAAGTTCTGCTGACATTAATTTAAACTCGTTGCGTAACTGTGTTGCGTTTTCAGAGCATTGTTTAGCGACTGCACTAATTTCATCTCTAAGTAATTTAGTTGTGGCTGCATGTGTATTACTTAATTTTTGTGCCACAGATCTAATTTCTTCACTACTATTCCTAGCACAAGCCTTAATTTCCTCACGTAATTGTTCTTTGGTATCATGATATTGCGCGGCAACGTCTGTAATCTGTTCACTAAGTTGTTTGTTCTGTTCATTAAGTTGTTTGAAATTGTTATCTTGCTTATCATTCGACTGTTTGGAATTGTTGTCTAGTTTTTCATTTAGTTGTTGTTTGAGATTTTCATTATTTTCATCAAGTTGTTGTTTGAGATTTTCACTAGTCGTTTGTTTGATTCATTAAATTGTAGCAATAATGCCATAACGTGATCCATGCCAATATTACCTACTCTATTCTCTGTGCTGTTTAATGGCGTACCTGCAATTGTCACGTTTTGTGTAACCATTTGGTCATTCTCTGATTCTTGAAAAGGTTCGCCAATTGGATGTGCACTATGGGTCACTACCTCGGAATCAAATAAATCTGACGTATTTTGACTACATTGTTTATCTTCGTGAGAAAAATTTATCTGTTCACTATGCAAATTTTGCAAATCAGGCGTGTCAAACTGGGCAGCGTTCATCGTATCGGAACGTGCCGCGTCATCAATTGTTACATTTACTGTGGACATGATTGAATTTGTTTGTTCATCATTAGAATCAAAATCATTACTAGTGGTCGGTACGCACTGATTACCTGTAAAAGGAGGATTATCGCTATTACACTGAGTGTCGCAAGTATTATCGGTCAAATTATTCGAGTCGGCTATTTCACTCATTGCACTTTGCGATGTACTGTTAACAGTTTTTCGCGGCATTTTTCACAAATCAAAAGTAAGCACAAAAATGAAACAAAGACGCAGCAAAAATGGAACAAACACAATTACAACAAAGAGCAATAAATTGCCGATGATCTGTGAAAGAAAGAGTGACAAATTAGTAAATGCGTTGCGCCAGATGCAAACTACATTTAAGTAAATAAGAGCAGATATATGACTACTTCTCAGAAATTCACAAAGAAATACGATCCTGGTCGGTTGTCGCCAAGTGTAACCTCCCCACAAAATAAATTTTCTAGTGTAACCTCCCCACAAAATAAAATAAACAATATGAATAAGATTCTAATTTAGTGTAACCTCAAAACAGAAAATTCATTGACATTTAACCTCCCCACAAAATTCATTCACATTTAATCTAAGGTTAAAAACAGAAAATTTCCTAAACCTCTCAACAGTAAAAAATATAATTATTTCGCTCACATTCAGTGTAACGTCCCAACAAAAAAAATAAATTCAGTAACCTGGTAATAATACAATGTAACTAACCTCTCAATTAAATTGTCGCTCACTTACAATTTTTCAATAATTGACTGTGAATTTAACCTTGTAAATTTTGGACGTCAGCAGTGCTGCGTCATGGCCCTGAAAGATCATTCTGAAAAAAAAAGAAAAATTCTTACCTCAATGAAGTCGCCGGATACCGCATATATATCTGCTCTTAAAATAATGTTTTCTGGCACAGCCCTGTGCAATGCTGGCCGATAGATTTGTCATTTATGAAAGGAAGCAACTGATTTTTCTTTTGCAACAATCGGGATGATCATGGATGGGAGAAATTAGTAAATTATTTAAATTGAAATGAATGGTTGTTAAAAATTACTTTATATGAGAAAGATTATTATTATGAGATTTTTAAAACATTTACATGGGACTTAAGATGACATTACTACATATGCGCGAGGCTGCTTTTTACCTTATACAATAATACTCAGGCTCCGGCATCGCTGCACCACGACCGGCCCAGCCAACACGATACACCAGACCAGACCAGAGCAGAATGCAGACTAGCAACAACTTACTGCTACAGCTACACAGTTCGTACTGCAGTCAACACTCATCTCTGGTCAGAGATTCTCTTATACCTTGCATATCGTAGGCAGCGCATGAGCAATACATCGAAATTACATCTGCTCGGACCTCTTACAATATGCATTCAAAATAGCTTCCAGTCGTCTCGAAATGGATAAATATAAACGGATTTATACTCCACAGTATGGTGATACAGCAAACAGTATGTACGAGGAGAAGGAAACGGTCTGGTTGCCATGCTGAAATTACTGTTTATCTATTCGTCAATGATGCACATTTCGCTTGAAGATGCCTTGAATAAGGCGAACGCGCGTCTTTGATAAATAAATAAACAGTAATTACAACATCGTAACCAAGACTGTTTTCTTCTACTCAAACACAAATACAGGTCCTGTACGGCTTTCAAGAGGATCTTATAATGTCCTTCCTGCGAAATGGTGCCATGTTCAGGGAGCGACCGTGGGTAGCGATCACGCACGCTTCTCTCCAAAGTAGACCACAAAGCCTCAATAACATTGACATCTGGTGACTGTCATGCTAGAGGAGATGCAAAAATTCATCCTCGTGGTCACAAAACCAGTCCTGAACGACGTGAGTTGTACGAACTGGGACCCTGTCGTCTTGGAACACAGCATCACCGCTGGGGAACAAACACTGCACTATGGTATCGACCTGAACAGCCGAAATGGTCACATAAATCTCGGCAGTACACGATCTTGTAGATTACCCATGGGGCGCATGGAATACCACAATACGTCTGCCAAATCATCACCGAGCGCTCGCCGTGTTTCATTGTTGGGACGTAAACTTGGACAGAAGTATAAACAATGTGAAACTAGACCCATCTGACAAAATGACTTTCTTCCATTGTTTCGTAGTAGGCTTCGGCACCACCCTTTCCTGTTATCGACATTTGAATCACCGAGGAGAGGTTTCAGAATTCCAGTTCGCGCTGCACTTACTGCTCATGGAGATCCCTTCATGCTGTTTTAATGCTGACAGGGTTCACGAGTGCAACATTCAGTTCTGCAGTGACTTTTACAGTTGTCGTCCTCTTATTTTTCGTCACAATCCTCGTCCATGACCGTCTGACACGATCGCTGGACACACACCTTCGTCCGTGTTGTGACTCAGTGGATGATGTTTTTCATTTTTTCACTGTACGCGGTATAAATCTGCGATATGGTGCCTCTTGCAAAACAGAGACTTCAGCTACTTTGGTTACGAAAGAACCCACCATACGAGCACCAACAATTTGCCCACGTTCGAAGTTACTTAGCTCCGGTACAGTGCGGACACAAGTGCACAGAACATTTTTCTGACCACGACTGACAGTTGCAACTCACTAAGAACATTGCATATGTGCCATTTTTGCTTGGACAGAACCTGCATTTATATGGAAGCATGCATTTCTGGAAGAGTTGCCACACTTCTGTCCAACCTTTAATAACACTGATCGTCTATTAAATTGTGAACGAGCAACCACATTAGTCCTGTTTATTCAAACAATATTTCAGCTTGCCTATAAATTGTGACTCATAATTTTAGCTCGCGTGTACTTCGCGTCGTAGCGTGCTTGTGCCAGTTTTATTGCAGTGTACGACCACAGCGGCTGGGAAGGTCAACACGAACAATGCTTGTGAGCGAATCGACGTCACACACTGCGTGTATGTAAAACTAGGCACCGGTCATAACATCTTCATTGTGATACTTACCTGTTGTACGTTGCTTGGTGTACTAACAACGTGTAGGTACGCGTAAAGCGACAGCCGGTCTGCTTATAAAATGGAATCTGTCTATAGTTGTTATGAAATGTACATTAAAGATGAATAAGTTGCAGCAAAACAGGAAGCGAAGGAGACCTAAATACGATGACTCAATCAGAGATTATTGAGAGTTTCAAAGGTAGCATTAGGCAACGACGGACTGGAATAGATGAAGAAATTAAACAGAAGTTGAATGGGTAGCTTTGGGATATGAAATAGAGAACGCAATATAGCAACAACTAGGCAAAAAGAAATTTTTGGGTAACACATGGATATTAAATTTAGCTGGTGAAGGGAGAAGACAACGTCAGAAAACAGCGTAGGTAACAAGGAATACAGACACCTGAAAAGTGAGCCTGGCAGAAGGCGCAAAGTGACAAAGCAGGAATTGCAAGAAGAGAACCGCAAACCTGTTCAAGTATGCATGATTATGGGAAAGATAGAAGCAGCGCATGGAAAAATTAAAGAAAATTTTGGAGAAAAGGACAGCAGTTGTCTGAACACAAAGAGTGCAGATAGCAAGCCACACTAAGTAATAATATATACAGACAACCGATGGCAGCACTGGCAGTGGAGGACATATAAAGCGTGTGTGTGGGAGGGGGGGGGGGGGGGGGGGGAAGAGAGAGAAACGCGCAAAACTGTGCAGTCGTGACCGTAATGCGAAAATGGAGCGATTTATCTGCTGTCCAAAAGGGTATGATCATTGACTTTCAGGTCAAGGGTGAAAGCATTTCCGAAACGGCTAAGTTTGTGAAGTGGTTAAAGTATACCGTACATTTCAAAATGGCACCATCCAAAACGAGTGCTGAGCCAACTGTGATGCACCACGAGCACAATAGGCCACATTTTATATCCTACCTGCTTCGACCACCATTAGTTATTTTGTTCCCAAATAGCAAAACTCGTCTCCTCCTTTAATGTCTGATTTCCTAATCTAATTCCCTCAGAATCACCTGATTTAATTCGACTACATTCCATTATCCTTGTTTTGCTTGTGTCGATGTTCATTTTATATCCTCCTTTCAAGACACTGTCCATTCCGTTCAACTGCTCTCCAAAGTCCTTTGCTGTCTCTGACAGAATTACAATGTCATCAGTAAACGTCAAAGTTTTTATTTCTTCTCCCTGGACTTTAACTCCTACTCCAATTTTTTTTGTTTCCTTTACTGCTAGCTCAGTATACATATTGAATAACATAGGGGTCGGTTACAGCCCATCTCACCCCCTTCTCAACTACTGCTTCCTATTCTTGCCCAGCTCTTGTAACTGCCATCTGGTTTCCATACAAAAAGTAAATAGTCTTTCGCTCCCTGTCTTTTACCCCTGTCACCTTTAAAATTTGAAAGAAAATATTCCACTCAACATTGTCAGAAGCTTTATCTAAGCCTACAAATGCTTAACCTATCTTCAATGAGAAGTTATATGGTTATATTGCCTCGCATGTTCCTACACTTTTTTCGGAATCCAAACTTATCCTCCCCAAGGTCAGATTCTACAAGTTTTTCTATTGATCTGTAAAGAATTCATGTTAGTATTTTGCAACTGTGACTTATCAAACTGATAGTTCGTTAATTTTCATATCTGTCAGCGTCTGCTTTCTTCTTGAAGTCTGAGGGTATTTCAACTGTCTCATCGATCTTACTTACCAGATGGAAGAGTTTTGACAATTTTACACTGCTAGAAATATAAACAGTTTCAACATATACCGTTTAATATTTCTAGCAGTATAAAAGTGTCTATACTTTATTTCAATATCATATCCCTAATCTAACATACCAACATGCGCTGTATTGGGAAATTTATACACACAGCATTCATGATGATGTGTTCAAGTTCGAGATCTTCAATAATACTTGCACTGAAGTTGGTATTACTTAGCTGTATTTGCTTGGCAGTAACCTTAAAGGTGGATTAACACTTAACGGAACGTCACCATCAAATCAAAAGATTCTCCTCTGTAGTTCAAATGGTGGCATTCACACATGCCGTCAACGGAATGTCTTCGACACAACACGCCAAGGTTTCTTGGGACGAATGTTTCGATGGGCCATAATGTAGCCTACTTCGTGAGCTACTGTTACATTAAGTACACAGTGTGAAGTAATGTGAAAGTATTCCCCACTGACTGCTAGAAAAGGTCTTAATATGTGCTGGAGGACAATACTGAAGGAATACACTGCAAAATATACAATACGTATCTTCTTCAAAGTGCTTTACTCACGATTGTTGCTGTGGAATAACGAAAAGAAAAACCGAGAGTAAAGTTGATACAGCGTGCAAAAGTTTGAAATAACGAATATTTCAAATATGTGACATATTGGTGGTAAGTTGTCTAGCTGTTTGCTTTCTTGACATATGAATTTATTGTCAAGATGAAGACAGATTTGAATAAAATGGAAACATTGCCGTGTCACTGTCAGCCGAAATACTTCAACACCTGTTCCGTCTGAAGCCCGAAGGTCAACAGATGGGTAAAATCCGACAACGTAAAACATGCCTATATAAGCCTTCAGCTCGCTCATGGTCATTTTTTTAATAAAATAGTGATTTGCAACTACGTCACAAGCTGATTTCCTTTCTGCATTTTGCAAGTTTGTGTATTTCAAGATAATACTGAGCATATTTTCATTGCAAAACAGACTCCAGTATTCAAGCTCTGTCTTTGCTAATCTCGTCACTAAACTCACGCCAGATACTTACCTGATGATATTTTCAGAACGGGTCCAAACTTGTTGTTGAGGTGGAGTTTTGGTCCACTTGGATCCATCTTTACCAAAATAAAATGAACTACGTACCTGCTTTTCCGATCGCTTAACTAATTCCGGTAACGCAGCATTGTGGGCAGTATTTTGTAGCTCATTTAGCGGTATATTATCTTCTTTGTCACTGCCTTCACTTGCATGTTGCCCAGTACCACTACTGCCACTGCGCTGCCTTACACAATCCTCATTTTCACTGCCATCTGTTGTAAAGTCGTTTTCACTGTCTGATAATTTTGCCAGCCAACGACATATACGCTCAGTCTCCCTTTCTTGGTTGTCCGTTTTGACTAAAAACATCCAAAAACACGAAACGTTCATGAAAAATGGCACAGAAATACTACTTCGTAGCTGTGGAAGGAGAAAAAATAACCTCTTGCTGTCTGCACCCGTTTATCTCCTTTCACGGACAGCAGCCTACTGAGTGCGTGCATGCATTGGAGAGGGGAATTCAATAATTACAGCTACTGAGAACTTCGACAATGTGCAACTGCGCAACAAAGAACTGCTAAGAAAACAAAATGAGCAGGGTCAAATTGACCCTACCACATCCTCGCCAGATTAAACTAAATTTCATCAATTCATGACGATCTACCATGAACTACAAAATAGCGCCTCTGGTGAGTATTTTATGAACCAGCATCGTTCTGTCGAGATTCATGTACCGTGTAGTGGAATCCTCAGAAAGCCCTGTGACTGTCGACTTTCGAAAACGTGACGGTTACGTGACGGCGACGTTCTGGCAAGTGTGAATCCACCTTAATGCTTTCACAATTTTTCGTTGGCGTATTATAGGACGTGTAGCGTAGCTAACAGGTATTTGTTCACGTTGTTTGGACTGTAATCAATTCCGCAATGCCCAGACGGTACTGCATTTTCAATTCAGAACTTCAGGAGAAATAAGTAACGTTTTCATCACGCAGTATCGTAAACAATGTGATATAACTCTGTTTGCAATTAAAAGAAATTTAGGTACACAAACTCTCATACATTATATAATTTATTTA
The DNA here is from genome assembly GCF_023864345.2 of Schistocerca serialis cubense. NCBI lineage: Eukaryota > Metazoa > Arthropoda > Insecta > Orthoptera > Acrididae > Schistocerca > Schistocerca serialis. The sequence goes on along the minus strand of NC_064638.1, from coordinate 1,018,922,862 downwards.
CTTTTAAAACGGGTATCCGTTCGTAATAGAGAGGGTTTAGAACTGTAACCTCTAAATTTAAAGGGAGGCAAACCTCTGCAGACTCAAATTAATTCATCACAGAAGCATTGTGGCCATTAACAACTGAGTGTTACCTAAGGTAGAGGCATTTCCTACTTACCAACTTTTACGATTTAATTACTTTATAATTATTCAGTAACTAGGAATGTATCTATGATTTAGATTATGTTTGTTATATTATCATTTTGTGCCTACTATTCATCTTGTTGTAAGCTTTAATAATGCATAACAATTACAGAGCATTGTTGCATTCCGAGCAGTGACCAGTTATAAATCTGGTTCCAGCTTCAGCTCCCAGAAATACCGTCACCTCATCTAAAATTACACTCCTGGAAATGGAAGAAAGAACACAATGACACCGGTGTGTCAGACCCACCATACTTGCTCCGGACACTGCGAGAGGGCTGTACAAGCAATGATCACACGCACGGCACAGCGGACACACCAGGAACCGCGGTGTTGACCGTCGAATGGCGCTAGCTGCGCAGCATTTGTGCACCGCCGCCGTCAGTGTCAGCCAGTTTGCCGTGGCATACGAAGCTCCATCGCAGTCTTTAACACTGGTAGCATGCCGCGACAGCGTGGACGTGAACCGTATGTGCAGTTGACGGACTTTGAGCGAGGGCGTATAGTGGGCATGCGGGAGGCCGGGTGGACGTACCGCCGAATTGCTCAACACGTGGGGCGTGAGGTCTCCACAGTACATCGATGTTGTCGCCAGTGGTCGGCGGAAGGTGCACGTGCCCGTCGACCTGGGACCGGACCGCAGCGACGCACGGATGCACGCCAAGACCGTAGGATCCTACGCAGTGCCGTAGGGGACCGCACCGCCACTTCCCAGCAAATTAGGGACACTGTTGCTCCTGGGGTATCGGCGAGGACCATTAGCAACCGTCTCCATGAAGCTGGGCTACGGTCCCGCACACCGTTAGGCCGTCTTCCGCTCACGCCCCAACATCGTGCAGCCCGCCTCCAGTGGTGTCGCGACAGGCGTGAATGGAGGGACGAATGGAGACGTGTCGTCTTCAGCGATGAGAGTCGCTTCTGCCTTGGTGCCAATGATGGTCGTATGCGTGTTTGGCGCCATGCAGGTGAGCGCCACAATCAGGACTGCATACGACCGAGGCACACAGGGCCAACACCCGGCATCATGGTGTGGGGAGTGATCTCCTACACTGGCCGTACACCACTGGTGATCGTCGAGGGGACACTGAATAGTGCACGGTACATCCAAACCGTCATCGAACCCATCGTTCTACCATTCCTAGACCGGCAAGGGAACTTGCTGTTACAACAGGACAATGCACGTCCGCATGTATCCCGTGCCACCCAACGTGCTCTAGAAGGTGTAAGTCAACTACCCTGGCCAGCAAGATCTCCGGATCTGTCCCCCATTGAGCATGTTTTGGACTGGATGAAGCGTCGTCTCACGCGGTCTGCACGTCCAGCACGAACGCTGGTCCAACTGAGGCGCCAGGTGGAAATGGCATGGCAAGCCGTTCCACAGGACTACATCCAGCATCTCTACGATCGTCTCCATGGGAGAATAGCAGCCTGCATTGCTGCAAAGGTGGATATACACTGTACTAGTGCCGACATTGTGCATGCTCTGTTGCCTGTGTCTATGTGCCTGTGGTTCTGTCAGTGTGATCATGTGATGTATCTGACCCCAGGAATGTGTCAATAAAGTTTCCCCTTCCTGGGACAATGAATTCACGGTGTTCTTATTTCAATTTCCAGGAGTGTAATTATTTTTATTCTTCTATTGTGATGTCGAGTTTCTTGAACGTTTATAAGTATTGTAAAAATTATAAAATGTTTATTCACATAGGATTGTTGGCTGGGAGACCTCGAGGTCTGGTCTCAGATGCTTAAACGGAAAGGAATTCTTTTTTTAGCACATAACGACATCTTCCCTTCATGATGTACGAGTTGCGTCTTACGTATATCTATAGAGTGTTTATGTCGCTGATGCCAATGCGAAACGAAGGAGAGCATGAATTCTGACACTAGAACGTACGTGTGTTCTTGTCGAATAGAGGCAAAGGGCAATCAACAGACAGGTCACAACAAACAGTCTCATGTGCCCTCACTCTATGATAAATGCTGGAGTAGATTTTACCCAGGACAGGGAGGAATCGAACTCCCATATATAAAACAGCATCGAAAGTCTGATTACTGTGCAGATTAATTAATGTGTTAAATTTTTGACACTAATCTTGTAAGCGAGAAAAAGTTTAGAAAATAAGAGAAATAATGCTTAAAGTTGTTGGCAGTCGCTACGTGCTCTCATTATGAAACAATGGATGAATGTAATCGGGTGATTTTCACGCATCGCAATGTTTGTGACTACATATCTCTGAACTGTGTGTCCTACAGTGATATAATTTTGCAGGTTCATTCAGCGATTTATGTAGATACTGTCTGCAAACTGTGTTGCGAATAAACTCAGTAGTATGGACGTAATCAGTTAAAGCTCTGTGTCTTATGCTGAAGTTTTACTGCACGAACAGCGAAAATGTAGTAAGTGAACAACTTTTTTCCTTTCATAACGAACAACGAAGATGCAGTAACTGAACAACTTTATTCCTTTCATAATTTTGTGGGGAGTATTAACGATAAAAAGCTTCGTAAATGTATGGAGGTAAGTGTAAAATTTGTTGAAAACCACTAAATGTTCTCATTTACAAATATTGTATGAATGAAGTACGGATATTTGCCCACTGGCAATGCATCTGTCCCAAGACAAACATACATTTTCTAGAAATAATAAACTGCCAATCAGTTACAAACTCGAAGGTTTATTAAAATCCCTTTATCTTGGTTTCAACGTTTATAAAAATGTCTTCTGCAGAAGGAAAATATGGACAACCAGATTACATGCTGTAGCGGAGGTACGTTAAAATATAGCCAAAAGGCTTCCTCAGATATAAAATTTCATCTACATGTTAAATTAAAACATGCACAACATTGTTGTCATTATATGTTACATCCTCACCAATGTACAGCTAGTGCACTAGGTTCAGTAGTAGAATTTTTAAGGTGAAAGGATATCGATGATTATATTCTTTGACGACATTGCTATCTCCAGTTAAAGAGAAGGAGAATTACAGAAAGTGATGAATGGAATGAAAAGTCTAATGAATACAGATTATGGACTGAGAGTGAATCAAAGGAAGCGAAAGTAATTGGGAGTAACAGCAACGAAATTAGCGACACATTTAATGTAAAAGTTGGCAAGCACGAAGCAAATGAAGCTAAGGAACTCTGCTACCTTGGAAGAAAAATAACACATGACAGGCGAAGCAAGGTGGCACAAAGAACAAACTAGCACAAGCAAGGAACACATTCCTGGCTCAGAGATTTGTCTCTTAATACGAAACTTAGGTCTTAATTTAAGGGAGAAATTTCTGATAAGGTACGTTTGGAGCACAGCATTGCATGAAAGTGACTCGAGGACTGACGGAAAAGTGAAAAAGAAGAGAATCGAAAGGTTTGAGATATGCTGCAACAGATGGATATTGAAAATTCGTTGAGATAAGGGATGAGGAGGTACACCACAGGATTGGCGAAGGAAGGAATGTGTGGAAAACACTGACAAAAAGAAGCACAGAATGATAGAACATTTGTTAAGGCATTTGGGAATAACTTTCAAGGTACTAGAGAGAACAATAGAGGCTAAAAACTGTAGGGAAAGGCAGAAATTGTAGTACATTTTTAAAAAAAGGACATATTGAGCAAGTGCTACTTTGAGATGAACAGGTTCACACAAGAGATAGATCTGTGGCAGACCACAAGGTACCAGTCAGAAGTTTGATGAAAAAGAAAAGGGAAAAAAAGAGCAAATACATTTGGCACTTTGTGCAAAGCTACAGTAATGCAGTGATTTATATGTGTGAAATAAGAGAATTCTCTTACACCTGATGTCATTAGATTTGAATTCCAGCTGAAGATAAGAGCTAACATGTGCTAAACAACACCAAAATCATATTTAAGTGTTATTAGTTGCCAACAAATCAGGTGCACACCACCTTCTATACTAAAACAAGACAGGTTCGAAAATGTACTGTTTTATATACTGCCATGAATAACATCAAATGACGATTCTAATTCTGGTTACCGTTTTGTGTGGACATTATTCATCACAAGGGAAAAAAAATAGTCTGGGATCATCGAGAAAAAGTATTTTTGGATTATAACAGCATACATGGGCATGCAGGGACGTCTGGTATAACATAGGTTAGTGGGAAATTGTAAGTTATAGCCACAATTTTTTGAGTTGTTGAGTTGTAGGTTACACCAATGTCAAAGATCTCATATCTCAAATGGAAATGATTAACAATATTACGAAAATGTTAGCTGCTACTCACCATATGGTAGAGATGCTGAGTCGCAGAAAGGCACAACAAAAAACTGTCACGAAGTTAGCTTTCAGCCAACAAGGCCTTTGTCAAAAATAGACAACATACACACACACTCACACAAATGCAGCTCACATACACATGACCACATTCTCTGCAGCTGGAGCCAGACTGCGAGCAGCTGTACATTATGGAAGAGGCAATGGAGTGGGGGTAAGGAGGAGGTTGAGATGGGGAGGGGGAGGGATAGCAGGGGAGGGGTGGGCCATCATAAAGTGCTGCTGGTAGCGTGCAGGGACGAGATGGAGAGTAGAGCATTTAGGTGCAGTTGAGAGGTTAGATGGGGAGCGGGCAAGAGAGGGAGGATTGGAGAAAAGGAGAGCAGTAAAAAGACTGCATGCATTGCTGGAATAGAAGAAAGTGTAGTGCTGGAATGGGAACAGGGAAAGGGACAGATGGGTACGGACAATGAGTAACGAAGGTTAAGGCCAGGAGGGCTACAGGAATGTAGGATATATTGCAGGGAGAGCTCCCACCTGTACAATTCAGAAAAGCTGCTATTAGTGGGAAGAATCCAGATCACACAGGCTATGAAGCAGTCATTGAAATGATGAACATTGTGTTGGAATGCATGCTCAGCAATAGGGTGGTCCATTTGTTTCTTGCCCACAGTTTGTCAGTGGCCATTCGTGTGGACAGACAACTTTTTGGTTGTCATGCCCACATAAAATGCAGCACAGCTGTTGTAGCTTAGCTTGTAGATCACATGACTGATTTCACAGGTAGCCCTGCTTCTGATGGCATCGGTGATGTTTGTGAGCAGACTAAGGTAGGCGGTGGTGGGAGGATGTATGGGACAGGTTTTGCATCTAGGTCTATTGCAGGGATATGAGGAGGGGTTGTGCAGGGATGGATGAGGATTTGTGTAGGTTAGGTGGGTGGTGGAATACCATTGTGTTAGGATAATGGATAGGACATTTCTCATTTCAGGGCACAACGAGAGGAAGTCAAAAACTTGGTGGACAATGTGATTCAGTTGCTCCAGTCCTTGATGGTACTGAGTCATTAGTGGAATGCTCCCCTATGGCCAGATGGTGGGACTTTGAAGGTGTTAGGTAACTGGAAAGATAAGGCACAGGAGATCTCTTTTTATACAAGGTTGGGAGAGGGTAATTGCGATCTGTAAAGGCCTCAGTGAGACCCTCAGTATATTTCAAGAGGGATCACTTGCCACTACAGATGTGATGGCCACCGCTAGCTAGGCTGTATGGAAGGGACTTCTTGGTATGTAATGGGTGGCAGCTGTTGAAGTGAAGGTATTGCTGGTGGTTGGTAGGTTTGATACAGACGAGATACTGATATAGGTATCTTTGAGGTGGAGGTCAACATAGGCTGGCCGGAGTGGCTGTGTGATTCTAGCCACTGCAGTCTGGAACCGAACGACTGCTCCGGTCGCAGGTTCGAATCCTGCCTCAGGTATGGATGTGTGTGATGTCCTTAGGTTAATTAGGTTTAATTAACTCTAAGTTCTAGGCGACTGATGACCTCAGAAGTTAAGTCACATAGTGCTTAGAGCCATTTGAACCATTTTTAAATTTTTTTTTTTAGGTCAACATTGAGAAAAGTGAATTGATGGGGTTGGGTAGGACCAGCTGAAGCAAATGGGGTTGAAGGTGTTATGTTCTGGAGCAATATAGATAGGGTGTCCAAACCCTCAATCCAGATCAAGAAGATCTCATCAATGAATCCACCATGGATCCTTGTTCCTTCCATCTGCGTCAATACAGAAAACTTTCCTTGTGTATTGTGTGTGTGTGTGTGTGTGTGTGTGTGTGTGTGTGTGTGTGTGTGTGTGTGTGTATTTTTTATTAAACTGGGGACATAGAAAAGATGAAGACACCTTGTCCGCTGTAGCCCTCAGTGACTCACAACCCCACAACGGGCCACACCAGCCCATCCACCCCAACCGCCGCCCCACAATGAACCCAGGGTTACGGTGCAGTTCTGACCACAGTGGACTCCCCCACCAGGAATGTCTCATACCAGATGAGTGTAACCCCTAATGTTTGCATGGTAGAGTAATTATGGTGTATGCATGCATGGAGACAGTGTTTGCACAGCAGTCACCAACATAGTGTAACTGAGGCAGAATAAGGGGAACCAGTCTGCATTCGCTGAGGTATATGGAAAAACATCTTAAAAACCAACCACAGGCAGGCTGGCGCATTGGACTTCGACACTAATCCACCAGATGGATTCGTGCTGGGGACTGGCATGCCTTGGTGCTCGGGAAGCAGCATGTTAGACTGTGCGGCTAGCTGGGCGGGTTTAAAGTTCCCTTTCCCCTAGCCAAAACCCAGTCCCACATACTGTTCCTGTGTTGTTGCTTGGCTCATGGAATCTCTGCAAGTGACCTTACCATCAAAGTACTCCTCTACAGCTGCCATCCTTCATTACACAATGACCTCCATCAGTTCAGATTCTGCCAATCGTTAGCCCTCACCAACATGCTCCTGAAAAACCATATCAACCAAACCCAAACCTCCTTGCAATACCTTCTCTCCATCTGTAAAATTCTCCTGGTAAGCAATCCTAAATTTATGGAACCCATAACACACATTGAAACTATTGCCCTCCAGGAACTAGAGCAACATGTATAATGCCAGCTTAGGAAACTCTCCAAGCTGCTCACTTCCAACTCCCACCTTGGACTACCACTGTCCACCACCTCTATGACAACCTCCAAACCTCCCCCACATCCCCTCATAGCTGACAAAACCTGTTTTGCAGACATACTATATTTACCTCACCCTCCAAAATTCCCTCCCACCACCACATAAGACCACCTGAAACACAGTCATGAACCTTTCCTCCAAAAGCCTTACCTCTGCAGAAGTATCAGTCCTTTCCAAAGGCCTCACCTTTTGTCCCACTCCCAAATTCAATCATGCAGGACTTTTTAAAGACTTTCTAGCCTTCTTCCACAATAGAAACACTTTTTCACCACTAACCCTATCAATCAGACTCAACCTAAGACCATTGTTGAACCCTGCCTGACTATGTTCATTCCCCCATCCAACCGTGATCCACCACCACTGTCCCCAAATCACCCTCTGTTAACTTTCCTGGATTTCTTAACCTTGAACCTAGCCTTACTATCATTCCCGAAATCCCTCAACATGTAAACAAACCATATGTCCACAGAAAAATCTGCCATCACACCTAAGAGCTGATCCCAGCCTTATAAGCCTACCTGCTGAAAAAGGTTCCATCACTGTTGTTTTGAACTGCAAGGATTACCTGGGAGAAGGACTCCACCATCTGTCAGACTCATCCATCTACAAAACCTGCCACAGTGATCCCATTCCAGGATCTTCATTCTCTCCTCGAATCCTTAAGCCCATCTCAACCTCTCCACAGAGGCCATCTCTCTCCTCACTCCTACCACCCCCGACACTCCTGCCTTCTATGTGCTTCCTCATGTCCATAAACCTAACCACCCAGGATGCCCCATTGTGCCCAGTTACTGTGCCCCCATTGAGAGAATCCTTGCTCTGGTAGACCTTTAGTCTATTACCCACAATCTACCCTCCTCTACAAATGATACAAACCATTTCCTCCACCGACTCTCCACAGTTCCTATTCTACTGCCAAACAGTGCCCTGCTTATCACTATTGATGCCACATCCGTTTACACTAACATCCCTAATGCCCATTGCCTTACTGATATTGAACACTACCTTAACAATATACGATGGATTCCAAACCAACCAACTCCTTCCTAGTCGCCATGACAAACTATTTCCTCACTCACAATAACTCTTCCTTTGAAGGAGAACAAATCTGGAGTATGGCACCATCCTCTGCCAACTTATTCATGGGCCATCTAGAAGAATCCTTCCTAAACACCCAGAATCCCAAATCCTGCATCTGGTTCGAGTAATTGGTGACAGTTTCATGATCTGGATTGAGGGTGAGGACACCCTATCCACATTCCTCCAGAACCTCAACGACTTCAACCCAATTCACTTCAGCTGGTCTCACTCAACCTTTCAAGCCACCTTCCTTGATGTTGACCTCCACCTCAAAGATGGCTATTTTAGTATATCTGTCCATATCAAAGCTACCAACCAACAGCAATACCTCTACTTCGATAGCTGCCACTCATTCCATACCAAGAAGTCCCTTCCAGGGGTCTCACTGAGGCCTTTACAGATAATTAACCTCCCAACCTTGTACAAAAAGAGATCTCCTGTATTTTATCTTTCCTTCATCGACTCTCAATAGTTCCTGATCCATTGTCAAACAGTGCCCTGCTTATCGCTATTGATGCCCCATCCCTAATGCCCATTGCCTTACCGCTATTGAACACTACCTTAACAATACCTGATGGATTCCAAACCAAACAACTCCCACCGTCCAGCCACAGGGGAGCATTCCACTCGTGACTCAGTACCATCCAGAACTGGAGCAACTGGATTGCGTTCTCCACCAAGGTTATAACTACCTCTAATTGTGCCCTGAAATGAGAAATGTCCTACCCACTATCCTTCCCACCCCTCCCACAGTAGTATTCCACCACCCACAGAACCTGCACAAATCCTTATCCATCCCTGCACAACACCTGCTCTCAACTCCCTTGCTCCATGGCTCATACCCCTCTAACAGACCTAGATGAAAAACCTGTTCCATACATCCTCCCACCAGCACCTACTCCAGTCCTTTCACAAACATCACCTATCCCATCAAAGGCAGGGTTTCCTGTGAAACCAGTCATGTGATCTACAAGCTAAGCTGCAACCACTGTGCTGCATTCTACATGGGCCCTCCAGCTAACCCCCCGATTGCATTTGGCTGTTCTACTCTCCACCTCATCCCTGCACACTACCAGATCAGTTTACCATCTCCCACCTCTACCCTGCTATCCCTCTCCCTCTCCGACCCAGCCTCCTCCTTACCCTCACCTAGTTGCCTCTCCCATAATGCGCTGCTGCTTGCAGTCTGGCCAGCTGCCAGAGGTTGTAGTCATGTGTCTGCATTAAAGGTCACCAACAAACTGTGGTCAAGAAACAACGAGACCATCCTTTTGCTGAGCACACAGCCCAACATGTCGTTCCTCATTTCAATAACTGCTCCACAGGCTGCGCCATCTGGATTCGTCCACCAACACCAGCTTTTCTGAATTGCTCTCCCTGCAATATATCCTATGTGCCCATAACCCTCCTGACCTCAAACTTTGTTAGCTATTGTCCTTACCCATCTAGCCGTTTCCCTGTTCCCATTCCAGCACTACACAGTCCTCTATTCCACCAATGCACCCAGTCTCTTTACTTCTCTCCTTTTCTGCTACCTCCCTCTCCCCCGCCCTCCATCTAACCTCCCGACTGCACCTAGCTGCCCTACTCTCCACCTCTTACCTCTACGCTACCAGCAGCACTTTACTGTCCCTCAACCCTACCCTGCTATCCCTCCCCCCCCCCCCCCAGCCTCCTCGTTACACCCACCTGGTTGCCTCCCATAATGTGCTGCTGCTCGCAGTCTGGCTTCAGCTGCCGGAGACTGTGGTCATGTGTGTGTGAGTTGCATTTGTGTGTGTACGTGTATATTTTGTGTATCTTTGACAAATGCTTTTTTGGCTGACTGCTAACTTTCCGACAGTCTTTTTGTAGTGCCTTTCTGCGACTCAGCATCTCCACTAGTCGGTGAGTAACAACTATCCTTTTTATAATATTTTTACATTCCATCCTGGATTTTCCATTGATGGAAACGGGTTAACAACACTTTGCCAATCACAGACAGAATCAAAGAATTGAGGCTTTGTTGAAACAACCATTTTAGTACCGACCTGAAATTATTTACAGAATATACAAGAAATTTAAATCAGGATACCTGTAGTATCTTCTAGATAATGCACTAACTATCCCTGTTGTTGAAACGAAACCATGCATTCCCAAGAAGAGCAATGGTATGTAGGGTATGTTGAAGATGTGACATTATTTTCCACTCATATAGAGCCCGCGTCACGTAGGACGGCGCTTCCGCGCATAGAGGCGGAGCGATAGGCAAGGGTGGAGGGAATGAGGTCTGTGCATGCATGGCGACAGAGAGCGGGCAAGGACTGCGTTGCCCGACTGTGTTGCTGCAGTCAACAGTCAGGGTCATCTGCCTGTGGTGCATCATAATATACATTCGAATCTATGAGCAGAATAATACATTTTAAAACCGATTTCGGTCAGTCCTCCTTATAGGAGGAATCTTACTTGACGTTTTGACATTGCGTCCACTGCTCCACACCATTAGTCCGAGTGACTTCGGAAAGCAGGAACAGCTTTGTGAAGCCATCAAGTACAATTTTTCTCAAAATGACGGTGTCTACGACAAGTATGATTGCTGCAATTGTCATTTATTGCGATTTGGTCTGTATTATAAGTAAAAAAAATGTAATACACAAAAAAATTAACTTCAAACTCAAATCGAAATCATTATATATGCTTGACAACTGTTTCGAATCCAGATATTTTTTAAAATGTGTATAATTCGTGTTTGTGTGTGCATGTGTTTGTAGTTAAATGTAAATTACTTTGAGTAAAACATAATTACTGGTAGCGAAGACTAAAGCAAAAGACTATCACAAAAACTGTAAATATGTTATCATTCCTTTCACTGTCAACTAGCATTATGAGTAGAAACTAACTCGTTCGACACTGCAGCAGACAGAACAATTTACTATCCACTGAATATGGAAACAGTTGACCATCTTCTATGAATAAGTCGAGGAAATGCTGATCGATAACGTCGGAGACCACTGATATCTCGACTGGTAAACCTTCCTGTCATTTTAAGGCATTTTTCAGTTCATGCCTTAAAAATGATAGGGGTGAACTCGTCGCAGTATCGGAGTTTTTGACGAATTTACCCAGCCGCATTCTCGTTAGTAGTTAGAGCATACAATACTCTGGGCAGAGCTTAACTGCTCTTTGGGCAATATGTGGAACATTATAGTCTACATACTTTATGAGATACAAATTCCCAATCAATAAAGGTTAGGAAGTTCTTAGATACTATGTATGTAACTGATATGTTGACAAACAGTTTTTTAAGCCATGATAATGATGATGATATTTGGTTTGTGGAGCGCTCAACTGTGCGATTATCAGCACTCGTACAAATTCCCAATCTTTACGCAGCCCTGTCTCGCCACTTTCACGAATGACGATGAAATTCTGCGGACAACACAAACACCCAGTTTCTGACCAGAGAAAATCCTCCATCTGGCCTGAAATCGAACCCGAGACCAAGTCATCCAGAGGCAGCAACGCTAGCCACTAGACCACGAGCTGTTTACTTTAAGCCATGAGTCTTTAAAATCAAGAATTAATATTACGTAACTTTGTTCCAAAGTCTATATCGTAATACAATCGTCACTGCTACCTAATTGTAAAGTTAGGATACGTTCAAAGCTTGTATATCCATCCTCAACCCCCGATCAAAGTCTTCTTTCTGAAGCTTTTCAGTGTGCCGCACACAGTGTGCCCACGCTGAATGGGGATGTTGTCTATGGCTTCATACACAAGTGATTCAGGTTCTGTAATGTTGAATATTTTGTTTTTTTCCTCACATATCTTTTAACTTGTACCCAAATTAATTCTATCGTATCATACTCACAGTGATATGTGGGTAAACGTAAACCTTTGTGACCATATTCACGTGCATGAAAGTCAAATTTGTATGTTCTGTCGTGTGACCTGTATAAATTAACAAGCTGCACAAGTTCAGCAAGAGTTTGGTTTATAACGCGCAGAACATTAACATTTTTATTTAAGCCAGAGCACTATATCCGCTTTCTTGGTGTTTGTACTTAGCATTTTCTCTGTAACAGGTGAATGATAACTGACATGGTAATTACAATGACCGACTTTGAAGCAAGGTTTGACAAGAATTGTTCAGTGAACGACATTTTGAAAGTGGCAGTGTTCATTTCCGAATGATCGTCACTGCCGTTGTTCTTACACCCAGTTACCAGTTTACTCTCAAGAAAAAAATATTAATAATTATCATCCGAGAACCTATTCCCATGGGAACTTTAAAACTGCCAATACCATCAGTCATTTTCCAGCAGGTATTCTTGGAATGATTCTGATTCATTCACCCATATTTCATTTTGAACTACATGCTCTTCTTGTATCGTGCATATTTATAAGGGATGTGGTTCGAGCTGCACCTATGTTACTTCTTTCAATCAAAAACTCTCTTCTTAGCATATTTGAAATCAATGTCCTTCAAAATTATTTGCGTTGATGAAGTGCTACCTGTGAAGCCAATTTTCTCGTGCTTAGCAGTAACAAGTTTTTGTTATGTCAGGTATTTACTCCTTTATGCATTTCAAACACGACGTACTTTGAAATATCATTGTCAAAACCGTCGATTTGTGTTAAAGATTTCCTGAGATTTCGATGCTTTCCAGGCGACACTAAAGCACATTTTCCTGACGTTTCTACATGTCTGACAACTTCGTTTGGTATTCTCTGTACAGTTCTCCTGCCGATACATGCTTCTGCCGTTCGCTCTTGTGTCTCAGAATGTCAAGGAGTGCCGCTTTCAGGTCCTCCTCTGAACGAGTTGTAAATGTGGTAAATAAACATACTAGCCTGATCTGACATATTTGTATGGCAGTCACACTAAAACATTTACAGAGACAAATTCATAGCTATACTGTAACATTGACAACTGATTGAATAATTCGGTCACACTGTGAATAAAAGTGTATTGTCTCCAAGCATGGCAACAGCGCAGCATTTGGGAGTGTGATTCTCGCAGTCAAGGTGTAAATCGCGGCTAGCAGTTCGGAGAGAGAATGAATCTTACTGGCTGCTTGCAGTCACCGGAGAGGGATGCGCAGAACGGCTGAAAATCGGGTCGCCTTCCTACATGAAGCGATCTTTAGTGCTTTATATGTTTTTTCTCTTGTTTATAAGTTCTTTGAAAAAAATTTTGCAGTACATTGTCCACATACCTGTCAGAACTTACGTTTTGGAGGACAAAGATAGGTCCAATACTTCGTGTTACAATTTTTGTGTACGATAATCCTGGTCTCACTTAAAGTAGATGGTCCTAACGCCATTAATGAGGACTTTCAGAACTCCAACATCGATTGTTCTGCTAGCTCGCATGTCCCAATAAATGCACATCATCAGAAAAGTGCATTTCAGACTCAAACTCTGCCTCATGCACACACTGCAATAGCCAGCTGCAGTACAGATAGTCGAGCAACAGTATCTGAATTGTTCAGTAGCTACTCTTTGTAAGAATTAAAGCACGCATTTGAGCACAGCTCCATGATCAACTGCTGCTGACACTTCAGCTGATTGGTGCAACAATTTCCTTGGACTCCTAACTCGTCTGGTTTATTCTTGGTTAAAGCTGATAGCCACCTACCACACATTCCTAACAATCCCCAGAGTGAGATGCAGTGACTGCAGCTTACCTGTGGCTGAGAGGTCTGCACGTGTAAGGAGGTCGGCATCCGCAATGTAAATATATAAACCACATGTCTTCTATCTGCATCGGCTTATGTTAAAATTCTGTAAACCATTTTAACTTATTCCGTATACGAGAGCACTGTCGGTAGGAATGCTCCAATTTTTGTCTGCTGAAGTCGGGTATGGTAATTTACTTTACATTAAAAAACAATCACACCTATATTTTAATACAATATGTTGTTGTTATCGTCTTCATACTAAAGACTGGTTTGATGCATCTCTCCACGTTAGTCTATCCTGTGAGGGTTGTTGTCTCTACTTAATTACTACACTCAACAGTCATTTGAATTTGCTTCATCCCTTCCTATTCCTAATTCTTACTCAAAACACTTACCTCCATTACCAAAATGACGATTCCCTGATGCCTCTGAACCGATCCCTTCTTTTAGTCAAGTTGTTCCATAAATTTCGTTTTTCCGCAGATGGATTTTGTACCTCATCATTAGTGACAATACTTTATCCACTAACCTGATCTTCAGCATTCTTCTGTAGGGCTAAATTTCAAAAGTATCTATTCTTTTCTTGTCTGAACTGTTTATTGTCCACATTTCGTTTCTGTACAACGCTACACACCAAACAATTGGCTTCAGAAAAGACTTTCTAATATCTAAACTTGTATTTGATGTTAACAAATTCCACTTTTTAAAATGTTTCATATGTTTATTTATTAGCCATTCAGCATGTTTACCACACAATTGGCTTCATCAAAATAAAATTTACATATTTCATATATGTATAGTTGTTACTAATTTTTACATTATACATTATGCATACATATACATACATCTTTTTAATAGTTTGCAATTTGTACATTTTACTCACATCATCATTTTACATATACATAAATACATGTAAACACATAAACGTCTGACTAATCAGACAATTTCAGCTATAATCATCATACAGTTTACATTCAAGAATTAATTATAAAGTTTTACACATTTAGTTGATAGTTACATTATTTCATTGTTAATACATTCCTTTCAAATTACTTTCAAGATATTCTTCAATTGAGTAATATGCTTTATTTTTGAGTCATGTGTCTAATACTTCCTTAAATTTAAAGTGGATGAGGGTTTTGACAGATTGCGGCAGCTTATTATATAACTTTAGACCAGGTGTTTGTGACTGTTGTGTGTCAGTGACTGCCTAGAATAATGTATATCAAGCATGCAGTGCAAATGTAAATTATTTCTCTGTGTAAATTGTTGTATATTTTCTTTTATGTATATTAAGCAGTTATACATATAGAAACTTGGGAGTGTCATTACGTTTAATATACTGAAATGCTCCTTAAAGCTTTCTCTTGGATCCAATCCTTGTAAACATCTAATTGCTTTTGTTTGCCATTTGAATACACAGTTTCTGCCTGGTGAATTACCCCATAACAGAAACCCCTATTGTAGCTGTGACTGAAATAATGCGTAGTAGCTAAGCATCAATAAACTTTCACCGACAGAATTTCTTAGTTTATACAGCAGGAATACTACATGTGCAGGTTTGCCTGTCAGATAGCTTATACGGTCATCCCATGAGAGCCTTTGGTCTATTTTTAGTCCTGTTACTTTGACACTCTGATTCTCTGCTTTCCGTACCTTCAGATTAAAATAAATTTCCTTTGTTTTTGTGTTGTTTGTACATAACTCGTTAGCAATACACCACACCCAACATTTTTCAAAAAGTTCATTATTTTTGTTCACCACCTCTTGCGTACTCTCACCTGTGGAGATCATGGTCATGTCATCAGCATACAAAACATTTTTGCAAGCTATATAGTTTGAGAAGTCATTAACATAGATAATAAAGAGGAAGGCCCAAGAACAGAGCCCTGTGGAATTCCTCTCATAATTTTCATTAAATCTGACCTTTCATTGTGCACATACACTGACTGTTGCCTGTTATTTAGTTATGACTTAATCAAATTAAGTGGTTTGTCCGCAGTACCATAATATTCTAATTTTTTAACAATTATCTCATGTTATACTGAATCAAATGCTTTGCTTAAGTCTATGAGTGTTGCACAGGTGATCAGCTTCCTTTCAAAAGCGTTGTAGATTTCAGTTATCAGGCTTTCAATTGCTTTTATGGTTGAGTGATTAGTTCTAAATCCAAACTGGCAGTCATGAAGTAAGTTATTGCTCTCAAAATACATGTAAATCTCTGTGTGTGAGCAGCTCTCTATGATTTTGGCTAGTATAGGGACAATTGATATTGGTCTATAGTTATCTGGCATTTCTCTGTCATCCTTTTTCTATATGGGGAGTGTAGCTGTAATTTTGAGGCAGTCAGGAAAAATGTCATCATCAAGGATTTTATTTGCAAGGTAGAGTACAGGAGTTCTAATTTCCTTAATTATAGCCTTTATTACAAAGTTACTCAATCCATAGTAGTCTTCTGTTCTAGAGTTGTTCAACTTGTTTACAGAATTATTTATATCTGTAGCAGTTATTCTACTCCAGTTAAATCTGTTACCTTTTTTATTCTGTGATTGCGAAAGAAAAGCTTCCACATCAGTTAAATCATCTCTGTTTCGTACCTGGGTATTTACTGAATTTATGAAGTGTTTGTTGAGAGTGTTGCAAGTAATGGGATTACTGCTTTCTTCTTTCCCCATGTTTATCTCAGTTTTAACAATGTTCCAGGCATCTTTACATTTGTTTTTAGAATTTAAAATATACTCCTCATTTGCTTTCATTTTTGCTGCTTTAATTTCAGATTTGTATATTTTTCTTAAGTTTATATATCTATTCTTGTTTTCTTGATTGCCTTCAATTTTGTCCTTCAGCATGAATAGAAGGATTCTAATTTTATTGAGGTGCAGGGTGTACCACTTTTTTGTGTGTTGTGGTTTATGCATATTGCTATGGTTACATCTCTTAGTAATAAGAGGGCAATTATTGTCTAATGTATTTATTATATTGGATATGGATGCAGAAAAGCTTTCATTTATATCTTTGTCAATGGTTAGTATTCTAGCCCATTCTATTCTACTCAGTTCATTTCTCATTACTTCAATGTTCTCTTCCTTGAGACTCTATATGTAGTTAGCATCGTGGTACCATCAATTGTCAGATTTCCAATTTTGAGCCATATGCCATCATGGTCAGATATCCTAATTTGATGGTATCCCATTCTACTTGATTCCTACAGACATTGCTAATTATATTGTCAAGGCATGCCTCCATTCTGGTCGGTTTTATTGCTAATTATATTGTCAAGGCATGGCTCCATTCTGGTCGGTTTTTCATTTAAGCAGTAGTAATTCATTGATCTTAAGATATTTAGGATGTATACCATAGTTTTTCTCTTTACACTTAATGTCTCTTGTGATAAGTATTTTATACTGCTTGTATTTGGTAGTCACTAAGTCTGTGAATATCTCCTCATCAGAAGCTGGTAGTCGGTAAACTGTTGCAATTATGGGTTTGTGAGTGTGTATAACCAAGGCAGATGCTTTGAATAGTCCTTCAACAGACAAGCTTGTGAGGTCTATGATTGAATATTTTAGTTTCAAGTTTTTGTTGATATAAATGGACACTCCACCATGGGCATTCTTTGGTCTACAGTAGTTTGTTGCCAGTGAGTAGCCAAATGGTACAAATAGGCGTATTTTCTTACTTTTAATCCAATGTTTATTCACACAGAGAATGCGACACTGAATTTCATTCAGCCAATACTGTAGTTCACTGACTTTGTTTCTTAGGGACTGTACATTTATATTAAACAAAAGTAATTCATTTTTACTGTAAGATGGCATAATGCTTACATTGGGCTTAGTTTGTTTATTTACTTTCAGTGTGTTTTTTGTATTGTGATCTAAAGCTCTTTCCCTGATCTGGTTGAGACATATGTTCCAAATTTCTGATGCAAGATAATTTTTTATTTAGCATACTAAGTATTTTTTGGGCCAGCAGTGTCTTTCCTAAACCACTTAGGCCTTGACCATGTCTTGTATGAAAAGTTCTTGAACTGTAACATTTGTCAGAGGGTTGATGGTAACAACTTATATATTCCTTAAGCATTACATTTTTAAACTGTTTGCAAGTTGTTTCAAAATAATTGTTAGCTTTGGTTATTTCTCTGTTTACACATGATGTTTCAATTAAATCATAACAATGAGGTATTTTAAATAATATAACACTTATGTTTGTTGACTTGCCCAGTGTTGTCTTCAGAGCTGTTGTTGCTGCAGCTGTTTCAGAAATGTTTTTCTAGGTATAGCTACACTACACTTTATATCCTCTCTACTTTGGCCATCATCAGTTATTTTGCTAATTCCCTGATCATTGTCTGATTTAATTTGACTAGGTTCCACCAAATTACAATGTCATAAGTAAACCTCAAGTTTTTATTTCTTATTACTGAACATTAATTGCCTTTCCAAATTACTCCCTGGTTTCCTTTGCTGCCTGATCAATATACAGATTTTATAAAATTGGGGATGGACTACAAACTCATCTCACTCCCTTTTCAATCACTCCTTCCCTTTCAGGTCTCTCAACTCTTGTAACTTCTGCAAACGCTATGAATCACCTTTTGTGCCTTCTACTTAACCTCTGCTCCCTCCAGAATTTTAAAGAGTGCTTTGCAATCAACACTGTCAAAAGCTTTCTTTAAATCTACAAATGCTATAAACATAGCTTCATCTTCCTTTGACCTGTCTTCAAAGATGTTGTGGTACTGGATGGTATGATGGAAGTCTGGGACCAACTGATTGAGTTGAGTTACAGAACTGCAAAAATGTGTTTATTCATTTAAATAACAACATTGAAAATACATAACAAATCACAATAACTTGAAAAAATCACTCCCTAGGGCATCTTTGCAAAAGCACCTTTCTGTCTCGAAATTTAACTTGAGCTCAAATGACTAACAGCTTAGACTTTCAGTAACGCCACCAAAATTCTATTAAAAAGAAACATCAAACATGTTAACAACTGCAAAAAGGAGGCTCATAGGCAGCTTAACTCAACATTTTTAAAAATTTAAATGCATCTTGACAGCTGTTAAAATACCATGCTTTACAACCAGAGCATTTTTAAAAACGCAGCTGAATGGTAATAAAACCAATATTTAATACAGAATTCCAGAATGATTATATAAGATGACACTTATGTAACACCATCTTGGAAATCAAACTTTTAAGAACAGTAGATTCGCTTTAATAAGGAACTTCAGTGGTTCAAGCTTTTATGCCAGACATCTTGCTCAAACTTGGCTGCTATTAAAAATCCACCTGGTTTTATTACACATGAAGAATGGTTTCATGATACATTTAGCTGAACAATCCCTCACCATCGATGCATATTGTTTGGATCAAAATTATGCATTATTCAGTGATTTACCTGAAACAGTTCAGTATTGGACATGAGGCACAACAGGTTACCAACACCAATTTAACAGACACCTCTCTTTTGTCAGACAGCTTAAATATTTTAAAAACCTCTTCCAGTGCTAGACCATTTACAACAGTATGTAATAAACCAAAGCAGTACCCACTGGCTACTGGAACACATTTATGAATCATTTTAAACCATAGCTGATCATAATAGTTAAGCCCATTAATTTCCATGCAACAAAGACTTCATACACTGTGCTATGTAACCTGATTACTAATGGGCAATTCATCTGACAAACATGTTACCAAAGTTTACAGCAAAACAAAACAATTCAGTCGCTCTGACTATGTGGTAGCACTATTGCCGTTGTTTTCATAAAATAGCTTTATGAGTGTAGCCCTGCTCACATTGTCCAAACCCATGTTGATTGTCTGCAACGGTAATGCGCACTGATACTTTTATTTCAACCCTATTTTGCCATATCAGTACCGGTACCTAATGATAAGTCATGACATTAACGCTATTAACAACACAAATTCTGCGGAGCATCATCTGAACATCATTCCCATAAAGTTTGGTACCCATACAGTAACCAATTTGCTGTCTACACTGGCTCAAGTAGTGAAAGTTTAATTATAACAAACCTGTACTTCAATCACAAGCAAGATTACCCCTAGGAGTCTAAGCACACGAGCTCTGCAACATCTTCATGCACTCAGGACCTTTTTGAATCGAGTTTGCCATTGATGGTAGGTTCCTTACGGTCGGCCTAATTTCAGAATCATCCCTCAACTTTTTAAATAATTTCAGTTCCACAAATTAATGCCTTTTATTCACGACCGTGTACCATGTGCGCACCCGCAATCCTTTCTTTAAGAAGGCTGAAGCGGGACTCGAAATAATCTGCGATATCATAAAACTAATTCACTTTTATATATGATGGCACGGAGCGCGAGTGCACGCAACCTGTACAGCACACTTGCTCAGGCTCAAGTGACTGACTTCCACCAAACAGAACGGTGGACACCAAGCTGTACCCTTCCAGTACAATGGAGATTCCGCCTCAGCAACATTAATTTTCTGGTTCAAAGATGCATAAGGTTAGATACTATCCGTCCAGAACTTGTTCGACATCTGTACCCCCATAGGACTCAGAACATGAAAGATTCTAATGGCTAAAATATCCTAGAAGAGCAGCTTTTGATAGGGTGTGGAAAAATTTCCGCTAGCAGTAACAATAAAAGATTATTTATTCGTCACACGACCGGTTTCAGGCTTGTGTCCATTCTCATGTGTTTAAACATTTATATACATGTTTATATTGCTGGAGATCCCTGTATAATACAAAAAATTACTATACTTACACTGTGGAAAAACAGTCACCTCAGCGTAATTATAATAATAATGCTTCATCTTTATTTAAGTACAGAGATATTTTCGAAAAATGTTACTTTGCCACTTTCAGTTGTTCTGCTTGTATCTGTTTAGTCACTGAAAATAATTTTTTTTGTATTTGTACAGTGGTCTCCAGAAATATAAACATGCATATGAATGTATAAATACCTGAGGACGGGCACAAGCCCGAAACCGGTCGTGTGACAAATAAATAATTTTTTATTGTGACTGGTAGTGGAAATTTTTCTACACCCTGTAAAGGAACAGTCACACAGTTCAACATCATCCACTATGGATAAAATGCACTTAAAGCTTTTGATAATTTATATGGGGCCTCTGTTACAGCAAAGTAACCGTGAGGGAACTACTAGTGTTACAGATTATGTGTCTAATTACACAGAAATAACCAGTGAAGGACAACTTGTTAAGATCTTTTGCAGTAGCAGATTTCAACAAAACTATCTACTCTTTGCAGGACAGTGTTCATTGAAGCCAGTGTAGTGGCACTCTGTCCCAAATGGATGATAATAATAATAATGACTTGAAACAATAATTATTATCGATCACTTGTAATGAAAATAGACAAAAATCGTAATACTGAGAAATATTTTTTATTTTTATCCACAAAGTAATCATCATTGTTGATATCTGCAGATATGCCCCCCCTCCCATTATCCACATTGATGCAGAATTTCATCCGCAAAGTAATCATTACTGTGGATGTCCATATTGCACAGCTGCCAACAGTTAACTGCTGAAGCATTCGCAACAAAGTGCCGAGTTTGAAGAGCTCACAAAAAGCAGAGAAGCTCATGTAATTCTAAGTAAAGAAAGCTGTTTGAAAACTGAAACTGATAGCAGTGAGATTTTGGGGGAAAATTTAAGTGTATGTCGAAATTATAGGTAAATGGGAAATGGAAGTGGTGTGTTTGTTGCATTAGACAAGAAACTCAAATCCATTGAGACAGAAACTGAAAGTGCACGTGAGATTCTTTGGGCAAGGCTCAGTATCAGGGTTGGGCATAAAATGATAATTGAATCCTTCTACTGCCCACCAGATTCATCTCCTGATGTAACCAAAAACTTCAGAGAAAATTTCAGTTCACTTGTACATAAGTTCCTTAATCAAGCTGTAATCATCAGTAGGGACTTTAATCATCCACCAATTAATTAGGAAAATTGCAGTTTTGTTAGTGGAGGGTGTAATAAGACATCCTGTGAAACTTAACTAAGTCTTCTTTGGAAACTACTTAGAGCAGATAGCTAGGAAACATATTGGATCTGTTGGCAATAAATGGACCTGACCTCTTTGAGGATGTCAACATCAAAACTGGTATCAGTGACCATAACACAGTTGTGGCAACAATTGTAAGTAGGCTATTCAGGTTTTTACGTTGGTAGCGCTCTGTATGAAAATCACTGACTGTGGCTGGTTGGCATTGTTGAAATATTCGCTAGTGTAGTGTTGGGCAGTTGGATGTGAACAGCGTGTAGCGTTGCGCAGTTGGAGGTGAGGTGCCAGCAGTGGTGGATGTGGAGAGAGAGATGCCAGAGTTTTGAGAAGTTACCATAAGTGGACGATCTGGACGTGTGTCCGCCAGAAAAAGGAAATTTGTAAAGATTGGATGTCATGAACTGATACATATATTATGACTTTTGAACACTATTAAGGTAAATAAATTGTTTGTTCTCTATGCCTATCAGTAGTTAGTGCCTTCAGTAGTAAGAATCTTTTATTTAGCTGGCAGTATTGGCGCTTGCTGTATTGCAGTAGTTCGAGTAACGAAGATTTTTGTGAGGTAAGTGATTCATGAAAGGTATAATTCATTGTTAGTCAGGGCCATTCTTTTGTAGGGATTATTGAAAGTCAAATTACGTTGTGCTAAAAATATTGTGTGTCAGTTTAGTGATGATCAGAATATGTAGAGAGATAAATGTCTGAGTGCGTTCAGTTTTGCTCAGCTGTTTGAAAATCAAATAACGTAAGAGTTTTTCCAGCACTCTCATTCTTAATTTGCAAAGGAGACGTTTCATATGTCTACCCTTAGGCCCATTGCACACTTAGGAGGATGGTCCGCGCTCCGATTTCCGAGCGCGGTTGGTAGTCACGTATTCGAATGGGGCACTACACAGTTACGCTTGTATTTGGTAGTCACTAAATCTGTGAATATCTCATCAGAAGCTGGTGGTCAGTAAACTGTTGCAATTATGGGTTTGTGAGTTTGTATAACCAAGGCAGATACTTCGAATAGTCCTTCAACAGACAAGCTTGTGAGTTCTATGATTGAATATTTTAGATTCAAGTTTTTGTTTATATAAATGGACACTCCACCATGGGCATTCTTTGGTCTACAGTAGTTTGTTGCCAGTGAGTAGCCAAATGGTACAAATAGGCTTATTTTCTCACTTTTAATCCAATGTTTATTCACACAGAGAATGCCACATTGAATTTCATCCAGCCAATGCTGTAGTTCACTGACTTTGTTTCTTAGGGACTGTACATTTATATGTAACAAAAGTAATTCATTTTTGCTGTAAGATGGTACATTGCTTACATTGTTTGTTCTCTATCAAAGTCTTTCATTTGCTAACTATGCCTATCAGAAGTTAGTGACTTCAGTAGTTAGAATCTTTTATTTGGCTGGCAGTATTGGCGCTCGCTGTATTGCAGTAGTTCGAGTTATGAAGATTTTTGTGAGGTAAGTGATTCATGAAAGGTATAGGTTATTGTTAGTCAGGGCGATTCTTTTGTAGGGATTATTGAAAGTGCTAAAAATATTGTGTGTCAGTTTAGTGATGATCAGAATAGGTAAAGAGATAAATGTCTGAGTGCGTTCAGTTTTGCTCAGCTGTTTGAAAATCAAATAACGTAAGAGTTTTTCCAGCACTGTCATTCTTAATTTTCAAAGGGGACGTTTCATATGTCTACCCTTAGGCCCGTTGCACACTTACGCGGATGGTCCGCGCTCCGATTTCCGCGCGCGGTTGGTAGTCACGTATTCGAATGGGGCACTACACAGCTACGCGGACGGTCCGCAAGAGGCATAGCCGTCCGCGCGGCCCTTGCGCGCCACGGACCGTCCTCATCAGTTGAATACACTGGAACAAGTTGGTGCGTGCACAGTCCTGCGGATGCCGCGCACACAGTAGAAGCAGAGTACCTCATTTCAGCCGTAGTATTCGACTAGTGTGGTAAATATGGGTGTGATTTAAGAAGTTTCCAGAATGTTTTGTGAAACCGATACAGACATGTTAATTGACGAAGTTGAAGGAAGGCCTCATATATGGGTTCCGTCGCATGGGGACTACAAGAACCGTGAAATGCGATTGAAGGCGTGGCTAGACGTCTGTGCAAATATAATACCGGCTTTGAAGGTTTGAACGAGGCAGATCAGAAAAAGTGTGGTAAGTAGACGCATATTTTCCTTGTGTTTTTATTGTAGTTCTATACAAAATAAAATGATTTACAGTTATAGAATTATAGACATTCACAAATTCAGTTTATGCACAGTACACACATTGATTATGTAGAAAAATTGTACACAACCGCAAATGTCTGTCATTGAGATAAGTGGTCTGTGTTAAGTGAATTTTTGATCCCTGCCAGGGCACAGCTCCTCTACCGACAAAATATTCCGCAAATTTATCTCGTACAGTATTACCCAATTTACTCACAGGTCTAGTTTCCGCCACATCTTCGAAGCCGGTAACATACAGGGTGTCTTCAAAGCTGTATCTGTTTCTTACTCGAACAAAATTATGCAAAATGCTGCATGTTTTGACAATAGATACTGCTAGATCAAGATTGACATACAGGGGGTGGTGAAAAACCCTCCATTTGTGACTTAATATTCCGAAAGTACATTCAATAAACCTTCGGGCTCAGGTAAGTCGGTAATTGAAAATCTTCTTTTTGTGAGCCATGTTTTTTCACGCATATGGCCTTAACACATGTTGTGTTAATGTGAAGCCTTCGTCTGTCACAAGAACATATGGCACTGGAGAATCGTGTATACATGGCAGCGGCTTTGGTGGGGGTAACACTAATTTTCCATTTTCCCCCAAAAGACGCTGTTTTTAAATACATTTGAATCGCAGTTCCTTCCGTATCCTCCGACATCAATCAACGTGAAACAATAGTCAGTGTCACAGATGGCCATAAGAATAATGGAGAAATAATTATTGTAATTGAAGAAAAGTGATCCACTTTTGATTGGTTTTACTGGACGAATATGTTTTCCATCCAGGCTCCGATGCAATGAGGAAAATTGGCGACGTTTTGGAAACGATGGCTAATTTCGTTCCATTTGTCTGTTGACGGCTCAGGCATGCATTCTTCCCTTAATGTAGCCCAAATAGTGGCGCTCACCTGCCTCGTAATCTGACCAGTTGTTGATGCACCCATTAAATAAGAGTAATGGAGATCTGTTAATACGTTTCCGCTTCCAAGATACCTGTAACGTGTAAAGCATATATTTGAAACTTATGTACATTCACAGAGGAAAGTAGGTTTGGCCAAAAAAGTAGTATACAATGTAGAATAATTATTTTGAAAAAGGATATGAAGAAAAAAGTAGGGTTTAGGGACAATAGGTTTAGGTAGCAAACAAATGAAGAGGTAAGATAATGGAAAATAAATAATGAGGTAAGAAATTTGTGAACATACAAATACAGAAAGCGTGCTTAGATAGGATTTTTTTTTTGGGAACAAATTTTGAAATAAGAAGAAAGGTCTGTGGAATGAAGTTTTGGGTTGGACTGTTAGTACCAAATGTCATACTGAAAACAAACCCTGTCCATTCCTTTTGTGTTATTCCACTATGTGTTTGTGTACCCTTGTGTATTTGTGTTCTTTCTGTCTTTATTTGTTTATCTGATTAGAGTTACGTTGTAGGATATTCTAATACTAAGCTACATTCACTATGATGAGGAGTGCTATGATCCTCAAATACTTTGGAAAAATGTTTAGATATTATTTACTCTGTTATGTTTTCCTTTAATGATCATATTATGTCAAATTAATGTTTGAATATTCTCATTTATTTACTTATGTCATAATTCCTGTAACACTGATGTATATGTTTATTTCTTTTCTTTTGTAAAGCCTGTATTTCTACAAATGTTTTCTATATTATTGTGTTCTTTAATGATGTTTTCTGTATCTTTATAATTGTATTCTTATGCTGTAAATTTGTAATTGTATAGACACCAGTTCTTCAAATTAAATATACAGTAGAGTTACTGCACAAGTTTCCGGTGGTCATAGTATATGCACAATATGTGAGAAATCATAAAAAAGGGACTGTTAGTGCTCACATGTGTGTTGGTAATTCAGCAAGGGGCTGGTTAACAGCACAGCTCGGACATTCCAAAAATTTTGTGAGTGCACAAATGGTGGTTTATGGACTTGCTATATTATCCGCAAGACTCTTCGATGGTGATTGTTTACCCACACAGTCGCAACAGATGGGTGCTGACCATCTCTACGGGGACTACAGTGGGTCTGCAACTTGGTGGCCCACCGATACCACCATCTCTATAAGAAGTACTGTGGGTCTGCTCTGTGATGACCTACCTAACAATATTCTTCAAAACTTCGACTGATTCTGCTGTGGGTTTGCTCTGTTGTGGCCCATTACCTGTCTGCATGTCAAGAGTCTGTCTTTCCATTGGAAGAACAACACTACTTCTTCAAGACTGCATGGAATCCACTACTTCCATGTGCACTTTCTTTTACTGCTCAGACTTTTTACTACTGTGATGAGGATCAGGACTGTCTTCATGGACTGTGAGAACAACTTTGCTTTTGACCAACATTGTATCGATAAGGGTGTGCATTTGATATCACTGTTATTGTAATTATGAAATTTTTTATCAAATCAGTATTGTTCATTGCCCAAAACAATTTGTAAATTTTTTTGTTGGGAGCATTGGGGCTAGGTAAGTAGGCTGTTCAGATTTTTATGTTGGTAATGCTCTCTATGAAAATCACTGACTGTGCTGTGTGCAGTCTGTGGCTGGCTGGCATTGTTGGTATATTCGCTATTGTAGTGTTGGGCAGTTGGATGTGAACAACCTGTAGCGTTGGGCAGTTGGTGAGCCGCCAGCAGTGGTGGATGTAGGAAGAGAGATGCTAGAGTTTTGAGAGCGGACGATCTGTACGTGTCTCAGTCAGAAAAAGCAAATTTGTAAGACTGGATGTCATGAACTGATATAGAGGGTGAGTCACCTAACGTTACCGCTGGATATATTTCGTAAACCACATCAAATACTGACGAATCGATTCCACAGACCGAACGTGAGGAGAGGGGCTAGTGTAATTGGTTAATACAAACCATAAAAAAAATGCACGGAAGTATGTTTTTTAACACAAACCTACGTTTTTTTAAACGGAATCCCGTTAGTTTTGTTAGCACATCTGAACATATAAACAAATACGTAATCAGTGCCGTTTGTTGCATTGTGAAATGTTAATTACATCCGGAGATATTGTAACCTAAAGTTGACGCTTGAGCACCACTCCTCCGATATTCGATCGTGTGTATCGGAGAGCACCGAATTACGTAGGGATCCAAAGGGAACGGTGATGGACCTTAGGTACAGAAGAGACTGGAACAGCACATTACGTCCACATGCTAACACCTTTTTATTGGTCTTTTTCACTGACGCACATGTACTTTACCATGAGGGGTGAGGTAAACGTACACATGTGGTTTCCGTTTTCAATTACGAAGTGGAATAGAGTGTGTCCCACTGGAAACGCGTAGACGTATGTGGTATCAGCTTTATGGTGCACCTGCACATTCCGCAATTAACACTAGGCTAACCCTTGACAGGATGTTCGACGAGCGTTTCATAGGACGTGGAGGTCGCATAAATTGGCCAGCCCGTTCTCCTGATCTTACACCTCTGGACTTCTATCTGTAAGGTATGTTAAAGGAGAATGTGTACGGTGATGTGCCTGCAACCCCAGAGGATATGAAACAACGTATTGTGGCAGCCTGCAGCGACATTACACCAGATGTACTGTGGCGTGTACGACATTCATTACGCCAGAGATTACAATTGTGTGCAGCAAATGATGGCCACCACATTGAACATCTATTGGCCCGACATGTCGGGACACACTCTATTCCACTCTGTAATTGAAAACGGAAACCACGTGTGTACGTGTACCTCACCCCTCATGGTATGTACATGTGCGTCAGAGAAAAAGACCAATAAAAAGGTGTTAGATGTGGACGTAATGTGCTGTTCCAGTCTCTTCTGTCGTAAGGTCCATCACCATTCCCTTTGGATCCCTACGTAATTCGGTGCTCTCCGATACACACGATCGAACAGCGGAGGAGTGGTACTCAAGCGTCAACTTTAGGTTACAATATCTCCGGAAGTAATTAACATTTCACAATGCAACCAACGGCACTGATTACGTATTTGTTTATATGTTCAGATTTGCTAACAAAACTAACGGGGTTCCATTTAAAAAACCGTAGGTTTGTATTAAAAAACATACTTCCGTGCATTTTTTTATGGTTTGTATTAACCAATTACACTAGCCCCTCTCCTACCGTTCGGTCTGTGGAATCGATTCGTCAGTATGATGTGGTTTACGAAATATATCCAGCGGTAGTGTTAGGTGACTTACCCTGTATATATATAATGACTTTTGAACGCTATTAAGGTAAATACATTGTTTGTTCTCGATCCAAATCTTTCATTTGCTAACTATGCCTATCAGTAGTTAGTGCCTTCAGTGGTAATAATCTTATTTAGCTGGCAGTATTGGCGCTCGCTGTATTGCAGTAGTTCGAGTAACAAAGATTTTTGAGAGGTAAGTCATTCATGAAAGGTATGGGTTATTGTTAGTCAGGGCCATTCTTTTGTAGGGATTATTGAAAGTCAGACTGCGTTGCGCTAAAAAATATTGTGTCAGTTTGTGATGATCGGAATAAGTAAAGTTCGAATTGTCTGAGCATGTTCAGTTTTTCTCAGTTGATTGAAAATCAAATAACGTAGAAGTTTTTCCAGCAATGTCATTCATAATTTTTCAAAGGGGACGTTTCACAATGATCTCAATGAGAAACTTGAAACTTTGAGCACTGCGAAGGGACATGTAGAGTAGCTCTGGCTCAGGTTTAAAAGAATAGTTGACTATGTACTGGACAGATATGTACCCAGTAAAACAGATCATAATGGGAGGGAACCTAAATTGCCGCGCGGGATTAGCCGAGTGGTCGGGGTGCTGCAGTCATGGACTGTGTGTCGGGTCTTGGCGGAGGTTCGAGTCCTCCCTTGGACATGGGTGTGTGTGTGTTTGTCCTTAGGATAATTTAGGTTAAGTAGTATGTAAGCTTAGGGACTGATGACCTTAGCAGTTAAGTCTCATAAGATTTCACACACATTTAAACATTTTTGAACCTAAATTGTATGCAGCCACTGTAAAGAAACTTCTAAAGAAACGGAGATTACTTCATAATGGGTGTAAAATAAAGTGTAGTGGTATAGATGAATAGAAACTGAATGAAACACATTTGGCTGTCAAGAGAGCAATGCATGATGTCTTCAATGACTACCATACCAGAATACTGTCAAGTGATCTTTCGCAGAACCCAAATAAAATCTGTTCATATGTAAAGGCTAGTAGTGGCACTAAAGTTTAGTGTCCAGTCCCTAGTGAATGGGACAGGAACCGAAATTGATGGTTGTCAAGTAAAAGCTGAAATACTTAACTCTGTTTTCAGACGTTCCTTTTCAGATGTTCCCAGGAGAAATGACCTAATTTAATCCTTATACGATTGAAAAGAATAATGAAATAATTATTAGGGTCAGTGGTGTTGAGAAAAAGCTGAAATTGTTAAAACTGAGCAAAGCTTCAGGGCCCAATGGAATCCGTCAAATTCTATACTGAATTTGCAGCTTAGTTAGCCCCTCTTTTAACTATAATCTATTGTAGATTCTTCAAACAAAAGTCCGTGCCCAGTTCTTCGAAAACCCACAGGTCACATCCATCTGCAAAAGGGATAGTAGAAATGACCCACATAAATGCCGTCCAATATCCTTGACAGCGATTTGTTGTGAATCTTGGAACATATTCTGAGCTCTAACATAATGAGGTATCTTGAACAGAATGATCTCTTCAGTGCCAACCAACATGGATTTGATAATATCGATCCTGTGAAACAAAACTCTCACGTCACAATGAAAGCGTTGGATCAAGGCAATCAGGTAGACGCAGTATTTCTTGATTTCCGAAAAGCATTTTACTCAGTGCCACACCCATGCTTATAGTCAAAAGTACCATCATATGCATCATATGGGGTATGAAGTGAAATTTGTTATTGGATTGAGGACTTTTTGATAGAGAGGACGCAGAATGTTATCTTGAATGGAGTCACCATCAGATGCACAAGTAACATTGGATGTGCCCCTGGGAAGTGTGTTGATTAGTGTTATAGATTTTGCCATTCACACAGATTTAAACAAATATAACAGTAATAAAGATAATGTCTGACAATGTTTGCCGACAAGATAAAGAATGCAACCTATAACACTAGATTGCGTACTCACAGCAGTTCTACTTTGCTGTTTTTGGTAGGACTTGGAAAGAGAGAAAAATTAATGTATGATCGCCGATTCTCGATTGTGTTCAGGAGACGTAATGTTTGATTACGCAAAGGTGGTTTTGTGACTGACCTTTGACCCAGATTGCCTTCATGCATTCAGAATCTTCGATGAAAATACCTTAGGCACCTATTTGAATATCAACAGTAAAAAAATGGAAATGAATGCAAAACAGTGAAATTTTGTAAAAAGAAATCGGATTGGAAATTGAACACATTAATGTCCTCCCGAATACACTCGAGGTACAGCGATGAAGAACGAACCTGTAACAAAACTTACATGGTGAGTTTAAAGAAGAAGCAGAGATTTTCTGTAAAGTGAAGCATCAATATATTCTCAAAGAAAAGGGCGTTAAACTAATAGACATTCACAAATATACAATGAATACAAAACTTACATTTTTATGTTTCTTTCAAACATGGAGCAATCCAATAATCGCTTCTTTCGTCTGTCCGAAATTTCTTAAAAATTAAATATTCTGGCGAGCGCGAAAGTACTTTTTAGCGTCATACGGTTTACCGAAGCGTTTTGCTTGATGATTACATTGTTTTTGTCACTAAATAAAATATAACTTGTAGCAGTGCTATACAACACGCCTTAACAAATCGGCGACCATACGTAAAAAGGTAATGAAACCTCTAGAACATTTCTTAACAAATGATGGACTGTTCTTTCAAATGTTTCGCAGCTTATTGCCATCGAGCGCTGTGGCAATGATTTAAATATCTGCGCCCAGCGGGTCATAGTGTTTATTTGAAATACTTTAAAGCTGGACGTGCGTCTTGGTGTAGGCGCACATTATGAAGTATTTTGTCTCTTTACACATGCGCTGTGATGCTTAATATCTTTACGAACTACAGCCCGATGGCTGTTCCTCTCTTTTATGACAAATATCTCTTTTGCAAAGTACGTGAAATCGAATAATATTACATTGCTTCCCGCGTGAGGAGCGGTGACTCCGCGAGGATCATCGCGACTCACGTGTAGTCGTAATATTCTTGTTTTCGTGAAACAAGTTAGGATTATTCTTTGAAATTCATTACAATAAATCTCACATATGACATTAAACACAGTAGTTGACACAAGGAATGAAAGGTAAATATATTCGTACACATGAAATTAATTCTGACTTGTTCACAGAGTAATTACATGACGATTGGCTTGTACTCTTTCTAATGTATTATACTAAGATAACAAATGTTCATTTCTCAGTAACAGACAGTGAAATTAGGACAAAGATACACATACATAGGTACATAATACATGGCATAACAAATATTAAAAATAATAAAGAAATAAATCATTTGACTTCACAGGAAGTCTTGGAGCACTGTGCACTCTTGGAAAAATATATCACAAAGAATTGACATTCTTGTTCTACAGTGACTTTTACAGGAACATTTTTGTCATGGTCTCGACGGAGATTTCTTGGGGTAAACACGTAGCACTTCACTGATTTATGGCTACTAAAAAAAATAAATAAATAAATAAAAAATTCAGATTTCACTACACTTGGGTAGATATGACTTGCACTGGGAGTGGCAGAATTTCGGTTAAAAATGGTGCCACTGCACATGAGAGGGGAAACTGATTGCACTTTCACAGGGGAGTAAAATTAGGGCATCACTTTCACTGTGGTGGTTGAAGTGGTCGTCTGGACGTAATGATCCGTTGGAAATACTGTACGTCGTGGATCAGGAAATGGAAGATTAGTTCTGCAACGTGTTGAGCCGTTTGGTGGCGGTCTCTATTTCACTTTACACATGTTCGAACTCCCATTCATGTTCCCATACATGAAAAATACAGAGAAAATCTGTATTAGAATGTGCTTACTTACTAATAACTTAGTCTAAAAGGAAATTGGATTAGGTAAGGATAACAATTTTTTTTATGTTCATTAAGTCTCATACTTTTATGAGTGCTTAGCTTTAGTATTGATTCAACTTTCTTGTTTTATTTTTCGTTGAAACGTTTCGGCATTACTTGGCTTGGTCTATAAATTCGGTAAAAATTGTCAAAGTCGAGCTTAAGATTTTTCTGATTAGTGTCTATATAATTTCATAGATATATGAGTGCTTAACTCATTGTTTTATCATAGTATATTTTGATAGCATTTAAAAACATTTGGCGCACGCGCTCGTTGTGCAAAGGAATTTGGATTGTTGAGTGCGCAGCGTACGCAGTGTTAGGTCCGTTTGTCATCGTCACGTGATAATAACTTGACGGTTCGACAATGCTGGTTGCAGTATTCTGCGAGAAGCAGAGCATTTAGTTGCTACCAGTCGTGCTGTAAGTTTTCCACACTTTCATCGACTCTGGAATAGAGGAGCAGCCAGACACGGCAACTTCCGCATCTGTGACGAAGAATATTTCCGTAGAAGGGTGTACAGTACCGGTTGAGGTAAGTACAACACATATTCACTTGCACTGTTCAGCTTTCACATCGTGGTTTCGCGGTACAAGTACTAATAACATTACTTCACACGCGGAATTCCACTCCATGGAGTTATCACCTTCTCAAATGGTACAAATGGCTCTAAGCACTATGGGACAAAACATCTGAGGTCATCAGTCCCCTAGACATAGAACTACGGTACTTAAACCTAACTAACCTAAGGACATCACACACATCCATGCCCGAGGCAGGATTCGAACCTGCGACCATAGCAGCAGGGCGGTTCTGGACTGAAGTGCCTAGAACCTATCGGTCACAGCGGCCGGCTATCACCTTTTCAGTTCACACGTTATTATCTATTCGTTTCCACATGTCTATGGTCGTCACGTTAAGGTTCACACGCTACATTTTTAGACGTGTCATTAATTGCATGTCTGTGGTCGATCCACACATAGCAGCATATACGTATCCATTAATAGCTTGTCTATGGTCGATTCACACGCAGCAGCATATACATGTCCATCAACTGCTGGCTGCATTAACCCTACAGAGTACAGTGAACATTTGGTATACATATTATGTCTGAAAATTATTTACAAGTGAAAAATAGTCTCTGTGACTACAAGGCCCAACGAAAAAAAATATATGTATATACATGTCTCTTATTTATAGTTTGTGCTTCCAAAGGCACTTTACGTTTACACCTACTTCGAAATCTTGTTATTCTTTTCTTTTTACAATAGTTACTCTTTGCTCAGGTTCAGCTCTTTTATTTTCTATCTGTTAATTACGTCGTTAGTTTGAAGACATAGTCAACGTGGCTTTATTGACGCGATGAACAGTTCATGTTCAAGTTTCCACCAGGGAACTTGGGAAGCTTGGTGTTCCTTATTGTGCAATTGCACACAACAAATCTTAATTGAATTCGCGGTTCGCGGAAAATAAGCATAGTCTTTCAATGACTAAAGTGTCACGACTATCCATACATACAGTCTGTACGTATCAAGCACTCAATCAGCCCTTAAAATTCGCTTCTCTACTGGGTAAGGTAGGAAGGTAGGGATGCTGATTGGAGGAAAACACAATAGAATTTAATAGAGTGAAGAAATCTGAAGACACAATGTCAATGACATGAAATGATGAGCTTAACAAAAATTATTCATTACCACCTTAGTTTTTCATGACTAGTTAGTATAATTAAATCGCCGCCCGGAGTGGCCGAGCGGTTCTAGGCGCTACAGTCTGGAACCGCGCGACCGCCACGGTCGCAGGTTCGAATCCTGCCTCGGGCATGGATGTGTGTGATGTCCTTTGGTTAGTTAGGTTTAAGTAGTTCTAAGTTCTAGGGGACTGATGACCTCAGACGTTAAGTCCCATAGTGCTCAGAGCCATTTGAACCATTTTATAATCAAATCGATACAGTAGTTTCAGTATTGTCTGATACAGCTATCTAGGCATTTCTCTATACATATCTAAAATTACTTAAAGCATGCATTAGCAGTGAACAGAGTCCGTTAGCTACCTTCTGTTCCGTGTATTCGTAAAATTGGTTTCTTAAAACACTCGTCGTATCTCGAAGATTTGGCATAGATAATTCTAATACTAAATTAGTTTACTTGCAACTGATTTCCCTAAGTATGTCAGCTACGCCGCGCTGTAGAAAATTTTTATGAATGCATACGGCTTTCACTGTGCAGTAACAAAAATAATTACGATGCGTATTTCTTTCCTGTTACCTGAATCGTCATCGACTTACTACTTCATTCTTACATGCTAAGTTGCTGCCGTTGTTTACTGCGTTTCACAGGTGGTCTTATAGAAATTGTTGTCAAACACACCTTATTCATAACATAACATTAACCTCGTTAGAGTAAGCAACCATAATCAATTGTCATTTATGAGCAGTCACTCTGGTCCGAATGATCAATTTAATTTATCTCATTCATGAAGAGAGCTCTGCTGTACTTAAAACTAGTTACAGCAGGTGGCACTTAACACGTTCCTACTACATTATTTATTTCTCAGCTCTTTGGCTGCAGCCATTCATGACTCAATTAACTTAAAACTACGAGGCTCACTCCAAAATAAATGCACATTATTTTTGTAAAAATAGTTTTCATTCGTCATGTGTGAAAGTTTTACAGTGTGTAGATACATCATCCCACTTGTTTTCAAACTTAGTTCAACCTGTTCCCGTGAGTGGCGCCGTCACAGCATGTCTTCAAGATGGCTGCTACACTTGACGTTCGTCAGAAGCAACGTGCTGTCATAGAATTCTCGTGCTGTGAAAACGAGACAGTGGGAAACATCAACAAGAGGTTGAAAAAGGTTTATGGAGATGCTGTCGATCGCAGTACAGTTAGTCGGTGGGCAAGAAGGTTATGTGATGAAAGCGGGCACAGCAATATTGAAGATTGTCCTCGCAGTGGCAGGCCTCGTATTGCACACACTCCACACAATGTGCAGAGAGTTAACGAATTGGTGACTGCTGACAGATGCATCACAGTGAACGAATTGTCACGCTGTGTTGGGATAGAGGAAGGAAGTGTTTGCAGAATACTGAAAGTGTTGGCGTTAACAAAGGTTTGTGCCAGGTGGGTTCCCAGGATGTTGACAGTGGCTCACAAAGAAACAAGAAAAACGGTATGCAGCGAACTTTTGGAACAGTACGAGAATGGTGGAGATGAATTTCTTGGAGGAACTGTGACAAGTGATGAAACATGGCTCCATCAATTTTTCACCAGAGACGAAAAGGCAATCAGTGGAGTGGCATCATGCAAATTCACCCAAGAAAAA
This sequence comes from Schistocerca serialis cubense, assembly GCF_023864345.2. Lineage (NCBI taxonomy): Eukaryota > Metazoa > Arthropoda > Insecta > Orthoptera > Acrididae > Schistocerca > Schistocerca serialis. The sequence continues at coordinate 1,018,887,356 of NC_064638.1, read as the reverse complement.
AAAATCAAACCCACACCTTCTGCTTAAAAATTTATGGTGTTTTTCGATTCTGAAGGACTCTTGCTTGTGGACATCATCCCAAGTGGAACCACCATAAATTCTGATGCATATGTGACGAGACTGCAGAAACTTCAAGCTCGACTGAGTCATGTTCAACCACATCGGCAAAAGCAGGATGTTTTGCTGTTGCACGACAATGCATGGCCACATGCCAGTCAAAAAACCATGAAAGCGATCACAAAATTCGGATGGACAACACTGAAACACCCGCCTTACAATCCTCACCTGGCTCCATGTGACTATCATACCTTTGGGAAACTGACAGACTCTCTTCATGGAACAAGGTTTGAAAATGATGACTCCCTTGTGCATGCTGCCAAACAGTGGCTCCAGCAGGTTGGTCCAGAATTTTACTGTGTGGGTATACAGGCACTGGTTCCAAGATGGCGTAAGGCAGTTGAGAGGGATGGAAATTATGTGGAGAAATGAAAATATTGTTCCTAAAGGATGTATCTACACACTGTAAAACTTTCAAACAAGTAGAATAAAAAATGGATTTAAAAAAATAGTGTGCACTTCTTTTGGAGTGACCCTGATAACTATAATGTTAATGCTCTTGTTGAGGCATGTTGACAGGATACTAATCCTGTGCACTATTCTTAATTATGTATCCTGGTACTTCATACATAGTATGCAATTTATAATTATACACATACATACACACACACACACACACACACACACACACACACACACACATATATATATATATATATATATATATATACATACATACATATATACATATATATATATATATATATATGATGAAATTCTTGGAAGAACTGTGACAAGTGATAAAACATGGCTCCATCAATTGTTCACCAGAGACGAAAAGGCAATCAGTGGAGTGGCGTCATGCAAAGTCACCCAAGAAAAAAAAAATCAAACCCACACCTTCTGCTTAAAAAGTTATTTTATATATATATATATATATATATATATATATATATATATATATATATATATATATATATATATCAGCTTAACTTAGCATATATCTTCAAGGATTTGCTCAGTATTTTTCAAGTCTGTATGGTGATACAATTTTTTTATTCGTCCAGATACAGGATCAGCTAATAGATAGCAACCAATGTACGACTTTCTTAGGATGATAAATGGTCCTTCATGTAAGTGCTGCCACTTGCGATTCTTATGATGAATCAAAGATGGCTTGAAGCGGGTCTTCAATAGCACTCGTTCATTTATATGATTTGATAAGACTTTGCTAATGTGCTTATCATGCGCCTTTTTTCTTAGGTCGGCATGAGTGGTTAAAGATATGAGAGCTTGCCTTAAACTGTCGTCTAATGTTACTTCAGGGTGTTGTAATTTCGGAATAGGGTCTCCCATTCATTTCTTTCTAGTCATTTAGAAACTAGTTCACATGGTGTGACTGCTGTTGATGTGTGAGGTAGGTTATTGACAATCTATTCAAAGGGTGTGACGAAATCAATCCAGCGAGTCTGCTGGTTTGGAATATAAGTTCGTATGAAACGATTGAACTCTTTGAAGATTCTCTCTGTGCGATTACTCTGCGGTCTATATCGGGATATCAAAATTTGCCTGATATTGCTGGTTGCAAGAAAATGTCTCCACCGTTTCCCTACAAAAGTTGATGCATTATCGGATAACATGGCTTCAGGTTTGCCAAAGCGAGGAAAATAATCTTTTTCAATTCTTCTGATCAGTGGAAGTGCGTTAGATGACTTCACTGCATAGAGTTTTACATGTTTGGTAAAAAGATCTAACAATACGACCAGATACTTCCCACCTCCTCTTCTCTGAGGAAGCAGATCTGAATAATCTATACTGACGATTTGGTTGCGCCTTTCAGTACGCATCGGTTTTAAAGGTAAGGCATTTGATAGGTTGAAAGGTTTCGCCTTTTGACAAACGGAGCAATTTATTAACAGCTTGTGAACTTTCTTGTGAAGATTAGGTACATAACAATATGCTGAAATTTTGCGTTTACATATCTCCAGGCCATAATTACCCCAGGAAAGGTGAGTGTACCAGATGAGATGTTCAACATAATCTTTAGGAATATAGACACACCACCTCCCTATCAAAAGAGAAGGTCTGTGGAACACAACTTCATTGTGTATTTTATAAAATTTCGACAACAAGTGATCAGGATTATTTCAAAGACGCTGTTTAATTTTTAACCAGTTGCGCTCTGTGTCTTGAAGAGTGTTCATTCGATGGCACAGATGAAGAAAGTAACTTCGATGCAGTGGACCTTTCATGAGAAGTATCTTGTGATTAGAAATCTGTTCTATTAATTCAGTAGACACCGGCAATCTTTCCAGCATAAGTGACAAGAAGAGCTTCTTTGGTTTTCTGAAAGTCATTTTGACATTCAGAAGTCTACATCCAGTGGACGTTTCTCTTGAGTAAATTCAACAACGCTGGATGGTTCATTGATCTGGAATGAAGCGACGGAAGAATGAGGTTAATCCGATGAAACCTTTTAATTGCCTTTTAGTGCAAGGTACAGTAAAATTTTTTATTGCTGTTAACTTGTTGGGATCAGGAGAGATTCCTTCCGAAGAAATTAGATGTCCTAAAAGCTTAACTTTTCTTTTGGTGAATTTGGATTTTTGAAAATTAGTAGTAACTCCGAAATCAGAGAATCTTTGAAAGATCTGTTGTAGAAAAGTTAAATGTTCTTCCCAGGATGCTGTTGCTATCAGTAAATCGTCAACGTAGATGGTTATTTGGTCAAGTAACTCCGGACCTAGCACATGATCAAAGGCTACAATGAAAACACCAGAAACAATGTTTGGACCAAAAGGTACCACTCGAAAATGGTAAGAGCGACCAGCAAAGATGAATGCTGTGTACTTCCCGGATGATGATGGCAATTTCACCTGCCAATAGCTACTGTTGAGGTCAATGAAGGATAGAAATTTCACACCATGGAATCTTTTAATTGTTCCTCCAGGACTTCAGGTCTTGTGCATACTGGCATGATGATTTTAGTGATATTCTTCACGTCCTAGACAAGTCTGACGCTTCCATCATGTTTAAAAATAGACAGCAAAGGACTACTGTAAGGAGAGTCGGGTGGTTTTATTATTTTCTATTTAAGCATTTTACGAATTTCTTGTTTGACTGCTTCCTTACATCTACATCTACATCTATACTCCGCGAGCCACCTTACGGTGTGTGGCGGAGGGTACTTATTGTACCACTATCTGATCCCCCCTTCCCTGTTCCATTCACGAATTGTGCGTGGGAAGAACGACTGCTTGTAAGTCTCCGTATTTGCTCTAATTTCTCGGATCTTTTCGTTGTGATCATTACGTGAGATATATGTGGGCGGTAGTAATATGTTGCCCATCTCTTCCCGGAATGTGCTCTCTCGTAATTTCGATAATAAACCTCTCCGTATTGCGTAACGCCTTTCTTGAAGTGTCCGCCACTGGAGCTTGTTCAGCATCTCCGTAACGCTCTCGCGCTGACTAAATGTCCCCATGACGAATCGCGCTGCTTTTCGCTGGATCATGTCTATCTCTTCTATTAATCCAACCTGGTAAGGGTCCCATACTGATGAGCAATACTCAAGAATCGGACGAACAAGCGTTTTGTAAGCTACTTCTTTCGTCGATGAGTCACATTTTCTTAGAATTCTTCCTATGAATCTCAACCTGGCGCCTGCTTTTCCCACTATTTGTTTTATGTGATCATTCCACTTCAGATCGCTCCGGATAGTAACTCCTAAGTATTTTACGGTCGTTACTGCTTCCAATGATTTACCACCTATGGCATAATCGTACCGGAATGGATTTCTGCCCCTATGTATGCGCATTATATTACATTTATCTACGTTTAGGGAAAGCTGCCAGCTGTCGCACCATGGATTAATCCTCTGCAGGTCCTCCTGGAGTACGTACGAGTCTTCTGATGTTGCTACTTTCTTGTAGACAACCGTGTCATCTGCAAATAGCCTCACGGAGCTACCGATGTTGTCAACTAAGTCATTTATGTATATTGTAAACAATAAAGGTCCTATCACGCTTCCCTGCGGTACTCCCGAAATTACCTCTACATCTGCAGATTTTGAACCGTTAAGAATGACATGTTGTGTTCTTTCTTCTAGGAAATCCTGAATCCAATCACAAACCTGGTCCGATATTCCGTAAGCTCGTATTTTTTTCACTAAACGTAAGTGCGGAACCGTATCAAATGCCTTCCTGAAGTCCAGGAATACGGCATCAATCTGCTCGCCAGTGTCTACGGCACTGTGAATTTCTTGGGCAAATAGGGCGAGCTGAGTTTCACATGATCTCTGTTTGCGGAATCCATGTTGGTTATGATGAAGGAGATTTGTATTATCTAAGAACGTCATAATACGAGAACACAAAACATGTTCCATTATTCTACAACAGATTGACGTAAGCGAAATAGGCCTATAATTATTCGCATCTGATTTATGACCCTTCTTGAAAATGGGAACGACCTGCGCTTTCTTCCAGTCGATAGGTACTTTACGTTCTTCCAGCGATCTACGATAAATTGCTGATAGAAAGGGGGCAAGTTCTTTAGCATAATCACTGTAGAATCTTAAGGGTATCTCGTCTGGTCCGGATGCTTTTCCGCTACTAAGTGATAGCAGTTGTTTTTCAATTCCGATATCGTTTATTTCAATATTTTCCATTTTGGCGTCCGTGCGACGGCTGAAGTCAGGGACCGTGTTACGATTTTCCGCAGTGAAACAGTTTCGGAACACTGAATTCAGTATTTCTGCCTTTCTTCGGTCGTCCTCTGTTTCGGTGCCATCGTGGTCAACGAATGACTGAATAGGGGATTTAGATCCGCTTACCGATTTTACATATGACCAAAACTTTTTAGGGTTCTTGTTTAGATTGTTTGCCAATGTTTTATGTTCGAATTCGTTGAATGCTTCTCTCATTGCTCTCTTTACGCTCTTTTTCGCTTCGTTCAGCTTTTCCTTATCAGCTATGATTCGACTACTCTTAAACCTATGATGAAGCTTTCTTTGTTTCCGTAGTACCTTTCGTACATGATTGTTATACCACGGTGGATCTTTCCCCTCGCTTTGGACCTTAGTCGGTACGAACTTATCTAAGGCGTACTGGACGATGTTTCTGAATTTTTTCCATTTTTGTTCCACATCCTCTTCCTCAGAAATGAACGTTTGATGGTGGTCACTCAGATATTCTGTGATTTGTGCCCCATCACTCTTGTTAAGCAAATATATTTTCCTTCCTTTCTTGGCATTTCTTATTACACTTGTAGTCATTGATGCAACCACTGACTTATGATCACTGATACCCTCTTCTACATTCACGGAGTCGAAAAGTTCCGGTCTATTTGTTGCTATGAGGTCTAAAACGTTAGCTTCACGAGTTGGTTCTCTAACTATCTGCTCGAAGTAATTCTCGGACAAGGCAGTCAGGATAATGTCACAAGAGTCTCTGTCCCTGGCTCCAGTTCTGATTGTGTGACTATCCCATTCTATACCTGGTAGATTGAAGTCTCCCCCTATTACAATAGTATGATCACGAAACTTCTTCACGACGTTCTGCAGGTTCTCTCTGAGGCGCTCAACTACTACGGTTGCTGATGCAGGTGGTCTATAGAAGCATCCGACTATCATATCTGACCCACCTTTGATACTTAACTTAACCCAGATTATTTCACATTCGCATTCGCTAATAACTTCACTGGATATTATTGAATTCTTTACTGCTATAAATACTCCTCCACCATTGGCGTTTATCCTATCCTTGCGGTATATATTCCATTCTGTGTCTAGGATTTCGTTACTGTTCACTTCCGGTTTTAACCAACTTTCCGTTCCTAATACTATATGCGCACTATTTCCTTCAATAAGAGATACTAATTCAGGAACCTTGCCCTGGATACTCCTGCAGTTTACCAATATTACGTTAACTTTTCCTGTTTTTGGTCTCTGAGGACGGACGTTCTTTATCAACGATGATAATGTCCTCTCTGGTAAGCCGTCAGGTATTTTATCGTTTCGCCCAAGGGGGGGTCCCTCTAACCTAAAAAACCCCCGTGTGCATGCCACACGTACTCTGCTACCCTAGTAGCTGCTTCCAGTGTGTAGTGCACGCCTGACCTGTCTAGGGGGGCCCTACAGTTCTCCACCCAATAACGGAGGTCGATGAATTTGCAACCATTATAGTCGCAGAGTCGTCTGAGCCTCTGGTTTAGACCCTCCACACGGCTCCAAACCAGAGGACCGCGATCGACTCTGGGCACTATGCTGCAGATATTAAGCTCAGCTTGCACTCCGCGTGCGATGCTGGTTGTCTTCACCAAATCAGCCAGCCGCCGGAAGGAACCAAGGATGGCCTCAGAACCCAAGCGGCAGGCGTCATTCGTTCCGACATGTGCTACTATCTGCAGCCGGTCACACCCAGTGCGTTCAATAGCTGCCGGAAGGGCCTCCTCCACATTACGGACGAGACCCCCCGGCAAGCACACCGAGTGCACACTGGCATTCTTCCCCGACCTACCCGCTATTTTCCTGAGGGGCTCCATAACCCACCTAACGTTGGAGCTCCCTATAACTAATAGGCCCGCCCTCTGTGACTGTCGGGACCTTACCGGAGAATCGGCCACTGGCCCAACAGGCGAGGCATCCTGTGGTGGCTCGGAAACGATGTCATCACCACTAGGAAGCACCCCGTACCTGTTGGAAAGGGGTAAGGCAGCTGCCACGCGGCCAGATCCCACCTTCGCCTTTCGGCCAGGCACGCGCGAGCCCACCACTGTCCGCCATTCACCCTGGAGTGATAGCTGACCGGTAAGATGCTCACTGCCGGAAGACGCAGCGACATCAGGGGTTCCATGTGATTCCAAGGCCACCGAAGTAGGCATAGGTCTCACCACAGTTGCCCCAACGCCACTACGAGCCGACGCCTGCGCCTCGAGCTCGATGAGCCTAACAGACAAAGCCTCCACCTGCCCCCGAAGAGTGGCCAATTCTCCTTGCGTCCGCTCACAACAACCACAGTCCCTACACATGACTATGTTTACCCTACTCTATACGGTGACAAATTCCCAAGATAATCTTCTGATGAGCTACTCTGATAATCAAGAAACACTAACTGAAATACGAGACGCGAAAACTACGCTAGGTTTTCCCAGAAAAACTATTTAAAAGCTAAGCGCAGCAAATAAGTACAAAAACGCTTTATACAAACAGTACTCGCTGCTGCTGGTGCTTTCGCTCTGGCTGTCACAAGACAACTGCTGATTCAAGTGACTAGTGGCTAACGGCCGCGAAACAAACAAAAGACGGTTTTAGGGCGCTTTCTGTTCTAAACGATCAAGAAAACACTAAGAAATCTAACACGAAAACTACGTAAAGTTTTATCAAGAACTGTTAGTTACTATGCAGAGCAGATAAACACAAATAGAATCCCTTCTTTAGTGGAAGGTCGTAAACAAAATGCAAAATAAACGCTTTATACAAACAGTACTAGCTGCTGCTGGTGCTCTCGCTCTGGCTGTCACAAGACAACTGCTGATTCAAGTGACTAGTGGCTAACGGCCGCGAAACAAACAAAAGACGGTTTTAGGGCGCTTTCTGTTCTAAACGATCAAGAAAACACTAAGAAATCTAACACGAAAACTACGTAAAGTTTTATCAAGAACTGTTAGTTACTATGCAGAGCAGATAAACACAAATAGAATCCCTTCCTTAGTGGAAGGTCGTAAACAAAATGCAAAATAAACGCTTTATACAAACAGTACTCGCTGCTGCTGGTGCTCTCGCTCTGGCTGTCACAAGACAACTGCTGATTCAAGTGACTAGTGGCTAACGGCCGCGAAAAAAACAAAAGACGGTTTTAGGGCGCTTTCTGTTCTAAACGGTCAAGAAAACACTAAGAAATCTAACACGAAAACTACGTAAAGTTTTATCAAGAACTGTTAGTTACTATGCAGAGCAGATAAACACAAATAGAATCCCTTCCTTAGTGGAAGGTCGTAAACAAAATGCAAAATAAACGCTTTATACAAACAGTACTCGTTGCTGCTGGTGCTCTCGCTCTGGCTGTCACAGGCCTGCGGAACAGAGTAGGTTGTTTTACAAAAAAGATCATGGGGTTTCACCTTCATGTGAAATTCATAGGTAGCTATGATACCTGGTTTTCGGGAAAAAATGTTCACAAATTTTGATAGTAACTCATGCAGTTCATATTTCTATCGGTCGTCGAGACCGTCTGTTTCCAAAGTTTTCGTGCATAGCTCGTCTGCAGTTGGTAACAAGTAAGGATCATTGGTGATGTCGCTAGACTCGTCAATCGCACGATAATAATATTGCCTGTCAGAGAGTATGCGTATTTTCACTTTGCGCTCAAGGTTGGTTATCCTGACTTTTGTTCTCATTAGATGTATGTCTAATGTCCTATCGTTGATTCTTAGCGCACATTTACCTTCAGCTAGATCGATAATAGCACGATTATTTCTTAGAAAGTCCATTCCTAACAAGCATGGGACAGCCACGTTCTTAACTACTAAAATGTGGACTGTATATAGTTGGATTCAAATAGTATCGGTGCTTGTACTTGCAGGCTAACCTTCTGTACCAGGGAGCCCAATGCTCCGGATACAGTGCACCCTTGTACAGGGAGTGATTACAGAGCACACCTTTTTGTATACACACATAGACAAAGCACTGACGTTTGCACCTATGTCGATAACGGCAATGATAGGTATATCATAGACGTAAATCAGAGTTGATGCCTGGACTTGGTTCTCCCACAGGTCGTTGTTGTCGTATGTGTTCTATTCGTCTAATAGGTCGTCCCGTAAGTCACTGTCTTCTTCGTATCTAATTACGTTGATATGTTCTTTAATGAAGTTGCCCCCCCCAAATGTTCCACAGCTTCTCCATGGAGGCATAAAGAAACTGCTACTGTTTTCCATCTTGGCTAGAAATGAACTTTCAGTTATTTTCAACTGATTAGTATTCTGTATATTTGGCTGGGAATTTGCGTTCGTACTCCATACTAACTGTGAGTCACTTAATTGCGGGTCATTTGACATTGCGTTTGTTGCTTGATTCGCCTGTGTGTTGAAAATGGTCGGGTTTCCTTGGTTATTGTGACTGGTGGTGTTCGGTAAAGCATGTGACGAATTGTTTTGATTATTGTTCCTCATCTGTTGATTAGGTTGGTGAGGAAAGGTCGCATTCTGAGGGTGAGAAAAATTCATTTGGTGTGAGGGAGTGAAGTTACTTTGCTGATTAAACTGTTGTGGCCTGTTATAATTGTTCCATTTCCTTCCCCCGTGGCGACTGCCATTGTGTTTCCTGTTGTTCTGATACTGGTAATTACCATTGTGATTTAACGGTGAATTACCGTACTGTCACTGTGTGTTTTGATAAATCGGATTTGTATCTATTTTGATTTGGGTATTTGGCATATGGTTGCTCATTGCGGCGATTGAAATTGTTATGATTACTGTAAGGCTGCATGTTCGGTGGTCTCGTGTTGTGTTGGTATGACATACTGTTGACACTGTTTACTACGTGCTGTCGTGGAGCGAGCGGCCAGTTATTATAGCTATTCCGCACACGCACGTCCTCATATATCACATCCAAGTTGTCAATAACGGAAAGGAAAGCTTCTTGGTCGTCTTTGCTTGCATTGACTAATTTTTCCTTTATTGACACTGGAAGTTTCGACTTTAAGATCATGATGACATCTTTGGTTGAAATGGGCGTGTCCCAATATGAATTTTACGTAGGTATTTTTCGAAATAACGCCTCAGACCTCCTCCTTTGGCGTTGAAATGTTCGGGGTTATAGATCTCTTTTCGAAGTCTTTGTTGAATACCTGAACTCCAGAATTTATTCAAAAAATGTCTTTCGAAATCTGCATAGATGCGACATTTGCCTTCTATTTCTGTACCCCAGATTGATCCTTCTCCATGTAAATACCCTAATGTGAACTGTATTCGCTGTTTGTCATTCCATGAATCGGGAAAGGCACCTGAGAATGATTTTAGAAATACCATGGGATGTATATTCCGTTTTTCAGGTATAAATGGCTGGAAAACTCTATGTTTCAAAACACTCTCATCTCGCTTTAGTTCGACAAGTGTCAGCTGATCAGTGTGACTACGTGACGTTGAAGTTTTTTCACACATATTATTTGCTGTTGGTGAGAATTGCACATGATATTCCGGATAGTGCCGAGAAACTGGTCCTTGCGGAAGCGAATAGTCGCTTTGATTATTGCCTTGCAATTCGATAATTTGTTTCTTAAGCTGATCGATGTCATTGGTCAGCTGTTGCTTCCATCCCGCAAGATCATGGCTCAATGCTCGTCTGATTTCACCTAGTTCAGTGCTTAGTGTCACCAGAAGTCCCGGGAGCAGTCAAAATTTCTACTGTGACAAATTTAACTGTGCCTTCCAGTTCGGATTGTACCTTACTCTCTATGTACTGTTCTTTAGATTGTATCCACTCTTCAAATTCCCTATTGAGTGTAGTGCTAATGCCTGTGGTGACATCTTTGATCTTTTTGTCAATATTGAATCTGATATACCCTGGGCAAGGTTTTCAACTCGTTCGCCAATGTTATTGACACCTTCTGTAAGTTGACTTACTCTCTTTGATTTACAGGCGATTTACATAAGTGTACTTGGCTCTGCAAATCCGTGAACTTTCTACTAGTGTTGGCATCGGCGGATTCCACCATGGAAACAATACTGTCAGTTTTGGCATTCACTCTTGCACTTAGCACGCTTGCGTATGCAGTGGTAATGGCTTTAATTTTCTCTTCCATGGTGTCATTCGAACTTTTCATTTGGGCTTGGATGTCGGTGATAACGGAATTAATGTAAGTCATGCGCACTTGAGTATCTTCTATTCTCAATTCTAAGTTTTTTAATTTGGTGTCAACTGTCCTGTTTTGCTCCTGCAACCTGACATCAAAATTTGCTATTTGACTTCCAAGATTACCCATGTGAGCCTCAAGATTGTCACTTTTGTGCGCTAACTGTCCCATTCGAGTGTCAAGATTACTCATGTGAGTTTCAAGACTCGTTTTCATGTCAGCAAACAATTTTAACACATATGTTAGCGAACATTCACGCGGACTGTGGCGCCGACGCATCGCGTACTACTTCATCGCCCGTTAGTCCTTCACTGTCCGCAGCTCGTGGTCCCGGGATCGATTCCCGGCGGGGTCAGGGATTTTCTCTACCTCGTGATGACTGGATGTTGTGTGTTCTTCATCATCATTGACGCGCAAAGTCGCCTAAGTGGCGTCAACTAAAAAGAACTTGCAATACGGCGGCCGAACTTCCCTGCATGCCATACGATCATTTCATTTCATTTCACCACGAGATTCAGATTTGTTTACACCCATGCGCAATCTAAGACAGAGAAGATATTTTATGATTATGATTTTCACTCGTCAGGTGCGCCAACGATTTCGCGTCGTGATTTCTCAGATATTGCTTCAACATAGTGCACAGTTGAAACTCTAACTCTAAGATGCCAGCCGGAGAGGCAAAACAAATGGAAAGCACTTATGCAGCACTGAAACTGGTGCAGATAGCAGCCATTAAGTTTCACCAAAGTTTACAACAATGAGAATTTTTACAAAATTATTTCTAACAATTTTAAACGAAATGGTGTGAAAGAGACTGTTCCAACTGGAAAAAGGAAACGGAAATTTGGAATTTAGAGAACAAAAGGAAAAGGAATAAAGCGTAGGGAACGAATTCCCATTAGCCGATTGGATACTTGGTACAGAAAGCTTCAAACGTAATGAAAAGTCGTACTCACTTTCGTCGTCTTAAATGCTGCAATTTAGGGCTGTTGTGGTTTCGTACTGCGATTTTTTTTTCTTTTACTGGTTTTTCTGCAACTCGCTTCCAAATCTCCTCCAGTTGATTGCGTGAAAAATAAAAAGAACAGAATAGTTTTCAGTGTTGCCCACAAGATAAATAATGCAACCTATAACACTAGATTGCGTACTCATGGCATTTCTGCTTTGTCTTTTTAGTACAACTTGGAAACAGAGAAAAATTAATGTATGATCGCCGATTCTTTATTGTGTTCAAGAGACGAAAGGTTTGATTACGCAAAGGTGGTTTCGTGACTGACCTCTGACCCAGATTGCCTTCATGCATTCAGAATCTTCGATGAAAATACCTAAGGGACCTATTTGAATAATAAAAAAATGGAAATGAATGCAAAACAGTGAAATTTTGTAAAAAGATATCAGATTGGAAATTGAACAGATTAATGTCCTCCCGAATACAATCGAGATACCACGATGAAGAGTGAACCTGTAAAAAACTTACATACATTGAAAAATCATGGTGAGTTCAAAAAAAAGAATAAGCAGAGCTTTTCTGTAATGTGAAGCATCAATATATTCTCAAAGGAAAGGGCGTTAAACTAACAGATATTAACAAATATACAATGAATACAAAACTTACATTTTGGGTCTAGTGCAGCAGGGGATACAACCCGTCGGCTTTGAACTATGACGTCATTCCTTAGTCATAGATCGTAATGTCTTCACTTCGAGGCATAGATAATAAAGCAGTTCTGTGTTCTAATAAGCACTATCATTAAAATAATTGAATGTAAATCTAAAAGCGATCGCTTGATATTGGGTGCATCATTAAACGTGTGACTTAATTAACTTAATTATTTGTTTTTTATTCGGCCGGTACTTAATATTATTCGTAATGATATTAAGGTTTTTTGCTGTTATGTTTCAGTTTCGTTTCTTTACTGATTGCTTAATGAAGTAGGATCAGTTTATTCTATCTCGTGAGATTTTTTTTTTTAAAGCCAAAAAACTCTTATTACGTACTGAAGGGAGCTAGAACACTAAGACGAATCGCTTCTCGGCTTTTGACAAGATATTGCTTAATAAAGTAGGATCAGTTTATTCTATCTCGTGAGATTTTTTTTTTAAAGTCAAAAAACACTTATTACGTACTGAAGGGAGCTAGAACACTAAGAAGAATCGCTTCTCGGCTTTTGACAAGATATTGCTTAATAAAGTAGGATCAGTTTATTCTATCTCGTGAGATTTTTTTTTAAAAAAAAGCCAAAAAACTCTTATTACGTACTGAAGGGAGCTAGAACACTAAGACGAATCGCTTCTCGGCTTTTGACAAGATGTTGCTTAATAAAGTAGGATCAATTTATTCTATCTCGTGAGATTTTTTTTTTAAAAGCCAAAAAACACTTATGAGGTACTGAAGGGAGCTGCTTAATAAAGTAGGATCAGTTTATTCTATCTCGTGAGATTTTTTTTTTTTTTAAGTGAAAAAACACTTATGCTTTTGACAAGATCAATGTTTATCTCTCTCGCATTCCTTTGTTTCTCAACATTCTCCTCAGCTCTTTCATCTCTGTAATACATGCTCTCTGGCGACTTGTGACGTCATTGTTCAAAGCCGACGGGTTGTATCCCCTGCTGCACTAGTCCCTACATTTTTATGTTTCTTTCAAACATGGAGCAATCCAACAATCGGGTCTAGTGTAGCAGGGGATACAACCCGTCGGCTTTGAACAATGACGTCACAAGTCGCCAGAGAGCATGTATTACAAAGATGAAAGAGCTGAGGAGAATGTTGAGAAACAAAGGAATGCGAGAGAGATAAACTTTATTTCACATATGTAAGGGCCAGTAGTATTTTCACGTTAACGATATCGCGTGTTTGTATCTTAGTATTTCTCCGCAAAATACAATGGAAAGAAATGAATGAAATTACTAGCAAAGAATACATCACGTTACATGTATGTCAGTTGTATCTCGAAAGTCTTTCGAACTGTATTGCTTAAGTGCAGTACGGGATACAAGTTCAGCGTAGTCGATTTCTTAGTTTCAACTAGCATTGCTGTCCTGTTGTTCACTTGATCTATGTATCCCCTGCTTCACTAAACCGCAAATGAAACCCGATACAAATTAAAAGCTCATTCGAAGTGTGTTGCTTAAGTACAGACCGGAATACGAGTTTGTCGTGAGGCGATTTCTTCGTTTTCACTAGCATTACTGTCCTGTTCTTCACCTGAACGATGTATCCTCCACTTCAGTAAACCCTAAGTGGAACACGGGATACAAATTGTAGATGTGCTGTTTATTTCGTCTCCGCTATTACTAACATAAAGTAGTATTAGTTTATTCTATCTCGTGAGATTTTTTGTTTTTTAAAGCCAAAAAACACTTATCAGCTACTGAAGCATCAGTATCTTAGGAGCAGTTTATTCTATCTCGTGAGTTTTTTTTTTTAATCCAAAAAACACTTATCAGCTACTGAAGCATCTGTATCTTCTAATGGGTGCGGGAGTTCCGACTCCTTGGGAGGTGGGTGGGTGTGAGTCGGAACTCCTGCACCCATTAGAAGATACAGATGCTTCAGTAGCTGATAAGTGTTTTTTGGCTTTAAAACAAAATCTCACGAGATAGAATAAACTGATCCTAAGATACAGATGCTTCAGTAGCTGATAAGTGTTTTTTGGCTTTTTTTAAAAAAAAATCTCACGAGATAGAATAAACTGATCCTACTTACGAATAGGTGGAAATACATGTACGTTACATTTGCAACCTGTTTCATTTTATATGTTTTGATTGTTTATTTAACCTTTGTGTTTCACTTGTCTTTTGCTGTTATGTTTTAGTTTAGTTTTTTTATTGATTGCTTAATGAAGTAGGATCAGTTTATTCTATCTCGTGAGATTTTTTTTTAAAAAAGCCAAAAAACACTTATCAGCTACTAAAGCATCTGTATCTAATATCAAGCGATCGCTTTTAGATTCAAATTCAATTATTTTAATGATAGCGCTTATTAGAACACAGAACTGCTTTATTATCTATGCCTCAAAGTGAAGACATTACTATCTATGACCAAGGAATGACGTCATTGTTCAAAGCCGACGGGTTGTATCCCCTGCTGCACTAGACCCCAACAATCGCTGCTTTTGTCTGTCCAAGATTTCTTGAAAATTAAATGTTCTTGCGTGCGCGTAAGTACTTTTTAGCGTCACACGGTTTACCGAAGCGTTTTGCTTGGTGATTACATGGTTTTTGTCACTAAATAAAATATAACTTGTAGCAGTGCTACACAACACATCTTAACAAATCGGCGACCAAACGTAAAAAGGTAATGAAACCTCTAGAACATTTCTTAACACATGATGGACTGTTCTTTCAAATGTGTCGCAGCTTATTGCTATCGAGCACTGTGGCAATGATTTAAATATCTGCGCCTAGTGGGTCAGTGTTTATTAGAAATATTTTAATGCTGGACGTGCGTCTTGGTGTAGGCGCACATTATAAAGCATTTTGTCTCTTTACACTTGCTCTGTGATGCTTAATATCTTTACAAACTACAGCCTGATGGCTGTTCCTCTCGTTTATGACAAATATCTCATTTGCAAAGTATCTGAAATCCAGTAATATTACAGTAGGGACCCTTGCTTTTCATGCTGTATGCTAATGACCTTGCAGACAATATTAATAGTAACCTTTGACTTTTTGCAGATGATGCTGTAATCTATAAGGAAGTACTATAAGGAAGTACTATCTTAAAGAAGCTGCATACGTATCACTGAACAACAAATTTGAAGTGAAAGTGTGTAAATTGCATGATTTTGAGTTAGTTATGTTTATTTCAGTATAAAATGATACAAAACCATCTTCATAAATATTTAGCTCTAGTTTTTTTAAAAAAAATAATCTACATTTTTGTATAAATAACTCACTAACTATATATGCATTCATGTTCCAAGATTCAGCATAACAAATTTTAAGTGAATAATTACTTGAATTATGTTGTGTGTTATGCATTGGTAAATGTCAGTGCCATTCCGGAAGTACAAAAGCAAAATATTAAGAAAAAATGAAGATAATATTACATGAATGAAAATACTTTGTACCAGAGCTATGTAAAGCACAAAAGAAAATATGTAAATTAACTGGTCAAAAATGCATATCAAGAATTACAAATGTTAAATGTCCATATGTACAGTATATACAATTACATGTTTTGTTCAAAGATAAATTCCGAAGATGACTATTTTCACTTAGGTTGATGTTTACACATAAGAAGTCAAGATGACTATGTAAGAAACGCATTTTTCAATGATGTGTTGCAACCAAGTTTTTCATAAGATGACAATATGTTATCTACAATCTCCTTGTAATTTATTGCTCGTTTGTTCTCTAAGAACTGTAAACAGACTGTCTTAAAACATTCCCATCACCTTGTATGATTCCATCAGAAGTATAGTCTTCAAAAAGCTCTCTAACCTGTGGGTCTACAAAATGCCCTCCTTTACTTTGGCCTCACTTCAGTAATGGAATTTTTGCCTTAAGTACTTAAATGTGTCACCATCTTAACAAAGTTTTTCATGATACCCAACTTGATGTGCAAGGGCGGGAGCAGAATATTTAATGTTTTTTTATACCTGGTTGAAGAGATTTTCTGGTGGGCCATTCATGTTTAGTGTAATGAGATGCACGAGCTCGGCTAACCCATTCACAGAGAGAAAGCTGTAATATTGAGTACACCCTCACTGCACACCTAATAGCAGTGTAACCACTTTCAAGCCACCACAAATCTGCCATTGAGAGTCATTATAATTGATGGCTACTAGTAAAATTTTTATATTTTGGTATGACTGTTTCATGTGCACACTATGTCCAACTGGAATAGAAGGAAGCTCATTACGAATATGTAAAAGCACTGGTTTTAATTTCAACTTTGACGAATCAATAAAGAATCTCCACTCACCAGGGTTGTAATTAATTCTGAGACCTTCATTAGACCATTTATGTCTACACATGCCACAAGACTATCTTGCATGTTAAAAAAAGAAGTGAATTGTTACTCTCTTAGATTAGATTAGATGTACTTTCATTCCAGTTGATCTGTAGTGAGGAGGTATTCCAGGATGTAGAACATGTCACAAAAACAACAATATATGACAGATATATACAACTCAAACAAATAAGCTAATGTACCATTCCACAGGTCCAAAGTGGAATGATCGTCATTTTTTAATGAACACTATATGAAAGAATCATTTTACAAATACTAATGCACTGAATTTAAAATAAAAGTTTTTTTTTAAATTTATTTATAAGGTAATAAACGCATAATACATCTACTACAATACTTATTTACAATGAACACATTACTGCACTGAAATGGTGCAGAAGTTGGATTGTACTTATTTACACACACACACACACACACACACACACACACACACACACATAAACACTTATTTACAATGAACACATTACTGCACTGAAATTGTGCAGAAGTTATATTGTACAAATCAGTTGGTTCTACTGAGAAATTCATCAATGGAGTAGAAGGAGTTGGCCACCAATGAATCCTTTAGGCTTCTCTTAAACTGAATTTCATTGGATGTTAAGCTTTTTATGGCTGCTGGCAAGTTATTGAAAATGTGTGTTCCTGAATAACGCACACCTTTTTGTACAAGAGTAAGTGACTTTAAATCCTTGTGAAGATTATTCTTATTTCTAGTTTTGATTCCATGAATTGAGCTGTTGGTTTGAAAAAGTGATATATTTTTAATGACAAATTTCATTAAAGAATAAATGTATTGGGAAGCAGTAGTTAGTATCCCTAGTTCCCTAAACAGGCTTCTGCAGGATGTTCTTGAGTTCACACAACATATAACTCTTACTGCACGTTTATGTGCCCAGAAAATTTAAGTTTGACTTGATGAATTACCCCAAGAATAATCCCATATGACATTATTGAATGAAAGTAAGCATAGTATGCCAGCTTTTTCATTTTTATATCCCCTTTGTCTGGCACAATTCGCATCGCAAATAGAGATTTGTTAAGACGCTTCAGCAGTTCTGTGGTGTGCTCCTCCCAGTTGAATTTATTATCAACCTGTAATCCCAAGAATTTAACACTGTCCACTTCTTCTATCTGCTTGTCATCATATGTTATGCATATACTCGTGGGACATCCCTTACAAGTTCTAAACTGCATGCAGTGTGTTTTTTCAAAGTTTAGTGACAAGGAATTGGCTAGGAACCAGTGATTAATGTCTACAAATATTTTATTACCATAGCTGATCTTTCTAAGACTACACATGATTTGCTCTTTATTGCAATGTTTGTATCATCGGCAAACAAAATGAGCTTGGCTTCTGGTAATGTTACTGATGAAAGGTCATTGATATACACAAGAAAAAGTAAGGGCCCTAAAATTGAACCTTGTGAGACCCCACATGTAATTAGTTACCAGTTGGGTGATGCCTGATAGCTTGATACATGTCTCTTTCCTAATAACACCCTTTGTTTCCTGCCAGAGATATAAGATTTGAATCATTTTGCAGCATTTCCTGTTACCCTATAATATTCTAATTTACTTAAAAGGATATTGTGATTTACACAGTCAAATGCCTTTGACAGATCACAAAATATACCAGTTGCCGCAATTTTTTATCTAATGAATTAAGCACATTTTCACTGTAAGTGTAGATAGCCTTCTCAATATTAGAACCCTTTTGAAATCCGAACTGTGACTTTGACAGTATGTTATTTGAGATAAGATGGTTATAAAGCCAATTGTACATTACTTTTTCTAAAAATTTTGAGAAATCTGGCAAAAGTGAAATTGGACGGAAATTTGATGCTATTTCTTTATCTCCCTTTGTGGTGTAATAGACGACAAGTGGTCTATTGCATGCGTCATCTATCGCCCCTGGCCTAGCACAAAATCTAATTAAATGATAAAATTGAGTTGCGGGTTAGGATTTGTTGGTTATGTGCATAAATACTGCGGAAGTATTTGGTTTTTAAATGTGCAGTTAATTCAAACACCGAGCCAGCAACCGGTGTGGACTTTCGTTTAAGCGGCAAGTAGCGGGCCGCCATGGAGCAAACACAGTGAGGCTGATGACGTCGCTCCATGGAGGTCCAGAATCGCGGTGGCGGGATACTTCGAGGCGGTTGTTGGACTTCGGAGAATTAAAAAAAAAACGAAGAATGTATAATGAGGAACTTTGTGAATAACAGCGAAAGTAGGAAGAAGCAATTTAACGGCCGGTAACGCTGTAGGCGGTACCTCAAGAGCTGACTGTATATAGGTATCAGAAAGAAATCGTTGTAACTCTTGGAAAAAAGGAGTTCTGAATAAGAGTTATTACGAGAAGCAGTCAGACAGCATCAGTTACTTGTGAATGATCGCCATAGGCGACATTTTCTTCATCAGCTGCGCCATCCCCTCTTTCACTCGACGAATGTAGTCAACATTAAGACAGAGCTGAACTACGCAAATAATAAAACTCATCAGTGGGGCGGGGATAGCGCACCTTCTTTAACAGTGGCTTAACTTCAGCAAATTTTAATCATTCAGGAAATATTCCACTGATAAATGACTGGTTACACAGATAGCTTAATATGTTAATTAACTCAGAATCACATTCTTTAATTAGCTTTGTTGATATTTCATCATATCCACTAGATGTTTTTGATTTTAAAGATTTTATGATGGACATTATTTCTGTTGGGGTAGTGAGGGTCAAATTCATATTACGGAAGTCACTTTAAATGTCTGGTCTGAGGTATTCCATAGCAGTATCTACAGAACCTGACAACTCCATCTTTTCAGTAATAGTTATGAAATGTTTGTTAAAAAGTTCTGCAACACTATACACATCTGTCAACATTGTATCATTTACTCCTAAAGCTATTTGTCCCTCTTCATGTCTGGTTCTACCGGTCTCCTCCTTCACTATATCCCATATTGTCTTTATTTTGTTATCGGATATGACTATCTTTTCCTTGTAATATATTTGTTTTGATGTCTGTATTACAGTCTTTAATAATTTGCTGTATTTCTTGTAATGTGCTATAGCATCAACATTGGCACTGTTTTGGATTGACAGATACAGTTTTCTTTTTGTTTTACATGATACCCCTATTCCTTGAGTAATCCATGGCTTCTTTGTAGACTTTGCTCTAAACTTGGTAAGTTTTGGGGGAAAACAGTGTTCGAATAAAGTAAGAACTTTATTAGCAAAAGTGTTGTATTTTTTATCCATGCCATGAGCACTGTAAACATCAGTCCAGTGAATATCTCTGAGGAATGTCCCAACATAATAAATTTTTGGCTTATTGATTACCCTCTTGAGCTCAGATTTAACAGATTTTATATCCTGTTCACTGTTAACATGTAACAGAAGGAACTGCATGTCATGATCTGAGAGCCCATTGACTATTGGTTTTGTAATATAATTTTGTTCATTGGACTTTTTTATAAAGATACTATCAATGGCTGTTTGTGAGCAATTGGCTACCCTATTGAGGAACTTTACAGTGGGAATTAAGTTGAATGATAGTGTTATTAACTCAAATAAGTTCGTATTGGGAGAGTCTTTAAGGAAATCTACATTGAAATCACCAGCTACCACTATTTCTTTGTTTTTGGTTGTTAAATGGGCCAGTACAGCTTCAAGGTGGTTTATGAACAGATTAAAGTTACCTGCAGGTGCTCGATATACACTTAATATTATGAAGGATTTTTTGTGAAATTCTACTTCTGTTGCACATGCTTCCATATGCTGTTCTAGGCAAAATTTATGAATGTCTATGTTCTTAAATTTATTACAGTTCCTGATGAATGTGGCAACTCCTCCTTTCTCCATTTCTGATCTACAAAAGTGAGATGCTAACCTAAACCTTGTAACACTTAAAAGTTCTATACCAGTGGTCACATCATCTGCAGTAAAAATGAACAGAAAATTGTCCTGCTGCAATATTGATGCTAAAATCTCAGACTTAGCTTTATAGAGGCCCCAATGTGTAATGAGATCAGAAGTAATCTCGTACTCAGTCAGTTGTTCAAGTATTGGCAATCATTCCCATGTATAACTGGACGTATAGCAGATGGACTGTTAGGATAGATCACTGTCCACTTCTTCTTCTTAGATATTCCCTTCTTGATAGGAGGAACCATACAAATGCAGCAGTGACTGACATGGTTCGTTGGCTCACACCAAATCAGGGGCACTGCAAAGGGCATTGAACATCCTTTCCCATGCATCCATTTCCTGAGGTTGCTGGCATATGGGTTGCAGATCAAATGTGGAGCCCAGGATTTATCCCGATCACCAGTTTTGCACCCAAAATAACAACTGTAAGCTTTTTTAATCAATGGAGTTATTTGCTGTTTTGTGAAGCATATGCCATTTCTCTACACACACTGCAAAATGTGCAGGCACTGTTAACACAAACACATGTCATTTTTGTTCACTTCAATAGCAGTCAACTTGAACAACTGGTAGTTAATCTGGAAACAAATGTGCAAAAATTACTACATGCATTAATAAAGTCACTGAAGTTGAAGAGGAGGGAGTAAAAAAGATGACTAAATTTATATCCAAAATATTGCACACAAGTAAGACCAGGGACAATAACATAATCCATTGTTATTATGACTTTGACAAACCATTATAATATTTCATTTTAACCCTTTGCCTTACGATTTAAGTTCCTTTAGCGTGAGCCGTAAGTGGCTGCAAGGTACGGATGCGCCTTACGATTCCCGGCGCTCACACACGCTAAGGCTGCATTGCACTACGCCTGGTGGCGTCCGAAGTCGTGCAAACGCCCTCGAGATTTGTAAGTACGTGTGTGAGATACCAGTAACGTGACATTTCTACAGGTATCATAAATAATGACGATTAGTTGCCCATTGGAAACGAAACATTCACTGTCTCAAACGCAACGATATATTCACAAACATTTTATTTCTCTTTATAAGCAAACATATATTGATGAAATACATCTTAATAATAATATTCACAACAATGCAATAATCTAAGACTGGATAATATTTTGTTCAAAACATGCTGGGACCTGTTACGTTAGTACGTTGGCAAACACATTTTCAAACGCAACGTCTTCACAATGACATGTACACGAATTTAATAGTCTTCAATTGTATGACATCTTTCAAAACAATCTGGCACATTTAATGCAACCCTGTTCCTTTTGCATTCCCACGTTGTTTCGCTGCGTCGTTTATGCTTTCTGCACACTACACATGCTCTTGCAGGATTTGCTTTTGATGGTGTTGGGTCAATGTGTCTGGGAAAATGTGCCCAATGTTGCGTGTGCAGTCTTTATGGTATATCGCCGGACGCTAATCGTCCCTTCCGATTATATTCCGGTAAAGGTGTAGTTTTCAACAATGATTCTGCAATATGAATCCTATATTCTGCGTAGCTCTGTCGTTTGCCGCAATGTATTTTGTAATACAGAATATATGTGTTAAATAAAGCAACATCAAATAGGTAAAAGAACATCTTGCGGTATCCTTTCATACATTTTCTCATCACAGGGAAGCATGCGAGCATCTGATCTTGGCGATCAATTCCAATCATGCCTCTATTGTATTCGACGAAACATTTTCGTTTCCACGACGCATTGTAGAGAGGTGTGTGTGGCAATCATTTCTGCTGTTAAATGTTTTGTGGAAAGCATGTAAACGTCTCGTTTATCTTTCCATTTTGGTCCCAATATTCCATTACAACTCCTCACTGTATATTCTCCCTTCTTTAATTTTGCCTTCAGGAAGTCTGTGGGCACATTTTTTCTGTTTGAGCGCACTGTTCCAATCACATTAGTTTTATTGGTGAGGAGAGTTTTGAAAAGTTTCGGTGAAGAAAACCAGTTATCTAAATATAGAGTATGCCCTTTGTGTAATACCGACTGTGATAGTTCTAGAGCTACACTTTCAGAGGCACTACCACTAGCACCATGTTTGTCACTACCAGTGTATATCTTAAAATCATAGCAGTATCCTGAACTTGCCTCACACAGTTTATAAATTTAGATACCAAACCTCGCTCTTTTTGATAGGTTAAATTGTTTGTAGGATAAGCGCCCCTTAAATTTCATTAATGGTTCATCAATGGCAATATTCTCTTGCACTGTGTATACTTCCTTAAATTTTTGATTGAACATATCTATTACTGGCCTTTGTTTGTATAGCTTATCTGTGTTGCTGGCTGAACTGTTATTAGCTAGATGCAGAGATCTACTTATGTGCAGAAATCTCCTGAATGGCATCGTCTTCCTAAATATTGGCGTTTCTATAACGGCCCTCGGACACCAATACATCTGAATCGACGGTTTCCTTACTTCAGCCATAATTATACATAGCGCAATGTATATTTTTATTTCATTACAGCCGATAGGAGACCAATTTTGGTCTATTTTTCTTCTATTCTGTTCATTGTTGAGTACGTCTTGTGCAATACATTCGTCTCAGTTACGATGTTTTCCCAAAATTTACTACTAAATATAACATAGAAAACGTCTAATTTTCTTATGCTTGTACTCACGTGCTGTAAAGCTACTTCCTTTATTCCGGGAATTTCCGTATACGTCCAGATTGTTGGTTCATCTAATCTAATCTTCCTTTTGCCACATCCACGACTCAGATTGTTGCTGGTAGGTTTGCTCTTCTTCGTCAGTATCATCTTCAATCACCAGCCGCTTACACCGTTTTCGTACAGGAGGTAAAACGTCGCTATCACTGTCACTGCCGCTGTCAAAAATCCTGCAAAATCATTGTTGGCTTGCCATCACATGTCTCCCTTTCCTCGTGAACACGTTTGCTACACGTCGGAAACATTGTGAAAGTATTTTTGTAATGTCGGCAGGTCCGAATGCGGCGAAGAACACTTCATGTATGCCGCGTGTACTCGATCAGCTCCGCAACGTGTCAGAGACGTTCTGTTTACATTTGGCGCGGCCGACCGACGACGTCTCTTACACGACATGTGCTTGTTCGGCGCGGTAAACTTACCACGTCTCTGATACGTCTAGGTGATGTTTGGCCAGGTCGGCATTCCTAAAACCAGTGTACATTGTATTCTTACATGACACCGGTTCCATCCTTTCCATGCACACCTATAACACGAATTGCATGGGAATGATTTCCAGAATCGTTTACAGTTCTGTCAGTGGACACAGCAGCAAATCCTCGCCAACCCAAATCTCTCCTCCAATGTTCTATTTACTAATGAATTTTCATTCTCAAACAAAGGACAGGTAAATACAAGGAACATGCACTATTGGTCCAGCGACAAGCCACGATGGCTTAGACAGGTGGAACATCAGAGTCAATAGAGTTAACATCTGGTGTGGGATGCTTGGTACTACAATTATCGGCCCTTATTTCATCACTGGTAGTCTAAATGGCACAGCATATGCCAACTTCCTCAGATGAATTCTTCCTCCTCTTCTGGATGAAGTGCCGCTAAGAACCAGAATGTTTGTGTGATATGAACATGATGGATATCCAGCACATAATGCCTTGCATGCATATCGTGTTCTGAATCAAAGGTATCCTGCCAGATGGTTTGGTCGAGGAGGAACAGTTACTTGGCCTGCTAGGTCTCCCGATTTAAATCCTCTGGACTTTTTTTTTTTTGGGATGCATTAGAGATGTTGTCTATCACGATATTCCAACAACTCCAGAGGACATGCAGGAACGTATCGTGCTTGCTTGTAATTCTCTTCAGCAGGCAACACTGGAAGCAGCAAATAATTCTTTAATTCAATGAGTGCACCAGTGTATCGGTGTCACCACTTTGACCATCTTTAAATGTTCTACTCTTGGGCAATGGTACAGGAGAGTCAATGTCAATTTTGTGTTATGTTTTTACTTGGTTTCCATTTGCTTTCTTACAACTCCAGCAAGTGGACGAGTTTGTGTTCCAGGGCTCAAAGTCAGTGTTGTTTTATGTAATTAATAACATTGTGCTACAGTGAATGGTACACTGTGATACATTTTTGAATAAGCATTTAGGAGAGGAAATGAATTACTGAATAAAAATATAGGGTGCCATTTAAAAAAGTCATGCCACTGTTCATATCTTTGTAAAAAAACATAAGTACAACGAAGGCAATCATATTGATTGATGTCACCCTGACGGCTAAAGAACATTTGCTTGAACCATTTTGTAATTTGCATTAGAACAAACAGTTATTTAGGGTGGGACACCCTGTATATCACTCAGATAGGGATGAGGAAGGTAAGTTTTGAATAATTACTGCACACACAGAGGCATTCAATCAATCGTTCTTTGCATGCCCCATGGAAAAAAAAAATGAAATAAACGTATGGCATACATGAATGGAACAGGACAAAACCCTAATAACTGGTACAATGGGACATACTCTCTGCCATGCACCTCATCGTGGTTTGCACAGTATAGATGTAGATGCAGATGCCCATGGACATAACTGAAACTCGGCTGAGTTGGGGGTATTGGTTTGCCCACAGCAGTAGAGATAGGGCTTGAGGTACAATGATTTTCTAAACCACTAAAATGCTTTAGAGCAACTACTGTCACTATCAGCACAAATAAAAGTAAGAAGAACACTTTACATTTTTGGCCCAAGACAAATTTGGAGAATACAACAACAGTATTTCACACAAATAATTGGGTATTAGACAGTGGAAAGTCTTAGCAGCCCTTATGTGAAATGTTCATTGGAAGAAGTAAAATCACTCAGCAGTCTGCTGCAAATCTTGTCAGCAGTATTTCAGAAGAGACACCAATCTGTAGCATTAGGGTGTCACAATCACTTCATTTATTCTGCTCTTCTTGTTTAGTCAGGTCCTGAAGAAGCCTAGTTGGAGCTGTCACATTGGTCAACTTCACCATTCAGAGGTGCTAGGTAGCTATTCTCACTTCATCAACTTCCTGAATAAGCACCCTTGCTCTGTGACGACATCTTCTTATTTCATAACGTGTGGTCATTAAAATTATGGCACCTCTCTCCCTATGACTTCATTTTGCTGCATTGGCAATAGGCAGTTCAATGCTCCAGATTAGGGCATGACACAACACACCTTCTTTCTCTGAATAAATCGGGTCTCTGAATCTGTACCTGTTTACTTATCTGAACAAAAACATTTTAACGAATATTACAAGTTTTGCCATTAATTCCTGCTGTAGCTTCTAATAGCCATCTAGGTACCGTCATGGAGGAAGCAATGCAGGACTTAGTTATGTGTGTACTACATGATGTACTCCTTCCTGCAGTGCTGTCACATTCACCTAAGCATCATCTAGGATGTCTGTCAGGGACTGCAACAACTTTGCTATAGCCATTCTCTCATCCAATAAGTTCAATCAAGTTTGCAGTTTGTCCAAATCCCTGTCAATTGTCCTGCATAGTTGTCTTCACATATCCCATTAACTCTGTAGTTAATTCCACATCACTGTGGTGTTTTTCAACACATCTTGCTCCAAATGTGCCAAATGAGAAATATGCTTTTCCACAGTCATTCTGTTAGTAGCAGCTACTTGTGCCAGCATGTATTTAGTTCCAGGATGTCATCTCTATCTGCTGATCCAAACACCATCTTCAATAACTCTGTGCCTGCATGTAACCATCCCCTTTTCCACCGTAACAATATAGATGGCACTCAATCCATCACTTGTTACAACTGATCCTGTTGCTGCTCATACGAGAGTTGCAGCCTTTGATACTCTCCTGTATTTTCCTTAATATTCCTTCACTCTCAGCTTTGACATGCAGCTCAACGAATGTTTCTTCTAATTTGTGTGTTTCATTTCTTACTTCCCAAGTTATAGGTTAGCCATAATTGCTACTGATGGTTCATTAGCATGACGTTCTCCTGCCTGGGAAACAGCACTCCCAATTTGAGCTGTTGGTTTCATAGTGCATCCACTACAGCTCCCTGAAGAGATGCAGTAACATCAGAATTATCATACTCGTTCTGGATTTTCTCAGAGGTTAAGCCACCTGGGGGAAAGGAATTCACATCATTCTCACTACCCTCTGGAAAAGTTGGCTTACACAATTCATTACTAAATTAACAACATATTACAATAGCACACTCCTTTTCCTTAGAAACTCAACACCTACCCCAAAAACTTAGCAGAATGCAACACAACCCCATTACAATAAGACAATGATATAATTATTATACATATTCATAAAACTATTTTGTATATGCCACCTCACTGATATCTATTAGCATGACCTGAGTGTAAAAGGCATTACATTTACTTTTTGCTAGTCAGGTTCTGTTTCTTTTCTACCCTTGATAGTTTTAACTTTTCTTGCTAGCACCGGCACTAGCAATTGTCTTGAAGTGTCTAAAGCACCCATAAAAGGCTTGCTGCATCCTGAGTGGACAGTGGAAGTTCTTGTTGGTAACTATAACTTCATGTTCATGAATGATGCCATTTCTCTCAACATAGGATTACACAGCCGACCGGTTGCAAATAACTGTTTTGTACATTGACCTAGGTTTCAACACCTACTAAAGATGTCTTCATCAGAATGAAATTTTGACAAACCCTATAAAACAACACAGAAGATTTAGTAAGACAAAAAACAAATTACTCAAGATGACAGTTGTCATGACATACAGAGGTTGCTTACGTAAAATTACACTGCAAAAAAGCAATGGTCAGAATTTCGAGCAGCTATGCTAAAGTCAAAAATAAAATAAAACGTTGCACTCTTTGTCATGTATGCCTAGCTAGGAACACCATGATCTCTATACTACCTGGATGTAGAAGTCTGGTCTCTGAGTATAGACCTGAAGCGTGTTTGTAGATTCATGTGCTTTCCAGTGTCCCCCATGTTGTAGTTTGGCAAAGAAATTTAGATCAGTCTCTATGTGGCAAAGAATCGCAGACTGATTTCTTGTTCTGAACTTTACATCAACACGTGATGTAACAGGCTGATATGAGAGTGGAATCGAGAATCATTTTCTTTTTGGTTCTAGTGCCATTCCCCAACAGCGATGTTGTAGTTTGGAAAGAAACAAAATATAAGCATCTACGGCTGGCACGATCAGACAGCTTTAGTTCAACATCCAGATAGCATAGAGATCACTGTAGGATCATCATCAGAGTGATCAGACCAGTGGCTTACATTGCTGCCAAGAAAGTTGTGCCGCCTATCGGGCGCAGACAGTAACATGTGGCCATATGAAACGTTATAACACAAATAACTGAGAAAAATGACAGTTACTTTCAAAAACAAAATATAAAGGAAGAGAGCTTACGTATTTTTGAAAATACGCAGTAATCAAGCAGATTAAGTATAACTAAGAGCCATCTATTAGGCTTCACAGAAATTACTATTACATAAAGGACAAAATAATATAGAAAAATGTTACAAACAGTTGTACAATCCAGAAACTAGTTGCATTAAGATAACTTTAGTAGCATGTATCTATGAGGCTTGAAGAAAATGATGTTTCGGAACCAGAGGCGGGAAAATATAGTAAAAATAGAGGAGTCAAAATTCTGTGAGCAGTGAATTGAAACCAACAAAAAAAAAAAAAAAAAAAAATATTTTGTTATGTAGTTGTAACTGCTCATTGAGGATGAGGCCATCATTCTTAGAAATATACTTGAATATCTCCATCTTTTCGAGTACAGCGACCCTATGACCCTTCTTTCCTCTATGTAAAATGGAAATTTCTTCAATGCATTTCGATCTGCATCCGCAAGTTAGCAGATGATCAGCAAATGTTGTGTATTAGTGCCTCTTTTTTCCGATACATGTTCCTTGTATCGGACACTAAAAGACCTTCCAGTTTGTCCTTTATAATAAATGGGTCATGCATCACATGTTATTTATATACCCTTGAATTGTGTATAAGAGCAACTGTGGACTTGAGATTGTGAATGAGATTACTTTGCAAGTTATTGTTCATTAATAACTTTTTAACAATGATCAACTGTAAGTTTTATCGACAAGATACTTCCCCAGAATTTGCTGACTGAAAGTTTGCAACAAGTTAACTTCCACTCACTTGGATCCGACACATTTCAACAAACGACTTTTATTTTCATAATCATGCTATATACAAAAACGCAGTGGCTCACTAAACGTTAAGGAAATGGAGAAGCATTCTCTCCTATAAAAGGAACAGCTTTGCTTCCAAAAGAGCTCTCTAATCTCGAAGACAAACCACTGGCAGAAGCTTTGGAGTATCTCAACATTACGGAAAATGTGTATCCACTATTTCCTGACAGAAACTTCATTTCGGTGTTGTCTTTGAGCCACTGAGTTGGAATGTGTTCCTTCAGTAACAGATGTCCTCATTGTACACAAGTTACAGGGTGTTGCTATTCCTGTAGAACTTCCTTATCATCCTGTGGGAACTGTCAACATAAATGTAAATTTTCATTGACATCATATGTAAGATAAATGTGGACATTAGCTAGACATCAGCAACGAAAGAACCGAGACAAGAGTTTTGGGACAGTAGAACATACTTAAGAAAATGCTGAGTGCTCCACATAACTTCACAGAGGCTCAATCTGATCCACAACGTAAATTTCAACACAGTGAATCCATGTGCGGTTTTTGTGGTTGTAACAGGTACTTCCATGTGTCACATGCGGAGCACCTGACTTTTGCAGTGGAACCACTGAACTAGGAGTCAGCACAACCTACCAGTGGCCCATGTGTTCCAGTGGGAGGAGGAAATTTCAAGAGTTCCATCTCAGCCCCACAAGCAGTTATGAAAATAAGGTTCCACCCATACAGAACCCCACATGCCTATGTAAGCCTTATATCACTGAGACGTGGCAGGTTCCCAAGAGGCTACCAGTTAATGACTGTTACACCTCAACAGCTATGCATGTCATCAGTGTGCAGTACACCTTGAGACAGAGATTTTTATCAACTGATTGGTGAAGCCAAGATGCAGGGCCTCATACAGATCTGTCGAATACATAACTCGTATATAGAAATACTTCAATATAAAATACACCGTTTATACCTTATGCTACAGAAACTCCTAGGACACACTATACTATGGAGCTACTTGTGCATACTTAAAACTTATTCAGAACCACAATAAATAAGAATCAACTAACTATGAGGTACTCATTTTAAGTTACTACCTTATTAGAGGCAATCATTTATGACATAAATAGAAACTGAGTTAACTGTACTAGCAAGGCAAAATACTGTCTACAAATTATTATTGTCCCAGCAAAATTATAACACTATATATAACTGGCTATTTTCTTAAGTTTGTGTGAAATTTTGCAACACTGTATTAATTTGGTATTTCAGTGTAGATAAAAATTGCACCTCTACAAAAACAAGTTGTGTCCAGTTTGTGGTTGGCCAAAATAGAATCTGCAGTGCAAGTTCAGAATGAAGTATTACCAACAATCCAAAGTGTAAAGGAACATCTTTCAGTCAGTTGACAGTCAACACCAAGAGCTGGGGCAGGCTTTCAATAACAGGTTAGTGTCAGAGATGTTCATGAAGGATTTACAAGGAGCCTCAAGAAGCATACATTTGATGCTCCTCATGAACTGTGTGTACCTTTAAAAAAATGGATGAAGTTATACAGCTGTACGTGCATAAGAAGAAATTACTGCCAAAGCTTCAGTCACATTGAGACTTGTACTTGACACACTTAATCACAGTAGTGTAGACCTGAATTTCTATTATGGATCTGTTTCAGTGCAGACTATACATGTTTCTAAATAAATTAATAGATACAACAGCAGAACCTGGGTGCAGGGATTCCACACATGTCGACAGACTATAAGAGTAAGACAGCTCTAAGGTGAATGGTGGGTTTGGCATAATGGTTGACTAAGCCCACTAAAACACAGACACCACACCCCAGGACATCTTATCACAACTTTTATTGCAGTGCTGATATATAACTATCTTAATTTTGCAGCAAGACAGTACATAGATCTGATCAATGATTTATATAACACAGCCTTCTGTATTAGGCAACCTGTTGCACCATACATGCTAATAAGCTATCAGGTAAGCAACTGTCAGTGGTTATGCGAACACTTACTGACCATGTTGTACAAATCCTAGATTTGTGGTATATTTAGTTTACAAAATAATGTTTCTTTGGCATGCCTAATCATTTCAATCCAAAGATAGGTGTTATCACTTGTGACACTCACACTCTAATGTATAAGGGTTTGAATGCTAGATAGTTTTTCACATTCGGTCTTGGTTATAATTGAAAAGGAATATACCTCCTCTTTTCCTAGCACAGTCTTCTTTTTTTTTACCCAACTTTTATGTAAGGCCTGAAGTTGGTGTGTACTTTGAATACCTGTTGAACTTAGCATTGATGCAAATGTCACAGGTAGAGCAAAATTCAACTTTGGAGATAGTGTGAACTGACATATGAAAACAATTATGGGGTAGGGGATCCATTCTGTTTTTATTTTAAAAACGGGACATTTTAAAAAGTTTAGAAAAAATCTGGGACAATTAAGGAAAGACAGATAAAAAAGGGACACAAACTGACCTGAAAATTTTAATGAACATAGAAGTATATCGTTTGTGCCAATGAACTCAGAAGATTCCAAATGACTTTTTACAATTATTCTGCTGTACTGTCACCATACTTTTCACTCACATGTATTTTATAAAGACGTGCATGTTCATTTTAACAGTCTTGTGACATTTCTTTGTCTTAACATGGTTCGTCACGTACAAGAGCACAATTTGATTTTCACAATGTACATTACACGGTTTCTCCAACGCCAGTGGTAAAAGCAAACTCACTTTTTACACTGCTCTTAAAATTACTTTTATTTTGGCATTATGAGTTAACATGAATTGGTATGGCTGACAGTGCAAAACATTAACAGTAAATAAACAAAGACTGTAGAACAAATTGTATAAGTGGCCGGTAGTCCTAAAGCACTTTAGCCACACCAAAAAACAATAAAATTGTGACATTTGAGCATCCCCAAAAAGCTACTGGGACAGTTTGTGGGGAGGGGGAAATTAGACTGTCCTCATAGAAATGGGACGAATGGGCACTGTATTACAGGGGGACTTGCCATGGTGTAACTATGCATTTATCACAATAAGTGGACCAACTAAGTATTGAATTCTGGGCCCTTAAATGCAATAGTTCAAATGTGTCTTATGCAGACAGAGTCAGATCTGTTGTTACAGTACAAATAACCAATATTCATGTACGAAACCTTGTTACCAATTATACAATCCTAGAAGATTTCAAGTTAGAAGTAGAAATTGTGAACTCAAAATTAAATTGCCATAATCTGTTGCAGATCACTGTGTGTAACAAACACACAGTTTACAAACAGAAAATTTCAGGACTTGAAATACATCAGTAATGGAATACATACAAGTTGCACGTAGTAATGTTAAATATTCTCTGGTTTATTAACATAGAAAATAATTTGTAGTTAAACTTTCAAAATGTTGTAGAAATAACACCCCTGGTCAGAAAGACGTCAGATTGCTATGGAATATTATCAGAGAAGGGAGAAAACATGTCGCAAAAGAAAAAAAAAATAGTGTGAAAACTGATCAACAGATGGCGCTGTAAGTGTAAGAATACGTAAATGAAAACACCTGTCATGCACACGACCCACTGAAGTTGGTATAAACAAGCTGGGTACACGGCTTTTGCTCTTTTCGCATCTGCGACGTTCGCTGTGACTGTCTTAATGCAGGATCATACTCTGCTCGTTAAGCTGTATTATGAGAATGATGCCTGTGCACACGTCGCTCCGTAGATGTTCTGGACACTGAAGGGTTTGAAAAAAGGCATGGTCCAATGACTGCCGTGGGTCTGGAGAAAATTATTTGGAAATTTGAAAAGGTGAGTTCTTTTGGTAAACAGCCTGGTAGAGGGAGGAAACAAACTTGATTCGATGTCAGTGGCCACAGCAATGCAGGAAAAGGTGAGTGGTGGTGTGCAAACATGTTGTGTACGGAGAAATGCCCGAACATCGGACATAAGCTTGAGCACAGTGTGTAAAATCCTACGAAACATCCTTCTTTGCTATCCACGTGCACGAGTTGCTTCCTGTTGACCTGCCAGCAAGAGAGACCTTTGCTTTAGAATTTCTTGCTTGCATGGAAGTGGACAATGATTGGCCATGGAAGATTTTGTGGACAGATGAAGCCTACTTCCATCTGGCAGGATATGTCAATACACAGAATTGTTGAACACGGGCAATGGAAAATCCACATGCAAATCAACCAGTACCACTCCATCCTGAAAAGGTGACTGTGTGGGTTTATGGCGTCATTTCTCATAGGGCCATATTTTTTTGAAGAGACATGTGCGTCCAGTCACTCGTAAGCACTATGAGTGTCTTTTGCGCAACCATGTCATTGCAGCTCTACAACAGCAGCATGGATGAAATCATTTTTATGCAGGACGGCGCACCTCTGCACATTGCAAATCCAGTTACGCACCTGCTGAAGCACCATTTTGGAAATGCTAGAATTATCAGCCGCCATTCCCCTACAGCCTGGCTGTCCCGACCACCTGATATTAATCCATGTTGTGTTCAGTGTTCCGACTGCAAACTTAGCTGCACTGAAGGTACACATTGCGCAACACATTCTGAATGTGACCCTGGAAGCACTTCAATTAGGTGTTTCTCAATTTCAACTTGTTGCATAAAATGTTGGACAGCATATTGAACATGCTTTGTGTCAGTCACATGGAAATTAATAACCTGATTTGACTGATGCCTTTTATGCAGTTTTTGGCCTCAGGACAGTTAAAAACCGATGTGAGTGATGCTTTTTGTGCGGTTTTTGGCCTCAGGACAATTAAAAACCAATTTTTCTGATCCGATGTGATATGACCATACTCTAAGGCTTATGTAACTAAAAGAATCGCACCTGTAAACTCATGCGCACCGACTAGTACAGTTTGTTTATCAAACGTACACCTTAGACATTGTTGTACGATTTATTTGTCATTTGTAGCCAACCACTATTAAATTATGATGCTTACAGCACCATCTATTGTTACATTTTGTAACTATCTATTTTTCTTCTGCTATACGATTCCCACCGACAATATTCCATTACATTTTGACGTCATTCTGACCAGTGGTGTTATTTCTACAGTGGTTTGAAAGTTTAATTACAATCACCCTGTACACCACCTCATAATGCAGTACACAGTAGCAGGCTTTGTGCAGCTAACTGTGTGGGGCCACAGAAAGCAATGAAGGCATTGGATTGTAAGATCATTTAAGAATGCACATTAATGCATAAATTCAGATTTCAGTAGACTTGACAGCTCTGTACATAAAAAATAAACTGAAGCATCTGTCAGATTTAAAGAATGGTTATGTTTTAGAAGTTTTAAAATTTAATTCCAGAATTACTGGCCCATACTTACCTACAAGAAACAAAATATTTTGTATTGCCTACAGTTACAGTATATGTAAAGGCACACAACATTGTCCTAGCTTTTGGAACTATTAATAGGTGTACAACTTTGCTTCCGTCGTTTGCCGATAGGTGGTGACAACGGTAAGTAGCGGTCGACAGAAACAGATGTCAATCAGTTGGCTTGGACCTCGGTCAACATAACCTCATTCAAACATTAGTCGATTTGTGCCTGCATCATAAAGTTGTTCTTGATTGAAAATTTCAGTTTATGAGCCTAATTCTCATCATTTGTGGGAATTGTTACTGTTTTGTTTCAATATGAAGAAAACAGTGGCTGAGTATCATCGAATGCTCTCAAGCATGCATGGTAAGGACGCTATTAGTGAAAGAACATGTCGTGAGTGGTTTAAATGCTTCAAGAACGGTGATTCTAACATCGTAGACTGGCACAGTGGTGGAAGAGAGAATGTTTTCAAAGACGCAGAATTGGAGACACTGCTGAGTGAAGACTCGCGTCAAACTCAAGAAGAATTGGCACGATTAGTGGGAGTGACACAGCAACTTGGGTCCCGTGTGAGCTGAAACCAAGAGACGTTGAAAGGTGTTTGTGAACAGTTGCAGAGGCAAAAACAGAAGGGATTTCTGCATAGCATGGTGACCAGGGATGAAAAATGTGTTCATTACGATTACCCTAAATGCAAAAAATCATTGGGCTATCCCAATGCTTCCACGTCGACGGCCAAACTGAATATTCACGGCTCCAAGATAATGCTCTGCATTTGGTGGGACCAGCTCAGTGACGTGTACTATGAGGTGTTAAAACCAAGTGAAACAATCACAGGTGCTCGTTATCGAACACGATTAATGTGTTTGAGCAGAGCATTACAAGACAAACAGCAGCAATACAGCAAGAGGCACGATAAAGTGATATTGCAGCACGACAATGCTCGCCCCCGTTGCAAAAGAGGTCAAAACATAATTGGAAACGCTACAATGGGAAGTCCTACCCCACCTGCCATACTCTCCAGACACTGCTCCTTCTATCACCTGTATAGATCAATGGCGCATGGCCTGGCTGACCAACACTTCCGATCTCATGAAGAAGTCACAAATTGAATCGATTCATGGATCACTTCAAAAGATTAACAATTTTTTCAACGTAGAATTCATACACTGCCTAAAAGATGGGAGAAAGTAGCGGCCAGCGATGGAAATTACTTTGAATGGTACATGTGAAACCAATTTGTTTCATTAAAGCCTCAAATGTTGGAGAAAAAATGGCAGAAGCAAAGTTGTACACCTTGTAGTTCCGTCTTCGTGGAGGATATAAAGAAGAATCAGTTAACTAACAAGAAAGGGATAAGTTAACAAAGGATAAAAAGGAAGGGCAGGTCACTAACACAGATGCTGAAATGAGAGGGACTCACTTGTTTTGAGGATGTGATGTGCCTATTGGCAGTCCTAAATGTTACTATATTACACCGTTCAAACAATATATATTATCATTCTTTTTAAAATGCAATGTCATGAACTCTGAGATTTTACCAACAACAAAATCTAGCTGCTTCTTGTTACCAAGTTCCTTACACATTCTGATGTTTGACAGTGGTGGCTCATGCAAAATTTCACCAATGTGTTGGCCTACAGCCTTTTGACTTACATGGGTAGTAATCCTAACTACATTAATTTGACATATATAAATTTAACTGTTTAAGTATATTTAATTTTTATAATTAATCACTTAATATTGTGAAGAATAAAGAAAAAAAATTTTTGAGACCAGCAGGAAACGAACTAAATTCGCTCAGCAGCGAGTCTGCACTCTTGAACCGCTCGGCAGCTACCATGTTTGTCTAACATCCACTGCTGGAATTTTTCTTATTCTCTATGCATAAATCTTTTAGAGAGCATTTTACCTTTTCCTATGTCCCAATTAGGTGAAATATTCTAGGTACTTGAAAGGGGCATTTATCTGCTTCTATTAACATAATTGTGAACCAAATCAGTGAGCCTCATCTTATGCACATCTGTTGTTTGATTTACTGTAAAAAACTTTCATACTAAAAGGTGTCATTTTCCATTTTTTTTGTTCATTGTTAGTTCCATCTTCTAGGCCATTCTCAAATGATTTTCTGGTTCTACAAGAGAAAACTATGCCTTATGTATTGAAATGTCAGTGTCTTTAAATTTGTGTCTTCTATTCATTTTGGTTCAAAAATGCTGTCTTTTTGGTTTTACAGCTTGAATGGAAATGGCTGCAAATAATTGTTAACAAATAAAATGAATACAACAAAAGTGGAGAATGCCACCTTCTTTTATCAAATGCATTGCTGTAGTGTACCTGCCCCCCCCCCCCCCCTTTTAACTTTCATACTAAATTTAATTTGTCCATATACTCGCTTTTTACAACCACCTGTAGTCTTTTGACTTATAAAGGTAGGAATCATAACTAAACTGAATAAATTAATTTTAATTGCACAAATTGAACTATTTAAATATATTTACCTCATAATTAATTCTTTAACACTGCAAGGAATAAAATAAAATGAAGAAAAAAAAATATTAGTAGCAGCCGGAATCAAATCTAGGCCAACAAATTACCAGTCAGTGCTGCTGACCATTCAGCCACGCTCATCATAAACCCCTCTACTCTGTGCAATAGGTTATGTGTAATTTGGAAGAAAAACTGGCCTGGTGCTGTAAGCAACATAGCACTCATAGTGCTGGAAGGGATGGTGTCGCATCGGAGCATGCACAGTCGAAAACAGACAACTGCATCCCTTCTCAGAGCTGAGTGACTGACCATCATTTTTTCTAGGTATCGTGATGAGAGCGCTACAAAACATGTTTTTGTCCACTTTATTCACATACCAGCACCTATTCAAAGAGAAAGGTCATAATTTTACTGTAATTTCAGCTCACACTCCAAGAGAAATGGATTAATTTCAGTGTAATATTTACAGTGTGCTGTAGAACATAACTGTGAAGTTAACATAAGTTTTTTCACCGTATTTCACCAGTGAGCACCTACATTTGATTGTTCATGTTGTGATGCAGTACAAGTAGTATTTATTTAAGGTTTCTCACATGCAGTGTCATTGGTTTTTCACACCGGTTCTACTGTTTTCACGACTATATGCACAGCACACACTTTTACGAAGTTTATTATACACTCGACTACTCAGTGTATATTGTAAACTGTAACAGTGTTTGTTGTGTATACTGTCTACGATGTTATGACAACGTGGAGGAAAAATCTGCAGATGAACAACAAAATGTGATGTTTAGTAAAATAAAGAGAAAGCCGATGGTAGTTGTGGTGTAACATCACCAAAAAATAAATGTGAAACAGTGAACAACAAGAAATTGTGTTCTGCTCAACACACAGTCCTCAAAATACATTTCATCACTCACTAGTGAGAAATCTACGAACTAAAATGCAACATTAATCAAATATTGTAAGAAACTTCTACTTTAAGTTTCATGCTAAGGATTCTGTGATCAGAGAATATGATACTGTTAATGGGTGTTACAATGAAAACTTACCATCTATTCTCCGACATGCAATAAATTATTCTGACAACTTAATATGATCTTAATGATTAAAAATTTATATTTCACAATAATTCTATGAACCAACCTGGATAACTTATTATTAAAATTCCGTTAACTTTAACACTGATAAAGTATCTAGTCTTTCAATTTTCAGGTGAAATTAATGACAAATTGTGCAGTCCAGGCATACTCTCTGTGCAGCGGCTGATTGGCCTGACGTATACAGAGAAGGCCAGCATGAATCGTCACAGGTTTGTTTGATCTGTGGGAGAGTGTCCCATAGGTACTGATGGAACTGAACTGGTAGACTCTTGAAGATACAAGTAAACTGTCCCGAGAAAGTCTATAAACAAAGTTTCAAGAACCGGCTTAAAATGACGACTCCAGGTATATGCTACAATCCCCTGTGTACTGCTTACATAAGGATCGTGAGGATAAGATCAGAATACCACTGTACTGCATGCAGACACATTCAATCATTCTTCCCACACTCCATCTGTGAATGGAACAGGAAGAAACCCTAATAACTGGTACAATGGGACATACTCTCTGCCATGCACCTATCGTTGGTTTGCAGAGTATAGGTGTGAATGTAGAAATGGAAGATGTCTTTACAATTGCTCCCAGCAGAACCATCACACTAATACGGGATGTTGGCTCCATCCCATAACATATGATGTGGCATGTGATGTATACATGCACAAACAGAAAGATAACAGAACACATACAACATTTCTTACGAGTCTGTATTACTTTTTGGAATGTGGGTTGTGGTGACAGACTGATCTGTATGTTAGTCCAGATCTAGGTTACGTTGACAGATGACAGTCTGGCGCAGAGTTGGCAAAGACACAGAAGGTGAATACAAAACCTTAAATATGGTGACATATCGATATCTATGAGATCGAAAAGTGACAATGGTTGTGAGGCAAACCAGTATAGAATGTTTCAGTTAACCAATATTTTCTACCAGGATTTAAGAAAGACTACTTTTAACAATCAGCACATGGACAGAATTTTAAATTCTCTTGTTGAAACAGTCTTAACATTCTTAGTATATATGATGTCCACTACTGTGCGACTATAGATGTAAATAAGGTAGTGGAAAAATCCTAGGAGAGTGTACATAATTTAGAAGTACAGGGAACAACTCACCAAAGAGTGGAAGCATCAAGTCTTAACACTCATGTAAACAAGACTGAAAACCAGCTAGCTTTCGGAAGAATCCTTTTTCGAGCCAGAGCCCCTCCCCCCTTCCAAAAAAGTGCGTGTGTGCCGTCTGCATCGTTTATGTCTGTTGACTATGCCCCACTCTTCAGTGAGTCATTACCTTCCCTTTCAAATTATTTACTGACTACAGATGTGCTTTATGTGACTATCATTCCCTCTGCCATCAATGCTGCCTATGAAATATGTATGCTTGACATTGCAACCTGTGCGACACAATGGTTAAATAACTATTATCTACAGAATTCTGAAGCTTTTGCTTGACTGAATATAAATACAAAAGAGGAAATTAACGATGAACCATTACAACACAAACAATGGAGTTCGGTGATACAAAATTTAAGACAAGATGGCTTTTAAATGAAAACTTTTATAAAAATATATTCATGCCACTTTCCAAATTTTCATATTCATACTAGGCCTATTTACTACAAAATTCTCTCACATAGTTGTAATGGTGCCATTGAAAAACATGTCGTCCTACTTATCTAAAGAGTATGATTTTTTATTACTGACAGTAATCTTCAGACTGGTAAAATATGTATTTCTTTCAAAATAGTACGAATATACCGCTATTCTGATCTGTTCCATGACTAAAAATTTCTTATTCTTACAATCTTAAAAAAAAATCAAACAAAATAAATAAATAAATAAATAGGCTAATAAACAAACATATACAGTATATACTACCATACATTCAGAGGCTTCAGAAATGCCAGTACCAGCATTGTCAGAAACAAACACCAACCTGTGTGGGCTCAATGGCTAGTTCATTTTTACAGTAGCAAATCCTAGGCAGCGTACTATTTAGTACAACAGGTATGGCAAAAAAGATAAGTTCACCACAGTAAAAATAAATCTACACTAAAATGCAATTTTCATTAGTTTTATAAACAGTATCATAACCAACACTACCAACACTATAAGGAAAAAAATCACATTTTATTTAAAATTGTAACAATGACCTTATAAAACATACAAAATAGTTGTAGCATTTAATCACTACAAACACACACACATTCAACATCATAAGTAAAAATATACATAACATATTGGAAAGAGACAACATTTAGATGTTCAATAAATTGTATTCAGACTTAATTTCATTTTGAGCAAAATTTTCTTGATGTAAAGCTCACAAAAACATACTTTCAAGAAAAAGCTTGTGTGGCAAGTACTTTGCATTATTTAACCTTCCAGCTGATTCCTAAAATTCTGCAGCTCTTGGAAGATATCAACTGGCAGCTTTATCTCCCTCAAATAAATGTCATATGTAATAATTAGCTTGAAGAGACTGCGTTCTAATGCACTTTTGAGTGCTTGTTTCATTCTGTTGCTTCTTGCTTCCACATACCTAGTCCTTTTCTGCACAACAAACTTTGGTATTTTTATTACAGCCCTATTTAGATTAACAAGAGAGATTATTATATTAGGAAGGTCTCTGAGAGAAATACCATAATCATCCTCTTTGAAGGATGCTGTTGTAATAAAAGCTAGTCCTTGAGCTGCCCAAATAACAGGGTATGCTTGAGATAAGGTCCAGTGAAGTCTTGAATCTGGGACAACACCACAAAAATATGAAATCACAGTATTTTTGGATATGTAATCTACAATTTGAGTCCAGTATGACTTTATTGCATCAGAAAAAGAAATATTACTACCAAGTGGAGACACGGATTCTTGAACAGACTCATTTAATGACACTAAAGATAAGTTTCGCATGGACACACTGTTAGCTTTAGGTAATGTTGGCTGTGGAGTCTCTCTCTTTTGTGAAGATACGCCAGCACATTTTTCTCCAGACATTTCCATACAAGCTAAATTGATAAATTCTGTGTATGATTTAATTAACTTTATGCATTCTGAAATAACCCCATTCCAGTTGTATGGATGACCACCAGGTTGACTTAAAATATATAATTGCTGTCGACGTAACAAGTCATTCTCTGCTAATAACTTGAGGTCTAAATATGCCAAATTTTGTATTAATGGTAACTGTTGCAGAGCCATGGCGTCTGCAAGTTTAATTTTGTCTGTGTTGCTCTCATTTATTACAATTGGAAACACATATCTTTCAGTAAGATGCAAGTTTAACAAGTATTTGCCTGCTGTGACAGCAAAAACATAAAAGAATGTCAGCCCATAAAAGTAAAATACAACCATGACGTTAAAAGATGCATTTCCTGCAATTTTCAAAGACAAGAGGTTTGATATACAATTTCTTAAAGCACTGCCAAAGATGAAATACAACACGGCAAACATTACAACTGGTGATATACTTCTGATTATGGATTGTTTCAATAGATTGAGAAATTCTTCTTTGATTTGAATTAACCTCAACTGTTGCACAACTGGATATTGTAGAGCATTCGCTTGTAATATACATTCTGTTAAGAAAATATATACCCCCACAAACACGCTACCAACAATGAGGTATAGATTTTCCTCGACCACAGAGCTTCCACCAGTTCCTGTTGTACTGGGGGACCTCTCGTTAACTACCGATAAATAAAAAAACGATGAAAACGTACTAAGCAGTAAAAGTGACAGTGCCAAACAACCATTATGTAACGTGAGAGTGCGCTGAATGCACGATATTCTGTTTGGAGTATAAGGAGTAACGTTTGCAAACTCTGAGCCATGAAGGTATCCAAATGAAACCGTACATGTCATCACTGGAATAAAAAATACCCAGGTTTTTGGTGAAACTAGCACAGTTACAGCATCCACCATCCATGTCAAGGGGCTCCAGAAATCGAAGTGAATAACAGCGAGGAAAGCACATGCTAACAATATCTCAAATATTATAGTCCACGTAACTGCTGACAATATTCTTCTAGAACAGATTTTCTTTCCTTCATTCATGTTTTGTTCGAAACTGGCTGGAACACACGGACATTAACACATTTCTTCAAGCTAGCCGGCAAAAACACACCGCCAAACACACAAATTGTATAACGGTTCAACACCCGCCAAAACACTGAAATGTCTGAACTAGTGGTGGGCAGGAAATCGCGTATCTGTTAGAAATCACAGTGACTGAGAAGTCACAGATATCACAGTAGCAACTTTACAGAATCTAACTGCGATTTCAGTCACAGTTAGCAGTCGCAAGTAGTATTTCACATTGAAAGACGTGAGCCATCTATTGGTCGAATTTAGCACTGCTTTCTGCGATTTCAGTGACAAGTCGCAACTAAGAGTCGCAAGTAGCAACTAAA
Source organism: Schistocerca serialis cubense (assembly GCF_023864345.2). Lineage (NCBI taxonomy): Eukaryota > Metazoa > Arthropoda > Insecta > Orthoptera > Acrididae > Schistocerca > Schistocerca serialis. The sequence continues at coordinate 1,018,845,073 of NC_064638.1, read as the reverse complement.
AAGCGCGGTTAACAGTGGCATCTGTTGGCCGAAGTTCGTACTACGTCCATCTCTGCGGTACGCTATGGAGTCTAACTGCGATTTCCGTGACAAGTCGCAACTAAGAGTCGCAAGTAGCAACTAAAAAGCGCGGTTAACAGTGCCATCTGTGGGTCAAAGTTCGTACTACGTCCATCTCTGCGATACGCTATGGAGTCTAACTGCGATTTCCGTGACAAGTCGCAACTAAGAGTCGCAAGTAGCAACTAGAAAGCGCGGTTAACAGTGCCATCTGTGGGTCAAAGTTCGTACTACGTCCATCTCTGCGGTACGCTATGGAGTCTAACTGCGATTTCCGTGACAAGTCGCAACTAAGAGTCGCAAGTAGCAACTAAAAAGCGCGGTTAACAGTGCCATCTGTGGGTCAAAGTTCGTACTACGTCCATCTCTGCGATACGCTATGGAGTCTAACTGCGATTTCCGTGACAAGTCGCAACTAAGAGTCACAAGTAGCAACTAAAAAGCGCAGTTAGCACTGCCATCTGTTGAGCAAAGTTCATACTACGCTATTCGCTACCGAGTCAAACTGCGATTTCTGTGACAAATCGCAACTAAGAGTCGCAAGTAGCAACTAAAAAGCGCAGTTAACATACTTTTCTTAGTGTCATCTGTTGACCCACGTACGTACTTCGTTATGAGAGCCTTGTGCCTCACGAGATCGATGTGCTGTGTGTGCATGTGAAGGTCTTATTTCAATAGTGGTACAAGTCCATTTTTGTTAATTTTGAGATATAGAGTCGTAAAGTTAAATGAGTGCTGAAAAATCTGCAGTTGAGATACCAGAAATATTCACCATATGGCTTCTTGCTAGAGATGAACCTTTATTTATGTTTGTTTGGATCACTAATTTCAGAAGCATTATAGACAGAAAAGTGTAGGTAATGGACTTGTACCACTATTGAAATAAGCCCTTCATATTAAATGACGACATGCACATTCAGCATCAGTTATGGTTGGTCAAATACTGCTGTGACTCTGAATGTATTATATTAATAAGAAGCGACATTGCCTTTTTCTCCTGAAAATATCGAGTAACGTAACAAATGTGTTTGATTCTGCTTCCAATATGACAGTTTTGGTTAATACTCCACATGCCTACAGGACTTTGCAATGTTAACACAGCAGAACTCAGACATCTGTATAAGTGTAGAGAAATGAAAAGTCATATGAATGCCTCACAGTTCAAGACTCGGGAGAAAAGTTTTACACCTGGTGTTCTACATGGCAACTTCACACACAAGAACTTTTTGCCGACACTACTACCACCTACATAAGTAAGCTTTTCCTGTGTCACTTTCAAGTAATGCACTTAAGCTATTCCTGATTTAACTGGAAGATCTGTACTTCCCACTTTCATATCAACAGCCTCAAAATGCATATTGTAGACTTTGGGATATGTTACAGGTCAGTGTCACACCAAGATTGTGGAGAAAGGGGGGGGGGCGGCATGTCACTCTCCAACAAGTGTTTACCAATAAATAAGTGGCGGAAAATTACGGGTATAGGACGGCTTAACATGTGGAAAATGAGATTTTTATTATTCACTCAATGTATTTAACATTTATTATTCCTTTAAAATCGCACAACAACTTCAATAAAACACTTTAATCAGTCATACACTTATTTCATAATTATTTCACTTTTAAACTGCAAATCCTCTAAGAGCTCTCTTGAATCTTCACGAGTCTCTCTCAACAGCCTTGATGTGGATAGATATGTATAGCAACCAGTAATCAGTCAGAACTGCGTCTGCAAAAACACCACAAGGATTATTAAACAATTTTTGCTGTCACTAATTACTAGCAATATAATTGACAGAGTAGATTGCTAATATTTGCTATATCACATTTGCTAATATTTGCTATATCACATTCGCAAGAACGATCTCACTGAAGTAATTAAGTCCATCAAAACGCTTAGAAACTAACCTGTCGTCTGACGAAAATGGTCTAAAGACTGGCAATTTCTTCAGATCTGTTGACAATGATATTTTGAATTATCACTTTACTGAGTGACTGAAATGTAGTTCAGGTACCTATGAACATAACAATATGTTAGAATTCATTTTCTAAACACGAACTATTACGGTACTGTGCGGCTACTTACATATTAATTACACTATTAATATTTTCACAGTTGTTTCTTTAATACAAAATTAAAGCCACCGGAAGAATAAACGTAAAACATACTTACCAATGACAGGTTTGTTGAGATGCAATTTTCTGTGTGGACAGATGTAACTTTTTCATACGGTGGTACGTCGCAGCAATCGCAGGAGTCACAGAAATCGCAGAAGTAGCAGAAGTCACAGAAATAGCAGAAGTAGCAGAAATCGCAGAAGTAGCAGAAATCGCAGAAGTAGCAGAAATCGCGGAAGTAGCAGAAGTAGCAGTGGCGGAGGGATACGCGACTTAGGTTCCTTAACTGCGACTCTTAACTGCGACAAATCACAGTTAAGAATAACAGATACTGAAAAGTAGCATTCACAGAAATCACTGATATCGGAAAATCGCAGTTTAGCCCATCACTAGTCTGAACGTTGGAGTCAGAGATACAGTAGTTAACAGCGCTTCGGTGAAGCGAGTTTCTTGAACTGTTCTCATAACATAAAATATTTCGATGTTCATAGAATTCGCCTTAAAACTTTTTATTAATTTCTGTCGAACAGTAAGTGTTAATATATTTAAAGAAGCTTATTGCCAGGAAAAACTCAAAGATCACATTTTAAACGGCTTCATCATTGCAATATGGCACTGTAAATAATTGTTTGGCGCTGTCGGAACTGAAGTATTGCGTGTACTACTCGAGAGGTGTGGTGTTTTTGCTGTGAATTTCTGTTATTAGACAATAAAGGTAACTAGCTTGTCATGGAGTAAAAATAAGACCACGTAATATTTATGCGTGAACATGTCTCATCAAGAAGATTTGTTTACCGTTACCAGAAGTTTGAGATCTGTCAACGGGAGCAGTGATTTTTCTTTGTCAATTGATGTTATGATGCTGAAGTAGTTTTTTCTTTTCGCAGACCATCGGATTTTCGTGCTGTGAAGTGCGCAATGTCTTCGGGGAGACCAATTAAATGTGTTGTGGTCGGAGACGGAACGGTGGGAAAAACGTGTATGCTGATATCTTATACAACAGACAGCTTTCCTGGAGAATACGTGCCCACCGTGTAAGTCAACATTGAAAACCATTCACTGTCTGTTTGCAGGCTGAACGTGTCGTTGCGGATACATAAGTCATTTTATTTAAAGCACAACTTATCAGGCAGCATCATCAGCTTAATAAGAGTTGTAGTTATTAGTTGAGGATTTGACATTGGATATTCAATATAATTTCTCGGAAGTAATTAGAAGAACCGTTTTTTTATTTATTTTAAATTGATTGTGACGTTGACATACTATCCTGTAGTAACTTAGGTTCAATAGCAGTATGAAAATTTCCATTTATTTTTCTACACTAGTCTGCAAGGATGACTGCAGTGGTGATATGTTTCACTGCTGCTTCAGTATGTAACCAAATTTCTGTTTGCTGGTTCATTTGAATGAGATTATTGTTATGAATATATTGTGACCATTGCAAGAATTGCAGCTAAATACATTTATCTTTTTGATGGCTATTCTTCATGTGTTTTTATCATAATAGTATGCAGTTAAGTCCCGTGAAACATTTGTATGTTCTTAATCTGCTCATGTTTGTTTTCTGATCTGTCCCAAGATGTATTGAATTAATTTATGAGCTGTTATGTTATAGAAATTTCTCATGTCTTCAGCAAGTTTTCATGTCAATATTTTTGGCAGGCCTACAGTTTGTAACACAGATTTTTCTTTTATAATTACACTTGTGAGAGAGCCTATAAGCCATCTACCTTTCATGAAGTAGATGTGAATACCTTAGTAAAAGGGGTGTGTGACCGTAACAGTAGTTTGCTAAGAAAGGAAAATTAAGTTTCCATTGAATCCTAACTCAGTCACACTATTGAGAGGCAATTTACTGGATAATCAAATTACCAAATGCACACAGTAGATCAGAAATTTAATGATTTCCCAAGACAGGTGAGGTATGAGTGGCAGCAACTTGAAATTAGCAGAGGTTGAGGACTGGCGGATAACGAGAAGGGAGGATATACTGAAGGGCAAGTTCCCATCTCCGGAGTTCTGACAGGTTGGTGTTAATGGGAAGTATCCAGTTACACCGTCCGGGTTATCTGGAAACTTCCCACTAACACCAACCTGTCAGAACTCCGGAGATGGGAACTTGCCCTTCAGTATATCCTCTCTTCTCGTTATCCGCCAAGCATCAACCTCTGCTAATTTCAAGTTGCCGCCACTCATTCTCACCTGTCTTTCAACAACATCTTTGCCTCTTTACTTCCGCCTCGACTGACATCTCTGCCCAAACTCTTTGCCTTTACAAATGTCTGCTTGTGTCTGTGTATGTGCGGATGGATATGTGTGCGAGTGTATACCTGTCCTTTTCCCCCCCTAAAGTAAGTCTTTCCGCTCCCGGGATTGGAATGACTCCTTACCCTCTCCCTTAAAACCCACATCCTTTCGTCTTTCCCTCTCCTTCCCTCTTTCCTGATGAAGCAACCATTTGTTGCGAAAGCTTGAAGTTTGTGTGTATGTTTGTGTGTCTATCGACCTGCCAGCGCTTTTGTTTGGTAAGTCTCATCATCTTTGTTTTTAGATATGTAACTATAAAGAAGGATACTTTGAATTGCCACATGGAGATGGAAAATCTGAATTGGTAGATGCTTGAAGACAGTTATCATATATCCTTTGGAAGCCTTCTTACAGAGTTTCAAGAACCAGAATAACCTGAAAAGTCTAAAAATAAAAGTTCAGCCCACTACATATTGCTCCCACAGTGTATTTTTTGCTACAACTTCTGTAGCCAAACCTTCCTTTTGTAAATTATCTTCGCGTTTGCTGTACCTTTCCCCATGGCTCCTGTTTTTCTGCCATAGGCGAAAGCTGTGTTTTCAACTAAAATATTTTTTATCAACGGCTGAAAAATAAGTTTCATTTCAAATCATGTGATCGGTAGTCTAGGAATCCACTATCCAGTAGTATCTATTCAATGTAACTGCGCTACAGGAAGCCCTCGTACGAACAGCTCCTTGCTTCTTTTTCTCTCTCTCTTAAATTTCCCATTTTCAAGGCAATTTATGGATATGTGACTAACCTTGTGACCATTTTAACAAACAAAAGGACCTTTTTATGTTGCTTAACCTTGTTTGTTCTTGTCCAGTGTTGTGGTATTCAATAAATGGTGTTTTTTATGGTACCTTCGATTACCGGTATTAGCTTTCAAAAACATCATAGAATGTTTATCATTATATTCATGACGTATTGACATAATATATATGCCTATTTTTATCACCTTCATCAAGCTTAGTTATAATCCACAAATCTGAATCGATTTGAATAATTAATTTTCATTTGGTATGACCAAGAAACATAATTCATTCCATTTAGTTTCTCAGCACAATTTCTTTTCTCCGTCATCTCCATATATTTCGAAAATTGTCTACTGTTGTTAAAAGAACATATTTTCTTTCCAGTAAAATTCCGAACTCAGCTTGACGTCAGTTAATGTTCTCCAAATGCATCACACAGAAATGCTCATTCGGTATTAGCAAATGTTTGATTTTTGCCACATGTAGTAGTGTTAAGAAGTTTTCAAAGATACCCATGGGTTTTAGAGTCTTTGGCAAGGCTGTTTGAACCCTAGTGCTGTGATCAAGGTGGCAAAAGTAACTGGAAATTTCAGTATGCTGTGGCCGTCTTGTTTGTTAAATACTGTTATCAGTGTGGCCTTGTGTCTCTGGCCTTCTGAACAAATTACTGTGTGCATGCTATTAGCTACAAATATAGTGAAATAGACTCTTCATATCATAATCAGTAACACTTTATTAAAATGCACAGGGAGCTGGTTAATGACAAATGCTAGATCAAGGTATTTTACGTGGGAGTAGAATTGGTCCAACAACTAGAACAGGCAGTAGCCAAAAGCAACTTCATCACTAATTAACAGTGGAATGCTAAAATTATTCTAAGAGTAAGCGTGCAAGCATCATAGATTACAGCACTTCAGACACCTGGCGCAGAAGCACTTTGATGTAGTTACAAAATTATGTGCAAAACCCACATGCCTTGCACTACACTGTAGCGTAATTTCTCTCTGCTATATGGGCCCCCATCGGAAAAGGAGAGCATTTTTTGTCCAGAGAGCTTCTTTGCATTGACAGTCATGGGAACCGGTGGTGATGAAGCAGTTGGAACTGGGTTGGGATTGTGCTGTTTTGTTCTCATTGGAATTTTTTCTTGAAAGAGGTGTGTAGGTTTCAACAGTTCAGTGAGACAGTAGTGCTTTAGCCATTGACAATAATGTCGAGTGTGTGGTCTTCTCGTTGAACCACTTCATGCGGTCCTGAATAAGATGGGGGTTTTATGCTGTCAGAGCATAGCATTGTGTGTAGGTCTTGGTGTACATATGAAGGACTGGTGCCACGTCAAGACGGTTGTCGGGTCCGGAGATGGGAGATGTGATCTCTCCACTGACAAATAAATTCACCATGTGTCAAGTTGGGTACCCACAAGGACAGTGGATCAACAAACTCCCCTGGCAAGGGTAATGTTTCACCGAACACAAGTTCAACAGCTGGAACGTCCAAATCCAGTTTGTAACTATTTCTCATACTTAGCAATACTATTGGTAGAGAAGCTGCATCATGCCACATCAGGCTGCCTGTAGCGTTTGTGCCAGCATTCTATCATAACATTGTTGGCAGGGTGATAGCTTGTTGTTCTATTATACACAGTGCCACAGAATTTACTCAGTTGTGCAAACATGTTGGACTCAAACTGGCATTGGTGATCTTTTGTGAATTGTGAAGGACAGCCAAAGTGTGACACACAACAAGAAACAAAGGTGGAAGCTAAGGTCTCTGCCTTGATGTTGTCTATTGGTGCAGCGTCTGGCCAGCCAGTAAAGCAGTCTATCATTATTAATTAATATCATTTGCTGTGCAATGGAGGTAAGGGGCTGACAACATCGATATGAACATATGCCAACCGAGCTGTTGTATCTGGAAAGTTGCCCACTGGTATGTGCGCATATCTGTTGTCTTTGCTGTGGTAGCATTTAATACATGTCTGTACTCATTATTGGCAGTCTTTCTTGACTCGTGGCGAAACAAAGCGATTGGAGACTAGTTGTGTTGTAACATGAACTTTAGGTGGCGCAGGTTATGTGTATTATCAAAAACACACTTCATGAACGACCTGGGTAGGAAAGGGTGAGGTTTGCCACTGGACACTCAGTGCAGCTTGACATCGGTATTCAGAATCTCCACTGTTTGAAGTTTGAGCAATGATTCAGAGTCTTCACGCAGGTTGTGCAGCTCCCGGTATTATTGTTGTGCTGTCGTGAGTTCTGTGAAATGTGTTGAATGATCGATGCTGCTGACATGGGGAGGCTTACGGTCAGCAAAGATACTAAATTCTCTGGCTTCCAGTTGAGATCAGAAATATTTAATGGCTTCATAGATTGCTAAAAGCTCTCTGTCAGGCACTCCATTTCTATTGAGACAGAGACAGCTTGTGTGAGAAGAATCCTAGCATCTGTCATGCTCTTGTGCGAAAAGAATGCTAGTGCCTGTCATGCAAAGTTATTGTGACTCTGCACCAGTTGCTGCCTGACTCACGTCAACTACCAAAGCCAATGGTGCACTCAGTTCAGCGTTTGCGAGTAATACCACCTCCACTATACTCTGCTTGGCTGCTTAGAAAGCCGAGATCATTTCATCCATCTGTAAAACTGCTGAGTTTCCCTTGCTCCTTGGGCTGGTGAATGCTGCTGTTAATGGCACTTGAAACTCCACCGCATGAGGTAAATTTTGGGTAATAGAAATTGATGACACTGAGGAAACAATGCAGTTCCTTACAGGTCATTGGCCAAGTAATCTGCAGGATGGCTTCATCTTTCTCCAGCTAGGATAGCAAGCCTGACAGTGTGATACTGTGGTCCAAAAAATCAACTTGTGCGTGGGTGAAGACGCACAAGGATTTAGAATGAAGTCATACCATTCCAATCTTCTGAACATTTTGGTAAGAAGCTGCTGATGTTGCTATGGGAAGGAGAGAAGACCAGACTCTCATCAAGATAAGTGAAGCAAAAGTTAAGTCCTAGTAGCACAGAGTTGATGAACCTTTTTCCATGTGTGCACTGCTTTTCGTAGGCCAAACATTATGGACCTACTCTAGAAAAGGCCAAAAGGAATGGTAAAAGCTGCATCATTCTTTTATATGGAGACCACCAGGGGTTACTCAATGGCTGCATTATGCATTCACGAATTGTGCCATCAAATTCCACTTTAACTATGGTGAATAGGTTTGGTGCCAAGCACTAGGTTCAGCAGGAGACTGGTGGGCCTTCTGTAGTCAGTATGTGATGCCCCGTGTCACAGGGTATCTCCTTCAGTACTTGTAGTGGTTTTGTACGTGCTGGGAATCTCTTCAGTAAGTCAGTGTATTCGCCACTGGTGTCTTGCACAAGTTTAGCACTGTGCACTGCTGAATCTCAACGAAAACTAACAGCTGTCAACCCAGTGTTAGTAAACGGTTGATAATGTGCCAACAAATCCCACCCATTATTGGTCTTGATCTGTCTACAAATGTGAGATCCCATGTGAAGGTGCACCATAGTCTAAGGTCCAGGTTGATTTGCAGGGCTCTGTACAATTTCAGTGAAAAAAATTCGGTTAGCCGACGTTTAGAAATGAGCTAAGAAAGGTTGAATGGCATTACAACAGCTGTATTTTGAGTAATAGTAACTTTAACAGTTATTAAGTAGCTTTCTTGAAATATTTAATGAAACTTTTCCACTTAGAACCACATTAACAAAACTACTAATAAACTTAAATGGACAACTCAGGGTATAAAAATTTCTAGAATCAGAAAGAGGAAACTTCACAATGAGCTGAAATACTATAAAGACAGACATTTTACTGAGTATGTTCATCATTATAAAGCTAAATTTAAAAAAAGTTGTGAAGGCAGCCAAACAGATTGCAAACAATAAGTTCATTGTACAATATAAAAGTAAAACAAAAGCAGTGTGGTCTATTGTTAAATCAGAGTTAGGTGTTAAAGTAGTAATGAAATATCCAGGATTAAAGATGATGATAGCTTTATTGTAAACCCAGCTCAAATATCAGTGTGTTTAAATGAATTCTTCATAAATGTGGCAAAGTTAGATGTTGATGTAGTAGAGTATCAGAGTAAAATAAATCCCTTTGGACTCCACCAAGAAGCTGAGTATTTTATGCATCTTAAAGAAGTCACTGTAAAGGATGTGGAAAATGTTAACATTAAAAAATAAAAACTCTGCTGGGAGGGATGAGATACACACTACAGTGATTAAAGCAGCGTGTGACATAATAGTACCTTCCCTACCTAAAATACTCAACTAATCTTTTGAACAGGCATGTTTTCTCAATGTTTTGAAGAATGCTGAAGTCTGAACTCTGTTCAAGAAAGGATCGAGGGAAGACATGGGAAACAATCACCCTATTTCTATTCTTCCAGTCCTATCAAAAGTGTTAAAGAAAGTAGCTGCAAACCAGATCAAAACTTTTATTGTAAAAATTATACTATTATAAGTAACCAATTCGTATTTCAACCAGGAAAAAACACACTGGATGCAGTGAATTACTTTATTGAAAAGATATGCAGATCAATGGATCAGGGGAGTAAAGTTACAGGTACCTTCTGCGATCTCATAAAAGCTTTTGACTCCGTGAACCATGACTTGCTTATCTACAAATTAGACAAATACAGTTTTCAGGACAATGCTCTTAATTGGCTAACATCACACTCACGCAACGGAAAACAAAGGGTAACTTTTACCCCAAATGCAGTGACTTATTATTCTAAATGAAGTAAAGTATCACAGGGAGTGCCTCAGGGCTCAATTTTGGGGCCAATCCTGGTCCTATTCTACATAAATAACATACCCATAAATATAAATTCCCCATCAAGTCTGTTTCCAGACGATACTTCTGTTTTAATTGAAGATGATGATGCGGAAATTCTGAGCTATGCAGAAAGAATTTCAAGCTTCATCATAAGCACACTAAATACAATAGAAAACTGGTTCCAGTTAAATGAGTTGAAACTGAAAATTGCAAAAACCCATATTGTTTGTTTGAAAATCAAATATTCAAGTTGTATGTAACTCAAAACACACTGTAACAATCAACTTATGAAAGAAGTTGACACAGTCAAATTCCTGGGGCTAAATGTGGACAAGAACTTAAGCTGGAATACACATATTGACTTCTGATTAAATAAACTATTTAATTTTGCATTTGCAATGCAAACACCAGCAAATTACTGACTTGAGTACACAAAAAATTGCTTATCACAGTTATTTTGAATCTGTTATTAGATGTGAGATAATTTTCTGGGGAAGTTCAAGTAGTGTATCTCGAATACTGAAACTGCAAAAGAAAATTGTCAGATACGTGTGCACTGCACAGCAAACAGTCTTGTCGTCCATTATTTTGGAATCCTAACTGTTCCCACGATATATATTTATGAAATTATGATCTTCCTACACAGCAGACAAAAATTATTTGAGGAGAATCATTTTAACCACACGCATAACACGAGAAACAAAATAATTTTGTGCTACCCCCCACACCAGTTGAAATTATGTGTATGAACTTCACAGTAAACAGGGATGACAATGTATTACAAGTTAATGGGCGAAAACATATTTAATATGAAGCCAGAAATTTTAAAAATGAGGCTACAGCAGATTCTGTGGGAGAGATGCACCTATTTAATAGAAGAATTCATAGAGGATGAAATGATAATTGAGAAAGGGGTAATTAAGTGGTAGATTTTATTGTATGTAAAAATAATAAAATTGTACTATTATTGTGATGCTGTTTTTTTAACATCAGCTGTTCTGTGTTTATGGTGAAATTTCGCCACAAATCTGACGTGTCTCCTGTATCTGAACCAAATGATTTAGATTATGTACATTATGAGCCAGATAAACCACAGTTCACAATTCTCTGTTGCAGTTGTGTTGAGCCAATAATCCTTCCATCTTCTTGGTCAGTAAATCCACTTTGGTGGGTAGTACATCATAATTGACCCGTCTTACCATGTGCAAAGAGAAGCTGTAGCACACCACTGGCACTTAAAACTCTGTCGCAGGTGATATAGCGTCAAATATTTTGTCAGCTGACTCTGCAACAGCATCTAAGGGCATGCCAGTTTGTAATGCAATAATGGCTTTCACTTGGGATGACAAGAGATTACTCCACAGCATGTACAAAAGACTATCAGGCATGTTTCACATATCCACCTTACTCCAAAGGTGTTGCAAATGTAAGGGCTTCTTGGGCTAGGACTTGTCTGATGTTTTCTGTCTGTGAAGCGGAGTCCCTTCATATCAGTTCTGTTTTTAACTTCTCATGTGCATCCATCGTGGGCAGAGTGTTGATCACATATTCAAACTCTGCTGCATATTTCTGTTCCAGCTGACTAACAACGGTTGCGAATTTGGTTGTCTCTGCTGTAATTCCAGCATAGAGAAAGCTCACTTCCATCTGCGCAAACTGTAATACTGGGTTATGTGACCAAGAAGGTAACAAATGCATGGTGAATCATGAGACAGAAACGGGCTCCATCAATGTGTCCGTCATGTCAAACGGGAGTCCTTTTCTGTGATACATTCTGGCTAATTTAACCACATTGTAGTCACTAGTGTTGGTGTGGCCTTGTGTCTGTGGCCATCTGAAGAAATTACTGTGTGTGAGTACTGTTAGTTGCCAATACAGTGAAAGAGACTCTTCAGTCAGAATCAGTAACACTTTATTCAAATGCACAGAGAGTTCATTAATAAAAATGTTAGATCGAGATATTCTCCATGGAAGTAGAAGAATCAACCCAACAACTAGAACATGCAATAGTCAAAAGCAACTCTGTAACTAATTAACAACATAATGCTAAAACTATTCTAGGAGTAAGCACACAAGCATCATGGAATACAGTTCCTCTGATGGCTGGCATGGAAGCACTTTGACAGCATTACAAAATTACATGTGAAAAACAAACAAATTGCACTGCACTGCAGTGTCACTTGTGTCTGCTACAGAATTTCCCCTGACAGATTGTTTCCTGTGAGGTTTCTGAATGAGTAAAGTACTTGTGATTGGGCATTGGTTCCTTCGGATAGAGAGGTCAGAGAGGTTCCTATTGATGGCATAGTCAGTAGCTGTGGAACTTTTGCTCAGTTGAACAAGGATGAGGAAGGAAATATAGCAAGACCTATTCAAAGAAACCAGCCTGTTGTTTACTGAAATATATGGGACCTGGGAATCTCAAAACAGATGTAGGAAAAACATGGATTTCTCATCAAGTGATTTTAATTGGAAATGGTGGCTAATAAAGTTCAGAGCATGGCTGAAACACTTCGGGAAATTCGAGTTTTTAATAGGTAGCAGATGAATTTATACAAACTATATAAAGATACGAACTGACAATTTAATTCATGGAATTAATACTAGATATAAAAATCTATGTGAAGATGTCAAGCCGTGTGCTTTGCTGCAGAAAGATTTCTGTTATTCAGAAACATACATTTTCATTAGGTTGTCAGCACCTGTACTAACATAGGCTACTAATAGAGCTCAGTTTAAGAGAAGGTTAAGGATATATTGGTGGCCAAATCCTTTGTCTTAGTAGAACCAATTGATATATATTTTAGTAATATCGGATAAAATGAGCATTTTGTTAAATCTGACATACACGTCTTCAATATAATATGATCTGTGCAAAGATGATGAGTGATTCCAATAGCTTAAGAAGTATCTTTTGTACTTCAGTATATGTTTAGGGCAAGTTTGCTATTACATCTTAAATATAACTATGTTTCATGTTTTTTTACGTATTCCGCAACTATGAGAACCATTTTACTTATGAACAGTACACTGTGCAGGGAACATTAGCATCTCTCTCTCTCTCTCTCTCTTCTCTCTCTCTCTCTCTCTCTCTCTCTCTCTCTCTATCTCTATCCTTTTTAAGGAAAGTTCTGCAAGAATGTAAATAATTTACAAGTAAATGAAGTCACTCACCATACATTAGAAGGATTGAGTTGTGGAAAAGAAAGAAAAATATGGTAGCTTTCGGACCAGTTTATTGAGGCAGCAGGTGTGCGGGATAGGAATGGGCCGTGGTGTGGGGAAGGGGCGGGGCAGCAGGTGCTGCAAAACATGGCTCTGGAGCCACTGAGTTTATGAGGTGCATGATAACATGGAGAACAGGACAAAAGAAAGTGAGGCTACTTGGTTTAGGTAGTAAGTGCAGCGAGTTAGCAGAGGTCGAGGACAGGAGGATTATGGCAACAACGGATGTGTTGCACAACACCCATCTACGTAGTTCAGAAAGCTAATGCTGAGGAGAGGGAGGGGAAGAGGATCCAGATGGCACAGATTGTGAATCATCCATTGAACTGGAGCCTATTTTGCTCAGCAGCTGTTCCACAAGTAGATGGCCAACTCTGCTTGTGGCCGCAGTATATCTCTGGTTGGTGATCTTGGTCAAGTAAAATGCTGTGCAGAAATTGTGTCAGAGCTGGAATAAGTTTCACACCTGTGTCTTCCAAATGGTACAACCGTATGGTAAGGGAGTGGGAGTGGCGTAGGCATGTACCAGGATGTTGTGTAGGTTTGGTGGGTGGTGGAATACTGCTTTAGGAGGGGAAGGAAGGATTGTGGGTAGGATGCCCTTCATTTCTGGGCACAAAGTTAGTCAAAACTCTAGTGAAGATCGTGATTCAGATGCACCAGTCCTTGATGATATTGGATGATGGGGATGTGGGGGGTGCTCCAGTGCAGCTGGTTCTTGGGGCTGGCAGGAGGATTAAGGCTGATGGCAAGAGATCTGTTTGCAGACTAGGTTTGGGAAGTAGTCTGTGAAGGCCTTTGTGAGACCTTCAGCTTATGGGGAAAGGTAATTCTCATCATTAGAGATAGGCCTCCCATAGGTGTCACGCTGTCTGGGAGATTTTTGGTGTGGAAGGGATGATAGCTGCCAAAATGCAGATACTGTTGTTGGCGATTTTGATGTGGATGGGGGTGGAATTGGGCCAATAGAGAACTGGAGGTCAACATCCAGGAAGGTGGCACATATGACGGAAGAGAACCAGGTGAAACGAGTGGGAGAGGTGTCGGGGCTGTGGAGGAATGAGGCTAGAGTCACTGAACCTGAACGAGTTGGTAGCAAGAATGTTTCCAAGTAGGTATCCAGGTGATTATAGTGTAAGGACGGTCAAGAGTCAGCGAAGGAAGTGGTCTGTTCTTTAACATGAGACTCTAGGCTATGAGCTGTTAGTTGGAGTTGTTGGTTGACAGGAAGGGAGATTCTTTCAGTGGGAGCACAGTAAACAGTTACAATGGGCATCCATGATTATTGGATTGATGGATTTTGGGAAGCCAGTGCAAGGTGTGTTTGTGGAAGAACATTGGGGTGATGAAGGAGATGGATTCAGGGGAAAGATTCTAGGAGGCCAAAGGTTTTGAATGGATATTGAAGATTATGTTTGACTTCTGTGATGGAAATCTTTCCTCTTAATCTTCTTTCTCACTCTAACTACCCCCACTGAAAAAGAGAGAGAGAGAGAGAGAGAGAGAGAGAGAGAGAGAGAGAGAGAGAGAGAGAGAGGGAGGGAGGGGATCCCCCTCACACCCAACTCCTACACAGTTCCATAAGTCCAACAGTTTTGTAGGTTCTCAATATTCATACACCCAACAGTCCTGGATGACTCATTGTAGCTGTTTATTTTGCTCCCATTGCAACAATCTCCACTCTGGTTGACGTTACACCTCCAACTTATTGCTTGAAACTTAGCCACTCGTATTAAAATTATGAACCACTTCCTTCACCAGCTATTGACTGTCTCCGCACTGTTACCATCTGTATTCCTTTTCGTCATCACTCTTGATGACACCTCCCTGTACATCACATCTCCCATGTCCATAGCCGTGCTGTTTATAAATACTAGTTATCCCAGCGTCTTTCTGAATCCAAACCCATTACATGATTTCTTCTACATCTGACCAGCTATATCCTCACCCATAAATACTTCTCCTTCGAGGGGGAGATATGTAAACAAATCCGCTGCATGGCCATGGGCATCTGCAAGACAACCTCGTATGTCAATCTGTTTGTGGGACACCTAGAGGAGACCTTTCTAGCCTCGTAAAACCCCTAATCCATCACATAGTTAAGGTTCACTGACAGTATCTTCATGATCTGGACCCAAGGCCAAGACACAATATCCTCAATCCTCCACAACCTCAACTCCACCTCATCATTTGTTGCACCTGGACCTCCTCAGCCCAGTGTGCCACTTTTCTGGACATTGACCTACACCACTCCGATGGTTCCATGCGTACCTTTGCCCACATCAAACCCATCAGCTATCAACATACCTGCATTTTGACAGCCAGTGTCCCTCCTATATAGTCTGGACACCCTTGGATGTCGTATCTACAATGAAAACAACTCCATTGCCCAGTACAGTGAGATCTCACAAGGACTTTCACACACATATATATATATTCACTATACTTCAAACGTAGCCTGCAACCAGTTTTCCAACTCAGTTTCCTCACAAATTCCTAATCCTCCTAACAGCCCCAAGAACCAGCTGCAAAGGAGGATCCCCTCCAATCATCATCCAGTATCTTCAAGAACTGGAGCAACTGAATCATGCCCTGTGTCAGGCTTCTACACCTACATCTGCGTCTATACTCTGCGAACCACCGTGAAGTGCATGGCAGAAGCTACATTCCATTGTACCAGTTATTAGGGTTTCTTCCTGTTCCATAAGAATGATTGTTTGAATGCCTCTGTGCGTGCAGTAAATATCTTATCCTCATGATCCCTATGTGAGCGATATATAGGGAGTTCCAGTATGCAGGGTGTACATAAAGTCCGGGAACACTTTCAATTATTTATTGCACAAGAACGAAGTCATGCATATTGCATTTTGAAGAGAAACTCTGAAAGTTATTTATTTATTTATTTATTCTTTTTTTTTTTACCAACATTCGATATGCGAACCATGAGTGGCCCAGCAGATGTCAATATGGTAATTGAAATCTGGCCATACCCCCCCCCCCCCCAGCATGGCATCGTCGATTGTATCAGTCACTTCCCGTATTCTCTCCCGGAGCTCTGCTACATCATATGGTAGAGGCGGTACAAGATCTTTAATGTGTCCCCACAGAAAAAAGTCACATGGAGTGAGATCTGGTGATCGGGAAGGCCCTTCCGTAGCACGGCCAATCCATCAATGCGGCAGCTCCATGTCATGTTCAGGTACCCATGAACTTCACGATGAAAATGGGGTGGAGCCCCAACCTGCTGAAAGATGAACGGAGAGTCCGATTGTATTTGAGGCATCAGCCATTGCTGCAACATGTCCAAGTAGGAATATTCAGGGACAGTGCCCTCGGCGAAGAAGAATGGCTCGTACAGTTTTTGACGTGACAAGGCACAAAAAACATTTACCGTCGGGGAATCACCCTCAAAATCTTTGTTGGTGGCTTCTTACTGTACTTGGTTCTAAACATCCGTTGAATACCTGTAGCACACTTGTTTTTGTTGAACTCCAACACACAGAAAGCTCGCTCTGCACCTGAACTTGGCAGGTTTGCGACTAGCACTGACTATCGGCAAATTACCAAACTACGCTGTGCCAGTATACATGGGGGGGGGGGGGGGGGGGGAAAGGCTTTCAGTGTTTCTCTTCAAAATGACGTATGTATGATATCTGTACAATGTTTGGTTCTTCTGCAGTAAATAATTGAAAGTGTTCCCAGACTTTATGTACACCCTGTATTCCTAAAATAATCATTTAAAGCCAGTTTGTGAAACTTTGTTGATAGATTTTCTCAGGATAGTTTACATCTATCTCCAAAACTCTTCAAGTTCAGTTCCTTCAGTATCTCTGTGACACTCCCCCACAGATTAAACAAACCTCTGATCATTCGTGCTGCCCTTCTCTGTATACATTCAATAACCTATGTTAGTCCTATCTGGTTTGGGTCCCAGACACTTTAGAACTGGTCTCACGAGTGATTTGTAACCAGTCTCCTTTGTAGATCGTTTGCACTGCCCCAGTATTCTACCAGTAAACCGAAATCTACCATCTGCTTTATGTGAACATTCCATTCCATATCCTTACAAGGTATTTATGTGAGTTGGCCAATTCCAACAGTGACTCATTGATTTTATAGTCATAAGATACTATGTTTTTTAGTTTTGTGAAGTGCCAAATATTACATTTCTGAAATTTAAAGCAAGTTGTCAGTCTCTGCACCACTTTCAAATTTTATCAAGATCTGACTGAATATTTATGCAGCTTCTTTAAGATAGTACTTCATTATTGATATCTGCATCATCTGCAAAAAGTCTAAGGTTACTATTAATATTGCCTGCAAGGTCATTAATATACAACATGAACAGCAAGGGTCCCAACACACTCCCTGGGGCACTCCCAACCTTACTTTTGCGTCTGATGGTGACACCATCCAAGATAACATACTGTGCCCTCCCTATCAAAAAGCCCTCAGTCTAGTAACAAATTTCACTTGATCATGCTTTTGACAATAAGCATAGGTGTGGTACTGAGTCAAATGCTTTTCGGAAATCAAGAAATACTGCATCTACCTGATTACCTTGATCCAACACTTTCATTGTGGTGTTAGAAAAGTGTGAACTATGTTTCACACAATCGATGTTTTCGAAATCCTGGCATTGAGGTGGTCCTTCTATTCAAGAGACCTCATTATGTTAGAGCTTAGAATATGTTCCAAGATTCACAACAAATCAACCGTCAACGATATTGGTGGTAGTTATGTGAGGTAACTTCTACTATCCATCTTGTAGATGGATGTGACCTGTGCTTTTTTTCCAAGAAATGACACGGTCTTTTATTCGAGGGCTCTGTGACAGACTATAGTTAGAAGAGGGACTAACTCAGCCGCAAATTCAGTATAGAACCTGACAGATTCCATGAGGCTCTGGAGCTTTGTTCAGTTTTAATGATTTCAGCTTTTTGTCAACACAATGTCCCTAATAATTATTTCATTCATCTTTTCGGTGGGAAGGGCATTAAATTGGGGCAATTCACTCGGATTTTCCTTTGTAGAGGAACATCTAAAATGGAGTTAAGCATTTCAGCTTTTACTTTGCTACTCTCAATTGCAGTTCCGGTCTCATTCACTAGGAGCTGGATACTAGCTTTGGTGCCACTAACAGTCATTACATTCAACCAGAATTTCTTGGATTTTGTGAAAGATCACTTGACAATATTCTGCTATGATAGTCATTGAAGGTATCGCGCAGAGCTCTCCTGACTGGCAAATGTGTTTCATTCAGTGCGCCTCTATCTGTAGCTCTATGTTTTGTTTTTACACCTAATATGTAGTAATCTCTTGCTTTTTTAGAAATTTCTTTGCAGTGTCTGTATACAGTCTAGGTTCCCTCCCTTATGAACTGTTCTACTGGGTACATATCTATTGAGTGCATGATCACTATTCTTTTAAGCTTGAGCTATACTTCCTCTGCATGCTCCTGCCCTGTGCAGTTTCAAGTTGGTCACTGGGATGTGATTTTTTATCTAGTTTACCAAACATATGTATGTTTTAGTTGTCCTTTGCACTTTGGTAACCATTGTTGCCACAACTGTGTCCTGGTCAGTGGTACCAGTTTTGATGTTGACATCCTAAAAGAGGTCAGGTCCATTTGTTGCCAATACATCCAGTATATTTCCGTCATGAGTCGAGTTCCTAATTATCTGCCCTAGATAGTTTCCAGAGAAGACATTTAGTAAAGTTTCACAGGATGTCTTATCAGACCCACCACTAACAAAACTGTAATTTTCCTAATTAATTGTTGGATGATTAAAGTCCCCACTGATGATTACAGCACTATTGGGGAACTGCCAGGAAGTTTCATATCAGTGCACACTCCGCTGCAGAGTGAAAATCGCGTTCTGCAAGTGAGCTGAGTTTTTCTCTAGAGCTTTTGGTTACATCAGGAGATGAGTCTGGTGGGCAATAGAAGGATGCAATTATCATTTTATGGGCAACCCTTATACCGAGTCGTGTTGAAAGAATCTCACATGCAGCTTCAATTTCTGCCTCGATGGATTTGAGTTTCTTGCCTAATGCAACAAATACAACCCTTTCCCATTTGTCTATACTTAACACATGCAGTTAAATTTTCCCCAAAGTCTCACTGCTATAAATTTCAGATTTCAACCAGCTTTCTATACCTAGTATAATGTGAGCTTCACTGCTTTTCATAAGCTATTCAAACTCTGGCACTTTTTTGTGAATGCTTTCCGCAGTTTACTATTAGGATTTTAATACTCTCACCTGTGGGAGGCTGCTTCTTCTTCTTCTTCTTCTTCTCCTCCTCCTCCTCCTCCTCCTCCTCCTCCTCCTTCTCTCTCTCTCTCTCTCTCCTTCTCCTTCTTCTTCTTCTTCTTCTTCTTCTTCTTCTTCTTCTTCTCTTTTTTTTTACACAGATACTTCTGGGTTTGCTACAGCTCTGTAGCTGGATTGGATGGAGAATTGCCTAATCTAAAAAACCTTGTGTGCACCCCACACACAGTCATCTACCTGCTGGGTAGCAGCCTCTGATGTACAGTGCACACCTGACCCTTTTAGGGGGACCTTACAGTACTCATCTATATGGCGCAAGTCCAGGAACTCACAACCTGGCTTGCCACAGAACTTTCGAAGTTTCTGGTTCAGTCCGTCCGTTTGACTCGGAACCAAAGGTCACGATCAGTTCTAGGCACAATAGCTGCAAATTGAGAGCTTCATTGAAACTCTATGCACAAGGCTGGTCTTCTCAACCTTCTCTGACAGTCACTGGAAGGACCCAAGATTGACATCAGAGGCCACATGACCGGCATCATTTGTTCCGTTTGCCACAATCTGCAGTTGGTTGTACCCTATTCCCTCAGTGGCTGGCAGAATAGTCTCTTCAACATGTGAATGGCGCCCCCAGGCATGCGTACTGAATGCACCTGGTGTCATTTCCTGTCCCTTGCTGCCTTCATCTATCATCGTGCCTGGAAATTGGAGACATCTTATCTACAATCCTGCCTACTTTTCCTATAGTGGTAGTCTGCCCCCCCCCCCCCCCTTGCCCACCTAACCTACACATCATCTTGGTCCATGCTTATTCCACCCCCACTCCAAACCACATGTCATAGTGGTGATGTACCTGTGGAAGGCACAATTGCAAGACCTTCCCCATGATTCACCCAAGCACATCCTTCTGTAGTTCTGTAACAGATTTATCCTATCCCATCAGAGGCAGGGCGACTTGTGAAAGTAGTCGTTTCATACATAATCTTTGCTTCAAAAACTGCACATGACCACGAACCAGCTATTCACCAAAATGAATGGCCACCACTGAACTGTGACCAAGATCAGAGCACCCAGTTATTGTACATGCTGCTGAGCACAACGTGCTCGAGCTCAGCGGCTGCTTCACAAGTCATGCCATCCAGCCCGTTCCCTCCCAGCACCATCTCTTCTGAACTACTTAGATTGGAGTTGTCCTTGCAACACATCTTTTGTTCCTGTAAGCCTCCTGGTCACAACCATGGGGATTTGTCCAAACACTTGCGAAGTTTGAATTCTTTTTTGTGTACCAACGACTCTAAATGTCCCTGAATTATTTATATTAAGTATTCTTGTTTTATGACTTACTCTACATCCTTGAGAATCTCCTCGAGGAGTGTGAAACGAAAAGTATATAAAATCTAATTGATCTAGCTAGAGAGAAAGTCATCAATTCTCCACCTATTTGCCGTGATGCATTAACTATCTGAAAGTAATAAAGGCATTTTTGTTTTAGGTTTGATAACTATTCTGCACCTATGGTTGTGGATGGTATTCCAGTCAGTTTAGGATTATGGGACACTGCTGGCCAAGAAGATTATGACAGATTGAGGCCATTATCTTATCCTCAGGTAAGTAAAGTAATGCCAAGTACTTGCTGTGGGTGGATATAATGAGGAATTCCATTTGTTTGCATACTGGCAAAAGATAATAAGTCAGATGGATTTTGTTCTCACTGAAAAGATTTCCCTTGTGCAGATGATTATAAACATTTTAGTTTACAATTATTTCAGAATTTACTAGAGTTTCAAACACTGTGATTTAAAAATAAATTTTTGTAGGTATTACATGGGTGGTTTCAAACATTTGCAGAATCACCACCAGATGTCAGCACTAGCACAACAAGGTTCCCGCATAATAATAGGACACCCTTTAGTGAACATGTGAAGCATGCTCTGGGTAGAGATCAGTAGTGCAGATGTCTCTCTCTTGTTGTTCCAGTGTAGTGATTTGTAAAGATGGAAAAAATTGATATTCAAGCAGTGATCAAGTAATTAGTTAAGAAATGTATGAAACCAAAGGAAATTCATGCCAGCTTCCATAACACAATGAGAGACTCAGCTCTATCATATGCAACTGTTGCCAAGTGGACAAATGAGCTCAAATTTTATTGGGACTGTTTAAATCATGGTCTCCCAAGATGTGTCACTACCCCAGAAATTATTGCAAAAATGCATAACCTGGTGATGGAGAATAACTGGCTGAAAATGTGAGAAATTGATGAAGCTTTAGGGATGTCATCTGACTGGACTAACCACATTTTAATAGTGGAATTGGATATGAGAAAATTATCTGCTGGATGGGTGCAGGAACAGAAATGCATGAGAATGGAAATATCCGAACAATGTTGGTCCTGTTTTCAGAGCAACCAATGAGATTTCTGGGGCTAGTTGTGACTGAAGATGAAACTTGGGGTCAACTACCATACCCCAGAGAGAAAACAGTGGTCAAAGGGGTGGAAACGTGTTGATTCACCACCATGAAAGAAAGCAAAGGCAGTATGGTTGGCCAGAAAGCTGTGCACCCTCACACAAGTGTTACCATGGCAAAAATATATGAACTAAGTTACAAATTGTTTCCACACCTGTCTCATTTGGCTGTTTTGGCTCCATCAGACTTCTATCTCTTCCCCCGAGCCCAAAATTTGCCTCACTGAACATAGAGTTTCCTCAAATGTTGAACGGCCAGCTGAATTTGATGAGTATTTTGCAGGCGTGGAGGAATCTAAAGTTAAGAGTAGGGATCAAAGCATTGGAACATACGTGGACCAGTGTGTTAGTATACAGGGGGACTACACTGAAAAATCAAGTTTTACTGTGATAAGTCTTTCCTAGAACTTTTCAGCCTATCCTCGTATGAAGATTTTTCACTGCGAACAGATCACTTAGGTAAAATGAGAAACATATTAGAGGAATAATTGATTGTTGAATGTAAATGAGGTTATAAACAGTGTAAAGACTGTGCAGTGTGAGGATAGGAGATTATTTTATTTATTTATTTATTTATTATCCATCTCTTCAGTGATTTGGCTGTAATTGAAAAGACTGTGTCATCACAGATGAATTCAGCTGCCAATATAATATGGTCCGAAAAGTCCTTGGTGAACATTTCCCCTTCTTTCTCACTTCAGTGTTCGACCTTGAGGTTGATTTGCAAGTTCAGTACTCAATTCCCCTCTTCCGTCTGTCTTCCCCTTCACTTCCACATTTTTAGTGCATGCCACGTCATTCATAATCTGCTGCATGTGTGACATCCTTGGTCATTCCCACCTATTCTTTCCATCAGTAGCTCTTTCTGCTATAGTTCCATTGTTGTTATTGTGTCTCAGAATGGGTCCTATGAGTTTCTCTCTCCTGGTTTGGATGTTCTTCCACAGAGATGTGGTTTCATGTACTCATCTCAGCATCTCTTCATTGGTAACTCTGTCTCATCAGCTGATCCTCATCATCCTTCTGTAGCACCAAATCTCCAGGGCTTCTAGCCATCTTCTCTCTTGTTTTCCTATTGTCCAAGTTGCGCACCCATATGGGGCCACACTCCAAACAAATACTTTCATGACCTGTTTTCATGTTTCCAGACTGATGTTCATGTTGATGAGCAAGCACTTCCACAAATTAAATGCAATTCTAGCCTGCGTAAGCTGCTTACAATTTCTTTCTGACTTCTACCAACCCTTGAAATCCTGCTTCCCAAATAGCACCTCTGTTCCAGATCTTATTTCGAAAGGTTCATACTCTTCTTCGGCACTACATACCACCACTTTAGTCTTTCACTTATTTATTCTCATACCATACTGACAGCAGTGCCGAGAACGCCTTGTAGATCTTTTGCCTCCACGACCAGAGCAATATCGTCTGCATAACAGCACGTCTGTCTTCTGCACATTAATTTTGATTCCCAACTCAAGAGTTTCATGAACTTGATCTGTAGCTTCCTGGATACGAGCATTGAATATAAGAGGGGGGGGGGGGGGAGGGGTGGGGGAGAGAGAGAGAGAGAGAGAGAGAGAGAGAGAGAGAGAGAGAGAGAGAGCACACAAATCCCTGTTGCACACCTTTTCTGATTTTTGCATCTTGTCCTTGTTGAAAATCTCTAATCACAGGCGCATCATTTTCGTAGACGCTGAGTATTGTATGTGTGTCTTTGTATTTTAGCTGCTAGTAAACCTTTCGAGATGTGAGGTCATGGTCCGAGAAACTCTTCTGTTCCTGACGTTTCATCCGGGACTACACTGGACATCTTGCCGGCGAAACTTCGGGAACAGAAGAGTTTCTTGGACCATGAACTCACATTCCAAAAGGTTTGCCAGCAGCTATGTCATCCAGTCATGAAAGCCTTCATTCTTTGTATTTTAGGCCTGCTTTCTTCAACACTGGGAACATCTCTTGCCGGATAACATTATCAAATGCCTTTTATAGATGTACACAGCCACTATAAGCTGTTTTTTTTTTTCTTTTTTTCCCAGTATTTGCTTTTCAATAAGAAGGCTCAGTGCCACGACAGCCACTTGCTCCTCATCCTCACCTGAATCCAAACTGATATTCGCACAGCATGTCCTCCACCTTCTCATCAGTTCTCCTCAAAATTATTTTTATGAGAATTTTTGATGGTGTTAGGCTTAAGGTTTGACACTTTTCACATTTTATACCTACTGCCTTCTTCTGTATAAGAACTGTACTGGATTTGTGGAAGTTTGTTGGTATCTCGCCTGTGTTGTAGATGGACCTATTCTGTTTGTCCCTGATCATTTTCATGCTGTTACCAACGTATTTGTTTAGTTCTGCAGGAATGTTGTCAATACTTCATTCTGCTGTAATTTTTAAGAACTTTCTCAGATTATTCTTGCAGAATGTTGTCTCTTTTGTCATCTTGGTCTGCTTCCTCTTCTTTCCCTATTGCATCCTCCAATAAAGGCATCCTGTCGTACAAATCCTCCATGTTTCCATTCCATCTTTTCATCATGTCGTCACAAAACAACATATGCCACCTTGTCTTGTACTGTACACGAAATTGTTGTTTTGTGTGTGTTAATTTTTTTTTGCTTTTCTGTAGGCTTTATTGGTTCTTCCATTTCGCATATTTTCTTCCCGTTCTCTGTTTCCTCAAGAAAACTTTAATTTGCTTTCCTAGCTTCCCTCTTGACTAAATTTCTTTGCATTCTGTATTCAGCTTTTCCTCATTCATCAGTTGCAGTTTTGCATAATCTTCTGTTTATGATAAGCTGAATAACAATTACTGTAATCTATTTCCTCATGTTTTTGTATCTAGTTTTCCCGACTATTTTTCCTGCTGCTGTATATGTGCCAGATTCCATTTGTTAGTAGTCTTCTTTTACTCCCCCATAATCGAAAGTTTTAGGAAGGTTGCCTGTTTCCTGCGCATAATGACTTGCCAGTCCCCCAATTTTTAGTTTTTCTACCTCCCATTTCTGTTTCACTGTCTGTTTCCTCAGACATTTGAATCTGAATGAATTTTTCATCAGGACCAGGTTGTGGTCACCACCTGTGTTTGCAGATGGATAGCTTTTGCAGTCTTTTACTTCATTTCTAAAATGTGATTTTACTAAATTGTAATTGACTTGTTGCCTCCTTAAGTCACCTGGGGCCTTCCAGGTGTGTCTTGTCTGCTTATAATGTTGGAAAAGAGTGTTTGCAACAACTAACTGGTGCTGTGAACAGAACTCTGTTAGTTGGGCAACTCTTTGATTTCTTTTCCAAGAAAGTCTTTAGTTGCCAACATTTCCCTCTCAGGGTGTATACGACCCGGAACAACCGGGAGATCCGGGAATTTTTTCATCCAGGAGAAAACCGGGAAAAACCCGGGAATTGTTTAGAATTCCGGGAATTTTTCATTGTTTTAGTTTTCAGTTAAATTTTTGTGATTTTGACTGGTAAGAACCAATACTCTAACAAAGGATATTACTGTATCCCGCTACTGCAGAATAATACTGCAGCAACAAAACATGAACGAGAGAAAAAAGAAAACGAAAATAATAAAACTTAAGTTGCAAAGGAAATGCACCATATACAACAACAAAACAGTGCTTATACAAGTGTCTGCCAACAGGAAATTGTGTCAAAGGCTTTAGGAAGACTATGCAATGCTTTATAACAACAAACTGCCTCCGATGAGCGTGACGTGACAGCAGTTTAAATTAGATTTGTTTGAGCTGTTGCGGGCAGGCTCTTGAGCATGCGCAGTTGTGTCGCGTATGAGTTGTACCTTCTCCCGCTTCTGGTTACAGAAGTGTGGCTGGGTGCCACTACTTAATACTGCCTCGGTTCGGAAATATCGTAGATTCGGGGCTGATGCACAGAGCAGTCTGAATTGAGGTGGGGAGCGTCCACGTGACCTGTGTTTACGTTGAGTGATTTTGTTGTTTCCTCTTCATTTATTCCGCTCACGCTATATGATAACAAAACGGAATTTCGTGGCCGGGAGCTATCAAATGAATTAAAATACGTTCACATAATTACGGAAGGCGAAAGTATGTTATTAGTTCCAAATTTTATTTCCACCTTTTTGACAGAACAATGAAGTTATTTTTGCCGGTTTGGTAAAGAGATTTGGCTTTTATTAATCTTTTCTGTTCAGGCAGTCAATTTATTTGAAACGAAGTGTTTTCACACTACTGGCTAGTTTCAACTGTTCGCTGCATTTCAAGTGCACGTATGGCATTGTGCCATAATAAAGAACCAAACATGAGATAATACAGTACTGGTACTCCAAGAAAATTTACATACGAATGTGCATTTTAAGCCGAATTATGCGTTTTAGTATGGTTCACGAAATTCCGATGTTCTTGAACTATCATCTGATGTCTTGTTTATTTATGCCATACGTAAGATCATGTAATGTTTTACACGTACGAACATATGGGCTTCCTGCGTCATCGTAGCTGCGCAAGCGCGGTGACGCCTGTTATTTGGCGTTCTCTTGCAACAGCTGAAACGAACCTATTTCTAACAGGTCGCGGGAAAATATTGCGATTGGTGGTTTGAAAAGCGTTACATTCAAAGCAGATTTCCTTTTACGCAAGATGAACTATGTGCAAGAATGCACGATGACAAATGTTGATCGTGTTAGGACAGCAACCAGCCACAAATTTACTTTGAGTTCCTTTATTCAAAGGAAACCGTTACCGGTTTCGAATCGTTGCGATTCATCATCAGACGGTTTACACGCTTTCTTTCTACATTTGGTGTGTTTTTTACAGATTAATTGTCCTAAAATATAAATAAAACACAATTACAAACACGCCACACACAGATGGTTGCGTTGCAGATTTTCGTTGCATGTGACTTACGTGAAACGTCGGTTTCAAGTGATTGTTTCTATAACGTTCATCCAATCGATGTAAATGCATTCCCACTGCATCCTCGTTGTTGCACACGAAATAGTTCTCACTGTACACTTTAGATTTGTCACTGAGTTCATTCCAACCACGCACCACATGTTTTGGTACATACAAAGAGCTTACAAACATATGGGTGTCACAGATGCTATGATACATCGTAACATTTGACGATGATGTTTGGAAAGGATCATATATTCTTTTACAAAACTGTAATGTCTTTTACATTAGTGTAGAGAGATTGAATTTTTTTAAAAAAAAAAAAAAAATATATATATATATATATATATATATATATATATATATATATATATATATATATATATATATATATATATATATATATATATATATATATATATATATATAAAAACAAAGATGATGCTGAAGAAAACCATTCAGTGGGTAACATTGAGGACAACTTAAAGATTTTACATCTAACAGAAAAAGGGGCCACTATGAATATATTAGAAGAATTAGAAATACACACACACAAAAACAGCACCCCAGACTATATCCTTAACGAACAAACAGAGTTGGCTAACGCCCCTTTCCTGAAAAATTTCCAAAAATTACTTTCCAGCCTCCAAAGCAAATAATATTAATACACCTATCTGCAGATCAAGTAGAAAATTTGTATGCTACTATAATTCTCATGCTGCCAAATGTAATTAAATAATGTACTATTTTACCTATACAGCTCTAGATATATATATAAAAAACAAAATTCAATCTCTCTACACTAATGTAAAAGACATTACAGTTTTGTAAAAGAATATATGATCCTTTCCAAACATCATCGTCAAATGTTACGATGTATCATAGCATCTGTGACACCCATATGTTTGTAAGCTCTTTGTATGTACCAAAACATGTGGTGCGTGGTTGGAATGAACTCAGTGACAAATCTAAAGTGTACAGTGAGAACTATTTCGTGTGCAACAACGAGGATGCAGTGGGAATGCATTTACATCGATTGGATGAACGTTATAGAAACAATCACTCGAAACCGACGTTTCACGTAAGTCACATGCAACGAAAATCTGCAACGCAACCATCTGTGTGTGGCGTGTTTGTAATTGTGTTTTATTTATATTTTAGGACAATTAATCTGTAAAAAACACACCAAATGTAGAAAGAAAGCGTGTAAACCGTCTGATGATGAATCGCAACGATTCGAAACCGGTAACGGTTTCCTTTGAATAAAGGAACTCAAAGTAAATTTGTGGCTGGTTGCTGTCCTAACACGATCAACATTTGTCTTCAAAAACAGCCACGGTCTCCAACATGTCATCATATGACAAAATTGCAATATACGATGAATTTCTTAAATCACAAAGCATTTGACTCTCATTCAAAAATCACTCTTTGAGGACGACCATTTAGAAGAATTTCGAGCCCAAAAGATCAGACATTTATGTTGTTTTAGTGGCACATTTGTGTGATGTAGCTTACAGTGTAACACGAGCAAAAAAGATCAACATTAGCTTCTCTTCCAGCTTATTAATCTTAGAGACCAATATTATATGAGAATACTATGTATATTAATTTAAACCAATAACTTTTCTTACTTGTGTTCGCGCTACTTACGAGTGATTTCCCCCCACCCCCCCCCCACCCCCCCCCGAGTTTTGTTTTCTAAAGTACCGGGAAATTTTACTCCCGCATATAAAACCATAGGACTGATGAGTTTCACAGTGCCGAGGAAGAGTATACTATCACTTAACACGGAAAAAGTGTATTTTCATCCGGGAGAAAGTGTATTTTTAACTGGGAAAAATCCGGGAGTTTTTTTTTTTTTTTCTTTTTTTTCCTTGACCACGTATACACCCTGCCTCTTTCAGTTCTCCATCCACATTTGCATCCCAGCCCTGCATGAAAATCCGGTTTTCCTCTCCCTTAATGTGTGTCATTGCAGTACTTATTTCTTTGTATATTTCATCAGCTACTGCATCCTCTGCTTTGGATGTTAGTATTGCATTATCACAATGTACTTTGGCTTAGTTTCACATTGGAGTATTGTCTGTACAATGTGTGTTGTGTGTGTTATACCATATTGTACATATCCCTTGACACTTGAGCCAGTGTTCTTTTTCCTTTTGAAATTACTCCAACTCCTACTCGTGATCTGTCTTGATCAGTTCCAGTGTCAGTGACTGTCCTCATCAGACCAGATGGTTCCTAATTGGTCGTCTCATATCTGATAGACCAAAGATATTGATTTCCAGTTGTTCCATTCTACTTAACTGCACTGCAGCAGTTTCTCACATTTGAAGTGGCTGTTTTAAAATTTGGATTGTTTTCTTCGCCTTGTCTGCATCTTTTGCAATCCCCGCCAAGAGATCCAGTTGCGGGACTATTTTATCTCCAGAAAATTTTACAGAAGTTGTTGTTGTTGTTGTTGTTGTTGTTGTTGTTGTTGTTGTTGTTGTTGTTGTTGTTGTTGTCGTCGTCGTTGTTGTCGTTGTGGTCTTCAGTCCTGAGACTGGTTTGATGCAGCTCTCCATGTTACTCTATCCTGTGCAAGCTTCTTCATCTCTGAGTAATTACTGCAACCTACGTTCTTCTGAATCTGCTTAGTGTATTCATCTCTTGGTCTACCTCTACTATTTTAACCCTCCATGATACCCTCCAATACTAAATTGGTGATCCCTTGATGCCTCAGAACATGTCCTACCAACCGATCCCTTCTTCTAGTCAAGTTGTGCCACAAACTTCTCTTCTCCCCAATCCTATTCAACACCTCCTCATTAGTTATGTGATCTACCCATCTAATCTTCAGCATTCTTCTGTAGCAGCACATTTCGAAAGCTTCTATTCTCTTCTTGTCCAAACTATTTATCGCCCATGTTTCACTTCCATACATGGCTACACTCCATACAAATACTTTCAGAAACGACTTCCTGACACTTAAATCTATACTCGATGTTAACAAATTTCTCTTCTTCAGAAACGTTTTCTTTGCCATTGCCAGTCTACATTTTATATCCTCTCTACTTCGACCATCATCAGTTATTTTGCTTTCCAAATAGCAAAACTCCTTTACTACTTTAAGTGTTACAGAAGATACTGGCATGTTTTATTGCTGATGCTTGTGATATCTGTGGATCTTTAATGTGGTGGTTTCCCTTTGCTGCCACATCCTGTGCTATTGACCATCAGTTGGTTCTTCTACCTTTGGAAGTGGGTCTCATTGCCAGGACAAGTGTGTGCCCTTCCCAGCAAATGCTGGGGTGACAACTTATCCCAGTCATTCTTCAGTTCCTGTCTATCTTAGCTGTCACATAAAGTGGCGTTTATTGGTGGCTAAGGTAGACAGGAACTGAAGCGTGGCTGGGATAAGTAATCACTCCAGCATTTTATTGCACCCGTGGTCTAGGAGTAGCGTCTTTAATTAGCAAAGTGTCCTCAGTCCCGGGTTTGAACCCCGCCACTGCTTAAATTTTAAATAAAAATCAGCATTGGTGGCCGAAGACTTCTGGCATAAAAAGTCACCCTCATTCTACCAACGATGTTCTCAAAGAGGGCAGTGGAGAAGGCTGAGGCTCAGGGCACTCTTGCCCTAGGGTAGAAAACTGCACGTAAAGGCAAACGAATCAGTAATGGTAAACGGCATGAGGTTGCAGAAGGCAGTGGAAAGCACTGCATTAAAGACAAACAATATGTATCCATAGGACATTATGGCCTGTAATTGATAAAATGTAATGATGATTTCTCCATTAGCAAAAGATTCTGGAATAGTCCCCCTTTCTGATCTATGGGTGGGGATTGCCAAGGGGGAGGTGACTATGAGAAAAAGGTTGATTAACCAACAGGAGGGTAACATTCTTTGAGTCAGGGTGTGGAGTGTCAGAAACTTGAACATGCTGGGGAAGCTAAAAAATCAAAAAGGGAAATACAAAGGCTCAGTCTAGATACAGTGGGGGGTCAGTCAAGCGAAATGAAGAAGACAAGTATTTCTGGTCAGAAACTGTTATAATGGGAGTAGAATTCTTTACAAATAGCAAGGTTGAGCAGAGGATGTGTTACTGTGAACAGTTCAGTGATAGGGTTGTTCTCATTGTAATTGACAGTAAGCCAACAGTGACAACAATAGTTCAGGTATACGAGGTGCAGCTAGAAAAAAACCGGACTGATGCTAGAAAAAACATTTATTTACAATTTCATGTTATCTCCTTCAATGTACTCTCCTCCTCGGTCTCTACACCGCTCCATACGAATTTTCCACTGTTCATAGCAATGCTGCAGATCATTTTCGGTAAGTCCATACATTACTTCCGTCGCTTTTTCTTTTACTGCTTCAACAGTCTCAAATCTAATTCCTTTCAAAGCTGACTTGACTTTAGGGAAAAGAAAAAAGTCACAGGGGGCCAAATCAGGTGAGTAGGGTGGATGATCTAAGATGGGAATGTTGTGTTTTGCCAAAAACGTCTTCACTGACAACGCACTGTGAGCTGGGGCATTGACTTGGTGAAGGATCCATAACTTTTTTCTCCACAAATCGTTCCGTTTTCTCCGTACTTGCTCACGTAGGGTAGCCAGGACGCTAATGTAGTAATGCTGATTCACTGTTTGTCCCTCTGGTACCCAATCAATGTGCACAATCCCTTTGATGTCAAAAAAAAACAATCATCATTGCCTTGAATTTCGATTTTGATATTCGTGCCTTTTTTTGTCGTGGAGAACCAGGAGTTTTCCAATGCATCGATTGGCGTTTAGTTTCGGGATCGTAAGTAAAAAACCACGATTCATCGCAAGTAATAACATTTTGTAAGAAGGTGGGATCACTTTCAATGTTTTCCAGGATGTCAGAACAAATCATTCTTTGGCATTCCTTCTGTTCAATTGTGAGACACTTTGGAACCATTTTTGAACACACTTTGTTCATGTTGAAACTTTCATGAAGAATCTGCCTAACACTTTCCTTGTCAACTCCTGTTAACTCAGACACTGCTCTGATTGTTAAACGGCGATGTTGTCGAACAAGTTTACCGATTTTTTTCAATGTTTGCATCAGTTTTTGCTGACAATGGTCTGCCAGTGCGAGTGTCATCACTGGTGTCTTTGCGGCCATCTTTAAATCGTTTAAACCACTCAAACACTTGTGTTCGCGATAAACAATCATCGCCGTACACTTGTTGTAACATTACAAACGTTTCACTTGCAGATTTTCCTAGTTTGAAACAAAATTTGATGTTAACACGCTGTTCTTTCTGTACACTCAACATTTTCCGACGCACAGACAAAACGTCAACTACTTAAAACAGACGCCACGGGCAGACTGAGTGCAGGAGGCAGATGAAACTCGAGCAGTAGGCAGAGCGAGAGTCACGTGACAGGCCATGCGACTTTCAGCCTTATTGCATTCGTTTAATTGTTTTCACCAGTACTAGTCCGGTTTTTTTTCTAGCCACACCTCGTACATGCAGACATCGCAAGCCGAAGAGATACAGAAAGTATGTGAGGATATTGAATGAGTAATACAGTATGCAAAGGGAGGTGGAAAATCTAATAGTCGTGGGGAATGGGAATGCATTTGTAGGGGAAGAAGCAGAAGAAAGGGTTTGGGCAGAATATGGGCTTGATACTAGGAAAGAGAGAGGAGAAAGACTAGAGTTCTGCAATAAATTTCAGCTAGTAATAGCAAATACTTTGTTCAAGAATCATAAGAAGCAAAGATGTACTTGCAAAAGGCCAGGAGATACGGGAAGATTTCAGTTAGATTACATCATAATCAGGCAGAGATTCCAAAATCAGATACTTGATTGTAAGGTGTACCCAGGAGCAGATATAGACTCAGACCATAATTTAGTAATGATGAAGAGTAGGCTGAAGGATAAGAGATTAGCCAGGAGGAGTCAGTACGCAAAGAAGTGAGATACTGAAGTGTTAAGAAATGAAGATACACCCTTTAAGTTCTCGAGGGCTGTAGATATTGCAATAAGAAATAATTCAGTTGGTAGGTCAGTTGAAGAGGAGTGAACATCTCCAAAAAAAAGTTGTAAAGAAAAACATAGGTGCAAAGAAGGTAGTTCTGAGTAAATCATGAGTAAGAGAAGAAATACTTCAGTTGATAGATGAAAGAAGGAAGACAGAAATGTCCTGGGAAATTTAGGACTGCAGAAATGCAGGTTACTGAGGAATGAAATTCATAGGAAGTGCATGGAAGCTAAGACAAAATGGCTGCATGAAAAATGTGAAGAAATTGGGGAAAAAAAAAATCATTGTCAGAAGGACTGACTCAGCATGTTGAAAAGTCAAAGCAACCTGCGATGAAATTAAAAGCAAGGGTGATAACATTAAGACTGGAGCGAGAATTCCACTGTTAAATGCAGGGGAGAAAGTGGATAGGTGAAAAGAGTACATTGAAGATCTCATTGAGGGGAAAGATATGTCTGAAACGATAGAAGAAGAGCCAGTTTAGAAGAGATAGGGGATCCAGTATTAGAATCAGAATTTAAAAGAGCTTTGGAAGACTTTAGCTCAAAAAAGATGGAAGGGATGGATAACATTCTATCAGTATTTCTAAAGTCATTTGGGGAAATGGCAACAAAACGACTATTCACATTGGTATGTAGAATGTATAAGTCTGGCGATAAACTGTCTGACTTTTGGAAAAATATTGTCCGCACAAATGCGAGAATATCGCATAATCAGTTTAACAGCTCCCTGCATCCAAGTTGCTGAAAGGTAAAGGCGCAAGAGAGTTTCAGTTGATAATGGAAGCAAGATTAAATGAAAATCAAGACATGTTCATAGTATTTGTCAACCTGGATGAAGCATTCTACAGTGTCAAATGGTGCAAAATGTTCAAAATTCTGAGGAAAATATGGGTAAGCTATAGGTAGAGATGGGTACTATACAACATGTACAAGAGCCAAGGGGATGTAATAAAAGTGAAAGACCAAGAATGAAGTGCTCGATTAAAAAAGTTGTAAGATGGGAATGTAGTCTTCGCCCCTACTGTTCAATCTCTACATCGAAGAAGCAATGATGGAAATAAAACAAAGGTTCAGGAGTGGAATTAAAACTAAAGATGAAAGAATATCAGTCATACGATTCACTAATGACATTGCTAGCTTCAGTGAAAGCGAAGAAGAATTACATGATATGCTGAATGGGATGAACAGTCTAATGAGTCCAGAATATGGATTGGGAATAAATTGAAGAAAGTACTGAGAAGTAATGGAAATGAGATTAGTGAGAAACTTAATATCAGAGTTGATGGTACAAAGTAGAAGAAGTTAAGGAATTCTACTACCTAAGCAGCAAAATAACTAATGATGGACGAGTAAGGAGGACATCAGATGCAGACTAGCACTGGCAAAAAGAGCATTCCTGGCCAAGAGAAGTCTACTAATATGCAGCTTTGTATGGTAGTGAAACATGGGCTCTGGGAAAACTGGAGCACCAGAGAGTCGAAGCATTCGTGATGTGGCACTTCAGATGAATGTTGAAAATTTGTTGGACTGATAAGGTAAGGAATGAGGAGGTTCTGCGCAGTATTGGAAAGGGAAGGAATATGTGGGAAACACTGACAAGAAGAAGGGATGGGATGATAAGACATCTGTTAAGAAATCAGTGAATAACATACATGGATCTAGAGGGAACAGTAGAGGGTAAAAATTGTAGAGGAAGACAGAGATTGGAATGCATCTGGCAAGTAATTGAGGATGTAGGTTGCAAGTGCTACTCTGAGATGAAGGGGTTGGTGTGGGAGAGGAGTTCTGCATAAAACCAGTCAGAAGACTACTGACTCAAAAAAGAACTGATGTTGCATCCTCTTTGCCTTGGGAAGGTGTAGATCAGGAACTTCCCCATCATTGGGTCTTTGATGTTAATGGCATTTCCTAGAGCCCTCTGGTACTTTTCTTTGTATTCTGTTTATTGCTTTACTCAATATCCCTCCTACTTCCACCCTTTTCCTCCCTCTCTTTTGTGCCATTTCCTTTTCTGGTTTCTCTTTGGTTCGTAATTACACTATTCATTCTACTTTTCATTTCTTTTCCTCTCAGTCCATCTTTATCATGGGTCCGGGTGGCCGGCCCTTAATTCTCCAGCTTCCAAAAACTCTCTCTCATTCCTCCTTGATTAAGAAATAACAGTCTAGAAAGACAGAAAGATTTTTCTAGTTTTAATGTATCTGTCGGCAGCATTTAAATTTCACCGCCTGAAAGTAACTTTTCTAAGTCAGTTCTACTTTCGCTCTATAATTCTATGTGAATGTTTTCTTGCAAACTGAAATGCATAGATATATATATATATATATAGAGGAGGCCTTTAAGCAGCAGTAGATATCAAATGGTTGGCGGTGGTGATGGTGATGGTGATGATGATGATGATGATGATGATCAACATTGAGTTGTTGAGTAACGTACTGCACTGTGTGCTGTAGTAACACTAGTTAGCAGACAGTAATTTCTATCATCTTTATGTTGGCCATTGCAACTGACTCTTGACTGTTGTGGTTTCACCTGAATTGAAGCCTACTGACATTACTCTGTGAGAAACAGTCATCCCATAACTTCCATGAATCTGGCTTGATAGGTATTCTGAAATGATTTATTTTGACCTCTTGTTTTGCAAACGTTATTCGCCATCCTCTTAGATGACCAACAAAGATTCGTCAACATTGTTACATCTACAAACATATTCTGCATAGCGGAGGGTATCTTGTAGCACTGGTTGTCATTCCCTTTCCTCTACCAGTTGCAAATGGAATCAGGAAAAAAGGACTGTTAAAATGCTTCCCTACAAGCCCTTGTCTCTGTGTCCTTACTCAGAGTGTGTGTTGTTGGCTGTAGAATCATTTTGAGCCTGTTGGAAATGTCAGTTCTTTAAACTTTCTCAATAGTGTTTTGCAAAAAGAATGTCTTCTTTCCTTCAGAGATTCCCATTTGTGTTCACAGAGCATTTCCATGATACTTGTGTATTGATTGAACCTGCTGGTAATAAATCTAGCAACACACCTCTCAATTGCCTCAACTTTTTCCTTAAATCAGACACGAGAATGGGTTGCACAAGTGTTCTATGTGTGTTCTCCTTTACAGATGATCTACACTTCCCTAGAATTCTCCCAATTACATCCTGTGCTGTACTTTGTCATTCACTGAGATGACAAACTTTCAATTATCATTAATTTAGGTGCCCAGTATTATATTTAATAATTTGTATAAGGTTTTTGTGGCAGCTGGAAATCATGTCTGCCCCTATAAATATAGTTAGACATTCTGTGTATTTCTTCCATAATCTTATGTTTGAATGAAATTAATAATTTTATGTTCATCTCAGCTATTTAATGCACAATGTTTCTCTTTCAGACAGACGTATTTTTAATTTGCTTTAGTGTGACAAGTCCTTCTTCCTTTGAGAATGTCACTTCAAAATGGTACCCAGAGATAAAACACCACTGTCCAGATGCACCAATGATATTAGTTGGTATGTATTTGATAGGAACTTTATTTGAGGTATATATTAAATTAACAAAGCTTTGCTGTTTTACATTATTTTTTAAGTGCTTATCCTACTTTAATTTGTGTCATTCCCAATAATTTGAGAATTTTAGCACTGAGTACCTGTATTGGGAGACTCTTACAGTTCTGTATTTCTACAGCAATATGTAAAGGATAAATTACTGCTCACCACATAGAGGAAGCATTAACTAAAATGCTAAAATGTTTTAAGCTTTTAGACAGAGTCCTTCTTCAGAAGCAGAAAACTCCCTCACACATTCACATAAGCACAACTCGCACTTGTATGCCCATTGTCTCCAGGCATTGGGGCTCAAGTGTGACTGCATCTTATGTGAGCAGCATTCTGATGGGTTGGGTTGTGGGGGTAAGGAAGAGGCAGAGGCACGGTGGGGGGAGGGGGGGGGGGAGAGAGAGAGAGAGAGAGAGAGAGAGAGAGAGAGAGAGAGAGAGAGTGCGAAGTGGGGGTGGAGGAAGATGCTGTGCTGCCTGTGGGAGCATGTGGTGATGTGGGGCAGGATAGGGCTGCTAGGTGCAGTACTGTGTTTGGGGGGGGGGGGGGGGGGTGAAGGGGAAGAGGGAGAGAGATGAGGAGAGAAGTAGAAAAGGAGAAGGGACTAGTACATGCATTGGTGGTATAGAAAGTGTGTGTAGTGCTGGAGTGGGAGCAGGGAGGGGGATAGGTAGTTAGAGGGCTGTGACTAGTGAAGATTGAGGCCAGGGGGCTACAGAAATTAGGGATGTGTTGAAGGGAAAGTTCCCACCTGCACAGTATTGAAAAGCTGGTGTTGGTAGGAAGAATCAAGATGGCGCAGGCTGTGAATAAGGCATTTAAGTAAAGCACATCATGTTGTGACATATTCAGCAACTGGGTGTTCCAGCTGTGTCTTGGACACAGTTTGGCAGTGGCGATTCATGTGGACAGACAGCTTGTTATTTGTTATGCCCACATAGAAAGTGGCACAGTGGTTGTAGCTTAGTCAGTAGATCACATAGTTGCTTTCTCAGGTGGCCTGCCTTTGACAGGCTAGGAGATGATAGTGACAGAATTGGAGTAGGTGGTTGTAGGAAGATGTATGGCAGTGGTCTTGAATCTAGGTCTATTGCAGGAATGTGAACCAGGAGGCAAGGAGTTGGAAGCCCTCCAGTGCCCAGTGACAGTGGCTGTGTGTGTATACGCGCATTTGTGTCGCTCTGTCCGAAAGTCTAAACAGTTTAGTATTCTTTTTTGTTGTGCCTGTCTGCAGCTCAGTGCCTCCTGTGTGTAGTAAGTTGAAATCTATCCTTTTCATATTGTTGTTCTGTCCTGGACTTTTCGTTGTTTGACTTGTATATTTCTTTTGGAGGATGTTCTGCAGTCTTAGTAAATGGTATGAAATGCATACTACTTTAATGGTAGTCCACCATAGCTGCTTTTATATATGTGTGTGCATATATTTAATTTGCTATCTGTGATGAGCATAGTTCATTTTTATGTGAAACTTCCTGGCAGATTAAAACTGTGTGCCCGACCGAGACTCGAACTCGGGACCTTTGCCTTTCGCGGGCAAGTGCTCTACCATCTGAGCTACCGAAGCACGACTCACGCCCGGTCCTCACAGCTTTACTTCTGCCAGTATCTCGTCTCCTACCTTCCAAACTTTACAGAAGCTCTCCTGCGAACCATGCAGAACTAGCACTCCTGAAAGAAAGGATAATGCGGAGACATGGCTTAGCCACAGCCTGGGGGATGTTTCCAGAATGAGATTTTCACTCTGCAGCGGAGTGTGCGCTGATATGAAACTTCCTGGCAGATTAAAACTGTGTGCCCGACCGAGACTCGAACTCGGGACCTTTGCCTTTCGCGGGCAAGTGCTCTACCATCTGAGCTACCGAAGCACGACTCGCGCCCGGTCCTCACAGCTTTACTTCTGCCAGTATCTCGTCTCCTACCTTCCAAACTTTACAGAAGCTCTCCTGCGAACCATGCAGAACTAGCACTCCTGAAAGAAAGGATAATGCGGAGACATGGCTTAGCCACAGCCTGGGGGATGTTTCCAGAATGAGATTTTCACTCTGCAGCGGAGTGTGCGCTGATATGAAACTTCCTGGCAGATTAAAACTGTGTGCCCGACCGAGACTCGAACTCGGGACCTTTGCCTTTCGCGGGCAAGTGCTCTACCATCTGAGCTACCGAAGCACGACTCACGCCCGGTCCTCACAGCTTTACTTCTGCCAGTATCTCGTCTCCTACCTTCCAAACTTTACAGAAGCTCTCCTGCGAACCATGCAGAACTAGCACTCCTGAAAGAAAGGATAATGCGGAGACATGGCTTAGCCACAGCCTGGGGGATGTTTCCAGAATGAGATTTTCACTCTGCAGCGGAGTGTGCGCTGATATGAAACTTCCTGGCAGATTAAAACTGTGTGCCCGACTGAGACTCGAACTCGGGACCTTTGCCTTTCGCGGGCAAGTGCTCTACCATCTGAGCTACCGAAGCACGACTCACGCCCGGTCCTCACAGCTTTACTTCTGCCAGTATCTCGTCTCCTACCTTCCAAACTTTACAGAAGCTCTCCTGCGAACCATGCAGAACTAGCACTCCTGAAAGAAAGGATAATGCGGAGACATGGCTTAGCCACAGCCTGGGGGATGTTTCCAGAATGAGATTTTCACTCTGCAGCGGAGTGTGCGCTGATATGAAACTTCCTGGCAGATTAAAACTGTGTGCCCGACCGAGACTCGAACTCGGGACCTTTGCCTTTCGCGGGCAAGTGCTCTACCATCTGAGCTACCGAAGCACGACTCGCGCCCGGTCCTCACAGCTTTACTTCTGCCAGTATCTCGTCTCCTACCTTCCAAACTTTACAGAAGCTCTCCTGCGAACCATGCAGAACTAGCACTCCTGAAAGAAAGGATAATGCGGAGACATGGCTTAGCCACAGCCTGGGGGATGTTTCCAGAATGAGATTTTCACTCTGCAGCGGAGTGTGCGCTGATATGAAACTTCCTGGCAGATTAAAACTGTGTGCCCGACCGAGACTCGAACTCGGGACCTTTGCCTTTCGCGGGCAAGTGCTCTACCATCTGAGCTACCGAAGCACGACTCACGCCCGGTCCTCACAGCTTTACTTCTGCCAGTATCTCGTCTCCTACCTTCCAAACTTTACAGAAGCTCTCCTGCGAACCATGCAGAACTAGCACTCCTGAAAGAAAGGATAATGCGGAGACATGGCTTAGCCACAGCCTGGGGGATGTTTCCAGAATGAGATTTTCACTCTGCAGCGGGGTGTGCGCTGATATGAAACTTCCTGGCAGATTAAAACTGTGTGCCCGACCGAGACTCGAACTCGGGACCTTTGCCTTTCGCGGGCAAGTGCTCTACCATCTGAGCTACCGAAGCACGACTCACGCCCGGTCCTCACAGCTTTACTTCTGCCAGTATCTCGTCTCCTACCTTCCAAACTTTACAGAAGCTCTCCTGCGAACCATGCAGAACTAGCACTCCTGAAAGAAAGGACAATGCGGAGACATGGCTTAGCCACAGCCTGGGGGATGTTTCCAGAATGAGATTTTCACTCTGCAGCGGAGTGTGCGCTGATATGAAACTTCCTGGCAGATTAAAACTGTGTGCCCGACCGAGACTCGAACTCGGGACCTTTGCCTTTCGCGGGCAAGTGCTCTACCATCTGAGCTACCGAAGCACGACTCACGCCCGGTCCTCACAGCTTTACTTCTGCCAGTATCTCGTCTCCTACCTTCCAAACTTTACAGAAGCTCTCCTGCCAGGAAGTTTCATATCAGCGCACACTCCGCTGCAGAGTGAAAATCTCATTCTGGAAACATCCCCCAGGCTGTGGCTAAGCCATGTCTCCGCATTATCCTTTCTTTCAGGAGTGCTAGTTCTGCATGGTTCGCAGGAGAGCTTCTGTAAAGTTTGGAAGGTAGGAGACGAGATACTGGCAGAAGTAAAGCTGTGAGGACCGGGCGTGAGTCGTGCTTCGGTAGCTCAGATGGTAGAGCACTTGCCTGCGAAAGGCAAAGGTCCCGAGTTCGAGTCTCGGTCGGGCACACAGTTTTAATCTGCCAGGAAGTTTCATATCAGCGCACACTCCGCTGCAGAGTGAAAATCTCATTCTGGAAACATCCCCCAGGCTGTGGCTAAGCCATGTCTCCGCATTATCCTTTCTTTCAGGAGTGCTAGTTCTGCATGGTTCGCAGGAGAGCTTCTGTAAAGTTTGGAAGGTAGGAGACGAGATACTGGCAGAAGTAAAGCTGTGAGGACCGGGCGTGAGTCGTGCTTCGGTAGCTCAGATGGTAGAGCACTTGCCCGCGAAAGGCAAAGGTCCCGAGTTCGAGTCTCGGTCGGGCACACAGTTTTAATCTGCCAGGAAGTTTCATATCAGCGCACACTCCGCTGCAGAGTGAAAATCTCATTCTGGAAACATCTCCCAGGCTGTGGCTTAGCCATGTCTCCGCATTATCCTTTCTTTCAGGAGTGCTAGTTCTGCATGGTTCGCAGGAGAGCTTCTGTAAAGTTTGGAAGGTAGGAGACGAGATACTGGCAGAAGTAAAGCTGTGAGGACCGGGCGTGAGTCGTGCTTCGGTAGCTCAGATGGTAGAGCACTTGCCCGCGAAAGGCAAAGGTCCCGAGTTCGAGTCTCGGTCGGGCACACAGTTTTAATCTGCCAGGAAGTTTCATATCAGCGCACACTCCGCTGCAGAGTGAAAATCTCATTCTGGCATTTTCATGTGGTGTGCTGTAAGATCATACATAATATTTGAGAAATAGCTCTTAAGATCTAATAGTGTACCACATGAATGTGAGCTATACTCAAAAATGGTAGCAATATATAACATAAATATATAGAAAGCAAGTGTGGCAGGCAGTCATTACAATAGTATGCATTTCTTGCACTTGTGATATGCTATGTCACAGCTATTTTGGGAACAAATGGCATTATGTCTCTATTTTTGGAAACAATTGGCATTATGTCTGTAATTGTAATGTCCAGCCAACCAAGTATGTTTTTACTATTGATGAACACTTTGACTGTAATCAAGTACATGTATTTAATGGGTTATACTGTACACCTGAAATAGTAAAGTAGTAATGATTGCAAAGGAAGGGATATTTTAAACCAACCAGTGGCAGTTAGGCAGATAATTATCAATCAAAAAAATTGTTTTGGCTGCGTACACAGTTCTTACTTTGGACATTGTCGTACAGAAAAATGTGGAGTTACCTGTGGAAGGTGAAGTAACTTGGTTCATTTGCTCTCTCTCTGTAGGCTACATCACATGAAATAAGATTGTAACTGAGTCTATTTAACAGAAAAAATTCAGCCTAAGTAAAAAACATTTTTTATTGTATGTTGGAAAATGAAATTTATTTTTATGCAAAAGGTACAAAATATTTTTCGGTATTTACAGAATATTTGGTATTAGAACCTGAGCTAACATAAGATGCAGAATGCTCTGCATGACAGGAAAAAGTTATTCACAACACAATTTTCACAGAAATGGACATGATCTCATGTACAGTTCTGTTTGCTTGGGAAGTATTCTGTGCTTACATTATGAAACCACAGCAACAAATTTGTGCTGCTGTGATACTTGTATTCGAGCAAGTCGCAGTATCCCGTGCAACTGTAAATGGAGTGCAAAATATTGTTAGGTCAATTTCTAGGCTACACAGATCCTGAAGCCCTGTATCGGAACTCTAACAAAGTTTCACAATGTTTTGGTAATAAACCAGGAAACACGTTGCCCATAGTAATGGTACCTATGAAATAAATGTCGTGTTAGGTTGCCTGTACCAAGCTAACTTTCACACAGACAAAATCTGCCCATGGAGCGTTAATTTTATTGCATATGTTAATAAATAGTAATTCTTTCCGTTG
This sequence comes from Schistocerca serialis cubense, assembly GCF_023864345.2. Classification (NCBI taxonomy): domain Eukaryota; kingdom Metazoa; phylum Arthropoda; class Insecta; order Orthoptera; family Acrididae; genus Schistocerca; species Schistocerca serialis. The sequence continues at coordinate 1,018,802,814 of NC_064638.1, read as the reverse complement.
AAATCCTGTGTTTAACTGGAATTCTGATTTATTCATCCCATGACATACATATGCAATTTTATTTGCATACAGGGGACATGTCAAAAGTTTATAATACAGTTACAATAATTTTACAGTAATAAATAATAGTACTAAAATAAATAGTAACAATGAAATTATATTTCTTGGGCTTGTAACAGATATCCAGCTCAAATTTCCAGTTTGTCCTGCTTGAATTCATCCACTGAGTAATAACATTCTAGTATCAGTGGCTCGTATAACTTTCTTTTAACTGGACATAAATTCATCGGCATTATTTGTTCCCTTATAATTTATTATAAATTTTCATTCCCTTATACTGGGTCATTTTGCTTACAGTTTGAGGCAGTGGGTGGGAAGTATAAAATTTTCTATGTTTCCTGTATCGTGTGAAGGAACTCACACACATACAGGGTGACAATTATTGAACTATTGTTAAGAAGTTCAAACTGCACGGTTGGCCACAGGGCATGATGGTAATTTGTATGCTCTATATGGTTTGGTTTAGCAATGAAGCCTACTTTCATTTGGATGGGTTCGTCAATAACCAAAATTGGCGCATGTGGGGAACAGAATTGGCATTTTGCAATAGAGAAGTCTCTTCAGCCTCAACCAGTAACTGTGTGGTGTGCAATGTCCATTCACGGAATAATCAGTGTGATACTCCTTGGCAGCCGATTGGAACATGAAGGTTTTGGAAGATGACGGTGTGCAATGTCCAGTCACGGAATAATTGGCGTGATACTCCTTGATGGCATGGTGACTACCAAATGGTACGTGAAGGTTTTGGAAGACGATTTCATCCTCATTATCCAAAGTGACCCTGATTTCGACAAGATATTGTTCATGCAAGACTGAGCTCGACCCAATCGAAGCAGGAGAGTGTTTGGTATCTTGGACAGGGTGTGTATGACCCGGGACAAACGCGAGATCTGAGAAAAACCCGGGAATTTTTTCATCTAGGAGAAAACCGGGAAAAACCTGGGAACTTTTTAGAATTCCAGGTATATTTCATTGTTTTAGTTTCCTGTTAAATTTTTGTAATTTTGACTGGAAAGAACCGATAATCTAACAAAGGATATTACTGTATCCCGCTACTGCAGAATAATACTTCAACAATAAAACATAAATGAGAGAGAAAAATGAAAATAACTTAAATTGCAAAGGAAATGCGCCATATACGACGACGACACATAGTGCTCATGCAAGCGTCTGCCAACAGCAAAGTGTCTCAAAGGCTTTAGGAAGACTATGCAATGCTTCATAACAACAAATTGCCTCCGATGAGCATGATGTCACAACTGTTTACATTAGATTTGTTTTAGCAGTTATGAGCAGGCTCATGCGCATACACAGTTGTCGCATTTGAGTAGTAGATTCTCCTGCTTCTGGCTACAGAAATGTGGCTGTTGGCTGTGCAAGCAGTTGCAGCAATCAGCTATGCTACCGGGAAAAAGGGGCACCAAATTCATATTCTTGAGGGGAAAAAAACCTGTTTCACAAAGCGATTAGCATCCAGCGCACGTTGGTCTATCGATTATTCATGATTTTGAAATGCATCCCTGTTGGTTTTTGGACATTTTTGAAGACATTTTAAGTTGATTTCTAAATGAATCGTTAGTTGATTTTTGAATGTGTGCTTAGTGTACATGATGTCCCTGTCAGACAGTCTGTGTATGTGCGGATGGATGTGTGTGTGTGTGTGTGTGTGTGTGTGTGTGTGTGTGTGTGTGTGCGTGTGTGCGCGCGAATGTATACCTGTCCTTTTTTCCCCTTAGGGTAAGTCTTTCCGCTCCCGGGATTGGAATGACTCCTTACCCTCTCCCTTAAAACCCACATCCTTTCGTCTTTCCCTCTCCTTCCCTCTTTCCTGATGAAGCAACTGTTTGTTGCGAAAGCTTGAATTTTGTGTGTATGTTTGTGTTTGTTTGTGTGTCTATCGACCTGCCAGCGCTTTTATTTGGTAAGTCTCATCATCTTTGTTTTGTTTGTTGAGCTACCCTGAAAACCAGTACCATACTTAATGTATATTTCCAAGTACTGACTTTCAAGTAACACAGGAGTGTCTAGGGAGTTGATATTTAATGATAAGTCATTAACATGGAAGAAAAACAGGACTGGTCCTAGTATGGAGCCTTGTGGAATACCCTGAGATAATTTTTCTCCAGTCGGAATAATAATTTGCCCCATTTAAGAAATATGTGAACTCTTTGTTTTTTGTTTGATGAGTTGGGTGTAAGCCATTTTAGGGCACTACCCATAATGCCATACTTTTCAAGTAAATAAGCAAAGATTACAGAACCAAACACCTTTTTGAGGTCATAGAAAATTCCTACCACCTTATTGCTCTTGACTAATGATGTGCTTATTTTCTCAGTGAAACTATTGACTGCTTCTTTGTTGTTTCTCCCCTGAATAAAATGCAGAATATTGTGCATGAAGGTTTGGATTTGGGCAGCACCAACTTTTTCAGATTTTTAGATGTGACAGGGAGTATTGAGATAAGATGATAATTTTTCCTGACCTCTCTTAATCTCTTTTTGAAAAGTGGTTTGACTTGGGCATATTCCAGTGCCTCTGGGAAGCAGTCCTCTTCAAAGCATTGTTTTATTATTTTAGCTAATGAGTTTGTCATTTTGTTGTGTACTACTTCAATAACTTTAGTGGGTATTTCATCCCAACCTGCAGAGTTGTAGTGTTTTAATGCTAGGATTGCATTTTCTACCTGCTTCATAGAAACTTTTAAAAATTTTGTAAGCTACCCAGAGTTTTCTTGAAGGCCAAACAGGTTTACTTTGCTGTGCTAATCTACATCCAAGTGCCTGGCAGAGGGTTCATCAAACAACGTTCAAGCTAATTCTCTACTGTTGCACTTTTGAACAGTGCACAGGAAAAATGAACAGTAACTCTTTGTGTGAACTTAGATTTCTCATATTTTGTTATGATGCTCATTCCTGACGTCTGGTCAGGTGAATACAGGGTTATAAATACAAAATCAAGTAGGGGTAATGCAGGAGTCGGTTTAATAATGAATAAAAAAATAGGAGTGCGGGTAAGCTACTACAAACAGCATAGTGAATGCATTATTGTGGCCAAGATAGACACGAAGCCCATGCCTACTACAGTAGTACAAGTTTATATGCCAACTAGCTCTGCAGATGATGAAGTAATTGAAGAAATGTATGATGAAATAAAAGAAATTATTCAGATAGTGAAGGGAGACAAAAATTTGATAGTCATGGGTGACTGCAATTCAGTAGTAGGAAAAGAGAGAGAAGGAAACGTAGTAGGTGAATATGGATTGGGGCTAAGAAATGAAAGAGGAAGCCGCCTGATAGAATTTTGCACAGAGCACAACTTAATCATAGCTAACACTTGGTTCAAGAATCATAAAAGAAGGTTGTATACATGGAAGAAGCCTGGAGATACTGACAGGTTTCAGATAGATTACATACTGGTAAGATAGAGATTTAGGAACCAGGTTTTAAATTGTAAGACATTTCAGGGGCAGATGTGGACTCTGATCACAATCTATTGGTTATGAACTGTAGATTAAAACTGAAGAAACTGCAAAAAGGTGGGAATTTAAGGAGATGGGACCTGGATAAACTGAAAGAACCCGAGGTTGTACAGAGTTTGAGGGAGAGCATAAGGGAACAATTGACAGGAATGGGGGAAAGAAATACAGTAGAAGAAGAATGGGTAGCTTTGAGGAATGAAATAGTGAAGGCAGCAGAGGATCAAGTAGGTAAAAAGACGAGGGCTAGTAGAAATCCTTGGGTAACAGAAGAAATACTGAATTTAATTGATGAAAGGAGAAAATATAAAAATGCAGTAAATGAAGCAGGCAAGAAGGAATACAAACGTTTCAAAAATGAGATTGACAGGAAGTGCAAAATGGCTAAGCAGGGATGGCTAGAGGACAAATGTAAGGATGTAGATGCTTATCTCACTAGGGGTAAGATAGATACTGCCTACAGGAAACTTAGAGAGACCTTTGGAGGAAAGAGAACCACTTGTATCAAGAGCACAGATGGGAATCCAGTTCTAAGCAAAGGAGGGAAAGCAGAAAGGTGGAATGAGTATGTAGAGGGTCTATACAAGGGCGATGTACTTGAGGACAATATTATGGAAATGGAAGAGGATGTAGATGAAGTTGAAATGGGAGATATGATACTGCGTGAAGAGTTCGACAGAGCACTGAAAGACCTAAGTCGAAATAGGGCCCCCGGAGTAGACAACATTCCATTAAAACTACTGACGGCCTTGGGAGAGCCAGTCCTGACAAAACTCTACCATCTGGTGAACAAGATGTATGAGACAGGCGAAATACCCTCAGACTTCAAGAAGAATATAATAATTCCAATCCCAAAGAAAGCAGGTGTTGACAGATGTGAAAATGACCGACCTAACAGCTTAATAAGTCACAGCTGCAAAATACTAATGCGAATACTTTACAGATGAATGGAAAAACTGGTAGAAGCTGACATCGGGAAAGATCAGTTTGGATTTCATAGAAATATTGGTACACATGAGGCAATACTGACCCTACGACTTAACTCAGAAGATAGATTAAGGAAAGGCAAACCTACATTTCTAGCATTTGTAGACTTAGAGAAAGCTTTTGACAATGTTGACTGGAATACTCTCTTTCAAATTCTGAAGGTGGCGGGTGTAAAGTACAGGGAGCGAAAGGCTATTTACAATTTGTACAGAAACCAGATGGCAGTTATAAGAGTCAAGGGGCACGAAAGGGAAGCAGTGGTTGGGAAGGGAGTGAGACAGGGTTGTAGCCTATCCCCAATATTATTCAATCTGTATATTGAGCAAGCAGTGAAGGAAACAAAAGAAAAATTCGGAGTAGATATTAAAATCCATGGAGAAGAAATAAAAACTTTAAGGTTCGCCGATGACATTGTAATTCTGTCAGAGACAGCAAAGGATCTGGAAGAGCAGCTGAACAGAATGGACAGTGTCTTGAAAGGAGGATATAAGATGAACATCAACAAAAGCAAAACGAGGATAATGGAATGTAATCAAATTAAGTCGGGTGACGCTGAGGGAATTAGATTAGGAAATGAGACACTTAAAGTAGTAAAGGAGTTTTGCTATTTGGGGAGCAAAGTAACTGATGATGGTCGAAGTAGAGAGGATATGAAATGTAGACTGGCAATGGCAAGGAAAGCGTTTCTGAAGAAGAGAAATTTGTTAACATCGAGTATTGATTTAAGTGTCAGGAAGTCGTTCCTGAAAGTATTTGTATGGAGCGTAGCCATGTATGGAAGTGAAACATGGACGATAACTAGCTTGGACGAGAAGAGAATAGAAGCTTTCGAAATGTGGTGCTATAGAAGAATACTGAAGATTAGATGGGTAGATCATATAACTAATGAGGAGGTATTGAATAGGATTGGGGGAGAAGAGAAGTTTGTGGCACAACTTAACTAGAAGAAGGGATCGGTTGGTAGGACATGCGCTGAGGCATCAAGGGATCACCAATTTAGTATTGGAGGGCAGTGTGGAGGGTAAAAATCGTAGAGGGAGACCAAGAGATGAATACACTAAGCAGATTCAGAAGGATGTAGGTTGCAGTGGGTACTGGGAGATGAAAAAGCTTGCACAGGATAGAGTAGCATGGAGAGCTGCATCAAACCAGTCTCAGGATTGAAGATCACAACAACAACAACAGCTCATTCCTCTCTATGTAGATGGGTGCCAACAAAATATTTTCACACTCTGAAGAGAAAGTTAGTGCCTGAAATTGTATAAGAAGATCTCGCTACAAAGAAAACCCATTTGTATTAATGATTACCACTCCAATTCATGTATCATATCCATGGCACTGTCACCCGTTTCACAGTAGTACAAAATGAGCTGCCCTTCTTTGAACTTATGTGATGTCTTCTGTCAATTCTATCTGATGTGGATCTCACACTGCACAGTAATACTCCAGCAGAAGATATACAAGTGTGGTATAGGCAGTTTAGTAGATCTGTCACATTTCCTCAGTATTTGGCCAATAAATCATAGTCTTTGGTTTGCCTTCCCCATGATGTTATCTAAGTGATCATTCCAACGTAAGTTATTCATAATTTTAATCTGTAAGTATTTCGTTGAAACTTCAAACCTTTAAATTTTTGTGATTTATCATGTAACCAAAATGTAATGGAGTCATTTTAGTATTCATGTGGAGGACCATGTGACTTTTCCTTATTTAGTCAAATCCACTTTTCGCACCATACAAATATTGTGGCTAAATATTTTCAATTTGTTTGGTGTCTCTCTCAATAGCTGTCAATACTATTTCTTTGAATACAAACCACATCTGGTCTATGCTTATGCAGTGAGATTGGAAGATGTGGAGACTTGTTTCTAGGGAAGGCCTCAAGCAAGTTTTTATCTGCTTTTCTAAATAGATATATTGTGCTTTTATTTTTTGTGGGTTTGGATGTTATGGCATTCAGTCTCAGTACAGCAACCTTTTGGTCACTAATCCCTGTATCCATAGTGATGCTCCCTACTTGCTCAGGATTATTTGTTGTTTAGAAGTCAGGTATATTTTTGCAACCATTTACACTTCGAGTGGGCTCCTGAAGTAGGTAACTATTTGAGATGAGACTCAAGTCGTCCCCCCCCCCCCCCTCCCCCCCCCCCTCCCTCCCAGTAACTGTTACATTTACATCATAATTTTTGAAATTTCTTGGTTACAGCCTTTAACACCTAACTCAGTTTTAATTATTTATTTTGATGGTTTATAGTTAGCCACTTATTTGCAAATTGTTTTGCTGCCTTGGCAACTCATTTCAATATAATATTATTGAGTGTAACATATTCAATGAAATCAGTATCTTTATTATATTTTAATTCACTGTGCAGCTGCCTTTTCCGTACACTGGAAATTTTTCTGCCCTAGGTGATCCACTTTAATTTATTTCTGACTTTGTTGTTGCAAATTCTAGGTGGAAATGTTTTGTTAGTGAAACCAAGAAAACTATTTAGGAATTGTTCAGAGTTTTTGTCATTTGAGTTACAATGATCAAAATGTCATTTTTTACCCACTTTTAACTTATTATTAACTATTAACAAGTTTTCTTTGTTAAGCTTCTTCTCATGTGGGTTTTCACACTTGAAATGTTTCCGTCTGTCTGTAGAAACTCAATGAACAATCACAATGATCTTAATACCTGAATCTATACAAAATTTACACACATCTTCATACACGTAATTTGTTAAAACATTGGCATACAAGTTGCTGGTTGGCTGTTGCCTCTGGTAGGTTTGAAGAAATTCAGTTTGAAACTGTTTCTTTTCGAGGTCAGAATCTTGAAGTATGGCTACTGTCAAATCTGACATCAATATGAAAATCAGCAGCTATTAGGTTATTTTTGTTTTTCCCTCTCCAAAGATCTCCTAGCTTCTTTTGAAACATAGATAAGAATAGTTCTGTGTGTTAAGATTACTGTAACATTTACTGGTGAGTGCAATGTTTCTACAGAGCAGCTCTCGACACATACATGTTATTTAAATAATTAAAACAATTACCAGTTTCATAATTTATATCACTATCCAGAAGTATATCTTAGCCTCTATATGACTTGTTTGTTCTGTAAAAGGTACTTGCTAACCTGATATCTCCATTTTGTGTAGAATTTTAATTTAAATGTATCATTATATCAGCAAGTAAGGCTGTGTTCATGCAAATATTCAAATGTAGTTATTTAAATTATTGCAAGGCTGTAACAGTGTGTCACTGTGTGCATGTTGGGGGTGAGGGGGTGGCAGGATGGTGTCTGCACCGTTAGTGGAAATTGAAGTTTTAAGAGTGAAAGAAGAGAGAACTGGGATACTGCTGGTTCTGGATGCTCACCACTGGACAAAGGGCCAGGCGGTAGAGAATATAATATGCATACAGAATTTATAAAAAAATGATATTCTTTTTATCATGCAAAATGCATCCTAACTTTTTTAATTTTTGGTGCTTATCTTTGAAAGTTCACTTTTAATTCTAGTGTGTGTTCTTTACATGTCATTTTTCTCACAACTGTCATTAGTAAAGAAAGCAGTTGATCTATGTTGCAAAAAAGAATTAATCATTACCTTTGATGTAAGGAGAGCATTTTTCAGAAACATTTAAGTTGGTGTACTGTTAATGTGATTTTGTGATGAAAACATGTACTTGGACTAAGAGCACTAATTTAAGAAACATTTGTGGAAACTGTAGAGCTCCATGTGCCATTGATATTAGGTGTTTCTGTTGACTTTGATGCTGCAGAGAAATCATCAGAAGTGCTACACTGGAAATCTGTCTATATAAATCAGGAGATAGCAGTACCCGTCTATCACAACAGTTCAGTGTGTTTTGCAGCAGATGATGGTTTGATGAAGAGAGAAGCTATTTTCATCCAGCTAATAATAGGGCTTCAATGGAAGGAAAAGCTCCATATTGTAAAAACTTTACAGACTACTGTATTTACTCAAATCCAAGCCACAGTTTTTTCCGATGCAAAGTAAGCAGAAGTTCTGAAAATTGTTGGCAGGTGCTGCTACAATTAACTTCTGCTGTCAAATGTATGTAGCACTACACAAGCATGCTTTGCAGGCACCAAAATCTCTACATCAGTAAACAAAATTAAAAAAAAGGTGGAAGACGAGCTTTTATTTTCTCCGCCCCGAGTTTCGAACACTGCATTTTCATACATTATCCAACGAAGTAAATACAAATTCCATATTGTTCATCTTCGAATGTAGCAGCATTTCAATGTACTACGAAAATCCGACTGGCAAGACTGTTTGCGATGTTTGTCAGTATGGCAAACTCTACGTTCTGAATTTTTTCCTACCTGTGAGAAGAGATGGTTGCTAATAGGAGCTTTTATGAATTGTGAATCACATGCAGTATTCTCTTCACCATAAAAATAATATGAATATAAACATTTTGCCATGTATTCTTTCGTGTTTGCTGCTATCTCATTTAAATCCTGTCTGCCTAATAAACTACGAAACTAGAGCAAAACAACAGCAAACATGGAAGAATATACATATCATGTCATGTTTATATTCGTATTATTCTTATGCCTAATAGTGATACAATCAGAAATGAAGCACAGCAACTGACTAGATTTTTAAATCTAAGATGACACTAATTTCTGTGAAGAATGTAATGTACTAAAGAGGTGTCTGCAAAGATTTTCAAACGGAGAAAAATTTTCGCTAAACTCTCGTTCAGAACATCTTCTATCATACGCAGTCTATTATTTGGTTCTTGTTGATCGTTGTCAAAGAAAGCAGCAGTGTAAGTAACAACAAATAGCAGTCTCTTGCCATTGTTTCGCTAATGAGACAATTCCTCTCTCTCTCTCTCTTTTGTGTGTGTGTGTGTGTGTGTGTGTGTGTGTGTGTGTGTGTGTGTGTGTGTGTGTGTGTGTGTAAGCCGCGGTAGCGCTCACAAAAGCAAGCCATGCCGCGAGCGGCAACAAACAATGCATGACCCAATACAGTAATGCATTTTCAGGCTAGAGTGACGTAAACACTTATAACAAAGAGAACGGCACTTATCAGATCAAAGAAAAATAAGCAATCAATTCAAACCAGACGAAGCACGTGAAAAAGGAGAAGGGTACCCGTATAAATACGGAAGGAGCGCCTGACGCATAGCAATGGCTACCTGGTAAAGCTTAACTGCTAAGCTTATGACTCGAACCAAACTACTGTAGCTGTATTGTAATTCATTCGACCTAAATTGTGTCTCATATTACAATGGACCAACTTTGTTTCACTTTGGAGGTGCAGCCTAAAACTTTTCTCTCCCCTTGAATTTTGAGTCTCAAGTTTCAGGTGCGGCTTAGATTCGGGAAAATTTGTTTTCCTTGATTTCGAGCCTCATTTTTCAGGTGCGGCTTAGATTCGAGTGCGGCTTAGATTCGAGTAAATACGGTATGCTGTTACTGTTTATGAAAGAACATAATATGGTTTGGAAAGAGTTAAGATTGGAAAATGTTACTGTCTCTATGGAAGAACTACTCCTCTTTTCTGATTGGGTTACCAATTAGTCTCAAGAGCTGTACACCATCATCTTCCCTGAAGTGAGGGATCTGTTAGAAAAATAATACACCTTGCCCCATGACTACAAAAAACTGGAAGACCATGTTCCACACCTTGACATACTCCTCTGGCCCCTGAATTACCTGGTTCTTAACCAAACTAAAAGCTGTGGTACCACCTTGATTGTCATGTTCACTGAATAGATCCTTCTCCACATTGTCTTCAACATCTTTGGGAAACATAGCAAACATCACAGGACATGGGATATCCATAAATGTGTGTTTGAGTCTCTACCATCTCATCTAGCCGCAATGTGTGCTGCAAATAATTTTTATTCCAAGTACAAACAGGAAGATGTAATTATTTGACCAGTGTTGTGTGAAGTTTCAGTGATGGGAAAGTACATGAGTGTTCTAAAGATTATTTTAAGATTACTTGTAGAGTTGTAGTTAAAAGTTTTTAATCATTGCAGGAACCAAAATTGATCTCCGTGACGATCGTGAAACTCTGACAGCTCTTGCAGAGCAAGGCCTGTCACCTATTAAGAGGGAACAGGGACAGAAATTAGCAAATAAGATCAGAGCAGTAAAATACATGGAATGCTCAGCTCTAACACAGCGTGGACTCAAACAGGTATTGATTTTGTCCTTATTTACTGCATGTATACTCTGTGATGTTAAGGAGCATCTTTACAAAATTGTTCGAGGCTGTTCTGTGTTTTGGAGACCCAACCAGGTAGCCGTGCGTGTTAAAGCGCCACTCCTGGGACGGGTAGGTGCACCAGCCGTTAATTGAATCCAACCAGCAGATTAATGACAAAGGTTGGCGTGTAGACCATTCCAGAAGTGGTTTTCAGGTGGTTTCCCACTGGTCTACTACCCAAGTCAGTTACACAAACCACAAACATTTCTAAAGCTTTCATTCACTTTCACATGATTAACACTGGACGTAGACAGTTGGGGTACAAAGATTGTTGTAGAGAGTAGTGGAGTGCCAACAGGAAGGGCATCTGGCCACGCCGTGAACTACCTATCCCAAATTCGTTAAAAACCGTGTGACCTTGCACCAGTGCAGCACAAAGGGACAACAAACAGAAGTCCTTCTGTGTTTGGAAGAGAAATTTTTCATTGTAGTGTATATAAACTGCCAAAAAGATGTTCTCCACAATCTTCTTAACTTGCATACTTTTTTTTATTTAATACTACTTAAATCACTATGTTAGAGAGGAGATTACTTGCAATTTCCATGTGGAATGATAATTCTGTGCCATGCAGGAAGTAACAGAGTTGTCAAACATATCCAGCATTGTTGGCAAGATTGTTGTACTACCTACACGAAGGATACCAACAGATCTGTTTCTTGAGTCGTCTGCGAAGTGTCTATAGATTCTATCTCAGACGCCAGTTATACGTACAGAGTCTTATTCGCATCTCTGTTTCTAGGCTAAGGGAGTACAGTGTAATTATTAATAATACTCGTATACACAAACTGCAAATTAAACAGCATACATCAAGAACAGTGACAATTATTTGTGTTTTTCTGTCTTCAGTGTACTGAAAGCTAAAAAACTCATTCACATTTCTGAAGCATCTGCAGTGTTTATATTGTCAAAATTGTAAGTAAACAAAACATCTTTTTCATAATTATAGTGTTAGAAAATATTTTTCGAAGATTGCTATCATTTGCACAATCCCGAAAAGAGAGGAATGAAGAGACAACACAACATTGCAAAATGTTAACATCCACAGACCACTTCACTTCATAAGCTACGAAGAACCAAGTTCCAGTCAAGAAAGGCTACTGGTAGGAAACGATATGCAGTGACAGAAAACGTGGACTCAAAAAGCCATTGAAACTTCAACCAGTCACAGCTAGTGAGGCATCAAGAATGTTCACATTGTCTTGTTGTAGTTGAGGCAAAGGTAGAAAGGAACAGGTTTCCCGCTATGTAAATGACAGAAGCATTGGAATTTACTTGTAAAATAATCTTCTTGCAGTTGAAAACACCTTTTTCCAACTCACTGCCACCTATTTACACATGGATTGTTTGGAATATTTCACCAAAGTTACACATAAATATCTAGCGAACATAGTAGGATAATGCAGCTCCAGTCCTGGAAGTCTGGCGACTATCACTCAGTCACCAAATATTTTCTGGATAGCATTTTACATATAATTGTTTTTTTGTGACAATACTAGTTATTTGTGGGCATTTGTTTGGCTGTGTCTTGACTGTCATGAAGCAAAACCCTCAGAAAATGGCTCAAAAATTCATTTATTTGATGAATGCAAAACAAAACAGATGTAACTTAAACAAGGTAAACACATTTTATACATGTGCTCTGCACTACAGTAACATAAAGCCAGTTTTATCTAAAGCATTTGCATTTACTACCATCTTGCATTTACTACCATCTTGTTCTTCTGCAGTTCAAGGTGTGGGCACTTCTGTATGTTCAGTCTTCACTTTTCAGTGCCATCTTATTCTGTATCTTCCTGTGTCTCTCCTTCTTGGCTGGGCTTATGTGGGATTCTCTCTGCACTCATTCTTTGTTGGTGATGTTTTCATAATGTTTTATTTAGTTCAATCTTTTAATTAATATTAAAATTATCTAGTTCATTCCTAGTGTCATCATTTCTTGGAGACAACGTAGGCAAGTCAAGGATTATGTATGACAGCTAGATGAAAATTTCTAAGTGGAATGCAAGAGGGAATGAAAACAAAGAAATAGAGCTTCACCGTAAATTAAGAGATAAACAGATTAATTGCGTTTACAATACTATACACAATCAATCTATTCCCCCCCCCCCCCCCCCCCCCCCCCCCCCCCCCCCCAGGGGGTCCACAACTCTTTTGTGGATACGTGCGTAGCGAGCACGGGACCCCGAGCTAATGTGGCCCTCCTTCCTTTCCGGGCTGCATACCTTCCCTTTCCGCATCCTCCCCCCCCCCCCCCCCCCCCCCCCCCCAATCTTCGACCCCCCCCCCCCCTCACCTCTGGTTCTTTCCTTCCCTTTCTCCCCCTCTGGGAGTATGGTTTGTGCCTACGTCCGGAGACGGACGGTCGAAACTCATACAAATTCCTTGCTTTCTACACTTGCAAGTCTTCGTCCTTCCTCTGTCCTTCTCTTTTCCTTACCTCTTCTCTTTGCCCTTTTCTCCGCTGCGGCGTTTGAGACCCGTCTTCTTTCCTTTCCCTTTCTCTTTTTTCCTCCCTGTGCGTGTCTGAAGGCCGACCCATGCATTTCCATGCGTAGCCGATGATGGGGTAACGTGTAATTCCCTGCCCCGGGTAGACAGGTAGGACACGTACGTACCCTCTGGTAACGGCCAGGCCCAGGGAGGGGTGATTACCCGAGCTGATACCTTCCGAAAGTGCCGATTGGTCCCTCCGTCCGTTTGTCGGGAGGTGTGACCTGAGGTGTGAACAATCACCTAAGGCGGGAGTGCCCTCAGAGAGGGCCCCCACAAGGGAGGAGCGCGCCATCGGAGACGCCGGTAATCATGGGGGATTCTTCCGCAATGGTTTCCTCACCTTCCACTATGTCTGCTCACAAGCGTAAGTTCACTGAGTCTCAGCCACAGACAGTTCTTCCATCGTTGCCACAGTTCCTTGTTGTTTCTCGGTCTGACGAAGGTCACGACTTCTCCACGGTCAACCCTTTCATTATTCAGAAAGGTGTCGACGCAATTGCAGGTCCTGTAAAGTCTTGTTCCAGATTACGGAATGGCACCCTGTTGTTAGAAACAGTCAGTGCCCTCCAGGCACAAAAATTGCTGCGTACTTCACTGCTCCACACCTTCCCTGTCCGGGTTGAAGCACACCGCACTCTAAATCCCTCGCGTGGAGTCGTTTATACACGCTCCCTCGATGGATTGTCTGACGAAGAAATTCAGCACTACCTGTCTGACCAGGGCGTAACGGCTGTTCATAGAGCTATGAAAAGGGTTGACACGAACATCATTCCAACCCGCACTGTCTTCTTGACATTTGACAAAGTTCAACTCCCATCGAAAATCAAAGCAGGCTATGAGATAATTTCCGTTCACCCTTACGTCCCAAACCCTACGCGTTGCTATCGGTGTCAGCGGTTCAATCACACCAGCCAGTCCTGTTCCAATCCGGCCAAATGTGTTACGTGTGGCAAGGATGCCCATGAGGGTGCTTGTCCACCTCCATCCCCTCACTGCATCAACTGTATGGGTGACCACACTGCTTCCTCTTGAGATTGCCCCGTTTTTAAGGATGAAAAGCTCATCCAGGAAATCAGAGTGAAGGAAAAGGTGTCGACCTTTGCTGCTCGAAAATTATTCGCCAGTAGACAGCCCACCGTGCCTCAGACAGGAAAATACAGCACTGTCCTTGTTTCTCCTCGGCCAACAAAGGAGGCGGCCACGCAGACTTGCGATCTCACCTTTAGTGCCACAGTCGTCAGGTCGGCCAGCGCAAAGATCGCCCGTTCAACCTCACCACTTTTGCCTGCCCACTCTATGGCTCACCCTTCATCGGGTTCTGCTAAATCTCGAGCCCAAAAGTCAGACACCAAGACTTTGAAAAAAGAACATATTCGTGAAGATTTTTTACGTACCCCAACTTCACACCCATCAGTTCCTCCTTCATCTAAACATCATACTTCCAAGAAGGCTACAAAGAAACCCAGTTCATCTCCTTCTCCGCCAAGGCGTGTCCCATCTACAGCACCACCTGGCGGACATTGCCCTCGGCCGTCTTCCGTGTCGCCGAGGCGCACTGCTGGCGGCCGATCAACCGGCCGATCGCTGGTGGCAGGAGCTGCTGCTGAACAACCTATGGATCAGGATCTTCTGCCTTCGGCTAAATGCCATTCCATGCTTTCGGTCGCAAGCTCTGAGCAGTTGTTGAGTTGACAGCAACCTTGGTCACATTTCTCCATTTTCTGTTCACCCTATGTCCATTATCCACTGGAATATCCGCAGCATGCGAGCCAATCGGGATGAATTGACGATCCTCATACGATCCTACTCGCCGGTCATCTTCTGTCTTCAGGAAACAAAGCTGCGTCCCCATGACCGCTTTGTTCTCCCTCATTTTCAGTCCGTCCGATATGATCTCCCCTCTGTTGAAGGCACTCCAGCCCATGGAGGACTCATGATTCTTCTCCATGATACTCTCCATTATCACCCAATCCACTTAAACACTTCCTTCCAAGCTGTCGCCGTCAGTCTTTCCCTTTCTGTATACACGTTCTCTCTTTGTACTGTATACATTCCATCGTCCACACAAATGGCACGAGCTGATCTCCTTCATCTTCTTGGTCAGCTTCCACCCCCTTATTTGCTGGTTAGGGACTTCAATGCCCACCACCTGCTTTGGGGATCTCCACATCCTTGTCCACGTGGCTCACTATTGCTAGACTTCTTCCACCAAGCGGATCTAGTTTGCCTCAACACTGGGGTCCCTACATTTTTGTCTGCCTCCACGACAACTTTATCTCATTTGGACCTTGCGGTCAGTACTGTTCCGCTAGCTCGGCGCTTTGAATGGTTCGCCCTTGATGATACACACTCGAGTGACCACTTTCCATGTGTCCTTAGACTGCAACCTCACCTGCCATATATGCGCCCGCGACGCTGGAAGTTTGCCCAAGCCGATTGGACACTTTTTTCGTCTCTAGTGACATTCGACGACCATCACTTTCCCAGCGTCAACGATGAGGTCAAACACATTACCGACGTTATTCTTACAGCTGCGGAACGTTCAATACCACGCACCTCTGAATTGCCCCGGCGCCCCCCAGTTCCTTGGTGGAACGAGGCATGCCGTGACGCAATACGTGAGCGGCGACCTGCTCTCCGCATTTTCCGGCACCATCCTACTTTGGCCAACTGTATCCGCTATAAACAGTTGCGTGCGCGATGCCGTCGTGTCATCCGCGATAGCAAGAAGGCAAGCTGGAAATTCTTTATTAGCTCATTTAACACCATCACTCCCTCCTCGGAAGTTTGGCATCGGCTTCGACGGTTCTCAGGCGCGCCTAGTTTCTCCCTGGTCTCTGGGCTCACTGTTGCACATGATACATTAGTGGACCCCGTCGCAATTTCTAACTCATTGGGTCAGCACTTTGCTGAGATTTCGAGCTCTTCAAATTACCCGCCAGCGTTTCTCCCGAAGAATCGTGCAGCGGAATTGCGACATCTTGCTTTCTCCTCCCAAAATCGCGAAAGCTACAATACTGTTTTCTCCATGCGGGAACTACAACATGCACTCTCTTCTTCTCGCTCCTCCACCCCAGGACCGGATGGTGTCCACGTCGAAATGTTGCTGCATTTATCAACCCATCGTCTGTGTTACCTCCTTCGCCTTTATAATCGAATTTGGACAGACAGTACTTTTCCCAGACGATGGCGGGAAGCTATCGTCGTTCCTGTTCCGAAACCTGGAAACGACAAACATCTCCCCTCTAGCTATCGCCCCATTTCCCTCACGAGTAGTGTCTGTAAGGTTTTGGAGCGTATGGTGAATTACCGTTTAGCTTGGTGGCTGGAATCCCGCAGTCTTTTAACACCTGCCCAATGCGGATTCCGACAGCATCGTTCTGCAGTTGACCATCTTGTTGCTTTCTCCACTTATATCATGAACAACTTTCTCCGGAAACGCCAAACAGTAGCAATATTTTTTGATCTGGAGAGGGCATACGATACCTGTTGGAGGACAGGCATCCTCCGCACACTTCTCTCTTGGGGCTTTCGAGGTCGGCTGCCCCTTTTTCTTCGCGAATTTATGGCAGAGCGCACATTTAGGGTGCAGGTGAACACTACTCTCTCCCGTACTTTCTCCCAAGAAAACGGGGTACCCCAGGGCTCCGTGCTGAGTGTTGTGCTGTTTGCCATTGCCATAAATCCAATTATGGATTGTCTCCTTCCTGATGTCTCAGGCTCCCTCTTTGTGGACGATTTTGCGATCTACTACAGCTCTCAACGGACCAGCCTTCTTGAACGACGTCTTCAAGGATGTCTCGATCGCCTCCACTCTTGGAGCATCAAAACCGGTGTCCGTTTTTCTCCCAGTAAGACCATTTGTGTTAATTTTTGGCGACGTAAGGAGTTTCTTCTGCCCTCCTTACATCTAGGTCCTGTCAACCCTCCGTTTTCAGACGTCGCTAAATTCTTGGGTCTTATGTTTGACAGAAAACTGTGCTGGTCCTCCCATGTTTCCTATCTTTCGGCTCGCTGTCTGCGATCCCTCAACACCCTCTGTTTCCTGAATAGTACCTCCTGGGGAGCGGACCGAGTGGTCCTTCTCCGCCTCTATCGCGCCTTAGTGCGCTCGAAATTGGACTGTGGAAGCATAGTCTACTCCTCTGCTCGGCCGTCTATTCTTCGGCATCTCAACTCTATCCACCACCGTGGATTACATTTAGTGTCTGGTGCATTTTACACCAGCCCTGTGGAAAGCCTTTATGCTGAGACTGCTGAACCTCCGTTGTCCAATCGGCGAGCAGTCCTTCTGAGTCGTTATGCTAGCCATCTGTCTTCCATGCCAGCTAATCCAGCCCATGACATTTTTTTTGACGCCTCCTTTGATGTAGGGTATGCAGGCCGCCCTTCCTCCCTACTACCACCGGGAGTCCGCTTCCGTCAACTGCTCCATTCTCTTTCCTTCCGCTTTCCTAAAACCTTCTTGACAACTTGGGGTACAGCACCGCCTTGGCTCCATCCTCGGATCTGCCTGCTCCGTGACCTTTGTCGATTTCCCAAGGATGGTACCCCTTCACTTGTTTATCACCGGGCATTTGCTGCTCTATGTGCACAAATGACGGAAGCCACATTTATTTACACCGACGGCTCGAAAACATTGTTAGGTGTAGGGAGTGCCTTATATTGTTGGCGACACCCCAAATCACTTTCGGCTTCCCGACCAGTGTTCGGTTTATACTGCGGAGCTTTACGCTGTTCTCCAGACTGTCCACTACATCCGCCGCCATCAGCGGATACAGTACGTTATCTGCTCAGATTCTCTCAGCTCTCTCCTCAGTCTCCAAGCTCTTTACCTTGTGCACCCTCTGGTCCACCGGATTCAGGACTGTCTGCGCTTGCTCCACCTGGGGGGCGTCTTGGGGGCGTTCCGCTGGCTCCTGGGACACATTGGTATCTGTGGAAATGAGGCGGCCGATATTGCAGCTAAGGCTGCAGTCCCTCTTCTTCGGCCAGCTATTCAATCGATTCTCTTCGCCGATCTACGGAGCGATTTATGTCGTCGTGTTGTTCATTTGTGGCACGCACATTGGTCGACACTTCCCCATAATAAATTGCGGGACGTGAAAGCTCTTCCTTGTGCTTGGACCTCTTCCTCCCGAACGCGTCGTCGGGAGGAGGTAATTTTAACTAGACTCCGGATAGGGCACTGTCTTTTTAGCCATCGACATCTATTAAGCGGCGATTCTCCCCCACTCTGTCCCCACTGCTCTCAGCTGTGGACGGTAAGACACCTTTTAATAGAGTGCCCCTATTTTAACCCGTTACGCTCCTGTCTACAGCTATCGCCTGATATATCGTCGATTTTAGCAGATGACACACGCTCAGCCGATCGCGTTCTCGAATTTATTAGTGCCAGTGAAATGACGTCAGTTATTTGAAGCTTTTTTCTGGGCACAACCAACCCCTTTCTGTAGTGGATTTTTAAGCCTTCCTTCTGCTTTTAGTTTCTCCAATTTTATGACTTTCGTTCCCATTGCTGCTGGTTTCCATTTTCGGTTTTTTACTGTTTCCTAAGTCACGGACCGGGCGCTAATGACCATAGCAAAAAAAACAATCAATCTATTGGTATCTCACCTGAAATGGGTCATTGGTAATGACAGAAAATGTTTTCCAGTCAGAAAATATGGCTCTGCACCAGTCAGTCATTATGCAAAAGCCATTTGATAGACAGTTAAGCATTGCTTTATAGAACTCTTTGGCATAAAAGCTTCATTGTTGTTTAGTCTACTTCTCAGAGTTCTTGCACTTCTAGAAAACCGAGAAATGTATCCCATTTGATGGCAATTGAGAATTGGATTGGCACTATGTTGTCGAACAGACATTGGTTTTCTGTCTCACTGGAAACGGGGTTCCACACTGCCATTTTTTCGTCTGGTACGTCCTGTTTCAACATAACCACTTCACTTATTCCTAGCTATCCTTTTTGGTATGCCGCATTTTCATATGGTTATGGTATCAACTCAGGTGTGCACAGTTTTATGACAGTACACTGCCATGTCTCAGGCTTTTTCCTTTCAAGCATTAATGCCGCACTCAGCCTCATAGTTAAGGACTTCGGCACATTGAGTTTCCCAGCAGAATGAGTCTTTTGTTATTTCTCTAATTTCTTTGAACATACCTATATTCAGCACTGACTGCCAGATATCACAACTTCTTTTAAAATTCAGGCGACAGGCAACACAACTTTCAGAGCA
The DNA here is from genome assembly GCF_023864345.2 of Schistocerca serialis cubense. NCBI lineage: Eukaryota > Metazoa > Arthropoda > Insecta > Orthoptera > Acrididae > Schistocerca > Schistocerca serialis. The sequence continues at coordinate 1,018,783,323 of NC_064638.1, read as the reverse complement.
GTTCAAACATCATTCCATAAGTCGTCAGGAGAGCGACCAATTGTCAAATTAACGTCGCATTCAGAATCATATTCAATCCAGAATGGAGTATTGCTTAAGGTAATCAAGTGTTACAGTGATTAAACTTCGATAATACCATATGATTATTTCGATAGCCAAAAGACCTGATAGTGCTCAGCTATAAAGAATTAATTAAGATCGAACAGCAAGAACTCTAGAACATAAGTAGAGGCTCTGCCCTTCACTCCGTTTTGTTAACTTGTTATTGTTATTTTTGAACTCAGTCTTAGGCGTGAAGCAAATAAAAGTTCTCATTCATAAGGCACTTTTTGCATTTCTTGGCAAAGCATCAGTAGCAGTTATATTGCAGTAATAACAAGTAAGTGATAATGTATGATCAGAATGGCATGAGTGCTCAGTGAATGTGATGGTGTTACACTGTCAGGGTGTATACGACCCGGGACAACCGGGAGATCCCGGAAAAAAACGGGAATTTTTTCATCCGGGAGAAAACCAGGAAAAACCCGAGAATTGTTTAGAATTCCGGGAATCTTTCATTGTTTTAGTTTTCAGTTAAATTTTTATGATTTTGACTGGTAAGAACCAATACTCTGACAAAGGGTAGTACTGTATCCCGCTACTGCAGAATAATACCGCAGAAAAATAAGAAAAAAATAAAAAATAAAAAAAAACCTTAAGTTGCAAAGGAAATGCGCTGTATACAACAACAAAACAGTGCTCATACAAGTGTCTACCAACAGCAAAGTGTGTCAAAGGCTTTATGAAGACTATGTAATGCTTTATAACAACAAATTACCTCCGATGAGCGTGATGTGACAACTGTTTGAATTAATTCGTTTGACCTGTTGCGGGCAGGCTCCTGAGCATGCGCAGTTAAGTCGCGTATGAGTAGTACCTCCTCCCACTTCTGGTTACAGTAGTGTGGCTGGCCGCCACTACTTAATATTGCCCCATTTCGGAAATATAGTAAATCTGGGGCTGATGCGCAGAGCAATCTGAGTTGAGGTGGGTAGTCTCCATGTGACCCGTGTTTACGTTCATTAATTTTGTTGTTTCCTCTTCATTTATTGCTCTCACGTTAAATGATAAAAAACGGCTTTTTGTGCCAGGAGCTGTCAGATGAATTAAAATACGTTCGCATAATTACGGAAGGCTAAAATACATTATTAGTTTCAAATTTTATTTCCACCTTTCTGACAGTCAAGCATTAATCACCTTACAGAACAATGAAGTTATTTTTGCTGGTTTGCTAAAGAGATTTGGCTTAAAATTAATCTTTTCTGCTGAGGCAGTCAATTTATTTGAAACAAAGTGTTTAATTTCACACTATTAACTAGTTTCAACTGTTCGCTGCATTTCAAGTGCACGTGTGACATTATGCCATAATAAAGAACCAAACATGAGATAATACAGTACTGGTACTCCAAGAAAATTTACATACGAATGTGCATTTTAAGCCGAATTATGCATTTTAGTATGGTTCACGAAATTCCAACACTCTTCAAGTATCGTCTGATACCTCGTTTCTTTTATGACATATGTAAGATCTTTTAATGTTTTACATGTACAAACATATGGGCTTCCTGTGTCATCATAGCTGCACAAGTGCAGTGACGCCTGTTATCTGGCGCACTTTTGCAACTGCTCAAACAAACCTATTTCTAACAGGTCGCGGGAAAATATTGTGAATGGTGGTTTGAAAAGTGTTAGATTCAAAGCAGATTTCCTTTTGCGCAAGATGAACTATGTACGAGAATGTATGATGAATTTCTTAAGTCACAAAGCGTTTGACTCTGATTTAAAAATCAACTCTTTGAGGATGACCATTTAGAAGTATTTCGAGCCCAGAAGATCAGACATTTATATCGTTATTAAAAATTTTGCTGGAACATTTGTGTGATGTATCTTAAAAGTGTAACACGCGCAAGAAAGATCAACATTATATGTGGAAGGCTAGCTTCTCTTCCAGCTTATTAATCTTCGAGACCAATATCATATGTGAATGGTATGTATATTAATTTAAACCATTAACTTTTCTTACTTGTGTGTTCGCGCTACTTAAGAGTGATCTTGCTATTGGATCACTACATCACGTGACCTATGCTGCCATCAGCTGGCGAGATCACATGACATGAGCTATGACTGTCTTACAAAAATGCATCACAATCTTGATTTCAATGTTTCGGAAAGTAACATGCAGTGTTTGGTGGAATTCAAATTTATACCTTTGTAATACGAAAATATGCAGCGTACATGTTGCTGCACATCAAAGGTCTTTCAAAACGTGTTTTTCCCTCCTGAGTTGCGTTAACTAAAGTGCCGGTAAATTCTACTCCGGTATATAAAACCATAAACATTCAAAGGATTGATGAGTTTTACAGTGCCGAGGAAAAGTATACTGTCACTTAACATGGAGAAAGTGTATTTTCGCCCGGGAGAAAGTGTATTTTTAACCAGGAAATCCGGGAAAAATCCAGAATTTTTTTTTCCCTTGTCCATGTATACACCCTGACTGTCCACCTGGTTTGAATGATGTTAGTGGTGACACACTTACTTTAGCACTGACTACCTGTGTATGGCAGCAAGAGAGGGGAAGAAAACCAATGTGCACTCCGTGTGCATACCGGGGGGAGTCATTCCAGATGTGGAAAGGGTCCTTCCGGATGCCATGAAGGGTACAGGGTGCACCCATCTGCAGGTGGTTGCTCATGTTGGCACCAATGATGTGTGTCGCTATGGACTGGAGGAAATACTCTCTGGCTTCCGGCGGCTATCTGATTTGGTGAAGACTGCCACTCTCGCTAGCGGGATGAAAGCAGAGCACACCATCTGCAGCATCGTCGACAGGACTGACTGCGGACCTTTGGTACAGAGCCGAGTGGAGGGTCTGAATCAGAGACTGAGACGGTTCTGCGACTGTGTGGGCTGCAGATTCCTCGACTTGCGCCATAGGATGGTGGGGTTTCAGGTTCCGCTTGATAGGTCAGGAGTCCACTACACGCAGCAAGCGGCTACACGGGTAGCAGGGGTTGTGTGGCGTGGACTGGGCAGTTTTTTAGGTTAGATGGCCTCTGGCAAGTACAGAAAGGGCAACAGCCTCAAAGGGTGCGGGGCAGTCAGGACATGCGGGGGCCAAGCAGCAATCGGTATTGTAATTGTAAGCTGTCGAAGCTGCATTGGTAAAATACCGGAACTTCAAGCGCTGATAGAAAGCACCGAAGCTGAAATTGTTATAGGTACAGAAAGCTGGTTGAAGCCAGAGATAAATTCTGCCGAAATTTTTACAAAGGCACAGACGGTGTTTAGAAAGGATAGATTGCATGCAACTGGTGGTGGCGTGTTTGTCGCTGTTAGTAGTAGTTTATCCTGTAGTGAAGTAGAAGTGGATAGTTCCTGTGAATTATTGTGGGTGGAGGTTACACTCAACAACCGAGCTAGGTTAATAGTTGGCTCCTTTTACCGACCTCCCGACTCAGCAGCATTAGTGGCAGAACAACTGAGAGAAAATTTGGAATACATTTCACATAAATTTTCTCAGCATGTTTTAGTCTTAGGTGGAGATTTCAATTTACCGGATATAGAATGGGACACTCAGATGTTTAGGACGGGTGCTAGGCACAGAGCATCGAGTGACATTACACTGAGTGCACTATCCGAAAATTACCTCAAGCAATTAAACAGAGAACCGACTCGTGGAGATAACATCTTGGACCTACTGATAACAAACAGACCCGAACTTTTCGACTCTGTAAGTGCAGAACAGGGAATCAGTGATCATAAGGCCATTGCAGCATCCCTGAATATGGGAGTTAATAGGAATATAAAAAAAGGGAGGAAGGTTTATCTGTTTAGCAAGAGTAATAGAAGGCAGATTTCAGACTTCCTAACAGATCAAAATGAAAATTTCTGTTCCGACACTGACGATGTTGAGTGTTTATGGAAAAAGTTCAAGGCAATCGTAAAATGCGTTTTAGACAGGTACGTGCCGAGTAAAACTGTGGGGGACGGGAAAAACCCACCGTGGTTCAACAACAAAGTTAGGAAACTACTGCGAAAGCAAAGAGAGCTTCACTCCAAGTGTAAACGCAGCCAAAACCTCTCAGACGAACAGAAGCTAAACGATGTCAAAGTTGGCGTAAGGAGGGCTATGCGTGAAGCGTTCAGTGAATTCGAAAGTAAAATTCTATGTACCGACTTGACAGAAAATCCTAGGAAGTTCTGGTCTTACGTTAAATCAGTAAGTCGCTCGAAACAGCATATCCAGACACTCCGGGATGATGATGGCATTGAAACAGAGGATAACACGCGTAAAGCTGAAATACTTAACACCTTTTCCAAAGCTGTTTCACAGAGGAAGACCGCACTGCAGTTCCTTCTCTAAATCCTCACACAAACGAAAAAAAAAGGCTGACATTGAAATAAGTTTCCAAGGAATAGAGAAGCAACTGGAATCACTCAACAGAGGAAAGTCCACTGGACCTGACGGGATACCAATTCGATTCTACACAGAGTACGCGAAAGAACTTGCCCCCCTTCTAACAGCCGTGTACCGCAAGTCTCTAGAGGAACGGAAGGTTCCAAATGATTGGAAAAGAGCACAGGTAGTCCCAGTCTTCAAGAAAGGTCGTCGAGTACATGTGCAAAACTATAGACCTATATCTCTGACGTCGATCTGTTGTAGAATTTTAGAACATGTTTTTTGCTCGCATATCATGTCGTCGTGTCCCCCCCCCCCCCCCCCCCCCCCCCCCCTCCCCCCATGAACTATGGACCATGGACCTTGCCGTTGGTGGGGAGGCTTCCGTACCTCAGCGATACAGATAGCCGTACCGTAGGTGCAACCACAACGGAGGGGTATCTGTTGAGAGGCCAGACAAACGTGTGGTTCCTGAAGACGGGCAGCAGCCTTTTCAGTAGTTGCAAGGGCAACAGTCTGGATGATTGACTGATCTGGCCTTGTAACAATAACCAAAACGGCCTTGCTGTGCTGGTACTGCGAACGGCTGAAAGCAAGGGGAAACTACAGCCGTAATTTTTCCCGAGGGCATGCAGCTTTACTGTATGATTAAATGATGATGGCGTCCTCTTGGGTAAAATATTCCGGAGGTAAAATAGTCCCCCATTCGGATCTCCGGGCGGGGACTACTCAAGAGGATGTCGTTATCAGGAGAAAGAAAATTGGCGTTCTACGGATCGGAGTGTGGAATGTCAGATCCCTTAATCGGGCAGGTAGGTTAGAAAATTTAAAAAGGGAGGTGGATAGGTTGAAGTTAGATATAGTGGGAATTAGTGAAGTTCGGTGGCAGGAGGAACAAGACTTTTGGTCAGGTGATTACAGGGTTATAAACACAAAATCAAATAGGGGTAATGCAGAAGTAGGTTTAATAATGAATAGGAAAATAGGAATGCGGGTAAGCTACTACAAAAAGCATAGTGAACGCATTATTGTGGCCAAGATAGATACGAAGCCCACACCTACTACAGTAGTACAAGTTTATATGCCAACTAGCTCTGCAGATGAAGAAGAAATTGAAGAAATGTATGATGAAATAAAAGAAATTATTCAGATTGTGAAGGGAGACGAAAATTTAATAGTCATGGGTGACTGGAATTCGAGTGTAGGAAAAGGGAGATAAGGAAACATAGTAGGTGAATATGGATTGGGGCTAAGAAACGAAAGAGGAAGCCGCCTGGTAGAATTTTGCACAGAGCACAACATAATCATAACTAACACTTGGTTTAAGAATCATGAAAGAAGGTTGTATACATGGAAGAACCCTGGAGATACTAAAACGTATCAGATAGATTATATAATGGCAAGACAGAGATTTAGGAAACAGGTTTTAAATTGTAAGACATTTCCAGGGGCAGATGTGGACTCTGACCACAATCTATTGGTTATGACCTGTAGATTAAAACTGAAGAAACTGCAAAAAGGTGGGAATTTAAGGAGATGGGACCTGGATAAACTGAAAGAACCAGAGGTTGTACAGAGTTTCAGGGAGAGCGTAAGGGACCAACTGACAGGAATGGGGGAAAGAAATACAGTAGAAGAAGAATGGGTAGCTTTGAGGAATGAAATAGTGAAGGCAGCAGAGGATCAAGTAGGTAAAAAGACGAGGGCTAGTAGAAATCCTTGGGTAACAGAAGAAATATTGAATTTAATTGATGAAAGGAGAAAATACAAAAACGCAGTAAATGAAGCAGGCAAAAAGGAATACAAACTCAAAAATGAGATCGACAGGAAGTGCAAAATGGCTAAGCAGGGATGGCTAGAGGACAAATGTAAGGATGTAGATGCCTATCTCACTAGGGGTAAGATAGATACTGCCTACAGGAAAATTAAAGAGTCCTTTGGAGATAAGAGAACGACTTGTATGAATATCAAGAGCTCAGATGGAAACTCAGTTCTAAGCAAAGAAGGGAAAGCAGAAAGGTGGAAGGAGTATATAGAGGGTCTATACAAGGGCGATGTACTTGAGGACAATATTAAGGAAATGGAAGAGGATGTAGATGAAGATGAAATGGGAGATATGATACTGCGTAAAGAGGTTGACAGAGCACTGAAAGACCTGAGTCGAAACAAGGCCCCCGGAGTAGACAACATTCCATTGGAACTACTGACGGCCTTGGGAGAGCCAGTCCTGACAAAACTCTACCATCTGGTGAGCAAGATGTATGAAACAGGCGAAATACCCTCAGACTTCAAGAAGAATATAATAATTCCAATCCCAAAGAAAGCAGGTGTTGACAGATGTGAAAATTACCGAACTATCAGTTTAATAAGTCACAGCTGCAAAATACTAACACGAATTCTTTACAGACGAATGGAAAAACTAGTAGAAGCCAACCTCGGGGAAGATCAGTTTGGATTCCATAGAAACACTGGAACACGTGAGGCAATACTGACCTTACGACTTATCTTAGAAGAAAGATTAAGGAAAGGCAAACCTATGTTTCTAGCATTTGTAGACTTAGAGAAAGCTTTTGACAATGTTGACTGGAATACTCTCTTCCAAATTCTAAAGGCGGCAGGGGTAAAATACAGGGAGCGAAAGGCCATTTACAATTTGTACAGAAACCAGATGGCAGTTATAAGAGTCGAGGGACATGAAAGGGAAGCAGTGGTTGGGAAGGGAGTAGGACAGGGTTGTAGCCTCTCCCCGATGTTGTTCAATCTGTATATTGAGCAAGCAGTAAAGGAAACAAAAGAAAAATTCGGAGTAGGTATTAAAATTCATGGAGAAGAAATAAAAACTTTGAGGTTCGCCGATGACATTGTAATTCTGTTGGAGACAGCAAAGGACTTGGAAGAGCAGTTGAATGGAATGGACAGTGTCTTGAAAGGAGGATATAAGATGAACATCAACAAAAGCAAAACAAGGAAATGGAATGTAGTCAAATTAAGTCGGGTGATGTTGAGGGAATTAGATTAGGAAATGAGGCACTTAAAGTAGTAAAGGAGTTTTGCTATTTGGGGAGCAAAATAACTTATGATGGTCGAAGTAGAGAGGATATAAAATGTAGGCTGGCAATGGCAAGGAAAGTGTTTCTGAAGAAGAGAAATTTGTTAACATCGAGTATTGATTTAAGTGTCAGGAAGTCATTTCTGAAAGTATTCGTGTGGAGTGTAGCCATGTATGGAAGTGAAACATGGACAATAAATAGTTTGGACAAGAAGAGAATAGAAGCTTTCGAAATGTGGTGCTACAGAAGAATGCTGAAGATTAGATGGGTAGACCACATAACTAATGAGGAGGTATTGAATAGGATTGGGGAGAAGAGAAGTTTGTGGCGCAACTTGACCAGAAGAAGGGATCGGTTGGTAGGACATGTTCTGAGGCATCAAGGGATCACCAATTTAATATTGGAGGGCAGCGTGGAGGGTAAAAATCGTAGAGAGAGACCAAGAGATGAATACACTAAGCAGATTCAGAAGGATGTAGGTTGCAGTAGGTACTGGGAGATGAAAACGCTTGCACAGGATAGAGTAGCATGGAGAGCTGCATCAAACCAGTCTCAGGACTGAAGACCACAACAACAACAACATCATGTCGTTTTTGGAAACCCAGAATCTACTCTGTAGGAATCAACATGGATTCCGGAAACAGTGATCGTGTGAGACCCAACTCACTTTATTTGTTCATGAGACCCAGAAAACATTAGATAAAGGCTCCCAGGTAGATGCTATTTTCCTTGACTTCCGGAAGGCATTCGATACAGTTCCACACTGTCGCCTGATAAACAAAGTAAGAGCCTACGGAATATCAGACCAGCTGTGTGACTGGATTGAAGAGTTTTTAGCAGACAGAACATAGCATGTTGTTATCAATGGAGAGACGTCTACAGACGTTAAAGTAACCTCTGGCCTGCCACAGGGGAGTGTTATGGGACCATTGCTTTTCACAATATATATAAATGACCTAGTAGATAGTGTCGGAAGTTCCATGCGGCTTTTCACAGATGATGCTGTAGTATACAGAGAAGTTGCAGCATTAGAAAATTGTAGCGAAATGCAGAAAGATCTGCAGCGGATAGGCACTTGGTGCAGGGAGTGGCAACTGACCCTTAACATAGACAAATGTAATGTATTGCGAATACGTAGAAAGAAGGATCCTTTATTGTATGATTATATGATAGCGGAACAAACACTGGTAGCAGTTACTTCTGTAAAATATCTGGGAGTATGCTTGCGGAACAATTTGAAGTGGAATGATCATATAAAATTAATTGTTGGTAAGGCGGGTACCAGGTTGAGATTCATTGGGAGAGTCCTTAGAAAATGTAGTCCATCAACAAAGGAGGTGGCTTACAAAACACTCTTTCGACCTATACTTGAGTATTGCTCATCAGTGTGGGATCCGTACCGGATCGGGTTGGCGGAGGAGATAGAGAAGATCCAAAGAAGAGCGGCGCATTTCGTCACAGGGTTATTCGGTAACCGTGATAGCGTTACGGAGATGTTTAGCAAACTCAAGTGGCAGACTCTGCATGAGAGGCGCTCTGCATCGCAGTGTAGCTTGCTGTCCAGGTTTCGAGTGGGTGCGTTTCTGGATGAGGTATCGAATATATTGCTACCCCCTACTTATACCTCCCGAGGAGATCACGAATATAAAATTAGAGAGATTCGAGCGCGCACAGAGGCTTTCAGACAGTCGTTCTTCCCGCGAACCATACGCGACTGGAACAGAAAAGGGAGGTAATGACAGTGGCACATAAAGTGCTCTCCGCCACACACCGTAGGGTGGCTTGCGGAATATAAATGTAGATGTAGATGTGTAAGGAGAGTTTGGGGGCATTGGTGCTTCTTATGGGCAACAACTCTGATGAAGCTCTACTTACTTCGTCCTGCTATGTGAGCAAGCATACGCTGTACACAGACTTGCGACTAGGAACACCTGCCCTGCTACAAGTTTTCACATTTCCGTCCAGAGCAAGCAGAGAATGGAACCAAAAACTCCTAATGTCTGGAAGGAAACACTGGTCCATCTGCTCAATATAATATATGAAGCACATGACTCTTTAGCACCAAGTAGACACAGAGTTTGTTCTTGTGATAATTACATTAATTCTATTGAAAGTTCCATATCAGATATTACCGTCTGATGTGCAGCTGAATTGGCAGTCACTACACGTTACAATTAGTTAGGTAATAAGCTTGCAGCATTCCTGCTTCCATTGCTTTGACCATTAGTTACTTGACTATATAGGTGTTACACTTTGATTCATGTGTTCTGATATGAGTTAGGGGCATCACAAAACAATGTCTAAGGAAAGGATGTAGTTAAAGTGTTATCACACAGAAAGCAAGACAAATGTTCACATATTACTAGTATATAAATTGCTGTCCAGAAAATGTTTGGTAACTTACAAGAGAAACTCCCCGTCGCCCCCCACTCCCCTCATATTTAGTGGTAGAATGGCCCAGTAGATGGCATCAAAAACTGACCATGGATCAAGCATGAAAGCAGGAAGAAGGTGTACTGAACTGTAAAATAGATGCGAAATAGAAAGAGTGAACGGTCCAAGCTCAAGATCTGAAACATCGAGCAGGCTCCGAGAATTATGGCTTCATGGTTGTGTGGTTGTGGTGTTGGACTGTAAAGCGGGAGATCCATGTTTGAATCTACCTTGTGCTCCATTTTTTTTCCTCGCAGAATTATCAGCTTTCTATCCAGTCATTGATTTGTCTATTCTCCTTCTGTAGACTTAACAATTGTCATACTATACATTAGTTATAGACAATGAGTTACGTGGTAAGACTGTATTTCCAATGTCCGTCGCAAGTAAATGTAATGAATGGTGAGAGGTGGCGAGATGCTGCATAGACATCTCACAGAAATGAAAGCAACCAATTAACTTGTGTGAACTATATTGCAACAAAGAAATTCTGGGGTCAAAACGTCCAAAATGGGACGCAAGAGTTGTAACATATGGTACTTATGTTGAACAAATAAGAGGTGCGTACATCTGGGGTCCCTTCTTTACACCTCGCTGTTGCAAACAGACGTTGCATCATGGCACAGACACAAATTTGAATACAATGAACATACATGTTAATGGCCAGATGGACAGTTCATAATTTTTTGTGTGTGTGCGTGGGGGAGGGTGGGGGGGGGGGGGGGAGGAGTGGGGCATCAGAGAGATTTGAACACTTATCTCCCCCTTCACAGCCTACCACCATGACCACATAACCATGACGACAGAGCTATTCTTGTTCGCTCAGTGTGGCATATCTTGAGCTTGGACCGTTCACTATTTCTATTTTGCTGCTTTTTTCACTGTTCAGTACACCTTCTTCCTGCTTTCATGCTCGATCCATGTCCAATTTTGACAGGGGCTGTCCACTGGGCCATCTTGCCACTAAATCTAAGGGGGGTGCAATGGGGAATTTCCCTTGTGAGTGACAGTCGATGGACTTCCAGGACTGGAACTGCGTTATCCTACTATGTTCACTAGATATTTGTGTAAATATTCCAAACAATCCATGTATAAATAGGTGACAGTGAGTTGGAAAAAGGTGTTTTCAACTGCAAGAAGATTATTTTACAAGTAAATTCCAATGCCTCTGTCTTTACATAGCAGGAAACCTGCTTCTTTCTACCTTTGCCTCAACTACAGCAATGAGACAATGTGAACATTCTTGATGCCTTGCTAGCTGTGACTGCTTTAAAGTTTCAATGGCTTTTTGAGTCCACGTTTTCTGTCACTGCATATGGTTTCCTGCACAGTAGCCTTCGTTGACTGGGACTTGGTTCTTCGTTGCCTATGAAGTGAAGTATCCTGTGGGCGTTAACATTTTGCAATGTTGTGTTGTTGTGTTCTCTCTTCAGTCCTCTCTTTTCGGGATTGTGCCAATGGTAGCAATCTTTGAAAAATATTTTCTAATACTATAATTATAAAAAAGATGTTTTGTCTACTTATAACTTCAGCAATATAAATACTGGAGATGCTCCAGAAATGTGAATCATACCTGATGATGAGTTTTTAGTTTTCAGTACACTGAAGACTGAAAAACACAAATAATTGTGACTGTTCTTAATATCATTATTGTTAATAATTACGCTGTACTCCCTAAGCCTAGTAACAGAAATGTGTACATAGTATTGTAAAGCGGTTTCCTGCACAGTAGCCTTTCGTGATTGGAATTTAGTTCTTTGTGGTGTATGAAGTGTCCCTGTGGATGTTAACATTTTGCAATCAATGCTTTGCTGTTGTTTCTTCATCTCTTTGTTTTAGGGATAGTGCCAATAATAGCAATCTTATAAAAATATTCTCCAATACTAAAATTTTGTAAAAACATGTATTGCATACTTATAACATTGACAGTGTAAACACTGGAGGTGCTCCAGAAATGTGAATCACATTTGGTGATGAACTATCTATAATCTGTTCATCATAAGAATAAACCCGATGTAAACATTGAACTATGTATTCTTCCACGTTTGTTGGAACGCCATTGGATTTCCGTTTCACATGAGACTGCAGCCAAGCTGTCTCGAGTACTGTCAAGTACGATAATAATGGTACATTTTGCGTTGTGCGTTACTTACACATTGACTTAGTGATAATATGGGGCAACAGCTTTACCGGTGCAGTTAACTTGGGCAACACTGGTGGTCAACTGGTAAAGCTTGCCTTCAGTGACGTGGCCAGCTGCAGTTCACATGTAAAAAGAGATAAGCACAGGAGCACAGCTTCAAATGTCATCTAATTTTTAGGAAGAATGAAATAATACGCTGCAAATCTCCCACAATACGCTCCTTAGACGAATAGAGAAAAACCACAACACTTAATCGTTTTTAGCTAATGTATTATTGTAATTAAAAACAAGAATGATGAAAATTCCTGACTTAACCATGGGGTAATTTTTCTGCACAAGCTGTGTGTAATGTAAGAGAGTATTGAAGGATTGCCCCTGAAGGTATTACTTACAGTCAGTGATCTGGTAATCTCTTAGCTCTTTTCTTATACGAATCCGAGAAATACATTTCAGTTCTTAAAGTATCACTTGCTATGTTGATAACGAGCCTATCAGCAACAGAATCCACGAAGCCAACCAGGTGCAGCATTTTCTCTTCTTCTTTTATGACGAGCCGTTCTATATCCCGCCAGCATTCGGCAGTGACGAGTGAAAAAGCTGCGTGCATTAGTTCCAGTACGTCTGGTCGCTTAACAGTCTTGTTAGTTCTGGGGCCAAATCCTGCAGCTTGGCTCCGGATCAGTTCCGTTCGGTTCATATTGTTTGGTACAGTAGCAAATGTAAATGCGGCATTTGTATGATGTGCTCGATGCTGTGAAAATGATTGCTTTTCATGTTTCTACAATACTTATCTACCTCTATATAGCAAAGATTCACACAGTTATAGCTTTTGGCCATTAAGGCATTTGTCAGCAGTACACACACACACACACACACACACACACACACACACACACACACACACAACTTGCACACATGTCTGCAGTCTCAGAGGACTGAAACCACACTGCGAGCAGCAGCACCAGTGCGTGATGTGGGAGTGGCGATTGGGTGGGGGTAAGGAGGAGGCTGGGGCAGAGAGGGGGAGGGATAGTATGGTGAGAGTGGCGGATAGTGAAGTGTTGCAGTTTAGACAGAGGGCAGGAGAGAAGGTGCAGAGGGTGAGGGGGTAAGTAGCGGAAAGGAGAGAAATCAAAGGAAATTAAAATACTGGGTGTGGCGGTGAAATGATGGCTGTGTAGTGCTGGAATGGGAACAGGGAGGGGGCTGGATGGGTAAGGACAGTGACTAATGAAGCTTGAGGCCAGGATGGTTACAGGAACGTAGGATGTATTGCAGGGAAAGTTCCCACCTGCACAATTCAGAAAAGCTGGTGTTGGTGGGAAGGATCCATATGGCACAGGCTGTGAAGCAGTCATTGAGATGAAGGATATCATGTTTGGCAGTGTGTTCAGCAACAGGGTGGTCCACTTGTTTTTTGGCCACAGTTTGTTGGTGGCCATTCATGCAGACAGTCAGCTTGTTGGTTGTCATGCCTACATAGAATGCAGCAGAGTGGTTGCAGCTTAGCTTGTAAATCATTGGTTTCACAGGTAGCCCTGCCTATGATGGGATAGGTGATGTTAGTGACCAGTCTGGAGTAGCTGGTGGTAGGAGGATGTATGGGACAGGTCTTTCATCTAGGTCTATTACAGGGGTATGAGCCATGAGGTAAGGGATTGGGACCAGGGGTTGTGTAAGGATGGACGAGTATATTGTGTAGGTTCGGTGCACGGCGGAATACCACAGTAGGAGGGTGGGAAGGATAGTGGGCAGGACATTTCTCATTTCAGGGCACGATGAGAGGTAATCAAAACCCTGTCGGAGAATGTAATTCAGTTGCTCCAGTCCCGGATGGTACTGAGTAACAAGAGGAATGCTACTCTGTGGCCGGACAGTGGGACTTTGGGTGGTGGTGGGAGACTGGAAAGATAGGTACAGGAGATTTGTTTTTGTACAAGGATGGGAGGTTAATTACTGCCAGTGAAGGCTTCAGTGACACCCTCATTATATTTTGAGAGGGTCTGCTCGTCACAGCAGATGCGACGATCATGGGTGGCCAGGCTGTACAGAAGGGACTTCTTGGTATGGAATGGGTGGCAGCTGTCGAAGTGGAGATACTGCTGGTGGTTAGTAGGTTTGATATGGGCGGAGGTACTGATGTAGCCATCTCTGAGGTGGAGAACGACATCGAGGAAGGTGGTTTGTTGGTTTGGGTAGGAACAGGTGAAGCCCCTCCTCCCTCCACACCTTCTCTCCTGCCTTCCGTCTAAACTGCAACACTTCACTGTCCGCCACTCCCACCATACTATCCCTCCCCCTCCCCACCCCAGCCTCCTCCTTACCCCCACCTAGTCGCCACTCCCATCATGCACTGATGCTGCTGCTCGCAGTGTGATTTCAGTTCTCTGAGACTGCAGACTTGTGTGCAAGTTGCGTTTGCGTGAGTGTGTGTATGTATGTGTATGTATGTGTGTCTACTGCTGACAAAGGCCGTAATGGCCGAAAGCTATAATTGTGTGAATCTTTTTGTTGTGCCTATCACTACTCAGCACCTGTGCTGTATGGTGAGTAGCAACTTTCCTTCTCTGGTATTGTTACATTTCTGTGATATAAAATGTTGGGCATTGTCCAAATAAAGAAGATTTGAGTTTTCATTTTTGCTGTAAAAAATTAAATTGTTATGTTTTCTTAATTTAAACAACCTTTATGAACAATGCTTCACAAAACACCAATAATTGAGAATTTCTATTCGAAATGGGAACAGGAATTTCGCTTCCAATATGTAATTAGAAGCAAGGAGAGATGCACTATTCATAAAAAAGATGATGAGTTTTATAATTGCTAGATGCAGGTATTTGAAAGTGAACGAGAAAAAAAAAATGATATTGGGGAGGGGGGCTGAACCAATGCACGAATAACGGTAGGTTCACATTCCATTACGCTACTGACGGCATGACATATTCAACATGTAAAGGATTGTCAACTACATAGTATACAAGGCTGGAAAACTTCAAAGCTGATTATCTCCATAAATTTATGAAAAACATTAAGAACAGCCTGTTTCTCGGCACTTTGGGACCGTGATCCACCCACATGTTTCAGTACGTTACAGAAAGCAGCCTCAGCCATTTTCATAATGCACATTAACAGCACGGCAATCAGAGCACAATGCTGCAGAGGCTGTGACTGTACATGATTCTTGAAATAAAAACTACGTAGCTAAAGCGTGATTAAGAAAACTTTGATGGCTTTTAATACCCTTGACTATCTTAAAGTTTCATTTAACGTAACTTAGTAATTAGATATCTAATACATAAGTAGGACCTACTTCCAAGAGTGTAACAACACCAATGCGGGTGCTACGGCTTCTGACCAATCATCGCGTTTGTGTTTGTTTACATCAAGTTTATTCTTATGATGAACGGATTATAGTTTTCAGTATGCTCAAGGTAGAAAAACGTAAACAGTTGTGACAGTTTTTTATGTATGATGATTATTTTGCAGTTGATGCATCTGAGTATTTAATAACTGTGCTCTACTCCCTAAACCTAGTTACAGAAATGCGACTAAGGTTCAGTGGCGTACATTTTTGGTATTTCAGCCCTCAGCAGCTGTGTGTTGGAGACAGAATCTGTAGTCACATCACAACTGACTCAAGGAACGTGTCTGGTGGTATTCTTCATGCTGGTAGTATAACTGAATTTGGCAACAGTGCTGGGATATGTTTGGCAAGTCTGTAAACAGTGAGTTACTTCCTGGATGGCACTGAATTATCATGCTAGATTCACTTGATCTATTCGTATTACTTACGTTGAATAGCCTGAGTGTTTGTTTCATAAGGTGTGAATTAAGGTTATCAATTACTTTCTAGTTCCACATCTTTTACATCGTGATTTAGCTGTCATAGCCACAACTGGGGCAATAAGAGAGAGAGTAATGCTATAGCTCTTCCCTAACACACCTGTGAAGGAAAGGCTGCTCTGGTTCGTGTTTCCGGTTCCGCTGATGGCCTTATTTGTATCGGTTTTGTGACAGAGCTACAGGCAGCCAGATCTATAATTAACAAGAAAACTTTATTTATTAACTGCCTCGTTTCTGTACTATTCAATAGCAACATGGGACAAAAAGTAAACATGGAATGTTTCAAATTTCAGTGTGAGTAATACCTTGCTAATTCCTGATGATATAGGCTCGTTCATGTTACAGATACGTTATGTTTTTACAGTGGACTCCTTTTTGAGCCACCAGATGGAAAATGCTGTGTTGAGACTGCCTTTTGCTCAAGTATGTTTCTTTTGTTGGACTCGGAGATCAATTTCTTGTTAAGAAGTTAACATACAGGTATCTTTAACACCTCACAACTAACAATATTACTTTGGAATTTTTGGTGAGCGAACTGATGTTCAAGGAAAAATGCAGTAATAGTCATTCCTTTGACTTTTGTTGCTTTTTAAGTTAGAGCATCCAGTACTCCTACTCCAGACTCCTGAACCTTGCCTATTGTATGCAAATGTAGCAAGAAATTTAAATGGTCACAGTTCACCACGTAATTCTGTTAGCGAGGCTTCCTGAATGGGGAAAAATCATTCATTCCAGAACAATATTTCTTGAAAGAAGAAAACCACTTTCTGACGTGCTTTTCCCAAAAGCACTCACCCCACACACAATATAAAGGTTCCAAGCTGCCTCTATTGCCTTAACCCTTTTATTAGACCCATAGCAAATAGTATGTCTCAGATGTTAGGCCTTTTCCCACTTTGACTATTTTGCAATTCTTGAACAACATTTATAAGTTTCTTCTTTGCACAATCCCATATTTGACTGCTAGATAAATACTAGAACTGCAAATAAGAAAATGACAGTTGATAATACATTCAAAGCACCATGCTGCATTAGGCTGGTTGGATAGCACCTGGCATTAGGCGGCAGATGGCGTTCAGCTGGTAGCCAGTGCCCGCTGTAGGGGGGGGGGGGGGGGGGGGCAATGTAAACTTTCCTCTTCTTGATGCAGCCACAAACTGTTTAGTGGAATTGTTTCTTGAAGTTTTTGCTATTATTGGTGTGTTAAAAAAAAGGCATCGGGGGCTCTCAAACATGCGACCTCATATCTATCTTGCACGATGTTTACCAGAAGACCATGAGCAGATACAGCTTGTAGCGGCTAGCAAAGAATTACAGCATTTCCTCCATACAGTTCCACATCCTGCAGTGTTGTCAGTTCATGCATATGGCCAGACTTAGAATTCTGAGGGGCTGCTGGTTATATTGGCCACCTTAAGTGAATGACTCCAACTTAATCTCTGCAGCGGCTCTCAGGTGGCTGGGTTTTATGTCTTAGACTCTACAAAAATTATCAACACAATACATTTAAATAAGAAAACAATTTTGTAATTCAATAATTTAATAGCTATTGTACCATTTTCGTATCTTCTCGCCTGCACCCACTAAGGTGGTAAGAAATCTGGTGTAATTGCCACTTAAAATGTACAGGGGGGCACTGCCACACAAAACAAGAGCCCTGTGATGGTAACTGGTGTCAGAGGGTTAGTTTTTTAAGATTAGAATCAGGAGTTAGGCATCCTGTTATGAAAGAAGTTAAAATAACAGAAGAGAATGCTTAAGAGTGCACGGCAAAGTGATGTTAGGTTATTTCTTCAGAATATTGGAGGATTGAGTAATAAGATAGAAGAGCTGCTTCTCTGTTTGGAAAATTTAAAGAACTGTGAAAAAATAGACATCCTGTGCCTGCGTGTGCACCATATAACCACAGAGTTAAGGAACTTACATATAAAAAATTAAATTTGAGTGTTGTACTCAAGTGGAAGTAATGTGGGAAAAATGGGGAGTTATTACCAGTATTAACCCACACAGTGCCAAGGGGGAAGGAGGTACTTATCACCCACCTTTTGAAAATAATGCAATCTAACCAGTTACTTTATATTTTAAAGTTTTGTAAAAACAAGTATAGTTTTTTGATGAATTCTTCTACCAGATTTCATAAATATTTAAATTTTTTAGTGAAACTTAACCAAAAATTTAAGTCCCAGTAGTAGATGTCACTTAATTCAATGAATGTCATATTCACTATTTTCAGGTTCAGGACTTTCCTTACACATCAATATCTTTTTAAAAAGTGTGTTGTGATTAAAAGTCAACAGCTGTTAACAATTTTTTTCTTTCATGTTGGGCATAAAGTATGATCCCCCACCCCCATCCCTCCCTACCCAACCTCCCACTCCTCACTCCCATTGATAGTACACTTTACTGAAAGTGTGTTGGTACTGTTAAGTGTGTGATAAATGATATTTTCGGTTTCTGGATCCTACTTACCACATCAGTATCTCTTTAAAAACTATGTTGTTAATGGGTCATTCCATGTGAAAACAACAAGCCAAAGTATCAGTTTCAATCTCAACATGTTAGATTTTAGTAAAACGTTTAGTATTATGAGGGATGGCTATGTGGTATATGTCACTTGTATATTTTAATTTTTTCTGAGTTATTGATGTCATAAAATTGGGAAAATTGATGAAATTGTCGATTTATGCTGTTAGTTATTTTCCAGTAGTTTGAAGTGGGAAAACTCTAGACTTTACGAGAAATGAAATGTAATATAATACAGTATGTCCTGTTTGAATGAACTTTTTACCTGCTGTACTAAATTTAATATACATTGCCAACCAGGTAATTACATCCATAAGTTATTTGAATGATTAGACGAAGTTCTTAACTATTATTTAACAGATCAGTCACCGGAGCTGTAATATTATAGGTCCTCCCAGTTGTGGTATGCAAATCAAATTTGCTGATTATGGATTTCTTACGAAGTAAATGAATATCTGGTTTCATGGAATAGGCAAGTGCTGAAGCAGGTCCATTATGATGAAGAAATATTACTTTCACTTGGTTGATATCCTCTTCAACACTCAAAACACTTGCAGTCCGCCACTTGTCATCCTGAACACTAGCAACGAATCCTGATATATCTTCAAATTGATTTCTTTGTGCAATGGTTTCAAGTTTTCTTCCTTGAATTCGTCAGGGTTAGAGTAGGTTTTTGTTATTAATTTGTGTGAAGTAATTGGCATGAAGGCATGCTATTTCTGAGTTCCTGCCACTATCTTCACATTTTAAAAGCATTTTGACAAACTAAGGTCTTCATCCTGATGCTTTTGGGCTGTTAAGTATTTAAGTGTACAACTTCTTATGTTCTCCACACATCAGTTATGAAGCTGAAGAGGTGTTATAATTTGATTATTGCAGGCTAGCTGAAGATGCATGTGCAGCCAGTCGCTTAACTGTTCCTGTTACACCATTGCATGGACCTGTCCCATGAGATGTGCATTTTGGTGGAGTTTTGATTTCAGTTCAGTCTGGAAAATTGCCTGTTGTTCTGTGGTGAATGAATGGTGTAACTGAGCTTTTAGTTTTTCAGTTAAAATGTCAAGAGATTATTCTGCTGAATGGGTTATTGTTTTTAAGATCGATCTGTCGGTATGAATCTATTGTTTGTAACATATCGTGAATCAAATTCAATTCAAACAATTCATAAATATAATGGAAAATCCATGATGGAATGCATCTACAAACAAATCCGGGGTATGGCTATGGGCACCCACATGACACCATCCTATGCTAACTTATCCATGGGCTATCTAGAGGAATCCTTCGTAAACACCTAGAATCCTAAGCCCCTTACCTGGTTCAGATTCGTTGATGAGAACTTTGCCATCTGGATCGAGGGTGAGGTCACCCTATCCACTTTCCTCCAGAACCTCAACAATTTCTCCTCCGTTTGCTTCACCTGATCCTACTCAACCTTCCTAGATGTTGACTTCCACCTCAAAGATGGCTACATCAGTACCTCCATCCATATCAAACCTACTAACCATCAGCAATGTCTCCACTTTGACAGCTGCCCACCCGTTCCATACCAAGAAGTTCCTTCCATGCAGCCTAGCCACCCGTTGTCATCACATCTGCAGTGACGAGCAGTCCCTCTCGAAATATACTGAGGGTCTCACTGAAGCCTTCACAGACTGTAATTATCCTTCCACCCTTGTACCAAAATAAATCTCCCTTGCCTTATCTTTCCAGTCTCTCACCACCTCCCAAAATCCCACCGTCCGGCCACAGAGAAGCATTCCCCTTGTAACTCAGTACCACACTGAACTGGAGCAATTGAATTACATTCTCCACCAGGGTTTTGATTACACCCTAAAATGAGAAATATCCTGCCCGCTATCCTTTCCATCCCTCCCACAGTAGTATTCCACCGTCTACCAAACCTACACGATATACTCGTCCATCTCTACACAACCCCTGCTCCCAACCCCTTACACCAACTAATCCAGTCTGGTCACAAACATCACCTATCCCATGAAAGGCAAGGCTACTTGTGAAACTAGTCAGGTAATCTACAAGCTAAGCTGCAACCACTGTGCTGCATTCTGTGTGGGCATGACAACCAACAAGCTGTCTGTCCGCATGAATGGCAACCGACAAAATGTGGCCAAGAAACAAGTGGACCACCCTGTTGCTAAGCACACTGCCAAATATGACATCCTTCATTTCAATGACTGCTTCACAGCATGTGTCGTACGGATCCTTCCCATAAACACCAGCTTTTCTTAATTTTGCAGGTGGGAACTTTCCCTTTGATGTATCCTACGTTGCCTTAACCCTCCTGGCCTCAACCTTTGTTAGTCATTGTCCTCTCCCTTCCAGCCCCTTCTCTGTTCCCTTACCAGCATTACACAGCCCTCATTCCATCATCGCATGCAGTCTTTTTACTTCTCTCCCTTTTCCACTAAGCACCCCCGCCCCCTCCCCACCTCTCCCCTTCTCTCTGTCTAACCTCTCGACTGCAGATAGCTGCCCTACCCTGTCTTCACCTCGTCCCTGCACGCTCTACAGCTGCACGTCACTGTCCTCCACCCCACCCTACTATCCCTCCCTCTCCTTGCCCCAGTCTCCTCCTTACTCTCACCCAATTGCCCCTCCCATCATGCACTGGTGCTGTTGCTCGCAGTATGGCTTCATTTGCCTACGATTGCAGTTTGTTTGTTTGTTTGTTTGTTTGTGTGTGTGTGTGTGTGTGTGTGTGTGTGTGTGGGCGGGCTGTTTTTGACAAAGGCCTTACTGGCCGAAAGCTTTATGTGCGACAGTCTTTTTGGTGTAAAAGTTACGTATAGGATACCCCCTTGCACTTAATGTATGATACACATACGTAACATGCTTCAAGACTTGTCAGGGACTTGTTTATTATCTAATAAAAACTGCTGGTGTAACTGGAACTGATAACTGTCTGTGAAGTAGGAACGTTTCACTCTGTTTCACATGTAATAATCGATGTTTTTCAAAGCCTGCAGCTGTCATTCATTATTTAAATAATGAAATACTGCACTAGTTACGTATTTTTTCATGCTTAGCAGGACGCGTTTCGAGAATTTTTTTCTCGTTGTCAAGTGCAAATATGTACATAAGTATTTTGTGTGGTGTTTGAATATGTGTTGTTCTGTGTCTCTTGCACCATTGTCATCTTTTTGAGGTTATCAGGTACCGTGCCTAATCAGTTATGTAGACACACACACACATACACACACACACACACACACACACACACACACACACACACACACACACACACAATTACTCACACCGTTTGGGTAACATCACAAAAAATGCATACGTAAATACTGCACTTCACAATGAAAATAAATTCTTGAAATATGTTTTGCTCTGCATGAATAAAATACTCAACTGGTGCTGTGTGTACTCAACTGGTGATGTGTTTAAACTAAAAACATGTGAGCAACGCAAAGTGAATGATAGTGTCAACTAGTGCTCCAGCTGGCCATATGCTGAAACACGCTAAATATGGTTTGACAAAGGTGTCACGATGATCACAACAATCACGTAACTGCGTTTGTGCAGTATAGACAGTTTGGAAATGGTTGTGATTGATCACGATATCTTCATTTGAACGAACCTAGTTACTCTGATCAGCCACCATGCCAAGTAGAGTTTGGTAGCGGCGGGAGGTAAGGCACGAATTGTTCCAACTTTTACACATTCACCAGTTCAGATCCACTGAGTATATTGCCCTGATGTAAAGAAACTTAACCATGCCCAACATCATGCCAGTGTCATTTCTTCTCCACAAACATTCTTTCTTAATGCGTAAATATTGTGAAAATTAAACATGTTGATGCAAAATCTGATAAAAATTACCATTGTTGCATAGGAAATTTGACAGGACCGATAAAAATTTTTGTAAACGGTTAAATTCTGGGAATGCAAAAGCAGGGTTATACTGTTTAACACTTTAGTAGAGCAGGAGTACATACTAAACATGACGGGCACTTTTTTTGTCATCAGTCTACTGTGACTGGTTTGATGCGGCCCGCCACGAATTCCTTTCCTGTGCTAACCTCTTCATCTCAGAGTAGCACTTGCAACCTACGTCCTCAATTATTTGCTTGACGTTTTCCAATCTCTGTCTTCCTCTACAGTTTTTGCCCTCTACAGCTCCCTCTAGTACCATGGAAGTCATTCCCTCATGTCTAAGCAGATGTCCTATCATCCTGTCCCTTCTCCTTATCAGTGTTTTCCACATATTCCTTTCCTCTCCGATTCTGCGTAGAACCTCCTCATTCCTTACCTTATCAGTCCACCTAATTTTCAACATTCGTCTATAGCACCACATCTCAAATGCTTCGATTCTCTTCTGTTCCGGTTTTCCCACAGTCCATGTTTCACTACCATACAATGCTG
This sequence comes from Schistocerca serialis cubense, assembly GCF_023864345.2. Taxonomy (NCBI): domain Eukaryota; kingdom Metazoa; phylum Arthropoda; class Insecta; order Orthoptera; family Acrididae; genus Schistocerca; species Schistocerca serialis. The sequence goes on along the minus strand of NC_064638.1, from coordinate 1,018,760,501 downwards.
TACTCCAGACATACATCCTCAGAAATTTCTTCCTCAAATTAAGTCCGGTATTTGATATTAGTAGACATCTCTTGGCCAGAAATGCCTTTTTTGCCATAGCAAGTCTGCTTTTGATGTCCTCCTTGCTCCGTCCGTCATTGGTTATTTTACTGCCTAGGTAGCAGAATTCCTTAACTTCATTGACTTCGTGACCATCAATCCTGATGTTAAGTTTCTCGCTGTTCTCATTTCTACTACTTCTCATTACCTTCGTCTTTCTCCGATTTACTCTCAAACCGTACTGTGTACTCATTAGACTGTTCATTCCGTTCAGCAGATCATTTAATTCTTCTTCACTTTCACTCAGGATAGCAATGTCATCAGCGAATCGTATCATTGATATCCTTCCACCTTGTATTTTAATTCCACTCCTGAACCTTTCTTTTATTTCCATCATTGCCTCCTCGATGTACAGATTGAAGAGTAGGGGCGAAAGGCTACAGCCTTGTCTTACACCCTTCTTAATACGAGCACTTCGTTCTTGATCGTCCACTCTTATTATTCCCTCTTGGTTGTTGTACATATTGTATATGACCCGTCTCTCCCGATAGCTTACCCCTACTTTTTTCAGAATCTCGAACAGCTTGCACCATTTTATATTGTCGAACGCTTTCTCCAGATCGACAAATCCTATGAAAGTGTCTTGATTTTTCTTTAGCCTTGCTTCCATTATTAGCCGTAACGTCAGAATTGCCTCTCTCAGCCCTTTACTTTTCCTAAAGCCAAACTGATCGTCACCTAGCACGTTCTCAATTTTGTTTTCCATTCTTCTGTATATTATTCTTGTAAGCAGCTTCGATGCATGAGCTGTTAAGCTGATTGTGCGATAATTCTCGCACTTGTCAGCTCTTGCCGTCTTCGGAATTGTGTGGATGATGCTTTTCTGAAAGTCAGATGGTATATCGCCAGACTCATATATTCTACACATCAACGTGAATAGTCGTTTTGTTGCCACTTCTCCAATGATTTTAGAAATTATGATGGAATGTTATCTATCCCTTCTGCCTTATTTGACCGTAAGTCCTCCAAAGCTCTTTTAAATTCCGATTCTAATACTGGATCCCCTATCTCTTCTAAATCGACTCTTCTTCTATCACATCAGACAAATCTTCACCCTCATGGAGGCTTTCAATGTATTCTTTCCACCTATCTGCTCTCTCCTCTGCATTTAACAGTGGAATTCCCGTTGCACTCTTAATGTTACCACCGTTGCTTTTAATGTCACCAAAGGTTGTTTTGACTTTCCTACATGCTGAGTCTGTCCTTCCGACAATCATATCTTTTTCGATGTCTTCACGTTTTTCCTGCAGCCATTTCGTCTTAGCTTCCCTGCACTTCATATTTATTTCATTCCTCAGCGACTTGTATTTCTGTATTCCTGATTCTCCCGGAACATGTTTGTACTTCCTCCTTTCATCAATCAACTGAAGTATTTCTTCTGTTACCCATGGTTTCTTCGCAGCTACCTTTGCACATATGTTTTCCTTCCCAACTTCTGTGATGGCCCTTTTTAGAGATGTCCATTCCTCTTCAACTGTACTGCCTACTGCGCTATTCCTTATTGCTGTACCTATAGCGTTAGAGAACTTCAAACGTATCTCGTCATTCCTTAGTACTTCTGTATCCCACTTCTTTGCATATTGATTCTTCCTGACTAATGTCTTGAACTTCAGCCTACTCTTCATCACTACTATATTGTGATCTGAGTCTATATCTGCTCCTGGGTACGCCTTACAATCCAGTATCTGATTTCGGAATCTCTGTCTGACCATGATGTAATCTAATTGAAATCTTCCCTTATCTCCCGGCCTTTTCCAATTATACCTCCTCCTCTTGTGATTCTTGAACAGGGTATTCGCTATTACTAGCTGAAACTTGTTACAGAACTCAATTAGTCTTTCTCCTCTTTCATTCCTTGTCCCAAGCCCATATTCTCACGTAACCTTTTCTTCTACTCCTTTCCCTACAACTGCATTCCAGTCACCCATGACTATTAGATTTTCGTCCCCCTTTACATATTGCATTACCCTTTCAATATCCTCATACACTTTCTCTATCTGTTCATCTTCAGCTTGCGACGTCGGCACGTATACCTGAACTATCGTTGTCGGTGTTGGTCTGCTGTCGATTCTGATTAGAACAACCCGGTCACTGAACTGTTCACAGTAACACACCCTCTGCCCTACCTTCCTATTCATAACGAATCCTACACCTGTTATACCATTTTCTGCTGCTGTTTATATTACCCGATACTCATCTGACCAGAAATCCTTGTCTTCCTTCCACTTCACTTCACTGACCCTACTATATCTAGATTGAGCCTTTGCATTTCCCTTTTCAGATTTTCTAGTTTCCCTACCACGTTCAAGCTCCTGACATTCCACGCCCCGACTCGTAGAACGTTATCCTTTTGTTGATTATTCAATCTTTTTCTCATGGTAACCTCCCCCTTGGCAGTCCCCTCCCGGAGATCAGAATGGGGGACTATTCCGGAATCTTTTGCCAATGGAGAGATCATCATGACACTTCTTCAATTACAGGCCACATGTCCTGTGGATACATGTTAAGTGTCTTTAATGCAGTGGTTTCCATTGCCTTCTGCATCCTCATGTCGTTGATCATTGCTGATTCTTCCGCCTTTAGGGGCAATTTCCCACCCCTAGGACAAGAGAGTGCCCTGAACCTCTATCCGCTCCTCCGCCCTCTTTGACAAGGCCATTGGCAGAATTAGGCTGACTTCTTATGCCGAAAGTCTTCGGCCGCCAAATGCTGATTATTTATCAAAATTTAGGCAGTGGCGGGGATCGAACCCGGGACCGAAGACGTTTTGATTATGAATCAAAGACACTACCCCTAGACCACGGGTACGATAGGCACTCCTTATACGAATGTAATACAGTTTCAGAACCAGAAGTGAGTTCTTTTAAATTGACATCTATTACCATCAATTTTACATTCTGATGTTGGATGCCTATACACACACACACACACACACACACACACACACACACACACACACACACACACTCACACACAGTGCGTACCTGATGCATGCGAAACATTGTCAGTTGTATCTTAGTTTTTTTTCTGGATGCCGCTGTTTAAAATACACACATGCTTCATTTAAATTGTATAAAAGCAGTCGCATTTGTTTTTGAGCTCTTTTGCCATCTTCCTCTACAGAGACAAAGTCCTTTGTTCCAAGCATGCATCTGCTAATGTTATCTCTAATATAAAATGCCTCAACCACTTTTACAGTATCTGAACTCAATATTCTGCCAGGTTTAGATTCAGAATAGACAATATCCCATGTGAAACTTCCTGGCAGATTAAAACTGTGTGCCCAACCGGGACTCGAACTCAGGACCTTTGCCTTTCGCGGGCAAGTGCTCTACCATCTGAGCTACCGAAGCACAACTCATGCCCGGTTGCTTTGGTAGCTCAGATGGTAGCAACCGGGCGTGAGTCGTGCTTCGGTAGCTCAGATGGTAGAGCACTTACCCACGAAAGGCAAAGGTCCCGAGTTCGAGTCTCGGTCGGGCACACAGTTTTAATCAGCCAGGATGTTTCATATTAGCACACACTCCGCTGCAGAGTGAAAATCTCATTCTGGAAATATCCCATGTTTTTAACTAGATATTTTGCCTTTCTAGCCATGTGGTTAGAAAAAAGAAATTCTTATTCAGTTTTCTAATATTCCATCTCTGTGGTAGTATTGTAAGTACCGGGTGATCAAAAAGTATGTTGATAGAGACACTAACAGACACACAAAATTCAAGCTTTCGTAAGGAGTCACTCCAATCCCGGGAGCGGAAAGACTTACCTTAGGGGGAAAAAGGGACAGGTATACACTCGCGTGCGCGCGCCCACACACACACACACACACACACACACACACACACACACACACACACACACACACACACACACACATATCCATCCGCACATGTCATATATATTATATATCCTTTCATCTTTCCCTCTCGTTACCTCTTTCTTGATGAAGCAACCGTGGGTTGCGAAAGCTTGAATTTTGTGTGTGTGTTTGTGTTTGTCAGTGTCTCTATCAACATACCAACGCTTTCGTTTGGTAAGTTACATCATCTTTGTTTTTAGATATATTTTTCCCATGTGGAATGTTTCCCTCTACTATGTGTAAATATTGCGAAAATTAAACATGTTGATGCAAAATCTGATAAAAATTAACATTGTGCTCATAGGAAATTTGACAAGACTGATAAAAAATTTTGTAAACGATGGGAAAATATTAATTCTGGGAAAGTAAAAGCAGGGTTATACTGTAGTAGAGCAGGAATACATACTAAACATAACAGGCACTCCTTATACGAATTTAATACAGTTTCAGAACCTGAAGTAAGTTCTTTTAAATTGGCATCTATTACCATCAATTTTACATTCTGAGATTGTTTTATATATATATATATATATATATATATATATATATATATATATATATATATATATATATATATATATATATAAAAACAAAGATGATGTGACTTACCGAACGAAAGCGCTGGCAGGTCGATAGACACACAAACATACACACAAAATTCAAGCTTTCGCAACAAACTGTTGCCTCATCAGGAAAGAGGGAAGGAGAGGGAAAGACGAAAGGATGTGGGTTTTAAGGGAGAGGGTAAGGAGTCATTCCAATCCCGGGAGCGAAAAGACTTACCTTAGGGGGAAAAAAGGACGGGTATACACTCGCACATACACACATATCCATCCACACATATACAGACACAAGCAGACATATTTAAAGACAAGTTTGGGCAGAGATGTCAGTCGAGGCAGAAGTGCAGAGGCAAAGATGTTGTTGAATGATAGGTGAGGTATGGGTGGCGGCAACTTAAAATTAGCTGAGATTGAGGCCTGGTGGGTAACGGGAAGAGAGGATATATTGAAGAGCAAGTTCCCATCTCCGGAGTTCGGATAGGTTGGTGTTGGTGGGAAGTATCCAGATAACCCGGACAGTGTAACACTGTGCCAAGATGTGCTGGCCGTGCACCAAGGCATGTTTAGCCACGGGGTGATCCTCATTGCCAACAAACACTGTCTGCCTGTGTCCATTCATGCGAATGGACAGTTTGTTGCTGGTCATTCCCACATAGAATGCATCACAGTGTAGGCAGGTCAGTTGGTAAATCACGTGGGTGCTTTCACTCGTGGCTCTGCCTTTGATCGTGTACACCTTCCGGGTTACAGGACTGGAGTAGGTGGTGGTGGGAGGGTGCATGGGACAGGTTTTACACCGAGGGCGGTTACAAGGATAGGAGCCAGAGGGTAGGGAAGGTGGTTTGGGGATTTCATAGGGATGAACTAACAGGTTACGAAGGTTAGGTGGACGGCGAAAAGACACTCTTGGTGGAGTGGGGAGGATTTCATGAAGGATGGATCTCATTTCAGGGCAGGATTTGAGGAAGTCGCATCCCTGCTGGAGAGCCACATTCAGAGTCTGGTCCAGTCCCGGAAAGTATCCTGTCACAAGTGGGGCACTTTTGTGGTTCTTCTGTGGGAGGTTCTGGGTTTGAGGGGATGAGGAAGTGGCTCTGGTTATTTGCTTCTGTACCAGGTCGGGAGGGTAGTTACGGGATGCGAAAGCTGTTGTCAGGTTGTTGGTGTAATGGTTCAGGGATTCCGGACTGGAGCAGATCCGTTTGCCATGAAGACCTAGGTTGTAGGGAAGGGACCGTTTGATGTGGAATGGGTGGCAGCTGTCATAATGGAGGTACTGTTGCTTGTTGGTGGGTTTGATGTGGACGGACGTGTGAAGCTGGCCATTGGACAGATGGAGGTCAACGTCAAGGAAGGTGGCGTGGGATTTGGAGTAGGACCAGGTGAATCTGATGGTACCAAATGAGTTGAGGTTGGAGAGGAAATTCTGGTGTTCTTCTTCACTGTGAGTCCAGATCATGAAGATGTCATCAATAAATCTGTACCAAACTTTGGGTTGGCAGGCCTGGGTAACCAAGAAGGCTCCTCTAGGCGACCCATGAATAGGTTGGCGTACGAGGGGGCCATCCTGGTACCCATGGCTGTTCCCTTTAATTGTTGGTATGTCTGGCCTTCAAAAGTGAAGAAGTTGTGGGTCAGGATGAAGCTGGCTAAGGTAATGAGGAAAGAGGTTTTAGGTAGGGTGGCAGGTGATCGGCGTGAAAGGAAATGCTCCATCGCAGCGAGGCCCTGGACGTGCGGAATATTTGTGTATAAGGAAGTGGCATCAATGGTTACAAGGATGGTTTCCAGGGGTAACAGATTGGGTAAGGATTCCAGGCATTCAAGAAAGTGGTTGGTGTCTTTGATGAAGGGTGGGAGACTGCATGTAATGGATTGAAGGTGTTGATCTACGTAGACAGAGATACGTTCTGTGGGGGCTTGGTAACTAGCTACAATGGGGCGGCCGGGATGATTGGGTTTGTGAATTTTAGGAAGAAGGTAGAAGGTAGGGGTGCGGGGTGTCGGTGGGGTCAGGAGGTTGATGGAGTCAGGTGAAAGGTTTTGCAGGGGGCCTAAGGTTCTGAGGATTCCTTGAAGCTCCGCCTGGACATCGGGAATGGGATTACCTTGCCAAACTTTGTATGTGGTGTTGTCTGAAAGCTGACGCAGTCCCTCAGCCACATACTCCCGACGATCAAGTACCACGGTCGTGGAACCCTTGTCCGTCGGAAGAATGACGATGGATCGGTCAGCCTTCAGATCACGGATAGCCTGGGCTTCAGCAGTGGTGATGTTGGGAGTGGGATTACGGTTTTTTAAAAAGGATTGAGATGCAAGGCTGGAAGTCGGAAATTCCTGGCAGGTTTGGAGAGGGTGATTTTGAGGAAGAGGAGGTGGGTCCCGCTGCGATGGAGGACGGAACTGTTCCGGGCAGGGTTCAATTTGGATAGTGTCCTGGGGAGTTGGATCATTAGGAGTACGATTAGGATCATTTTTCTTCGTGGCAAAGTGATATTTCCAGCAGAGAGTACGAGAGTAGGACAGTAAATCTTTGACGAGGGCTGTTTGGTTGAATCTGGGAGTGGGGCTGAAGGTGAGGCCTTTGGATAGGACAGAGGTTTCGGATTGGGAGAGAGGTTTGGAGGAAAGGTTAACTACTGAATTAGGGTGTTGCGGTTCCAGATTGTGTTGATTGGAATTTTGAGGTTTTGTAGGGAGTGGAGCTGGAAGCGGGAGATTGAGTAGATGGGAGAGACTGGGTTTGTGTGCAATGAGAGGAGGTTGAGGTTTGCTGGAAAGGTTGTGAAGGGTGAGTGAGTTGCCTTTCCGGAGGTGGGAAACCAGGAGATTGGATAGTTTTTTGAGGTGGAGGGTAGCATGCTGTTCTAATTTGCGGTTGGCCTGTAGGAGGATGCTCTGAACAGCCGGTGTGTTGAAAGCGGCAAAAAAATTTTTTTGGTCATGGTTTGGAAGTGGGTTACGTATTATTGAGTATATATAGGCGGGATAAAATTGTATAGCAGATTACGGTAAAAAGGAGAAGGTGAATACAAAGTGAAACTACTGGCAAATACAGGAAATATAAATCCAAAGATGTTGTGACTTACCAAACGAAAGCGCTGGCACGTCGATAGACACACAAACATACACACAAAATTCTAGCTTTCGCAACCAACGGTTGCTTTGTCAGGAAAGAGGGAAGGAGAGGGAAAGACGAAAGGATGTGGGTTATAAGGGAGAGGGTAAGGAGTCATTCCAATCCCGGGAGCGGAAAGACTTAATTTAGGGGGAAAAAAGGACAGGTATACACTCTCGCGCGCGCGCACACAAGGTATACACTCTCGCACGCGCGCGCGCGCACACACACACACACACACACACACACACACACACACACACACACACACACATATCCATCTGCACATACGCAGACACAAGCAGACATTTGTAAAGGCAAAGAGTTTGGGCAGAGATGTCAGTCGAGGCGGAAGTAAAGAGGCAAACATGTTGTTGAAAGACAGGTGAGGTATGAGTGGCGGCAACTTGAAATTAGCGGAGGTTGAGGCCTGGCGGATAACGAGAAGAGTGGATATACTGAAGGGCAAGTTCCCATCTCCGGAGTTCTGACAGATTGGTGTTAGTGGGAAGTATCCAGATAATCCGGACGGTGTAACACTGTGCCAAGATCTGCTGGCCGTGCACCAAGGCATATTTAGCCACAGGGTGATCCTCATTACCAACAAACACTGTCTGCCTGTGTCCATTCATGCGAATGGACAGTTTGTTGCTGGTCATTTCCACATAGAAAGCTTCACAGTGTAGGCAGGTCAGTTGGTAAATCACGTGGGTGCTTTCACACGTGGCTCTGCCTTTGATCGTGTACATCTTCCGGGTTACAGGACTGGAGTAGGTGGTGGTGGGAGGGTGCATGGGGCAGGTTTTACACTGGGGGCGGTTACAAGGGTAGGAGCCAGAGGGTAGGGAAGGTGGTTTGGGGATTTCATAGGGATGAACTAAGGGGTTACGAAGGTTAGGCGGATGGCGGAAAGACACTCTTGGTGGAGTGGGGAGGATTTCATTAAGGACTCGACTGACATCTGTGCCCAAACTCTTTGCCTTTACAAACGTCTGCGTGTGTCTGTGTATGTGCGGATGGATGTGTGTGTGTGTGTGTGTGTCTGTGTGTGCGCGTGTGCGTGTGCGTGCGAGTGTATACCTGTCCTTTTTTCCCCCTAAGGTAAGTCTTTCAGCTCCCGGGATTGGAATGACTCCTTACCCTCTCCCTTAAAACCCACATCCTTTCGTCTTTCCCTCTTTCCTGATGAAGCAACCGTTGGTTGTGATAGCTTGAATTTTGTGTGTTTGTTTGTGTGTCAATCAACCTGCCAGCGCTTTCGTTTGGTAAGTCACATCATCTTTGTTTTATATTAAAAAAAAACCCATGTCATTCCAAGCATGTGTGTCAGTTTTTACCTCTGCATCTACATTATTCCATAGTTTATTAAGTTTTCAAATTTATACTGACTTTTTGATCACCCGGTATTTGGATTTGCTCACTCCTCTTGGTAGTATATTTAATTTTTTTTTTTAAGCTGTGAAATTATTTCCATCATATTTTATAATAAGTTCTTCATATTAATTGGAGGGAATTTAAAAAAAAAATTTTTTTTCAAAAGATCTATCCCTTTCTTTGTTTTTTTTTTTATTAGGATACTGTTTCTCTTGCAATTGCTGCTTCTTGATAGGGGATACCCCCACAACCTGTAAGCTGCTATTGAGTGACTCTACAGTAACTTCAGAAGCAGCAGTATTAATGTCATCATCAGAATCCCTTAGGACTATATTTGGGTCCCCTTTTGTTTCTTGTTCTAGACTATCATTAGATTCCCTTTTTCACAATTTAGTAAGCTTCATTCTGCATTTACTAAAGACTTTGCAGGTAAGTTCACACCAGTTATCAAATTCACCATAGATTCTGGAATATTTCCTAAGAATTTCACAACATGATTGTGCTTCCCTTCTTTGAAAGGGTTGCAATGAAAGAGCTGTTCACATACATTCATTGTAAACAGCAGAAATATGCCACTTTGCTGAGTATTGTTGCTAGAAACATAACCTGCATATCACACCCAATTAGGCTGCCACCTGTGGACAAAATTGTAAATTAGGTTTGGTTTCACACACTCCTATCTTTCAACATAGTTTCGTCGTAACTGCCGTCTGCTTCATGTCTGCTGTGCAGCGAGCTATGTTAATTTAAGTATAAACTGTATTTTTATTACTTGTCACTTCTTCTTTCGTGTGTTTTTGCTTTTAGGAAGCTTTAATTGTCGAGTGCTGGTAATAGTGTTCCATAGATTTCGTGTTTGTTTTGAATAGAGTCAGAGTGAGTCCCTTTAGTCAACCATAGTGCCAGTAGTGCTAGTGTTTGTTTTCAATACAGTCCAGAGACAAGTAGTGCTATTTTCATTGTTTTCTACAAGAAGTGTCTAGCAACCACAGTTTAGTCAACAATCAGCCGCCTTTAGTGAATTAGCAATCTAGTTAAAAGTTGATTAACTCTCTACAGTAAATTGATTTCTTAGGATGTGTGACTGCTGTGTACGGACGCAGGAGGAGCTGGCCACTGTTCGCAAACAGCTGAATGTGTTGATGGCCGCGGTCAGCCGTCTTTAGGCTGCTGCCTTGGAGTGTAGCGGCAGTGGGGAGTCTGGTGCTTCGCATGGTACACCCCAGGTGTTATATGCTTCACCCACTGTCCCTGCTGTCGAGACATCTTTGCGGGTACCGGGCGCGGTTGGGTCACCCTCTCCTCAAGGGGAGTGGTGGGTTCAGTGCCATTCGCGGCGCACGAGGCGGAGGGTCAATGTGGAGGCTGGCCGTGTGGCATCGCCCGCTCTGCCTGTGAGTGGACATGTGGCCATTCCTTCAGCAAGGTCCGAGCAGGCACACGGGGGGAGGGGTTTATTAGTTATTGGGAGCTCCAACGTTAGGCGGGTGATGGTGCCCCTTAGGGAAATAACGGAAAGGTCGGGGAAGAAGACCAGTGTTCACTCTGTCTGCTTGCTGGGGGGTCTCATCCGAGATGTGGAGGAGGCCCTGCCGGCGGCGATAGAGAGCACTGGGTGCACCCGACTGCAAATTGTTGCTCATGTCGGCACCAATGACTCCTGCCGTCTGGGTTCAGAAGTCATCCTCAGTTCGTACAGGTGGTTGGCGGAGATGGTGAAGGCAGAAAGCCTCACTCGCGGGGTGGAATCTGAGCTAACTATTTGTAGTATCGTTCCCAGAACCGATCACGGTCCTCTGGTTTGGAGCCGAGTAGAAGGCTTAAACAAGGAGCTCAGACGATTCTGCAGAGATCTGGGGTGCAAATTTCTCGACCTCCGCTATCGGGTGGAGAAATGTAGGGTTGCCCTGAATAGGTCAGGTGTGCACTACATGCTGGAAGCGGCTACAAGGGTTGCGGAGTACGTGTGGAGTGCACATGTGGGTTTTTTAGGTTAGAGAATTCCCTCCCTAGGCCCGACAAGACGCCTCCTGAGACGCGGCAAGGTAGGAGTAGGCAAAATGCAACAGGGAATAACAATATTAATGTGCTAATAGTAAACTGCAGAAGCGTCTATAGAAAGGTCCCAGAACTACTCCCAGTAATAAACAGTCATAATGCCCACATAGTACTAGGGACAGAAAGTTGGCTGAAACCAGACGTAAATAGTAATGAAATCCTAAACTCAGATTGGAATGTATACCGCAGAGACAGGCTGGACAGTGAAGGGGGAGGCGTGTTTATAGCGATAAGAAGTGCAATAGTATCGAAGGAAATTGACGGAGATCCGAAATGTGAAATGATTTGGGTGAAGGTCACGGTTAAAGCAGGCTCAGACATGGTAATTGGATGTCTCTATAGGGCCCCTGGCTCAGCAGCTGTTGTGGCTGAGCACCTGAAGGATAATTTGGAAAATATTTCGAGTAGATTTCCCCACCATGTTATAGTTCTGGGTGGAGATTTTAATTTGCCAGATATAGACTGGGAGACTCAAACATTCATAACAGGTGGCAGGGACAAAGAATCCAGTGAAATTTTTTTAAGTGCATTATCTGAAAACTACCTTGAGCAGTTACAGAGAACCGACTCGTGGCAATAACATATTAGACCTTATGGTGACAAACAGACCCGAACTATTTGAAACAGTTAACGCAGAACAGGGAATCAGCGATCATAAAGCGGTTACTGCATTGATGATTTCAGCTGTAAATAGTAATATTAAAAAAGGTAGGAAGATTTTTCTGTTTAGCAAAAGTGACAAAAAGCATATTACAGAGTACATGACTGCTCAACACAAAAGTTTTTTGTCAAGTACAGATAGTGTTGAGGATCAGTGGACAAAGTTCAAAACCATCGTACAATATGCGTTAGATGAGTACGTGCCAAGCAAGATCGTAAGAGATGGAAAAGAGCCACCGTGGGACAACAACTGAGTTAGAAATCTGCTGCGGAAGCAAAGGGAACTTCACAGCAAACATATAAACATAGCCAAAGTCTTGCAGACAAACAAAAATTGCGCGAAGCGAAATGTAGTGGGAGGAGGGCTATGCGAGAGGCGATCAATGAATTCGAAAGTAAAGTTCTATGTAGTGACTTGGCAGAAAATCCTAAGAAATTTTGGTCTTATGTCAAAGCGGTAGGTGGATCAAAACAAAATGTCCAGACACTCTGTGACCAAAATGGTACTGAAACAGAGGATGACAGACTAAAGGCCGAAATACTAAATGTCTTTTTCCAAAGCTGTTTCACAGAGGAAGACTGCACTGTAGTTCCTTCTCTAGATTGTCGCACAGATGACAAAATGGTAGATATCGAAATAGACGACAGAGGGATAGAGAAACAATTAAAATTGCTCAAATGAAGAAAGGCCACTGGGCCTGATGAGATACCAGTTCGATTTTACACAGAGTACGCGAAGGAACTTGCCCCCCTTCTTGCAGCGGTGTACCGTAAGTATCTAGAAGAGCATAGCGTTCCAAAGGATTGGAAAAGGGCACAGGTCATTCCCGTTTTCAAGAAGGGACGTTGAACAGATGTGCAGACCTATATCTCTAACGTCGATCAGTTGTAGAATTTTGGAACACGTATTATGTTCGAGGATAATGACTTTTCTGGAGACTAGAAATCTACTCTGTAGGAATCAGCATGGGTTTCAAAAAAGGCGGTCGTGTGAAACCCAGCTCGCACTATTCGTCCACGAGATTCAGAGGGCCATAGACTTGGGTTCCCAGGTAGATGCCGTGTTTCTCGCCTTCCGCAAGGCGTTTGATACAGTTCCCCACAGTCGTTTAATGAACAAAGTAAGAGCATATGGACTGTCAGACCAATTGTGTGATTGGATTGAAGAGTTCCTAGATAACAGAACACAGCATGTGATTCTCAATGGAGAGAAGTCTTCCGAAGTAAGAGTGATTTCAGGTGTGCCGCAGGGGAGTGTCATAGGACTGTTGCTTTTCACAATATACATAAATGACCTTGTGGATGACATTGGAAGTTCACTGAGGCTTTTTGCAGATGATGCTGTGGTATATCGAGAGGTTGTAACAATGGAAAAATGTACTGAAATGCAGGAGGATCTGCAGCGAATTGACACATGGTGCAGGGAATGGCAATTGAATCTCAATGTGGACAAGTGTAATGTGCTGCGAATACATAGAAAGATAGATCCCTTATCATTTATCCACAAAATAGCAGGTCAGCAACTGGAAGCAGTTAATTCCATAAATTATCTGGGAGTACGCATTAGGAGTGATTTAAAATGGAATGATCATATAAAGTTGATCGTCGGTAAAGCAGATGCCAGACTGAGATTCATTGGAAGAATCCTAAGGAAATGCAATCCGAAAACAAAGGAAGTAGGTTACAGTATGCTTGTTCGCCCACTGCTTGAATACTGCTGAGCAGTGTGGGATCCGTACCAGATAGGGTTGATAGAAGAGATAGAGAAGATCCAACGGAGAGCAGCACGCTTCGTTACAGGATCATTTAGTAATCGCGAAAGTGTTACGGAGATGATAGATAAACTCCAGTGGAAGACTCTGCAGGAGAGATGCTCAGTAGCTTGGTACATGCTTTTGTTGAAGTTTCGAGAACATACCTTCACCGAAGAGTCAAGCAGTATATTGCTCCCTCCTACGTATACCTCGCGAAGAGACCATGAGGATAAAATCAGAGAGATTAGAGCCCAAACAGAAGCATACCGACAATCCTTCTTTCCACGAACAATACAAGACTGGAATAGAAGGGAGAACTGATAGAGGTACTCAAGGTACCCTCCGCCACACACCGTCAGGTGGCTTGCAGAGTATGGATGTAGATGTAGATATACACTCCTGGAAATTGAAATAAGAACACCGTGAATTCATTGTCCCAGGAAGGGGAAACTTTATTGACACATTCCTGGGGTCAGATACATCACATGATCACACTGACAGAACCACAGGCACATAGACACAGGCAACAGAGCATGCACAATGTCGGCACTAGTACAGTGTATATCCACCTTTCGCAGCAATGCAGGCTGCTATTCTCCCATGGAGACGATCGTAGAGATGCTGGATGTAGTCCTGTGGAACGGCTAGCCATGCCATTTCCACCTGGCGCCTCAGTTGGACCAGCGTTCGTGCTGGACGTGCAGACCGCGTGAGACGACGCTTCATCCAGTCCCAAACTTGCTCAATGGGGGACAGATCCGGAGATCTTGCTGGCCAGGGTAGTTGACTTACACCTTCTAGAGCACGTTGGGTGGCACGGGATACATGCGGACGTGCATTGTCCTGTTGGAACAGCAAGTTCCCTTGCCGGTCTAGGAATGGTAGAACGATGGGTTCGATGACGGTTTGGATGTACTGTGCACTATTCAGTGTCCCCTCGACGATCACCAGTGGTGTACGGCCAGTGTAGGAGATCGCTCCCCACACCATGATGCCGGGTGTTGGCCCTGTGTGCCTCGGTCGTATGCAGTCCTGATTGTGGCGCTCACCTGCACGGCGCCAAACACGCATACGACCATCATTGGCACCAAGGCAGAAGCGACTCTCATCGCTGAAGACGACACGTCTCCATTCGTCCCTCCATTCACGCCTGTCACGACACCACTGGAGGCGGGCTGCACGATGTTGGGGCGTGAGCGGAAGACGGCCTAACGGTGTGCGGGACCGTAGCCCAGCTTCATGAAGACGGTTGCGAATGGTCCTCGCCGATACCCCAGGAGCAACAGTGTCCCTAATTTGCTGGGAAGTGGCGGTGCGGTCCCCTACGGCACTGCGTAGGATCCTACGGTCTTGGCGTGCATCCGTGCGTCGCTGCGGTCCGGTCCCAGGTCGACGGGCACGTGCACCTTCCGCCGACCACTGGCGACAACATCGATGTACTGTGGAGACCTCACGCCCCACGTGTTGAGCAATTCGGCGGTACGTCCACCCGGCCTCCCGCATGCTCACTATACGCCCTCGCTCAAAGTCCGTCAACTGCACATATGGTCCACGTCCACGCTGTCGCGGCATGCTACCAGTGTTAAAGACTGCGATGGAGCTCCGTATGCCACGGCAAACTGGCTGACACTGACGGCGGCGGTGCACAAATGCTGCGCAGCTAGCGCCATTCGACGGCCAACACCGCGGTTCCTGGTGTGTCCGCTGTGCCGTGCGTGTGATCATTGCTTGTACAGCCCTCTCGCAATGTCCAGAGCAAGTATGGTGGGTCTGACACACCGGTGTCAATGTGTTCTTTTTTCCATTTCCAGGAGTGTATTTTAGGGTAATGAGTGTATCACTGGATAAAACTAATAACAACTTGAAAGCTATGTTGAGTTACAGCTTGAAACTTTCAGGTTGTATTAAACACACACGGACTAATATTACATTACTTTATCAAAATTTTAAATTTGTGCGTTTTTCACAAAAAGTAATTCGAAATTTTGGTCAAAAAATTTTTTGTGAAATTTGAAACAAGCATATAATTAAAATATATTAAATGCATGTTTGACCATCAGCTCAGTTTTAATTTAAAACTGAAATGTTGACCAGTTTCAGTCACTGACCATCTTCACGGATTAGGGTTAAAGCAGTTTAGCCCACAACATCCCATATTTTGTTACTTAAATAACGACTACGTCTCATATGTAGGGCCATGAATTCTAGTATAATACACAGAACTTTGAAGAGCAAATGTATAGTGTTTAATTCATTGGAGTCAGACAATGTACACACACTCACTCAAACCAACTCTCACACACGACCACAGTCTGTGGCTGCCAAGACCAGACTCTCTGAGTCTGGGCTCGGCAGCTGGAAACTGTGTGTGTGTGTGTGTGTGTGTGTGTGTGTGTGTGTGTGTGGTCTCATTCTGATAAGGCATTTTTGGCCGAAAGCTTACTTGTTTGGCTTTTTGTTACGCCTATCTACAACTCGGCAACTCCGCTATATGGTGAGTGGCTGTCCTTTTCGTAATATTGTCAGTATTCAATCCTAGATTTTCCATTGTTCTGTAAGAAAGACGATAGAAGAGATTTTGGTTACTATTGATCAGTTTCACTGCCGATATCATTTTCCGATATTATTGAGATGATGTTTTCTAGAATAGTATCCCACCTGAGTGACAATAATGTTCTCAGTAAATCACAGTTTAGACTTCAGAAAAGCTACTCAGCTGAGAAGGCCATTTACACATTCATTTGCCAAATTTTACAGGTATTAAATAACAAAATAGTTATTGTTGGTATGTTGTGTGGCCTACATAATGGGGCAAATAAACGTGGGCAGTGGGACAAATAAAAGTGGCCCGAAGAATGGAGTTCCAGGGTACAAAGAAACACAGTAGAGAGAAGGAAATGCAGTGCTAAGCTGACTTTAGCAGATGTTGAAAGTGACCACCATTTACCCCTTGGCGATTTTGGGCCCTGGTCAGCAAGATGCTGAAGCTGGACTGCTGGAATTGCTGCAATCTCATCCAAAATGTTCTGCTGCAGTTCTTGAAGATTATGATGGTTGTTGCAATATGCCTTAGGCCCGAGAGCTCCCCACCCAAAGTAATTGCACACTGACAGATCCGGTGACCTGGGTGGCCAGATATGGCTGCGATCAAACTGATGTCTGTTAACATCTCTGTCACGTGTGAAGATTGTGTAAATATGCTCCCAGATTTGGCTGGCTGTATGGGCAGTTGCATCATCCTGCTTGAAGTAACTGTAGGTCTTTTCATCCTCTTTTTTAATGCTGGTTATGTGGATAAATTCCTGTGCGATCATATCCACTCATGTGGTTCACTTTTATTTGCCCCACCTCGTATCACAGGCGTCTGACTGTATTGCAGAATTGGTGGAATAGCCAAACAATGGATAATGTCATATCTAACCAAAAGAATACAGGAAATTATATTTAATAATTCATCCAGAGTAATCAGGAAAGCTGTTCCTGACTGAGGAGAAATCACTTATGAGGTTCCCTAAGGCTCTGCCTTAGGTCCACTATTGCTCCTCGTATAGGTAACAACCTTCCACTAATATGCAACAAGCAGAACTACACTGAAGAGCCAAAGAAACTGGAGCACCTACCTAATATCGTGTAAGACGCCCCCACTCCTCCGGGAGCATGCAGAAGTGCCACAACACGACATGGCATGGACTCGACTAATGTCTGATGTCTGAGTGCTGGAGGGAATTGACACCATGAATCCTGCAGGGCTATCCATAAATCCATAAGAGTACTAAGGGGTGGAGATCTCTTCTGAACCGCATGTTGCAAGGCATCCCAGATGTGCTCAATAGTGTTCATGTCTTGGGAGTTTGGTGACCAGCGGAAGTGTTTAAACTCAGAAGAGTGTTCCTGGACCCACTCTATAGCAATTCTGGATGTGTGGGGTGATGCATTGTCCTCCTGGAATTGCCCTAGTCCATTGGAATGCACAGTGGGCATGAATGGATACAGGTAATCAGACAGGGTGTTTATGTACGTGTCACCTGTCAGAGTCGTATCTAGATGTATCTGGGGTCCCATATCACTCCAGCTGCACACGCCCCACAC
Source organism: Schistocerca serialis cubense (assembly GCF_023864345.2). Lineage (NCBI taxonomy): Eukaryota > Metazoa > Arthropoda > Insecta > Orthoptera > Acrididae > Schistocerca > Schistocerca serialis. The sequence goes on along the minus strand of NC_064638.1, from coordinate 1,018,742,930 downwards.
CATTACAGAGCTTCCACCAGCTTGATGAATCCACTACTGACATGCAAGGTCCATGGATTCATGAGGTTGTCTCCATACCTGTACACGGTCATCCGTTCGATACAATTTGAAATGAGACCCGTCCGACCAGGCAACATGTTTCCAGTCATCAAGATTCCAATGACGGTGTTGATGGGCCCAGGCGAGGCGTAAAGCGTGTTGTTCAGTCATAAAGGGTACACTAGTGGGCCTTCGGCTCCAAAAGCCCTGCTTGTTGATGGCCCAGCATTGAAGTCTGCAGCAATTTGTGGAAGGGTTGCACTTCTGTCATGCTGAACGATTCTCTTCAGTCATCATTGGTCCTGTTCTTGCAGAATCTTTTTCCGGACGCATCAGTGTTGGAGACTTGATGTTTTGCTGGATTTCTGATATTCATGGTACACTTGCGAAATGATTGTATGGGAAAATCTCCACTCCATCACTACCTCAGAGATGCTGTGTCCCATTGCTCTTGCACCAACTACAACACCATGTTCAAAGCCATTTAAATCTTGATAACCTGCCATTGTAGCAGCAGTAACCAATCTAACAACTGCACCAGACACTTGTTGTCTTATAGAGGCGTTGCCGACTGCAGCACTGTATTCTGCCTGTTTACATATGTCTATAATTGAATACACATGCCTATATCAGTTTCTTTGGTACTTCAGCATAGTTCTTTTTGCAGATGACACTAACATTGTAACCAATCGAAAAGTACATGTGGCAACAGAAGAAATGGTTAAGAATATCCTTGAAAGTTATTGAGTTTTTTTTGTGATAACACACTCAGTTTCAAAACGGCACAATATACTCAGTTCTGCACATCTAGTTGTTGTGCACTAATGGGTACACTCTTAGTTCCAAAATGACCTAACGTATTCATTGCAGCACATCTAGAGATACTACCTTAATGATAAGTTTTACACATAGTAACGAAATAATGACCAAGTTCAGAACTTCAAAATAGTTAGGTCTTCATTCTGAATGAGAATTTGAACTGGAAAAAACACGTTTTGGAACAATTTAGTTCAGTTACATTTGCTCTTCAAATCCTTGCAAATCTTTGGGAGAGGCAAATCAGTAAACTGAATATTTTGCATATTTTCATTCAATAGTGTCGTATGGAAATTTGACACAGCAAGTAAACCAAGAACTCTTTATCCAAGCACACCATTGTGAAAGACTTAAGAACCATTTGTTTAAGGAGTTAGGTACTTCAACTACTGTTTCACAGTGTATTTATTCCCTCATTAAGCTTGTAAATAATCAATTGTAGTTCAGAAGTTACAATGAACCAGAAGAAAAAATGACATTCAGTACTCCATACTAAGCTTGTTGTTAGCACAAAAAAGGGTGCCAAAGCTGCAACAAAATGTTTGATCGCTTACCTAGTGATATAAAATGTCATAGAATGAAATTAGCTTTGAAAACAAGCAGAAACATATCTCCTTGACAACTCCTTCTATTCTGTAAGATAATTTCTATATTTGTATTCTATAAAACTTGGTGGGGAAGAGTTACTAACTTACATATGTAAAAATGGTCAGCATATGTCCATATTTACAAATTAATATGTAATGTGAATGTAAAATGACTTGTTCCACATCATTACACTCAGTCATACAAATTATCCATGGAACATGAAGAGGAACAAAAATTACTACATTGTTCTTTGAGTTTGATGGTATTTCACCTGTCTCATATATCTTGCATACCAGGTGGCATAGTTTTTTCATGACTGGCTCTCCCTAGGATCTCAATAATGTTGAAGGAATGTCATGTGTGCCAGGGTATTTTTTCAACTTAGATCCTTCAGTATTCTGTAAGATTCTTCTTGCAGGAACACAGTTCACATACCCTTTTCATCTGCTTCCTTTTCCATTTGTGTAATTGATGGTTAGAGGCATTGTTCTACCTTGGTTTAGTTACTTTATTTGCAAGTATTTTTATTTATTGCATTTTGCGCCGTTGGTCAAATTCAACTTTGCAGGCCATTCTCAAGTGCTATAGGTGGCATGGCGACATATCATAGCTCTCATATCAATCTTGGCAGGAGGAACCTTGTCTTTTGCTGGTTTGATGATTTTCCCTTTACTGTAGCATTTCTCAAACCTACACATTTAACTTATATTATGGTTCTGTCCTATGTCTCAGTCAATAACTGTCTAATGCTCCCTTTGAAACTGTTGACAATTTCTGGTTCTGTTAATGTACCCAGGTCCTATCTCCTTAATTTTCTCCCTTTCTACACTTTCTTCAGTTTTGATCTGCCAATCTTAAACAATAAATTATGGCCAGAGATTGCAACTGTCTCAGGAAGTGTTTTGAAGATCTTTTTTTCCTTGTCCTGCTCTTCCTACTGTTGATTTCCTGTGCCCCATCAAAACTAAATTTTCATAGTGATTTGAATAATTTCTTTTATTTCAAGGTTAAATAAGTAGGAGTCACTTTGTGGGCTTGGGTTAAGAGAGGAACAGTAGGTAGGATATAGTCAACAGTGATTTTGTTGATAGTCGTTGCCCCCTTTCTTGCCTTTCCATCTTACTTCCTGAATTGTCTTGTCCATCCAATACTCTCCAGATGAAACTGGACTCAAATTTGGGAGGATGATGGTTCAGACCATCATTCAGCTACACGAATTTAGGTTTTCTCTGATTCCCCTAAATCGCTCCAGGCAAGTGCCATGATAGTTCCTTTGGAAGGGCATGGCTGATTTCGCTTCCCCATCCTTGACACAATCCGAGCTTGTGCTCTGTCTGTAATGATCTCGACATCAACGGGACATTAAAGCCAGTCTTTGTTTCTTCTTTCCTTCCTTGTTGTATTGTTGTTCTTGTTGTGGTCTTCAGTCCAGAGACTGGTTTGATGCAGCTCTCCATGTTACTCTATCCTGTGCAAACTTCTTCATCTCTGAGTAATTAATGCAACCTAGGTCCTTCTGAATCCGCTTAGTGTATTCATCTCTTGGTCTACTTCTACTATTTTAACCCTCCACGATACCTTCCAATACTAAATTGGTGATCCCATGATGCTCAATACGTGTCCTACCAACCAGTCCCTTCTTTTAGTCAGGTTGTGCCACAAATTCCTCTTCTCCCTAATTTTATTCCGTACCTTCTCATTACTTACGTGATCTACCCATCTGATCTTCAGTATTCTTCTGTAGCACCACATTTCAAAAGATTCTTTTCTCTTCTTGTCCAAACTATTTATCATCCATGTTTCACTTCCATACATAGCTACACTTCATACAAATACTTTCAGAAACGACTTCCTGACACTTAAATCTATACTTAATGTTAACAAATTTCTCTTCTTCAGAAACGCTTTCCTTGCCATAGTCAGTCTACATTTTATATCCTCTCTACTTCGACCATCACCAGTTATTTTGCTCCTCAAATAGCAAAACCCATCTACTACTTTAAGTGTCCCATTTCCTAATCTAATCCCCTCAGCATCACCTGACTTCATTCGACTACATTTCATTATGCTCGTTTTGCTTTTTTGATGTTTATCTTATATCGTCCTTTCAAGACACTGTCCATTCCATTCAATTGCTCTTCCAGGTCCTTTGCTGTCTCTGACAGAATTACAGTGTCATCTGCAAACCTTAAAGTTTTTATTACTTCTCCATGGATTTTAATTCCTGCTCCAAATTTTTCTTTTGTGTCCTTTACTGCTTGCTCAATATACAGATTGAACAACATCGGGGAGAGGCTACAACCCTGTCTTACTCCCTTCCCAACCACTGCTTCCCTTTCATGTCCCTCGACTCTTATAACTGCCATCTGGTTTCTGTACAAATTGTAAATAGCCTTTCGCTTCCTGTATTTTACCCCTGCCACCTTCAGAATTTGAAAGAGAATATTCCAGTCAACATTGTCAAAAGCTTTCTCTAAGTCTACAAATGCTAGAAACGTAGGTTTGCCTTTCTTTAATCTTTCTTCTAAGGTAAGTCATAGGGTCAGTATTGCCTCGCGTGTTCCAACATTTCTACGGAATCCAAACTGATCTTCCCCAAGGTCAGCTTCTACCAGTTTTTCCATTAGTCTGTAAAGAATTAACGTTAGTATTTTGCAGCCATGACTTATTAAACTGATAGTTCGGTAATTTTCACATCTGTCAGCACCTGCTTTCTTTGGGATTGGAATTATTATATTCTTCTTGATATCTGAGGGTATATCGCCTGTCTCATAGATCTTGCTCACCAGATGGTAGAGTTTTGTCAGGACTGGCTCTCCTAAGGCTGTCAGTAGTTCTAATGGAATTTTTCTACTCCGGGGGCCTTGTTTCGGCTTAGGTCTTTCAGTGCTCTGTCAAACTCTTCACACAGTATCGTATCTCCCATTTCATCTTCATCTACGTCCATTTCCATAATATTGCCCCCAAGTACATCGCCCTTGTATAGACCCTCTGTATACTCCTTCCACCTTTCTGCTTTCCCATTTTTGCTTAGGACTGGTTTGCCATCTGAGCCCTTGATATACATACAGGTGGTTCTCTTTTCTCCAAAGGTCTAATTTTCCTGTAGGCAGTATCTATCTTACCCCTAGTGATATATGCTTGTGCTTCCTTACATTTGTCCTCTAGCCATCTTTGCTTGGCCATTTTGCACTTCATGTCAATCTCATTTTTGAGATGTTCGTATTCCTTTTTGCCTGGTTCATTTACTGTATTTTTATATTTTCTCCTTTCATCTATTAAATTCAGTGTCTTTTCTGTTACCCAAGGGTTTCTACTAGCCCTTGTCTTTTTACCAACTTGATCCTCTGTGGCCTTCATTATTTCATCTCTCAAAGCTACCCATTCTTGTTCTACAGTATCTCTTTCCCCTGTATTTGTCAATCATTTCCTAATGCTATCTCTGAAACTCTCTGCAACCTCGGTTCTTTCAGTTTATCCAGGTCCCATCTCTTTAAATTCTCACCTTTCTGCTGTTTCTTCAATTTTAATGTACAGTTCATAACCAATAAGTTGTGGTCAGAGTCCACATCTGCCCCTGGAAAAGTCTTACAATTTAAAACCTGGTTCCTAAATCTCTGTCTTACCATTAAATAATCCATCTGAAATCTTCCAGTGTCTTCAGGCCTCTTCCATGTGTTACGACTTCTGCACCATTTTTTAGCAGCAGACACGGTGACTGCGCCCAAGACTGAGACGGCGTAGAGTTTTACAGTTATTTATTGAACTTTCTTTACAATTTCTCCCTCATCGTCGCTGCCCAGCCCTGCAGATCCCTCCGCCTGGCTGTTGGTGTGTAGATTCTCCGACAATGCATGCAACACGTGCCGCTGATCACACTCAGGAGCCTCAGGCCACCAGTGCTCCGATGAAGCCAGGATGCCTTGTGGTTGAGATGAACTCGTCGCTGCTTGGCGCCACAGTACGGGCGCGCCCACGGAGCTGTGTCGCGGTGAGGTCAGCTGCCAACGCCTACTGCACCGGCGGCTGGGAAGCCGTCAGTCATGATGTAACAGTGATCCTGTCTCCCCACACTAGTTACTGGAAATCTAATCTCTATATACATCTTAACTAGACCCTTTGTTACCTTAATCCTAGCCATATGATAAAAAAGTGACACACTCACTTCAATTATCAGCACTACGTGCTCTACCCCCTCTGGAAACTCTCCCTCTGCCTGCTTCAGACTCCATCTGAATTTTTCTGGTGACATCAATGTCACACTCACCTGCCCGTGCAATGCGTAATGTACTGCCTCTTGCAATTCATCCATCCTCACTCCTACATCACCAATGCTGTTAACCAGTTCCTGCAGCAATTTAGCCATTTCCAGCTTCCTTTCCACTATATCCAATCGCGTTTGTACCTGTTCCAGATCCGTATTCAATAATTTCTGTGTTTGTTCTATATATGCTCGTAACCCTGTAGCCATCCCACGCACCACGCGTGTCACATTCAACAACTCTGAACCTAATACCCGTATCTCTGTTGTGTGTATATCCACTAATTTCCCTATGCTTTCCTCCCTCTCGTGAACAACTGTTAAAGAATTGTTCAAACACTCAATATCGTCTCTATCCGCTGTTCCAAAAATTGTTTTCAGCAACTTCCCACCTGCATTCAATCAACCCCCCTTTACTCTCTTTCTCCTCCCTGGAATCATGCTCACGACTTGGCGCAGTTGTTCCCTTATTTCCTTACATGATCTATCCAAAGCCTCGTACTCTTCTTGCATATCCTGTAATATTCTGTTCTTAGATGCAACCGTTTCCACACCTCCTGTAGCTGCCGCATCTCGTTCCTTACCTGTAGGATGTTGAATGCCAGCCGAAGCGTCCCCTCGTGACTCGTGAGGACCACATCCGGTTGTTTCCCGAACAACACCTCACTTCACAACGGCATATCCTGTACCTGGTCAGCTTGTGTCAGCTGCCAGAGGACTACGCCTCATACTATCCACTTGTACCCCATCCTGCATCACCTACAGAATGGAGAGAGAAGGAAAAAACTCCCATCACTACCCCTTAATATCAATAAAATAACCCTAGTCCATGCACAAAAATAATACACACATGATAATTACTGCTGACTTCACATCCCTCGAACGCAACTTATACTTAATACCCGGTTTGCCGTCTCCTTCTGGCGCTTCTTTTCACTTTCTGCCAGAAGGAGAAGTACATATACACGGATCTACTACCCCCTGGAACGGCTTAACTCTACTAACGTGAACCACCATTGTCTTGGTAGGCAATTGTAATTTTACACTGACAGGTGATGTCATTTCCACTACCTGGTACAGTCCCTGGAACTTGTTTGTGAAAGTCTTGGTTCTCCCTTTTGGAACATACGGATTAGCTAGTAGCACCCATTGGCCTACTCTGTACGGTGACAACTTCCTTGTTGTACCTCCCATCCATTCTTGTCGTTCCAACGCTTTTGTGTTAGCTCGTCTAACTCTCTGCCATACTTCCTTAATGGTTTTCACAAATTGCCGTACATGCTTGCCCTCCGCTCCCAGCCTTGGACGAAGCATGCCAAAAGGTGATGGCATCTTCCGCCCATACACCACTTTGTACGTCGACAATCCTATCGACATATGTACCTTACTATTATATGCACTGGTTATGAATTGCAAGTACACATCCCAGTCGGTGTGTTGACTATTTACATAGTGACTCAACATCTTAGCGATCGTGCGATGCACTCTCTCTGTTTGACCGTTTGCTTGCGGGTGGAATGGACTAGTCCGTAGTTACTTTACCTTCAGTAACTTACACAGTTGCTTCATCAGATCAGACTTGAAATTAGTACCTTGATCCAAGATTAAGGACTGAGGTATCCTATACCTGAGCAATCAATTATTAACTAAAGCTTGTGCCACCGCACTTTCTTTCTGATCTGGTAATGCGACCATGACTAAATACCTAGAAAAGTGGTCAGTCACTGTTAACACATACTTATTCCTTGCTGTACTCCTATTAAATGGGCCTAATACATCAATTCCGATTTGTTTCAAAGGTCTGTCTGCCTCTGGTAATCTTTGAAGCTGAATCTTTTGATGGCTCAAGTCCGCACACTGTGCGCATGGCACACAATTCCTGATGTACTTGTCCATGTCTTGATGTTGTGTCCTCCACCAAAACTTCTCCGCTATCCACCTATCAGTAGCTTTTCTCCCACCATGTCCTGAAAGAAAATCGTCATGTGCCTGTTGCAAAACTTCAGATCTTAACGTTGTTGGTACGACGACGCGCGGGCCTCATTTCATCGACCTGCAAAGTAACCCGTCCTGTACTAGGAACTGCGGTTGCTTTCTGAATAATTGGCAATCACTATCCATGGCTTGTGCCCTTTTCCACTCATCTTCAGTCTCCCCTGTTACTTGTAATACTGCCACTTTCCTACTCAATGCATCAGCATTGGCATGTTTCACACCTGGCTTGAGTATCCCCCTGTAATCGAACTCACTGAGTTTCAGCACCCATCTCACTAGCCTACTCGCTGGGTCTTTCAGACCTAATAACCAGTTCAGAGCTGAATGATCCGTCAAAACCTTAAACCTTCTACCGTACAGATACATCGAAAGTACGAAATCCCGTATATTACCACTAACAATTCCTTCTCTGTCGTGGAGTAATTTTGTTCCGCCTTGTTAAGTTGACGAGACGCGGACGCAATCGGATGTTCTTTGCCATCAATTTCTTGCCCAATTACAACCCCAAGAGCATGATTAGACGCGTCACATTGTAGTATAAACTCCTTCGAAAAGTCTGGAAACTTCAAAACTGGATCTGATGTCAGTATCTGTTTCAACTCTTGAAATGCTTTCTCGCACTCTGACGTCCTCTGGAAGGTAACACCTTTTCTTAGCAACTTAGTAAGTGGCCTCCATATTTCTGCGAACCCCTGTACGAATTTTCGATAATAGCTCGCAAGACCAATATACGATTGCAGTTGTTTAACTGTTACGGAACTGGAAAATCTCGATCTGCAGAAGTGAGACGAGGATCTGTCCTTGCCCCGTCCTGACTGATAACATGCCCGAGATAATTTACTTGTGCTTGTGCAAAATGGCATTTGTCCAAACTTAATGTTAGCCATGCTGCCTCTAATCTTTTAAACACCTCCTCTAACCGTTCCACATGCTGCTCTATATCTCTTGAAAAAACTATAATGTCATCCAGCTACACCATGCATTTTTTCGGTTTCAACCTGCGGAGGACTCCATCCAACAACCTCTGAAATGTTGCTGGAGCGTTTTTTAGTCCAAACGGCATTCTTTTATACTTGAAGTGACCTCAATGCATCGTAAATGCTACTTTTTGCCAGTCCTCCGGACATACTTCAATCTGGTGATAACTGCTTCGCAAATCCATAGTAAAGAAAAATTTACACTGCCCTAGGTTGTCTAACGTTTCTGTGATATTTGGAATCGGATATACGTCCGCCACTGTCCATTCATTCAAATGTCTGTAATCGCAACAAAAGTGAATTTTTTTTTACTCGTCCAGTGTCTTCTTCGGGTCTAGGACCACGCTACTAGACCAAGGACTATTATTGTGCTGGATTATCCCACCTTCCAATTGTTGCTCTATTAATTGCTCTACTACTGGTTGTAATTGTTTCAGTAGTCTGTATGGCTTAAGATACACCGGAGCGTGATCCCCAGTCGGAATACGATGCTGTGTTATCGGTGTAGCAGGTAATGTACCCTGTGCTTCAAACAAGGCTTTATACTTTAGTAATAATGCTTCCATACCCCAATAATCATTTCCCCTTAAATGATTTACCTTGTCACAAAGTGCAGAAGTGCTGATGGTTTGCTTTACATCATAGTCTAGCCTCGAACTATTGATGTCCTCTTCATCCATTAACTCTACTGTGGCTATTACTAATCCCTTCGGCAGATCGACATCATCCCGCCCAAAGTTACCTAAACTCACCGGAACCATAAACTGCCCGTTTATGTCCGTTACCCGTGATACACTCCTACGAATAAAGCAATGCTTTTCATCTAAAACCTCATTACTCGGCAGTGGCTCTACCAAGAATAACCTCTGCTGTGGCACATCGACATCCACTGTACCCAGATCAACTGTACCTGTTCGTACTTTGTCACACGAAATCACCTTTAATGCACTTGTACGCAGTTTAGTTGGTATCACCTTAGCTATCGGTGCACCGTGCGACACCGAAACATTTGCAACGGCTGTACCCATTGAGAACAAGTTCCCATCGAGTTCCAGCGTATGTTGCGAAAGGTCAATTTTGGCGTGATGTTTAATCAGAAAGTCCAACCCAAGTATCGCTGAAAATCCCTGTCCCACAGTTGACAACACCTCCATTTGCTACCGGAACCACACGTTTCCTATCTTAAACTTGAGCTGTGCTGTCCCTAGTGAATCTAATTTTTTATCACCTACTGCGCGCAATCTGTATCTCGAAACTTCCAATCCTTTCTTGTCCACGAGGTCCACACTGACAACTGATACATGCGCTCCAGTAACCACTAAAACTCTTCGCCACTTATCTTTTATCCAGACCATCAAACTACAATCCGTCTCTTCGTGCACTCTTTGAGTACCTCTTTTTACTGGAAATGCCTCCCGACAGCTGGAACACTCCCTTTTTCGTTTAACAGTTTTTTGCCTGCTGTATCATTAACCCGTTTCTTGGCTTTACACTGCCATGCCTTATGTCCTGTTTTCTGACAATTGAAACACTGCGGTTCCCGACATTGTCCCTTAAAATGACCTTGCTTCCCACAACGGTAACACTCTTTGGAAGACGAAAAAATTTTCTTGTCATTGCGACTTCTAGTGGTGCTGTCCACTTCCTGCAAATGTGTAGCTATGAGCAATGCTGCTGCTAAGTCACTTGGATTTTCCATTCGTATCCAGCGTGAAAAATCTGCATGACCCCTCGCAAAAATGCATCTAAAGCTCTATTCTCTGCTTCTTTCAATAGAACTTCATTTGCACTCGCATCTTGCGTTAACTCATACGTGTGCGCATTCATTCTCCTAATTGTGTCTGATTCAGTACTTCTACCGTTTCACCCGTTTTTTACATCATCCTCCCCAATTTTTCTCTAAAAAATCTGGCACTGTTTTGTTTCCTAAACCTTTAAAATAATCCCCCAGCCAACTCTGTGAACGTAGTAGCATCCTGTAACCCTTCTTGGTATGCCACATAAGTCTTTGCGTCACCTACTAACCGTAACCTCGCCATTTGCAAACACATTTCATCCGACCAGTCACACAGTCTAGCCGTACAACGTATGTCACCAATGAAAACATTCACATCCTCTGATGTTTTACCCGAGAAGGAAGGTATCAAATTAGCCGCTGAACAATCTGCCACGCCGGAAAAGACAGTACCCTTGTATTGTCCACTATCGCTTCCCGAGCCTGATTGAGTATTTTGCAACAATTGTTGCTCCATCCTCTGCATGTGCTGCTTCTGCAACTTATTTTCTTCAATCAGTTTCTTAACTTGCTCTGTCAATGCGACTATGGCATCACTTGTCCCAGTTGCACGTGTGTCTGGCATTTTCCGTGTGGTATACCTCACCTCACGAAAATAAAATTGTATTACCCAGAAGCAAGTTAATTCCTAGCACATCTAATGGCAAGCCATCTAGACTTACTACATTGCCATGTTACATGACCATAGAAGCCACACACATCACAAGTGCTTGGTACTAATTTATCGCAAGGAGCGACGTGACCTGTTAATCCACACACTACACATTTAGATGGTACTAAGTTAACGTGACTATCATTCCCACAAAACTGCGATAAGTCCACAGGGCTGCTAGGCCTTTCAAACGACACTCTCACATCCCATAATGTTACCCTCGACATGTCTAGCTACACAGAAAACATAGAGAGAAGGCAGTTGCTGGACTCACCGTATTCGGAGTTTCTCGGTTGCTCGGCACAGTGCTAGTCAAAGTCGTGGCATGGGTGCACCTGACACCACTTGTTATGACTTCTGCACCACTTGTTAGCAGCAGACACAGTGGCTGCACCAAGGACTGAGACGGCGTGGAGTTTTACAATTATTTATTGAACTTTCTTTACACTTTCTCCCTCGTTGTCACTGCCCAGCCCTACGGATCCCTCCGCCTGGCTGCTGCTGTGTAGATTCTCCGACAATGCGCGCAACGCGTGCCACTGATCGCACTCGGGAGCCTCAGGCCACCAGTGCTCTGCTGCACTGTGTTTGAGATGAACTCAGCACCCCAGTACGGGCACGCTCACGGAGCCGCGTCACCGTGAGGTCAGCTGCCGACACCTGCTGCACCGGCGGCTGGGAAGCCGTCAGTCGCGATGTCTGCAAGGTCCCACCATGGACGGACCACTTGCCGTCGGGCCGGGTTGCCGTGAAGTCCGGGCGTCAGTCCCCAGCGGCGCCTATAACCAAGACCGCACTGCAGCCGGTCCTACTGGAAGTTATCGCCATAGTTTGTCAGCCATGGTGCCGACCGAACTTGGGCCGACCTCCAGAGCTTGAAGTTGACGTCTGGCGGAGAACTGATGACTCCTGTGAGCTGGAACAGACTTCCGGAATCGTCACCTACGAAGATTGAACATTCGGACACGGACTATGTCCGTCCTCAGATTCGAAGTGCTTCCTGCTGGCTTCTGTCTGTTGTTGCCTGTGCTCCACTATTTATATCCGGCAGGACGACGTTTATTACCCTTGGTGGTAGCTTTTTGTTATTACTCCCGCAGTATATTGCAGCGTAACTTAGCGTGCTAGCCTCACTTCCCCTTACTCAGCACTCTCCAGGCTTCGCTCGGCGCTTGGTCTGTGTGCATCCTTGCGTCAGTCTGTTGGTAGAGTGCTGCTGTCAGCAAGGCTATCTGTGCATGCTTACTTCGCAACGCCTCGGTTGCCAGCGTGCCTCTGTTTTGTCATTCTCTACTGCGTGAAGCAACGCTTACTACATGTGGCCGCAACACATGTATACAACCTTCTTTCATGATTCTTAAACCAAGTGTTAGCTATGATTGAATTATGCTCTGTGCAAAATTCTACCAGGTGGCTTCCTCTTTCATTCCTTACCCCCTTTCCATACTCACCTACTACTTTTCCTTCTCTTCCCTCCCCTACTATCGAATTCCAGTCTCCCATGACTATTAAATTTTCATCTCCCTTAACCATCTGAATAATTTCTTTTATCTCATCATACATTTCTTCAATCTCTTCATCATCTGCGTAGCTAGTTGGCATATAAACTTGTCTTACTGTGGTAGGCGTTGGCTTCGTGTCTGTTTTGGCTACAATAATGCGTTCACTATGCTGTTCGTAGTAACTTACCCGCCCTCCTAGTTTTTTATTTATTATTAAACCCACTCCTGCATTACCCCTATTTGATTTTGTATTTATAGCCCTGTATTCACCTGACCAGAAGTCTTGTTCCTCCTGCCACTGAACTTTACTAATTCCCACTATATCTAGCTTTAAACTATCCATTCCCATTTTTAAATTTTCTAACCTACCTGCCCGATTAAGGGATCTGACATTCAACGCTCCGATACATAGAACGCCAGTGTTCTTTCTCCTGATAATGATGTTCTCTTGAATAGTACCCGCCTAGAGATCCGAATGTGGGACTATTTTACCTCCGGAATATTTTATCCAAGAGGACGCCATCATCATTTAACCATACGGTAAAGCTGCATGCCCTCAGGAAAAATTACGGCTGTAGTTTCCCCTTGCTTTCAGCCGTTCATAGTACCAGTGCAGCAAGGCCATTTTGGTTAATGTTACAATGCCAGATCAGTCAATCATCCAGGCTGTTGCCCCTGCAACTACTGAAATGGCTGCTACCCCTCATCAGGAACCATATGTTTGTCTGGCCTCTCAACAGAAAATCCCCTCTTTTGTGGTTGCACCACAAATCTCTTAAGGCACACAAGCCTCCCCACCAACGGCAAGGTCCATGGTTCATGGGGGGACTTTCCTTCCTTATCAGATGAAAAAGTAGTTTTACAAAGTCAACGACTTCTGTCAACTTTTGTGAGTTTTTGTGCTTGTCTCTAACTGGTAAGTAGAAAATTAGTCTTGTCTGTATTTCATTGTAGTTTCATTTTCAGTATTTTTGCTATAGATTTTTATGCTATAATATAAAACATTTAGTTTAAGGACTACACAGAATATGATAATTTTGTTATTATTTATTTGCAACTGATAATTTAAATGTATGTTTGCGATTTAGCTATACATTAGCCAGGTGAGACCCACATTGTGTGGATCTGTAACTTTTTAAGGGCAGTCGTTGGATTTATATTACTTGTTGATGACTGGCTATGTGTATCATGTTTTGAAAGTAGGTTATTACTAATTTATTGTTTCAAAAGAATTTATGGCAGAGAAATTGATTGATTGGGTTGCAGTTTGTCAAACAGCTTGCAGTAATGTACAATTTAGAATGACTCATAAGAAGGATGTTTATTCTGGAAAATATGTTCCAAAGTGTATGAAGAGAGTAAAGATTCTTATTATTTGGCTTACTATAATATTTACTGTAGCTGTAAAATTAATCAGAGTAACTTAGGGCACCTGTGCTCCCTTAAATATATATTTTTCACATGTATGAATCTCAGTTAAATAATTATGTAATTGAACAGTTGAAAATCCATGATGGACTGTAACAATATTATGAAAAGGAATGTTACCACTCACCATATAGCGGAGATGCTGAGTCGCAGATAGGCAAACATAAAGACTGAAGCCATGTGTGTGCGAGTTGCGTTTGTTTGAGTGTGTTTGTCGTCTAATCATCACGAAGGGCTTACTGGCCAAAAGCTTTATTTGTGACAGTCTTGTTGTTGTGCCTGTTTGTGACCCAGCATCTCCGCTGTATGGTGAGCAGCAACTTTCCTTTTCACAATATAATTATTTAATTTGATAGATAAAATCTACTCACCAAGCAGCGGCAGAACACACACACATAAAAGATGGTTGTAATTCACTGCTTTTGGAGCCAGTGGCTCCTTCTTCAGGCAGAAGGGATGAAGGGGAAGGAAGAGGAGTGAAGGAAAAGGACTGGAGAGATCTAGGAAAATGGATAGATTTCGGGAAGGTCACCCAGAACTGTGGGTCAGGGGAGACTTACCGTACAGAATGAGAAGGAAAGACTGATTGCTGGAAACTGCATCAGACGAGATTTGAAAACCTGAGAGATTAAAGGTGGAAGACAGGGTAATATGCAGACAGAGATTACTACTTAAATATCATGCATGAGTTAATAAGAGTGAAAAGCTAAGTGCATTGTATGTGACCTGAGGTGGGAGGGGGACGTTGAAAAAAGATAGATGGGAAAGACAATGAAAGATGTAGAAAACTAAAACGGAGTTAAGCAAAGAGCAGTTGCAGTGAAGAAATGCTGAAACAGAAAAACATAATGCAAATTAAGGCCAGGTGGATGGCTAGAACTAAGTACATGGTGTAGTGCTAGTTCCCACTGTGGGGTTATGAGAAACTTGTGTCAGGGAAGAATCCAGATGGCGCATGTGGTGAAACAGGCACCAAGGTCATGAATGTCATGTTGCAGAGCATGCTCTGCAGCAGGATATTGTGAGTTGCCAGTATACACCTCTGCCTATGCTGATCATCCTAATTAATAATTTGGTGGTAGTCATGCCGATGTAGAAGACCAAACAGTGTTTACATAACAGCTGATATAAGACATGTAGTTTCGCAGGTGGCTCTCCCTTTGATAGTATATGTTTTGCCAGTTACAGGGCTATCATAGGAGGTGGTACGAGGGGCATAGGCAAGTCTTGTAGTGGGGACGGTCACAGGGGTAGGAGCCATGTGGTAGGGAGATGGGTGCAGAAGGATCATAGGGTGTTACAAGAATATTGCGGAGATTGGGAGGGCAGTGGAAAGATTTTCTAGGTATGGTGAGGAAAATTTCAGATAGAATGGATCTCATTTCAGGGCATGATTTTAGGTATGGTGAGGAAAATTTCAGATAGAATGGATCTCATTTCAGGGCATGATTTTAGGAAGTCATACCCCTGTCGAAGTAGCTGATTAACATATTCCAGACCAGGATAATACTGAGTCACCAATGGTGTGCTCCGAAGTTATTTTTTGGCAGGATCAACAGTACCAGGATTGGATGTGATGGCCCAGGAAATTTACTTTTTAACTAGGATGGTTGGGTAATTATGTGCAGTGAAGGCTGAAGGCTGAGATGAGAATGGTGGTGAATTACAGTAAAGAGTCTGCTTCTGAACAAATACATTTTCCTCTGATGCCAAGGCTATATGGAGGGAACGTTTCACATGGAAAGAATGGCAATTGTCAAAATGTAAATATTGTTGTTTGTTGGTAGGTTTAATGTGGACGGAATTTCAGATAGAATGGATCTCATTTCAGGGCATGATTTTAGGTATGGTGAGGAAAATTTCAGATAGAATGGATCTCATTTCAGGGCATGATTTTAGGAAGTCATACCCCTGTCGAAGTAGCTGATTAACATATTCCAGACCAGGATAATACTGAGTCACCAATGGTGTGCTCCGAAGTTATTTTTTGGCAGGATCAACAGTACCAGGATTGGATGTGATGGCCCAGGAAATTTACTTTTTAAGTAGGATGGTTGGGTAATTATGTGCAGTGAAGGCTGAAGGCTGAGATGAGAATGGTGGTGAATTACAGTAAAGAGGTGAGGATGAGATCAACATCAAGGAAAGTGGCATGGAATTCGAAATAGGACCATGGGAAATTTAATTGGGAGAGGGTATTCAGAGTTTGCAGGAATTTTAGCAGGTCAGCCTCACCATGAATCCATGTGGTAAAGATTTCATCAGTGTATTTAAATCAGACCAGGGGCTGAAGACTTATAGATCCCAGGAATGCCCCCTCCAAGCAACCCATGAAAAGGCTGGCATAGAAAGGAGCCATCCTGGTTCCCATGGCCGTACCCCTGATCTGTTTGTATGTCTGCCCCTCAAAGGTGAAGTAGTTGTTGGTAAGTATAAAGTTGATTAATGTAAGTAGGAATGATGTCGTTGGTTTGGAATCAATTGGGCACTGACTGAGAAAATGTTCAGCAGCAGACAGACCATGTATGTGGGGGATGTTGGTGTAGATGGAGGTTGCATCAATGGTGACAAGCAAGGTGTGTGGTGGGAGTGGGACAGGCCCGGATTTCAGATGTTCTAGGAAATGGTTGGTATCTTTGATGAAGGAGGGGATAATTTTGTCAATAATTGATTGTTTTCTCAGTTAAATAATCGATGTATTACTCATTATGAAACATGTAACTCACTATTTAAATGAAATGCTGTGCCTCATACATGAAGGTTAGAATGTTCTAAGTGGATCTGAAAATTTGTGAAGACAATATAGCACTTTTATAACCACAGAAATGAAATTTTACTGAAGTTATGCTAATGATGGCGGGACAAATTACCATGATTTTGCTGTATTTCTGTACGAGTTTCATGCCTTTTCATAACACTAATACATATCATGGTATTTTTCTTTACATTATGACATCTGATGGATTAAGCTGTAAAGATGACAATGCCGACAGACAGATGAATGCATGTGGTATGAAATGTAGAAAAGAAGTTGCTGTAATTGACTACTGCTTAATATAAAGGTGAAGAGAAACATCAGTGTTAAGAATTGCATTGAAGTTTTCAATGTTTTGACATTATGTTAAAACTCTAATGCTGGAATGATTTATAAGGGAACCAGAAGTTATCAGACATAAAACAGTGAGTTTTCTTTGGATTAGGAAATAGGGAATTCAGAGAGCACTGCATGTACACACTTTATTTCTTAGCCACATTTTACTGTTAATAGTATTACTCATTGTTTATAGTTATACATTTTCAGGGAAGCTTACAACCACCTTGCTTGTAAGTCCTCAAATATTTGTGCAGGTACCTTGTACATGTGCATCCAGCACTGCAAATTTTTGCAGTGATAATCTTATATATCGATACATGAAATTCATTATCATACAACTAAAAATCAGTATATACCCTTTCCTGATACACTTAGTATTGCTAGAATAACTCATACATATTTTACTAATTCATGACATGCTGTCCGCAGGTATTTGATGAGGCAGTCCGTGCTGTATTACGACCAGAACCTCAGAAAAGGCGCCAAAGAAAATGTGCTATACTGTAAAAATTAAGAACAAAAGAACTATATATACAGAAGTGTGTAACTCGATTACACTTAAGGTAAGAGTGTGATAAACGTTTATAAGGGAAGTAGTTGTGTGTTTTAGTTTAAGTGTGCTCGAGAGAACTGAAATGACTTCTTAACAGTTATGGTACTTACAAGAAAAAACGGAGCAGAGCTTGGCGTTCAAACTTGGTCAGTTAGTACAGGAGCTTTCATGTGTAAAATTGTCGTGGCCTAGCCCCCGCAGTCTTGAGCTTAGATTTGTTTGAGCGCAAAGTTTATATTGGTGGCCAGTTCGTTGTTCTGTGGCAAAATAAGACTAAAGTACTGAATTAAAAAAAAAAAAAAAAAAAAAAAAAAAAATTGTGGTTCACCCAAATATTAGGGCATGCAGCAGATATGGTAAATCAGGATTAGAATACATTTTTCATGCTAGCAGTGGCATGTTTTCAAGGATTCCTTCGATGGATTTTATTTATAAACTGATGACTGATAAATATGATTTATGTAAGTACTGCAAAATGTTATTTGATTATATCTGAAAATACAATCTAAACACTTTTCACAGCAGGGGACTTCAAAAAGTAAGTTACACGCTACCATTGCAGGCCATGTAACTTTCATTGAATGCTGCGCTACACACACAAGTGACACAGACACACAACATTATTTTTCAACATAGTCACCAAGTGTGTATAAGCAATGGTCTGAACGTTGTACCAATTGCTCAGTTTCTCAGTGATAGCTACCAGCTTCTTGAACATTTCCCATTTCTGTGTGGCTTTGATCGAATTATTGGCACCATTTCCCTACGGCTCTATGGGACATTGCATTTGGTCCATTACCCCACCAGAAATTTATGGGGAATCTGTGCAATTTAGATACTTTTCCCACAAAAATTGTACTGCCCCTCTTACTTCGACTATGGAGCATGTTTCCTGTTGCTGTGCTGTTTATTTCCCACACTGTGATGCATCTGTTGTCCATATGGCATTGTGCATGCAGGAAAAGCAGAACATCTCATCTAACAACGCACAACTCTTGTTACGCAGTGATCTTAGCTTGGGAAGACAAGCATAACTTATTTTTTGAAATCACTAAGTATATTGTCCATTCTACAATTTTTCTATGACATTTTTCTGCAAAACAGTGACATATTTGGCATTCAGCAATCTGTGCAAATGTGAAACTTCTATGTCCAGGAAACACACATGTGAAACAACTTCCTGCATTTTATTCTTCATCTCATGTAGATGGCATGGAACAACATTGCTGTTGGTGGTGGCAAAGGCTTTGTCTACTGGAGCATTTCCTTGCATTGTCTTTGTCAACACATTCCTCCACCTCTTCTTCTTCTTCACTCTCTCGTTCCTCTTGTATTCTCTCATCTGAATGTGAAATTACGGGTTATTGTTGAATGCAGACCTAGTGTTGCATTGAAAGTATGTATCGCCACATTGTTGTGAGGAAATAAAAGTAATATAAGATACATTAACTTATTACATCTTATTCTTAACACCTTCTGCTTCATAATTACGAAAAACAAGTAGGTATTACCTTTATTTCTTAAAGCCACACTAACACTGCAGAAAACAGGTTTCTTCCATCAGATGCAGAAACTTGCTGGGAAATTGCAGAAATGAAAACAAACAAGTGTTGCACAGAAAGCACATAGCGTAAAGTACAAGCTGCTAACAGGCACAGTAAGTTTAGTTATTAGTCTGAGCTGTGTGTGTGTGTGTGTGTGTGTGTGTGTGTGTGTGTGTGTGTGTGTGAGGGGTGGAGGGTGGGGGGGGGGGGGGGGGGGAATGGGATATAGCTTATATGCTACATGAGGACTGAGGAGGCTAGACAGGGAAATGTAGAATCCGCAAGAAAAGTAATTTCACATCTTAAATTTTGGAAGTGTGTGTTATGTTTAATTTTTTAATTGTTCATTCTTGTAGAACAAATACTTTCCATGAGGTTAATTGCACAACCTCAAAAGATTATACACTCCTGGAAATGGAAAAAAGAACACATTAACACCGGTGTGTCAGACCCACCATACTTGCTCCGGACACTGCGAGAGGGCTGTACAAGCAATGATCACACGCACGGCACAGCGGACACACCAGGAACCGCGGTGTTGGCCGTCGAATGGCGCTAGCTGCGCAGCATTTGTGCACCGCCGCCGTCAGTGTCAGCCAGTTTGCCGTGGCATACGGAGCTCCATCGCAGTCTTTAACACTAGTAGCATGCCGCGACAGCGTGGACGTGAACCGTATGTGCAGTTGACGGACTTTGAGCGAGGGCGTATAGTGGGCATGCGGGAGGCCGGGTGGACGTACCGCCGAATTGCTCAACACGTGGGGCGTGAGGTCTCCACAGTACATCGATGTTGTCGCCAGTGGTCGGCGGAAGGTGCACGTGCCCGTTGACCTGGGACCGGACCGCAGCGACGCACGGATGCACGCCAAGACCGTAGGATCCTACACAGTGCCGTAGGGGACCGCACCGCCACTTCCCAGCAAATTAGGGACACTGTTGCTCCTGGGGTATCGGCGAGGACCATTCGCAACCGTCTCCATGAAGCTGGGCTACGGTCCCGCACACCGTTAGGCCGTCTTCCGCTCACGCCCCAACATCGTGCAGCCCGCCTCCAGTGGTGTCGCGACAGGCGTGAATGGAGGGACGAATGGAGACGTGTCGTCTTCAGCGATGAGAGTCGCTTCTGCCTTGGTGCCAATGATGGTCGTATGCGTGTTTGGCGCCGTGCAAGTGAGCGCCACAATCAGGACTGCATACGACCGAGGCACACAGGGCCAACACCCGGCATCATGGTGTGGGGAGCGATCTCCTACACTGGCCGTACACCACTGGTGATCGTCGAGGGGACACTGAATAGTGCACGGTACATCCAAACCGTCATCGAACCCATCGTTCTACCATTCCTAGACCGGCAAGGGAACTTGCTGTTCCAACAGGACAATACACGTCCGCATGTATCCCGTGCCACCCAACGTGCTCTAGAAGGTGTAAGTCAACTACCCTGGCCAGCAAGATCTCCGGATCTGTCCCCCATTGAGCATGTTTGGGACTGGATGAAGCGTCGTCTCACGCGGTCTGCACGTCCAGCACGAACGCTGGTCCAACTGAGGCGCCAGGTGGAAATGGCATGGCAAGCTGTTCCACAGGACTACATCCAGCATCTCTACGATCGTCTCCATGGGAGAATAGCAGCCTGCATTGCTGCGAAAGATGGATATACACTGTACTAGTGCTGACATTGTGCATGCTCTGTTGCCTGTGTCTATGTGCCTGTGGTTCTGTCAGTGTGATCATGTGATGTATCTGACCCCAGGAATGTGTCAATAAAGTTTCCCCTTCCTGGGACAATGAATTCACGGTGTTCTTATTTCAATTTCCAGGAGTGTACCATAAGAAATCAAGGTGTAGCGGTATGCAGAGTATATTAACATTTCTCTGTGGGTAATAAGACAATGACATATACTTAAAATTGCAAAACAAGCTAAACAGATGTTTTGGTCAACATATATACATTCGGTGGACATACGTTCAGTAACCCCCCCCATGAACCATGGGCCTTGCCGTTGGTGGGGAGGCTTGCGTGCCTCAGCGATACAGATAGCCGTACCGTAGGTGCAACCACAATGGAGGGGTATCTGTTGAGAGGCCAGACAAACGTGTGGTTCCTGAAGAGGGGCAGCAGCCTTTTCAGTAGTTGCAAGGGCAACAGTCTGGATGATTGACTGATCTGGCCTTGTAACAATAACCAAAACGGCATTGCCGTGCCGGTACTGCGAACGGCTGAAAGCAAGGGGAAACTACAGCCGTAATTTTTCCTGAGGGCATGCAGCTTTACTGTATGATTACATGATGATGGCGTCCTCTTGGGTAAAATATTCCGGAGGTAAAATAGTCCCCCATTCGGATCTCCGGGCGGGGACTACTCAAGAGGATGTCGTTATCAGGAGAAAGAAAACTGGCGTTCTACGGATCGGAGCGTGGAATGTCAGATCCCTTAATCGGGCAGGTAGGTTAGAAAATTTAAAAAGGGAAATGGATAGGTTGAAGTTAGATATAGTGGGAATTAGTGAAGTTCGGTGGCAGGAGGAACAAGACTTCTGGTCAGGTGACTACAGGGTTATAAACACAAAATCAAATAGGGGTAATGCAGGAGTAGGTTTAATAATGAATAGGAAAATAGGAATGCGGGTAAGCTACTACAAACAGCATAGTGAACGCATTATTGTGGCCAAGATAGATACGAAGCCCACACCTACTACAGTAGTACAAGTTTATATGCCAACTAGCTCTGCAGATGACGAAGAAATTGAAGAAATGTATGATGAAATAAAAGAAATTATTCAGATTGTGAAGGGAGACGAAAATTTAATAGTCATGGGTGACTGGAATTCGAGTGTAGGAAAAGGGAGAGAAGGAAACATAGTAGGTGAATATGGATTGGGGGATAGAAATGAAAGAGGAACACGCCTGGTAGAATTTTGCACAGAGCACAACATAATCATAACTAACACTTGGTTTAAGAATCATGAAAGAAGGTTGTATACATGGAAGAACCCTGGAGATACTAAAACGTATCAGATAGATTATATAATGGTAAGACAGAGATTTAGGAACCAGGTTTTAAATTGTAAGACATTTCCAGGGGCAGATGTGGACTCTGACCACAATCTATTGGTTATGACCTGTAGATTAAAACTGAAGAAACTGCAAAAAGGTGGGAATTTAAGGAGATGGGACCTGGATAAACTAAAAGAACCAGAGGTTGTACAGAGATTCAGGGAGAGCATAAGGGAGCAATTGACAGGAATGGGGGAAATAAATACAGTAGAAGAAGAATGGGTAGCTTTGAGGGATGAAGTAGTGAAGGCAGCAGAGGATCAAGTAGGTAAAAAGACGAGGGCTAGTAGAAATCCTTGGGTAACTGAAGAAATATTGAATTTAATTGATGAAAGGAGAAAATATAAAAATGCAGTAAGTGAAACAGGCAAAAAGGAATACAAACGTCTCAAAAATGAGATCGACAGGAAGTGCAAAATGGCTAAGCAGGGATGGCTAGAGGACAAATGTAAGGATGTAGAGGCCTATCTCACTAGGGGTAAGATAGATACTGCCTACAGGAAAATTAAAGAGGCCTTTGGAGAGAAGAGAACAACTTGTATGAATATCAAGAGCTCAGATGGAAACCCAGTTCTAAGCAAAGAAGGGAAAGCAGAAAGGTGGAAGGAGTATATAGAGGCTCTATACAAGGGCGATGTACTTGAGGACAATATTATGGAAATGGAAGAGGATGTAGATGAAGATGAAATGGGAGATATGATACTGCGTGAAGAGTTTGACAGAGCACTGAAAGACCTGAGTCGAAACAAGGCCCCCGGAGTAGACAATATTCCATTGGAACTACTGATGGCCGTGGGAGAGCCAGTCCTGACAAAACTCTACCATCTGGTGAGGAAGATGTATGAGACAGGCGAAATACCCTCAGACTTCAAGAAGAATATAATAATTCCAATCCCAAAGAAAGCAGGTGTTGACAGATGTGAAAATTGCCGAACTATCAGCTTAATAAGTCACAGCTGCAAAATACTAACACGAATTCTTTACAGACGAATGGAAAAACTAGTAGAAGCCAACCTCGGGGAAGATCAGTTTGGATTCCGTAGAAACACTGGAACACGTGAGGCAATACTGACCTTACGACTTATCTTAGAAGAAAGATTAAGGAAAGGCAAACCTACGTTTCTAGCATTTGTAGACTTAGAGAAAGCTTTTGACAATGTTGACTGGAATACTCTCTTTCAAATTCTAAAGGTGGCAGGGGTAAAATACAGGGAGCGAAAGGCTATTTACAATTTGTACAGAAACCAGATGGCAGTTATAAGAGTCAAGGGACATGAAAGGGAAGCAGTGGTTGGGAAGGGAGTAAGACAGGGTTGTAGCCTCTCCCCGATGTTGTTCAATCTGTATATTGAGCAAGCAGTAAAGGAAACAAAAGAAAAATTCGGAGTAGGTATTAAAATTCATGGAGAAGAAATAAAAACTTTGAGGTTTGCCGATGACATTGTAATTCTGTCAGAGACAGCAAAGGACTTGGAAGAGCAGTTGAATGGAATGGACAGTGTCTTGAAAGGAGGATGTAAGATGAACATCAACAAAAGCAAAACAAGGATAATGGAATGGAGTCTAATTAAATCGGGTGATGCTGAGGGAATTAGATTAGGAAATGAGGCACTTAAAGTAGTAAAGGAGTTTTGCTATTTGGGGAGCAAAATAACTTATGATGGTCGAAGTAGAGAGGATATAAAATGTAGGCTGGCAATGGCAAGGAAAGCGTTTCTGAAGAAGAGAAATTTGTTAACATCCAGTATTGATTTAAGTGTTAGGAAGTCATTTCTGAAAGTATTTGCATGGAGTGTAGCCATGTATGGAAGTGAAACATGGACGATAAATAGTTTGGACAAGAAG
The DNA here is from genome assembly GCF_023864345.2 of Schistocerca serialis cubense. NCBI lineage: Eukaryota > Metazoa > Arthropoda > Insecta > Orthoptera > Acrididae > Schistocerca > Schistocerca serialis. Next base: position 1,018,718,784 of record NC_064638.1, on the reverse strand, counting down.
AGAATAGAAGCTTTCGAAATGTGGTGCTACAGAAGAATGCTGAAGATTAGATGGGTAGATCACATAACTAATGAGGAAGTATTGAATAGGATTGGGGAGAAGAGAAGTTTGTGGCGCAACTTGACCAGAAGAAGGGATCGGTTGGTAGGACATGTTCTGAGGCATCAAGGGATCACCAATTTAGTATTGGCGTGCAGCGTGGAGGGTAAAAATCGTAGAGGGAGACCAAGAGATGAATACACTAAGCAGATTCAGAAGGATGTAGGTTGCAGTAGGTACTGGGAGATGAAAAAGCTTGCACAGGATAGAGTAGCATGGAGAGCTGCATCAAACCAGTCTCAGGACTGAAGACCACAACAACAACAACACGTTCAGTAAAAGGTAATAGCCATTGTGGAGATGCTGATTCATTTATTCCAATCCAAGTGGCTCATGAAATGTATTTATTGTCTCTTTGCTTAAAGATTTGTTAAATTTGTGGGCAATAGTGACAGGAGTATTGCGTTACACAGATTCCTTACATTCAGATATATTTGTATTGGTGTTGCAGAAGTCAGGACTATTGCACAGCTGGCCACAGAGAGATTTGTTGACCATGGAGACAGAATTAATTTGTCGACGAGGTCAAAGTTCAGAATACAAGCAAGGTTATTTGTCATTTAGCGGTAACTTTGCTCAGAAAAAAGTTTAAATCTGGACTAGTGCCATAGGTATATACTTTGATAGAGTGGAAACTAACAGGTTGTTTCAGTTCATATTATGCCTGACTTGTAACTAAAAGGCTTTGAATGTGTCCAATTGGTATTATGAAGCTTGTCATTTGTGCATTGTATGCCAGTTTTTGTTTCTTGAACCTAATCCTAATAGTGTATACAGTTGCTGAATCATGGCTCCTCCAAATTTGTTCAGGGCAAGGTGTACTACATAGAAGAACTGGAGGTAGCAAAAACAGCACCTTTGCTTATGACTGATATTGTCATACCACATCCAGACTTTTCAGAAATAAGTGGATTATTTTTTATTTGTTATTTTCTTTTAGTCTGTTATCTAGGAGCAAAACAGACCAAATGATGGAGACAAGTTAGAATTACTAAGCAATTCCGTGTTTAATTAAAAAATCACACAAAAGTATCTACTTAAAAAATATAAAAAAATTTAAAAGATGGCGGTGGCCATTTATCCTGGTGTACATCTGATTGGCAGTCATACTGGTGTAAAAAGGTGTGCAATGCTTGCAGCAGAGCTGGTATATGACATGGCTGCTTTCCAATCTCAACTTCCCCTTGTTTGAAATCACAAATTTTGTAAGTCAAAATTCTAGACTATCACATAACATCTCACTACATTCCAGAAAAGAAACATAGATTTCCTCATTTGTCTGGGTAGTTTGCCTCTGGCATGCTGAGGTGCAACTCAGGGTTCACAGGAGTTGTACTGCAGTGCTACTCAAGGTTGAAAGGATTGGGAGGTAGCTGCAGGATATCAGGAAATCCTTCCTCGTTCTTCTCGAGGTTTATTTCCTGGCTGCCTCTGGAAGGCTGTTGAGATGGATCTTCTCTGGCATTACATCTCGTTGTCATGATGTATGGCCTCTTCTTGGCTGTCTCTCGGCTGTGTGGGCTTGTAGCTTGTAAGCTGTCAGCAATTTCAGCTTGTGCCAAAGCTCCTGGCCTCTACTTGGCTGTCTCTCGGCCGTGTGGGCTTGCAGCTTGAAAGCTATCAGCAATTTCAGCTTGTGCCAAAGCTCTACATTCTGTATTATGTTATGCACAGGTGTATTACCAAAGACACCCCTATGTTGGTGTGTAACATGTTGGCTAACGGCACACTACCGGACAATGTGATCCCTGTGTACTGATTACTCCACATTCACAAGTATCTGTGGTATGCTGTCATATTTTTATCAAGTATCTGGGGTGTGTACCATGGCCTGAATGGTTCTATGTAGCTTCCTTGATCAGAAGGAAGTATGACATTGTTGATTTTTCTTTAACATTAGGAAGGAACAGATAGGTTCTCCTTTCTGTTTCTGCCCTGTCCCAGATTTCCTGCCTTTCTCTATCAATGCATGCCTTTATTTTGTTATTTTATGCAGCTTTTGTGTCTATTATCTCTTCTAAGTCATCATATTCAACCTTCTTGATTTATGGCTATATGAGCCCCAAATGTTCAACCACATCCCACAATAGTGATTAAGATTGCATTTTGGTACGTTCTTTTTGCACTTAGAGACAGCTGGAAGCTTCTTTGGCCATTGTTGCTATTTTGTTCATTTTAATGCCTATCTGGCAAACAATTTCTGTTTGTTTGGATTTTGTCAATGCTCGTACCTAGGTACCTATAAACTTGTTTTCTCTTCTTAGAACGGCCATTTAGTCTGATTGTGTGATCTCTTTATCATGATAATATATATAAACTGTATTGTGTGCTGCTGCTGTTAATTTATTTTGTGCACACCAATTGCAAAGTTATGCAAGAACGTCCCCCACTATTTTCCTCTAATTTAGCTCTTATGTTGTCAGATACTATAATTAGTATATTGTCTGCATAGGCTATGCAGCCTCTAGTGTGTGTCATAATCTACAGCTGATTCAGTGAAAGCTCTATGCCAATATCCCATAATTATGGACCACAAACAGAGCCCTGTGGGCAGCCTTTGGTGATGTTTTTCGCAGTTTTCTTTCCGGAACGTTCCAGTTTCACCTGCCTGTCTGTGCAGTAATCTCATAAGCTGTTACAGAAATTCCTGAGACAGTCCATCTGTCTCGGTCTTTTGAACAGTGCGGGCCACCATATGTTATCGAATTCCCCAACTGTTTCAGTCATTATGACTACAGTGAATACTTGTCATTTGATGTGTTCAAAGTATGCATTGTGAGATCTACTGCATCCTTAGTGGGTTTCCCTTTCTTGAAACAGTATTGCTGGGGGCTCATGCCAGTTACCCATCTGTGATACCTCGGGCGGCGGCACACAAAATTTTCCTGTACTTTGGCTAGGGCATTCAGCAGACAATCAGCCTGTAAGATTTCAGTTCTTGTGAGTCTTTATTGTACCCCCTTTTTTAGTATAATGATATTTGAGATTTCGCATGTTCTGGGCACCCGTCCCTGCAAAAGACTCTCATTTAGCAGCATTGTTAGGTATGAGACAATTTGGTTTACTAGCTGTTGCAACAATCTGTTATAATTCTAACTGGCCAAAGTGCTTTCTTCTTCTTTAACTTCATTATTGCCAAGCTCACTTCTTCCTGGACAAATGGAATCTCAATTCTATTGTTCACATGATGCTTAGTACTCAGAGCGAAGATACTGATGGTACTCTGTGTCTTTCATCATCATATTGCATGGCAATCTCATTAGGCACTCCTCTGGTGTCTACCAGTCTGTCATCATCATGCCATCGGAGTACCTCAATCTTAATAATACAGTGGGTAATCAAACCTTGTTTGTTGGAAGTTTGTCTGGAAAACCTCATATTTCTGTTACCATTTGGTGCTTTATGTATGCCTCCCATTTTTCTACTCTGGTTTGGTGTAACAGTTCTTCATATTGTTGCTTAACTACTCGATAGAAAGCCGTCTTTGACATTCTGTTTCCCCTAAGGATCTATGATAATATCTCCTCATCTGCCTCGCTTTGCATCTGAATGACTGTAGGGCTGGACTTTTATACCCCCTTGCCAGCCACTGTGGCCGAGCGGTTCTAGGCACTTCAGTCCAGAACCGCGTTGCTGCTACGGTCGCAGGTTCGAATCCTGCCTCAGGCATGGATGTGTGTGATGTCCTTAGGTTAGTTAGGTTTAAGTAGTTCTAGTCTAGTGGACTGATGACCTCAGATGTTAAGTGCCATAGTGCTTAGAGTATTTGAACCATTTTTTTAATAACATTTTGAGTTCCAAATGAATGCTGGAAGCGCTTTGTTTTAAGCAGTCTGCAACACTTGCACCCATGTATTGACTATGGCTTCAGCGTCAGATCCACTTCTTTGACACGATTGCCTCTTGAATTCTCCCTTTAAAAGTTCCTAGTTTGCTTTGCATAGATTGTATATTCACTCAGCTGGATGTTGGCATCTTAAGTCATTATCTGCATCTGTAACGGTGAAATAATTGAGATGATTGTCACCTGTTGTAAGTTTGTTATGGACGTCCCAGTTTGCAGTGTAGTCACTGACTTTCAAGTTTGCAGGTATTATATCTATATTCGTTACCACACCTGCAGGAGTTTGGTAAGTGATATGAAGCCCAAATTCTTGTATAGACAATCAGATGGTGCACAGTGAGAGCATATTGGTTACCGAGCGAGATGGCACAGTGATTAGCACATTGCACTCACACTTGGAGGACGACAGTTCAAACCCATGTCCAGCCATCCAGATTTAAGTTTTCCTTGAATTCACTAAATTGCTCCACGCAAATGCAGGGATGGTTGCTTTGAAAGGGCACACCTGATTTCCTTCCCCATCTTGACACAATCCGAGCTCATGCTCAGTCTCTAATGACTTCAAAGTGGATGGGACTTTGAACCCAATCTTCCTTCCTTTTTTCCTTCAGGATATCAGTTTCTTTTCTTTATGGTTTTTTGCAGTATGTCCATAGTCATGACAGTTGTAGCATTTGATGACAACAAGGTAGTCCTGCACCCTGATTGACTAAAACCCTATGTATATTCTCTTCCGTGTAACCTACTGTGCACTGACCTTTGGATTTACCTGCAGTACATATTTTACTGTCAGCTTCCCTCGCGGCTCTGTTTTAAATTTGACTTGTGTTTCTTGTAAGAACCGCTCGCTATCTATAGTTATCTTCAAGTTCTATTTATCTTTTTTTAGCTCTGAAATTTTTGTCAGCTTCCTACTTTCCTTTTCTGTTTCAGATATGAGTATATTGTTTGCCATCTTCGTTTTCTCAGTTCTGATCTCTTTTCTTTTTTTTTTTTTTTTCAGATCAATTAGCCCTATGAGATGCATGTGTATTTCCTTTGCATCTTTTTTGTTCTTAGATTTGGTGAATAGTGTGCTACATTGCTTGGCTTGTGCACTTTCAGTCTTTGATTTTGTGGTGGCCACTTAAGTGAATGGAGCAGTGGCTGCCACACTAGTGAATGACCAGACTGTCTTGTCTTTATTTTCCTTGCTGAGCCTACGATTTTCATTTTCAAATTTTTTATATGCTCGGTCAGTTTTGCTGGTGATATTGCCCGATGGGTGAGTTTGTATTTTAACTCTAGTATTTTTGTGGCAGTAACCTTCACGTTTACACAGAATTCCTCATCAGTGTATTTATATTATGTCCTCAGGTTTGTCTGATCTACTAGTTTCTGAGTACTCGGAAGCTTTTGTTTTTGTGAAGGGCTTTGCTGCACTATGTATCACTTTTTGCATCATTCATTTTGCATGGATGAGATGCCAAGGTGTTTTTGTGGAATCACTTAGCTTATTAGTGCTCATGTATATGTATAAACACTATTGTTGCTGAAGCATCTACTCTGTCCACAATCGCTGATGTCTCATGTCTCGTCCATCTCTAAAGGTGATGTCTCCAGTATATGGTACTATGTCAGTCTGTGTCAGCCCAGTACTGTTCTTAGCCCCCACTCTTTGCTCCATTACTAAATTGGTGATTGATTGATGCCTAAGGATGTGTACTGACAGCTCATCCCTTCTTTTAGACAAGTTGTGCCATAAATTTCATTTTCCCCAGTTTGAGTCTGTGGTGTCATCGCCAGACACCACACTTGCTAGGTGGTAGCCTTTATATTGGCTGCTGTACATTAGTATATGCCGGACCCGCATGTCGCCACTATCAGTGATTGCAGACCGAGCGCCGCCACACGGCATGTCTAGTCTAGAGAGACTCCCTAGCACTCACACCAGTTGTACAGCCGACTTTGCTAGTGATGGTTCACTGTCTACATACGGCCTCATTTGCAGAGACGACAGTTTAGCATAGCCTTCAGCTACGTCATTTGCTATGACCTAGCAAGGCGCGATATTCAGTTACTATAATTCATATCTTCAAGAATGTATTCTGAACAGGTAATATTGTGAATCATGTACTGTCAAGAGCGACGTTCATCATTAATGGATTAGAGTTAAGTATCAAACTAATTACGTCCGCTTTCTGAATTCTCATTCCTTGTCATGTTCCAGACCTCACGTCAGTATAGTTCTTCCCGCCTCACGCCAGCCTACGTGAGCTAAAACGCGTGCATTTTGGCCTCCACTCGTAACACGGTGTTGGCTCTTCTGCTAACACAAAAGATTCAGTATCGCTTCATTAGTTATTCAATCTACCTATCTAGGCTTCAGCATTCTTCTGTAGTGCCACACTTCAAAGGCTTTTATTCTTTTCTTGTCCGAATAACTTATCGTCCATGTTTCACTTTCGTACAATGCTACACTTCAAACAAATAGCTTCAGAAAAGACTTCTTAATACTTAAATTTCTATCATTAACAAATTATTATTCCTCAGAATTGCTTTCTTGCTATAGCAAGTCTGCTTTTTAAATCCTCTTCACTTTAGACATATGCTAACCAAATAATTCAGCTACTGCTTTTAGTGTTTAGTTTTTTACTCTAATTCCTCATCATTGCCTGATTTATTTCGATCACATTCCATTACCTTTGTTCTACATTGCTTGATTTCATCATACGACTTCTTTCCAAGATTCTTTCTATTCCATCCAACTTTTTTTCAACAGTCCTCTGGACACATCCAATGAACAGACACCACACATTCTGTCTTTTGATTTTCCCTATCAAATGAATCTATGTCTTTCTTCTCCAATGGAAAATCCAAGATGGAATGTAACAAAATGTAACATTCTTCTCCAGCCATTCTACAGTGTCATTCTCCTTTCTGGTGCATGTTGGGGTTTTGTTTCACTGATTAATGTAATATGGTACATTATCGAATATCATAGCTGAATTCTTGTCTGTGTTTTGAAGCAAAAAGTGTGTTGATAACTGTTCAAATTTCATTTGATTTGAACAACAATAAGGCATTTGCAACAAACCCACTGATTGTTCCAGCATATGATAGAATGAGCCTACTGCCTTTTCCATCTGGAGCTTTCATTCTTCCTCGTGCAGTCTCATCAGCCCATGGAGTCGGTCTGTAATAACCAGCAGTTACCCACATTTTGTCCAACCAGACGATTCTGTGAGCTTTGCACTTAGATACTGCCCTCAAGAAATGGACTAGGCAATGATATCCTCCAGTTCAGGCAGAACTCTTCTTCCAGAAAATGTCTTCCATCAAAACACTATCTTCTTTAGTACCACTGAAGGGCCAGTTTCCCTCCCAAAAACAACTTGCTATCTCATAGTGAGAGAAGCAGTTGCTTCTAGGTGCTATATTCTTTCCTTGTGCAACTCGTTCGACAACTTGATAAGAGGCCCATAATTGTCCCTTTCTTCATAAAAATAGCAGCATACATTAAATACAAGCTCAAGATATTGGCTCCTTAAGTTAGTGCCCCTACTTACTTTTCTGCAGTTTGGGGAAAAGGCCATATCACGTAAGTTTGAGATGAACAATATGAGACTAAATCAATTGGTAATTCACGATTGGTGTCAAATACTTTGCAGCCACACAAAAAGTGTAGCACCAGGTGTGACCAAGAGTTGTACAAGTGGCTGGCAACACTGTCACCAAGCCAATGTTTACGAATTCCAGAGATCAGTTTGGTGCTAGATCGTCCCCTCCATACAATGCACTCCACATGTGTGAAGTGTCAGGAACCTTCTTTTAGCAGCCTAACTAAAGTGTTCAATAATTCTGCTGTGGATAGTGGTTGTTAAAATGGAATTTCATGCATGATACTGAAAGCAGATACAGAATACATATTACGTAAAATCAAGGAAAGGCAATTGCTCACCTATAGCTGATTGATGTGTGGTGCATAGAAACACACAATAGAAAGCAGTATTCACATTAGTTTCAAGCTCTTGCCCTTCCTCTAACAAAAGTGCGATTCACATGCATAACCACATAGACACTCAAACACACACATGAATAAGTATTAGTTATTGTTTCTTTCAAACAGAATGGATATTATATAGTTCCAAATATCTAATAGTATTATGGTTTGAGGATTAATAATCTATTGGTACCCCGGGAAAGGAAATTGCTTATATCAATAAACTCTGATATGGAAATTTTAGGATTCAAACCACCTTCTGTTTACTTAACTCATTTCAGGTGAATGTGCAATTTTTCCTTATTCCTTGGCCAACATGCTTCCCCATCAATTTCCGAATGAGCCGCTGCTTCATCTGTAATGATTTGATGGTAGATGAGGCAATCCTAAAACTAAATTGTGTCGTTCATAACATAAATGGTAAATGTTCAAGCACCAAAAATGTAAGTTTGCAAATAAATACTATGGAGGAAAGTTATATTATCACCTCAGACTATATGGCATGTAAAAATGTCACACCGCTGTTTTTCCTCATTAACCCTGTTAGCTCATCTTGGATTCTGTAGAATTCAAAGCTTCTAAACTGTAGATGAGTTCTAAAAAATTTGGAAACAGAACATCACAGCAACCAGAAAATACATCTCAAGAAGCATTAATACATTTGAAGAAACACAGCTGTTATATGAAACTTGTTAGCAATTTCGTCTAACATCTGTGCTTTAGGGTCCAGAAATGAAAGTGTGCAATATATTTAAGCATTTTAGAGATGTTCTTACTTTTACTTATGTCAGATCTGGCCTGTATGACCAGATACACTTTTTCAACAAGAACTTGTACTTCAAATCAATCTGATGTCTCTTGACATATAAATAAGTTTTTGTACTTGAAAATGGCCCAAGACTGAAATTTGGCTTGCATGGCAATAAAATAAAAATTATTACAGTCAAATGGTGGCAGCATCATTCAAAAAAAAATTGTGGCTGTCTGTTTCCTTACACCATTCATTATGATTTACCCATGGGTCTGGCAATACCTCATCTTCCTCATTTTTGTGGTCTTCTCCATGGTTTCCTATTACTGTTTCATATCCTCTTCTATCATTCCCAGCTCTAGTGTTAAAGTCTCCTATAATCACAGTCTTATTAGATGTTTCAGCATCTTCCAGTTTAGTGATAAACTCTTCCTACTCATCTGTTTCACATCCTATTTGAGAAGCATAAAAATGGACTACATTAAGAATATTTCCTTCTTACCTCACTTAGTCCGGTTATCAGTATGTTCCTTTCTGTCATCAACTGTCTGATTTCGTGTATTCTTGCATCTTTGTCAAAGGATACAACATTAATAGTGCCAATTCTTTTATATTTCTTCAGCCAGCTCTGTCTTTCACTGGGATGCTGGCAGATCTGTTCAAAAGCTTTGTCACTTTTGGTATTGGTTTCGGTCCGAGGCTCATTTGATTGTTGAAAGCAGATTGGTTATCCACTTCTGGCTTGCTGGGTCTAACATAGCTTCACCAGAGCCCCACTGGCTGGCACTTTTCAGAATTCCTGTAGGGCCTTCACAGCTACCATAGTGGTCCTGAGGCACACACAGTCCCCAGATGGAGTGAACGAGGGGTTGGACTTGTGGGAGAATAACTCGTGGGCAGAATGGTTCAAAAACAGAACAGAAAGGAGCATAGCAGAGACAGATGGAAATGACTAATCAGGGCAGCAAGGAAAATGATAGCATTGGCTAAGAAAAGTTTTTGGGAAAAGGAGAATTTTAAGGATGTAAAGACGATATTATACCACACATTAGGCAACAGAAGGAAGCAAAAAGAAAATACTTCAAAAGTCATCAACAAGAAGGAAAACCCTTGCGGGAGGAAGTAGAAGTTTTGAAAGTTCGGAAAGAATAATTGCAAAAGCAATATGAAGTACAGGATGAAACAAATACATGTGATAAAGTAGAGGGAGATGAAAGAAATATGACCATCACAGAGGAAATAGAAACAGAAGATCTGCAGATGTTGGATGTAGAGAAAGCTTTATTAAAAATGAAAATTGGGAAAGGAATAGATGACATCACAGTGGGAATGATCAAAGCCACAGGACCTTTTGAAATTCAGTGCCTCTATAGAATAATGAGGATAGTATAGACATACGGAAAGACTGCTCATTATTGGACAAAGCCATTTATTGTATCTATATTTAAGAAGGGTGACAAAACGCTGTGAGCATTATGGAGGAATAGCACTACTGTGCCACTACCTGAAGATTTACGAAAAGATAATTGTGCAGAAAATTGGGAATAAGATAGAACCACAATTAAGAGAGGAACAACAAGGATTTCAACCTCTTAAGATCAACCGTAGATGCCTTATTTACAGCCAGACAGTTGTAGAAAAGAAATGGGAGTTCGGGAAAGACATCACAATTGCATTCATAGATATAAAGAAGGCATATGACACTGTTAGAAGGAAAGAGATATGGCGAAGTCGAAGTAGACTGAAGTTGTCAAAAGAAATGTGACTGAAAATAGGAAACATGCACAAGAAATGTCAGAATTGTGGTTTAATAAATGGCAAAAAGATTGTAATGCTTTCTAACGGACAGAGGGGTCATCAAGGGAGTGTGCTCTCACCAGTGCTTTTCAATATAGTCATGGACATCATCATAAGGAAAGTTCACCAAAGGTCAGTAATAGTTCATATTAAAATTGCAGCATAAGCAGATGATGTGATGATTTGGGAAGAAATGAGTGGGAAATGGGAAAAGAAATCAACACCTGGCAGAGTGTAATTGAAGAAGCAGGCGTGGAAATAAGCTTAACAAAAAGTAAAGTAATGGAAATCAGGAAAAAAAAGAAAAAAAAATCAAGGATGTGAGTTGTAGTACCGTAGCTACTGTTGAGTATCTAGGAAGTAATATAACCAAAAAGAAAATAACAAGGATGACATTTTGGAGACAATAGAAAATTGTGCATAATTTACTTATTGCATGTCTGACATAATTAGAAATTGGAAAATATCTGCCAAAGCAAAGATCATGATGTTCAAATCATATTTTATGCTAATTTTGACCTATGGATCAGAGTGCTGTACTTGGAACACAAACAACAGAGATGGATTTTCTAGAGGGCCCCCCAATAAGGACAGGATGAGGAATGAAATAGTATGAGCCACTCTCCAGATCAAGCCCCTAAAGGAACCTATGGAAAGTGATATGCGTAAATGGTTTGGCTACATTAAAAGAATGTGACCAGAAAGACTTCCAAGAAGAGCCCTAGAATGGGTGAGTCTGGAAGACCACGAGCGAGATGGAGAGACCAGGGGAAGGATGATATAAACCATAGAGGACTGCAATGGGAGGAGATGCTAAATGATACTGTGGCAGAAAGAAGCAGCTTCAAAGAGGCCCTGTGAATGACTCTCATAAGCAAAAACGTTTCAGGAAGAAGAGGAAGACACTTGCGATTAGTTATGTAGCAGTTACAGCATTGGCAGAAGAAGATGGCCATTAGGAATGTTTTGTCAGGATTACTAATTGACTATATTGTCCAATGTATGAATAGTTCTTAATATACTATCGAAACCTACGACAAAAAATAAAGCTTTATCTAGTAGAGAGAGGAATTGTTGCCAGCATGCAAGGATGTGAAGAACAAGACCTTGTATGACTGCATAGCAAGAGAAGAAGCTGTTACATGTGCCCAAGTGAGAATGACACTAAGCACTCCACAGTAAGTGTGATTTGTTCCCCATATGTATGTCAAAAACACTAAATTCATATGCGTACCATATAAAAATAACAAAGAATGAAAATTTTATACCGTGTAATATAAAATATTATACTTCTGTCTTATGTTACTGAAACTTAGTTTTAAAAAATCATTTATTTGGAAATGAAAGATGATTAAAAGGGAATGAAAATGTGTATTTAAAATGATTGTCTCATGTTACAATGGAGTATAGCATGCTTCTTTGTGTTTTAGTTTCAGTTCAAATAGATCCGACGCAAGTGTGTATCAGAATATGATACTATTTAAGAATTAAATACATAAAAGGTGCAGAATTCTAAAAACACTCTAACCATATTGAAGCACAGTATCAGTAAGCACAGCAGTTAGTCAGCGAGAAGAAGATCAGTGTAGAATCTGTTTCAGGAAAAGATCATGCAGCAGACATTTTTATTAAGGGTCTACCAGTGAAGATTGTTATCAACAATGAAAACTTTGATTGGAATGACTGAGTTAAATATTTGATTCAATAATAAATTGTGACCATTGTGAAAGTGTGTAAAGGTGTGTTAAGTTCTTAGATGAGTTGCTGCTGTCCTTGTTGTGTTGTCATGAGTAACATATTTTTAAATAACACTGATAAAGCTTTGTTTATGCAGCATATTAGTTAGGTATTTTATTCCTGACGGAGTTCTGAGTGAACTGTGCGAATAGTGGGATGGTGGTGGACATTACATAAAAATCTGCTTTCAAGTTCTTAAGAGCTGTAGATGGAAAGCACGAGTTGTTTAAATTGCAGGGAAATCAGATTTCTTGTGATATCTTCCATAATTATAGCAGTAGCACCATTCTACTCTAAATATGAATCACAATTAATTGTAGCTGTCGTATTAAATCATTTAATTCATATTGATTTGGAAAATGTTATTTGTCATTTGATTTTCTCCAGGATATCCTTTGTCTTGGAGAGTAGTTGGTACATGCAAGCTTGCAGGTGTGTGCAACAAGTCTCTGAGATAGTGGATGGTCAGGGTAGTCAAACCCACTTGCAATTTTCAAGTGATGTAGCGTTTCATTCACTGAAGTACGCTGAACGTCATCCTCCTATTCTCTCTCATGGAACAATATTATGAAAAGGATAGTTGCTACTCACCATATAGCAGAGGTGCTGAGTCACAGGCAGGCACAACAAAAAGACTGTCAAACAAGTAAGCTTTTTCCCAAAAAGGTGTGTATGTGTAGCATTTGTGTGTGTGTGTGTGTGGGGGGGGGGGGGGGGGGGTTGCTGTTGTCTATTTTTGACAAAGGCCTTGTTGGCCAAACACTTATTTTGTGACAATCTTTTTGTTGTGCCTGTCTGCGACTCAGCACCTCCACTACATGGAGAGTAGCAGCTATCCTTTTCATAATACTGTTACATTCCATCCTGGATTTTCGACTATTCTTTCTGAAGTGCCATAAATTTATTTATATTGCAAGTAGAACTGCTTGAGAGTTGTGGCTTGAAAGTGGGTGTGCAACATCCACAAACCATATCAAGCACTTGTTTTGTGTCGTGATTGATCAGATATGTTCCAGAGTAGTTCTTGCAGGTGTGTAGAAACTGTTGGCTTCTGAATTTCTATTTTGACTCTTTTACAGCTGCAAAAAACTCTACATGAACTTTCTTTCCTGCAAACACCACCCAGAAAGAAAAGAGAGACTGTAAAATTGTAATTATTTAAAAATAACATTTTATAGCTGTTTAAAATGTCTGCAATTTTACGTTGTTCACGAACATTCTAAAATTTGTTCTTCCATTCAAAAATAATTTTGCCTATGTGTTAATATTGTCTTGTTGTTTAAGATTTAAAAAAACTGTACTTGTAAAATATTCACTTAAACATATATTTCAATTAGGCGATGATTACAATTACAAGCCTTTGAGTTTTCATCAGACTGTTAAAAACCAAACAGTTTTCTGCAGTACTCATGTAGAACAGAGTATGTAATTGTCAGATTCAAATAATTTCCCTTAAAGACTTAAAATGTGATAGAAAATATAAATATGTGGAGTGAGTTTAGTGAACAGTGACTCAAAAAGTCACATGGTGATTTAGTGGCATTTGGTGTATGTAAAATGGAAGTTGAATTCTTTTTAATTGATCTGGAAGTTGAATTCTTTTTCATTGTTCTGTTTTTCAGTCACTGAAGTCTGCCACTGGAAGACTGCCTCTTCATCCAGCACCTGCATTTTAAGAATATGTGAAGAGTATGACTGAATTATATGACCAGTGGGACAAAAAAACCATTGTGTTCAGAAACAACTTTTTGGTTTATACAAGTGATTTGTATTTGCAAAACTTGAACTGCTTAGACTAAAGTTTTATTTTTGCTGTTTTACAGGGTGATCTTCTCTGTAGCTCAGGAATTTTAAAGTGAATGTAATACTTATAGGTTAGTGAAAACTGTTTGAAACGCAAAACTACAAGCTTTGCATGTTCATTAATTTTCTCTCTTTTTTTTGTGCTCTATTCCTTTTTGTATGGGTGAAGAAGAGTGATGCATAGCTGTTACAAGGAGTAGTAAATCATTATTTACATAAATGAATTACTGTGCCTCACACCAGCATCAAGATTGTGACAAATAAATTTCCACAATAACTTGTGTAATGTTTCAACTACTACTTTAAATTAGATGATTGAAGGCAGTATTTAAGTGATAGGTGATCACTGCTGTTGTATAGTTACAGAAATTTTGAAAAGAACATGTGTTTGATATGCCACTGGCAGTTCTTTTCTCCAATTACAGTAAGTTCTTTATGAACCAGATCCCATTGTTTTCATGATGGATCACTCTTTTGGATGGCTTACATTACGGATTAGATTATCATCATGAAAGCCGTATTTTTTCTTACTAAGCTTGTTAATCGCAGATAAGAGTGACAATAGATCTCACAGTTTTTATGCTCTTTAAACCCTTTGCATGAGATGTTCAATAATAAGTTTCTCAGTTCCATTTTTACGCAATGGGACTTTATGTTTACCACTGTTTGCCGTCCGTGATCACTGTACCTAGTATGGCACCCAAATTGATTAGAGTTCACATTATTTCAAATAATCTTTTCATGTGATGGAAATTTCTACCGTAAATCATATATCACATTGGCATTTGGGAGTTTTGTCACACAATATGTGACTCTGTGGCCAGTGCAATAGAAACATTAGCAGAATCTCTCTTCATGTGTTGTCTTCATGATAATTGTCTGTGTCATGCCTTAATATCTTTGTTTCCTACTTTTTAAAGTTTGAATCATATTGTCAAACAATTGAAGAAATTTGCACAACATCAAAGATGGAAGTGGAAGGAGTAGAGGAACATATGTGACCTCTTTTCATGGAGTCATAATAATAGTAGGTCTTCTAAAGTTTAGGAACATAAACAGTGTGGCAATGAAAGTATTCCAAGAAATTTTATGTACCTAATGTTTTGAATTTCTTTACTTTTATTATTGAAGACTTCACTGTTGAAGTAGTAAAGAAAACCTTGTGGCTGAATTATTATTGTATTGTAATTATTGAAGACAAAGATCTGTAACTGTTTGTTGTGTCATACCTTTGTATAAATAAAGATGAATCTCCTTGTGTATGCTGCAGTAGCGTAAATTCATCAAAAATATTTTTCAGTAATGTTTTTACAATTACTTTTTAAACAGTAGTGATCATGTATTACGTTGTGTATAGCACTATTTAAACTCTAATGGGTGATCAACATCAGAACAAAAAGTATTATGAAATATTTGGAACGTGTAAGAATGTTTGTGATCATGTATGGACAGTTACCTTCATTATATGTGCTGTTAAAAAAAACTTTTCTTTTCATGTTGATGCTTGTTTTTTGGTAAACTTTTCCAGTAAAATTATGCTTTTTTCATTCTTTTAACACAAATTTGGGATATCACTCATGTTAACTTTTTTTGAACAATAAATATAAATGTAAATGTAAAAGTGATCTTGCAGGTTATATGCAGAAATGAAAACTAAAGTCTCAGGTCTTGGAAAGAAGGCCCCTTTCATTCAAATTGAAATTTTTGAATAAAATTCCTACGTAGTTTCTTTTCATTTTGTTTCCTGTATGATGATTTTTATGAAATAAAATGTCATTCAGTATATTTCAAGTTCCCAAAATCTTGTTGCAGTTTCAACAATGCTTAACTTCCTTGAATACAAAATAGAAAATTCAGCTTACATTTCTTCCATGTATGGAAGAAATCCATTGTATGGATTTCCTTTTACATGGCTCTCTGATTTTTGTGAGCTTTTTGTGTTATGTTAATTTTATATATATATGTCACACACATTTTTTTTTGTTTTTTTGTTTTTTGTTAAGTAAGAAGTAAACAATGGAAAGTCCAGTATAGGGTAGGAATAATAATAATGGAAAGGATAGATTGCAGCTTACCACTTAGAGGAGATGTTGATTTGCAGACAGGCGCAAGAATACTAGAAAAATTTAATCTTTTGGGCAAAGTCCTTCCTCAGAAGCAGAATTCTCACACATTCAAGCAGCAGCAGCAGCAACAAGAACAACAACAAGTGCTGCCCGTGAGAATGTGGAGATACATGGAGGGGAGATATAGCATTGGCTGGGGTTGTAGTGGGGGAGGAGAAAAGAGAAGAAAGTAGAAAAGAGGAAAGGACTTTGTAGGCACATTGGTAGGATAGAAAGTGAATGTGTGTACTGTAGCAGGAGTAGGAAAGGGGATAGGGAGGTGGAGGATAGGGACTAGCCAAGGTTGAAGCCGTGGAGGTTACAGGAACAAACGATATGTTGTAAGGATATTTTCCACCTGCGCAATTTAGAAAAGCTGGTGTTGATGGGAAGAACCCAGATGCACAGGCTTTGAAACAATCATTAGTGACTAGCATCTTCCCCCCATCCCTACCCTGCTATCCCTCCCCCTCCCTGCCCCACAACCCATCCTTACTTGCACCACCCCCCTAGCAGATTGCTACTTACATCAGATGCAGTTGTAGTTGGGCCCTAGTGGCCAGAGACAGTACCATGTGTCTGAATAGTTGAGTGAATGTTAAGAATTCTACTTCTGGGGCAGGACTTCGTCCAAAAGCATAAATGTATTTAGTATTCTTTTCACTGTGCCTGTGTGCAACTCATCTATGTAGTAAGCAGCACTCTGTCTTTTCCATTGTTATTGTAACAAGTAAATTATTCACTGTCCATGGATTGTGAAACTGTTAATATGTAAAATATAAATAACGTTTGAAAGGTGCATCACTGTGCTGTTCTTAAACAGCTAAGTTTTGTGTTCAGATGGTAGGAGTGTTACTGCTGAAATAAATAAAATGAAGAAGGGATACAGTGCACCTTATCTCATAAATAATGCGGCTAACAATGTCTGATGTGAAAAAGTCTAAAGTTTCTTGGAACATCTCGTTATGCATAACAACTAGGTTTTGAATTTACATTGTTTCTGCCATGACAACCTCTAACGACTGTATCCCTCCAGTTTGTGAGAACTTGTTGTGAGACACGATTTTAGCCCACTCTGCTTAGATACACTTTATTAATATTGAGGAATCTTTCATGCTGTGAATGTCTTTTCTGAGACTTGTTTGTCAATACTTTTCATATTTCTGTTTTATAGTACACATTACAATTTTGTTAGTACAAAGTGCACGTAAAGATATTTGTATTGTCATTCTCCGTTGAGTCTTGCCAGATTGCAAATCTTGATTTTCATGCTCATGAGCCATTCTTGTTGCTATCCATAATCACAAATTTACATTAGCTACAATATGTCCACCTCATGAAAGGAATGGTCTCAGTATCATTAAAGTCTTTAAGTTACACCATATAATTCACATAAACTGTTTTTGAAGACTTGTCAACATTACTCCTCATGTCTGCTGTCTCCAAGCCACTCTGTTGTTATTGAATACTATTATGTTATTCTGTGAGAGATGTATTGAATTATATATCATACATTTGAAACTGTGTATTGTAGCTTATTTGTTGTAAGAAAATTTGTTCATTTCCCTATTGCAAATGGTTGAGAATGCTGCTATGAAGTAGGTTATGGTGTATATTTGATACTGTTTCTTACCTTTCCTAACATAACTATTGGGGACATAAATGTGTGTGTAGTTTATTTTTTTCCATACAACATTGTAATTTTTGTATACAAGAAACCAGAACTATAACATAATCTGGAGGTGCTCTGTTTCGTGCATTAGCAGGGTAATTGGCGACAATTCCATTTGTGCTGTAGTTTATGTGGACTCTGTCTTTAATAATAGCATTTGCGTTTTTGAGTACTTGTGGCCTTAAAAAAAACTCAATGCATTTATTCAAGTGTACATGACACTGAAAAAAATATTGATTTTAGTATTATAATCCACCTAGGCAAGAATGAAGTAAGAAAGTATTTGATCTTACTTCGTGAACATTATATTCTGAGGCAGCTGTCTTGAATCAGTAAAAAGAGTACTAAAAGTGTGCCTGTTACTAATACAGAAATAATTCTTGAGGTGTAAGCAAAACTCTGGAAAATGTTCAAAAAGGGCTACCCAAAGATTGAGAATATTACCAGGAAATGTAAGCCTGTCATGTGACTGATTCTGTGTTTTCATTGCCTTATGAAAGCATTTATGTAAACTCTTGAAACGCTTTGTGCCATAGGGCATATAAAAAAAAGTCATTTGTAATTGATAATTCATCTGCAAACCTTTACCTGTGTACTTCAGAACACACTTAATATTGAGATTATGGAACAGATATTGTCATTCATATAAAAAACTGTTTTTGTGTTTTCTTTGCACTAATATCTTGGCATATTTGTTGAAATTTATGCTAAAATCTTGGCTATTGTAATAACAGTGCTATTTAACCAAAGTCGTAATGCCAGACATGGTTGCTGGTGCATTTTTAATATTCTAGTCAGAGATAATTTGCAAGATATATTCTGTAGTGATATTTATCTAGTTTGTGATTTTTTAAAAGAGGGAGTTGTTTTAAGGTTTGTCATACTATATTAATATTTTTTTATTATTTAAGCTTCGGCTTTCATTATGTAGTGTTTTGTACTCGAGGCCAGAAGAAGAAAGTGATGAATGTTGTACATTTACTTTCATAAATTTTATATGAAACCTTGAGATAATAGTTATTTGTCTGACATATTTATAACATACAACTGTATTTAGTTTGTGATGTGTTAAAGCAAAAAGAACTAGCAGTCACAAGCAGCACAAAGTGTAATTATTTTCTTTGTAATTGTATGTGTATGTAAACAAAAAAAAATAGTTACAGCACAAAATTTAATTAGACTGAAGGGCCATTGTTTTTGTTTGTGATGACTTTACTTCTTAGTGGATGATGTTTTTATGGAGAATAGAAAATCTGTTTCAGTGTATAATATCTTAAATATTAAAAATTGCCAGCTCTGTTCCAAAAACATTGAGATAGGGAGAAAAGAGCATTTAAACTCAATTGTATGGAGGAGTAACCATTCATTTTGTTCAGCAAGTGACACAGTTTGACAGAGGGTGGGCCTCATCGTGGAGTTAAGGCATTTTCTTTATGTCAGTAGCTCATATTATCTGTAATTGTATGTAATTGACCAAGTTTTTCCAGTTTCCAGTTGGTGGTGCACTAATGTTTGTGAATGTCTGTAAAAAGTGTCCCTTAAACTAATATTTATTTCAGAATATTGAAATTTGAGGAGTATAAAGACAGGATTTGGCCCTAACACTCAACTTACTTCTGTTAATTGTTTCTGAGCCTTGTGTGGTTCATTCTGAATGGAGCAAAGGACCCCCATGTGCATCAACCAAGCTTATTCTTTTACTGTAATATGAGATGATTATTTCATAACTAAAATAATAGTAAATTCAGACATCTAATCTTTTCCATTGTAGTGTTTGTGGTTAATGTGCTTCTTGCTTAATTTAAAAACAAATTTGACGGCTCACTCAAGTGGTCTGAAAATTGCCTGTTTGACTTTTATTCTGTGGTGTCTAGAATCAAATTGATCTGTTAATTTATGGCTGCCTTTCTGCTCGTACTGTACACTGTAAATATGCTATAGAGAATTTTGTAATACATATATCCTGATCCCAGTTGACATGTGTTTGCAGTAATTTGATAGGAATCTGAAGAACAGGAAAAATGCCGAGCATACTGAACAGCTAAAATCACTCCATTTTCTGTTATTGGGAATGAAATCTTTGTTCTTTATATGGGAACATAAAATGTCAGTTCTTCAATTATCAGGGGTATTTAAATTTTCAAATATATTTCCCAGTAAAATAGACAGCATCACAGTTGCTGCCTCACGTTCTATTTGCTATCCCAATTAGATGGAGTTTGATTTTTCATTCGTCAGTAAATGATGGTCTGCCAGTTGCAACTAGCATATTTTTATAATTCCTTTCTGTTGCCTTTGTATTGAGGCGTAACATTACTCTTTTTGTGTGATCAACTATATAATTGCTACAATAATCAGTTCTATAATGCTGTTAATTTTTGAGTGAAGATCAAACTGTTTTCCTTCGCATGCATCAAATGGAAACTGGATATAGATGTGATTGTCCCCTTTTCAATAAACCCTGTTTTTCCTTATAGTTAATTCATGTTCTGAAAGTGCCACAGACATAGACAATGGCTCTGTGGAATACCTATGTAGAAAATATAAGTCCTCTCAGTTAAACTTTTCAGATGTTGTTTCTCTGAAAGTAAAATGACTGTTCTGAGTCATCACTGATATTATATATATATGTATATTAAGTTTTGCCAAATTATTTTGTATGATTAAGAAATAAAATTTAAAAAGTTATACTTGCAGTCTTTTATTCAACCATATTTTCTTAACATTCCTTCCATCCTAGTCAGAACTCAGTGACAGAGATTTTTATGTCTGAAACTTTTATTTTCTGAGAATTTATATACACATTTTTACATTCTATAAAATTTTGAAAATATTTTGTATGTCAAGGTGTACACCTGATCATAATATATTAAATCAGAGCGGAGCTCATGACCACATGATTTCCATTATACATCCAGTTGAATGATATAAAGTATTGTTCATGAGAAATCTACGTGGCACCGTAAGGCAAAGCAGCACTGAAGGAGATCTTTAATTTTGAAAGTGGGGTGGGCTGTAAGGTCTCTAGTGATAGCATACATACAACATGACAAAGCAGATAAAAATGGTCACCTTTAGAGTAGTAAAAATGAAAGATTAACCCCAATAATATCCACAGATTTCTAATGTTAAAAGAAGGCAATGTCCATTACATCTGATACTTGGTCAGTGGTAGACTGACAGTAGACTGAACACCTCAATATGACTTAACAGTAATGGACATTCCTGGATGGAACAACACATAAAACAAGGGAAAGGTAACCACTCACCTGTAGTGGACTGATGTGAAACACACAACAGAAAACTATTCATACAACCTTTCAAGCTCTTGCTCTTTTTGTAATCAATGTACACACAGACACCCAAAAATACACTCCTGCAGAGAGACTCTAGCAGGAGTGCATGTTTGTCTGTCTTTATTGTTGTGTGTGAATGTGTGTACTTTTACACGAAAAAGAGCAAGAGTTCGAAAGCTAGTATGAATACTGAATAAAATGTTCTCAGGTTTCCAGCCATGTCAGGTAATTAAAATTATATGAGCTTTCGGTCAAGCACTCCTTGGCCATTGTCAAGTGGTATGACCGCTGGAACGCCCCTTATATACACTAGCTGGTGGCTGTAATGTTACTGATGCCCATGGCATTGCCATATATGAGCATATGTTGACAGCATTCAATGCAGCCGCTTCAACCACGCACTCACTAATCCCACACCCGAGCTGCAGGCCACTGTCTCTATTTAGAATGTTTCTGGTCATTTTTAATTCAATGGCTTCTTTAACTACAGAAACCATTTGTGTGAGCCATGATGAATATTTTGTTAAATTTTATCCAGTGTCTGTTTTCTAAACGATGAAACCTCTCGTGCTTCTTCCTGCATTGTTCCAAGGTGCTTACTGTTTGTCAGATGTAAGGCTGGCCACACATGCAAGGTATCTTGTTGACCCCGGTTGTTCTGAGACCTGCTGCATCTTTAACTGATCTCAGTAACAGGCGGATTTTTACAAACAATCGTGTTGGAAGAACATCCACAACTGCACATGTTACTAGAGGTTGAAAATCTGCTTCAGTTGTAAATTTCTTTTATTATCACGACCAGTTTCGCTCTTATAAGCCCTTCCTGAGGTGCCACAACTGTGCTGTGGCCCCCGAGCGCCGTGGCGGACGTGTGCTAGGTGTGGTGTGCTACCTATGAGTGCAGAACAGGGAACTCCCTTGATATACATTTGAAAGTTTTGAACAGTCTGAGAGCTTGGCAACATTATTTGCTGATGGCAATCATGACTGTTTACAATGCTGGTATCATTTTCTTTGTTTGAGAGTAGGGCCAAATCCTTTCAAGGGTTGATTTACACACTAAGCCTAATGCGTAGAGTGATTCTTGAAGGGCATTGTTTAGTTGCTGAAGAGGTAATTCTCAGCATTGTTAATGTGGCAACTAGATTCCACAAACAGTAAAAGTAGAAAACTCTCACATGTATCCCAGGCTTCACAAGAAGAAAAGTGTGCCACCCAGCTACTGCCTAGTGGAGAGTTCATTATATAAAAAATTTGTACCATTTCACAGCCTTACAACCTGATTCAGTGAGGCTAAATGGCCTGTATTTGAATTTTAATCAACAAATTACTGCTCTGTGATTTTGTTTTTTTCACTTTGCTTTATGCCAGTCATTTCCATCTCAAGTATGTCTACAGGCAGTGCCCCAAATTTGGGTCCGTTGAGCCCCCAGGCATAGCAAAAATTTTAGATCCCGCAAAAAAGTGTGTGTTGTTGCTGTTGTGGCCTTCTGTCCAAAGACTGATTTGATGCAGCTCTCCATGCTACTCTGTCCTGTGAAAGTCTCTTCATCTCCGAATAACTACTGCAACTTACATCCTTCCGAAGCTGCTTACTGCAATCATCTCTTGGTCTCCCTCTACAATTCCTCCCCCCCCCCCCCCCCCCCCTCCTCACACTTTCTGCCAGTATTTTAAACTGATGATCCTTTGATGTCTCAGAATGTGTCCTGCCAACCGATTCCTTCTTCCAGTTGGGTTGCGCCACAGATTTCTTTTCGCCTCAATTCTGTTCAGTACCTTCTCATTAGTTATGTGATCGACCCATATAAACTTCTGTAGCACCACATTTCAGAAGCTTCTTGTCTAAACAGTTTATCGTCCATGTTTCACTTCCAGACATGGATAAATTCCGTACAAATACTTTCAGAAAAGACTTCCTGACACTTAAATCTATATTCGATGTTAGCAATTTTCTCTTCGGAAATGCTTTTCTTGCCATTGCCAGTCTGCATTTTACATCCTTTCTGCTTTGCTCATTATCCATTATTTTCCTGCCCAAATAGTAAAACCCATGTACTACTTTAAGTGTCTTGTCTCCTAATCTAGTTCCCTCAGTTTCACCTGATTTAAATCGACTACAATCCATTGTCCATATTGACGTTCATCTTATATCCACCTTTCAAGACACTGTCCATTCTGATCAACTGCTCTTCCAAGTCCTGGCTGTCCCTGACAGCATTAAGATGTCATTGGCAAACCTCAAAGCATTTATTTCTTCTCCCTGATCTCTAATCCCTTCTCAAAATTTTTCTTTGGTTTCCTTCACTGCTTGCTCAATGTACAGATTGAATAACACCAGGTATATGCTACAAGCCTGTCTCACTCCCTTCTCAATCACCATTTCCTTTTCATTCTCCTCGACTCTTATAACTGCTGTCTGTTTTCTGTACAAGTTGTAAATAGCCTTTTTCTCCCTATATTTTACTCCTGTTATCTTCAGAATTTCAAAGAGAGTATTCCAGTCAATTTTGTAAAAACCTCTCTCTGAGTCTACGAATGCTATAAATGTAGGTTTGCCTTTCCTTGTTCTATGTTCTCAGATAAGTTGTTGTGTCAGTACTGCCTCGCACATTTCTCCGGAATCCAAACTGATCTTCTTGAGGTTGGTTTCTACCAGTTTTTCTATTCTTCTATAAAGAATTCATGTTAGTATTTTGCAACCTTGACATATTAAACTGGTAGTTCGGTAATATTCAACCCTGTCACTGCCAGCTTTCTTTTAGGATTTTGTATTATTATACTCAAGAGGAGGGATTGGAATTATTATATTCTCCTTGAAGTCTGAGGGTATTTGCCTGTCTCATATATCTTGCATACCAGCTGGAAGAGTTTTGTCATGGCTGGCTCTCCCAAGGCTATCAGTAGGTCTGACTCAATGTTGTCTACTCCTGGGGCCTTGTTTTGATTTAGGTCTTTCAGTGCTTCGTCCATTTCTTCTCACAGTGTCATATGTCCCATCTCATCAGCTACGTTCTCTTCCATTTCTATAATACAGCTTAAAAGTTCATCTCACTTGTACAAACCCTCTATATACTCTTACACATTTCAGCTTTCCCTTCTTTGCTTAGGACTAATTTTCCATCTGAGCTCTTGATATTCATACAGGTGATCCTCTTTCCTTCAGAGGTCTCTCTAATTTTCCTGTATGAAGTGTCTATCTTTCCCCTAGCGCAATATGCTTCTAAATCCTTACATTTGCCCTCTAGCCATTTTACAATTCCTGTCAATCTCATTTTTTAGACTTTTATGTTCCATTTTGCCTTCTTCATTTGCTGTATTTTTGTATTTCCTCCTTTCATTAGTTAATTCCAGTACCTCCTCTTGTCACCCAAGGATTTCTACTAGGACTTGCCTTCTTACCTATTTGATCCTCAGTTGCCTTCACTATTTCATCTCTCAAAGCCACCCATTCATCTTCTGTATTCCTTTCTCCTGTTCTGGTCAATTGTTCCTTAATGCTCCCTCTGAAACTCTACAACCTCTGTTTCATTCAAATTATTCCGGTATCATCTCCTTAATTTCCCATCTTTTTTTCAATATCTTTAGTTTTAGTCTACAGTTCATTACCAATAAATTGTGCTTAGAGTCCACATCTGCCCTGGAAATGACTTACAATTTAACATCTGGTTCTGAAATCTCTGTCTTACCCCTATATAATCAATCTGAAATCTTCTGGTGTCTCAGGACTCTTTCATGTATATAATCTTATGTCATAATTCCTAAACCCAGTGTTAGTGCTCTGTGTAAAATTCTACCAGGTGGCTTCCTCTTTCATTTCTTTCCCCTAGTCCATATTCACCTACTATTTTTCCTTCTCTTCGTTTTCCTACTATTGCATTCCAGTCCCACAACACAATTAAATTTTTGTCTCCCTTAACCATCTGAATAATTTCTTTTATATCATCATACATTTCTTCATGCCTTCATCATCTGTGGAGTTACTTCACATATGAACTTTTACTCCTGTGGTGAGTGTGGGCTTTCTGTCTATCTTGGCTATGATAATGAATTCACTATGCGGTTCACCCCCCATGAACCATGGACCTTGCCGTTGGTGGGGAGGCTTGCGTTCCTCAGCGATACAGATACCACAACGGAGGGGTATCTGTTGAGAGGCCAGACAAACATGTGGTTCCTGAAGAGGGGCAGCAGCCTTTTCAGTAGTTGAGGGGCAACAGTCTGGATGATTGACTGATCTGGCCTTGTAACATTAACCAAAACGGCCTTGCTGTGCTGGTACTGCGAACGGCTGAAAGCAAGGGGAAACTACAGCCGTAATTTTTCCCGAGGACATGCAGCTTTACTGTATGATTAAATGATGATGGCGTCCTCTTGGGTAAAATATTCCGGAGGTAAAATAGTCCTCCATTCGGATCTCCAGGCGGGGACTACTCAGGAGGACATCTTTATCAGGAGAAAGAAAACTGGCGTTCTACGGATCGGAGTGTGGAATGTCAGATCCCTTAATCGGGCAGGTAGGTTAGAAAATTTAAAAAAGGAAATGGATAGGTTAAAGTTAGATATAGTGGGAATTAGTGAAGTTCGGTGGCAGGAGGAATAAGACTTCTGGTCAGGTGAATACAGGGTTATAAATACAAAATCAAATAGGGGTAATGCAGGAGTAGGTTTAATAATGAACAAAAAAATAGGAGTGCGGGTTAGCTACTACAAACAGCATAGTGAACGCATTATTGTGGCCAAGATAGACACAAAGCCCATGCCTACTACAACAGTACAAGTTTATATGCCAACTAGCTCTGCAGATGATGAAGAAATAGATGAAATGTATGACGAGATAAAAGAAATTATTCAGGTAGTGAAGGGAGACGAAAATTTAATAGTCATGGGTGACTGACATTCGTCAATAGGAAAAGGGAGAGAAGGAAACATAGTAGGTGAATATGGATTGGGGGGAAGGAATGAAAGAGGAAGCCGCCTTGTAGAATTTTGCTCAGAGCATAACTTAATCATAGCTAACACTTGGTTCAAGAATCATAAAAGAAGGTTGTATACCTGGAAGAATCCTGGAGATACTAAAAGGTATCAGATAGATTATATAATGGTAAGACAGAGATTTAGGAACCAAGTTTTCAAATTGTAAGACATTTCCTGGGGCAGATGTGGATTCTGACCACAATCTATTGGTTATGAACTGCAGATTGAAACTGAAGAAACTGCAAAAAGGTGGGAATTTAAGGAGATGGGACCTGGATAAACTGAAAGAACCAGAGATTGTAGAGAGTTTCAGGGAGAGCATAAGGGAACAATTTACAGGAATGGGGGAAAGAAATACAGTAGAATAAGAATGGGTAGCTCTGAGGGATGAAGTAGTGAAGGCAGCAGACGATCAAGTAGGTAAAAAGACGAGGGCTAATATAAACCCTTGGGTAACAGAAGAAATATTGAATTTAATTGATGAAAGGAGAAAATATAAAAATGCAGTAAATGAAGCAGGCAAAAAGGAATACAAACGTCTCAAAAATGACTTCAACAGGAAGTGCAAAATGGCTAAGCAGGGATGGCTAGAGGACAAATGTAAGGATGTAGAGGCTTGTCTCACTAGGGGTAAGATAGATACTGCCTACAGGAAAATTAAAGAGACCTTTGGAGAGAAGAGAACCACTTGTATGAATATCAAGAGCTAAGATGGCAACCCAGTTCTAAGCAAAGAAGGGAAGGCGATGTACTTGAGGACAATATTATGGAAATGGAAGAGGATGTAGATGAAGGCGAAATGGGAGATAAGATAATGCGTGAAGAGTTTGACAGAGCACTGAAAGACCTGAGTCGAAACAAGGCTCCGGGAGTAGACAACATTCCATTAGAACTACTGATGGCCTCGGGAGAGCCAGTCATGACAAAACTCTATCATCTGGTGAGCACGATGTATGAGACAGGCGAAATACCCTCAGACTTCAAGAGGAATATAATAATTCCAATCCCAAAGAAAGCAGGTGTTGACAGATGTGAAAATTACCGAACTATCAGTTTAATAAGTCACAGCTGCAAAATACTAACACGAATTCTTTACAGACGAATGGAAAAACTGGTAGAAGCCGACCTCGGGGAAGATCAGTTTGGATTCCGTAGAAATGTTGGAACACGTGAGGCAATACTGACCTTACGACTTATCTTAGAAGAAAGATTAAGAAAAGGCAAACCTACGTTTCTAGCATTTGTAGACTTAGAGAAAGTTTTTGACAATGTTAACTGGAATACTCTCTTTCAAATTCTGAAGGTGGCAGGGGTAAAATACAGGGAGCGAAAGGCTATTTACAATTTGTACAGAAACCAGATGGCAGTTATAAGAGTCGAGGGGCATGAAAGGGAAGCAGTGGTTGGGAAAGGAGTGAGACAGGGTTGTAGCCTCTCCCCGATGTTATTCAATCTGTATATTGAGCAAGCAGTAAAGGAAACAAAAGAAAAATTCGGAGTAGGTATTAAAATTCATGGACAAGAAGTAAAAACCTTGAGGTTCGCCGATGACATTGTAATTCTGTCAGAGACAGCACAGGACTTGGAAGAGCAGTTGAACAGAATGGATAGTCTCTTGAAAGGAGGATATAAGATGAACATCAACAAAAGCAAAACGAGGATATTGGAATGTAGTCAAATTAAGTCGGGTGATGCTGAGGGAATTAGATTAGGAAATGAGGCACTTAAAGTAGTAAAGGAGTTTTGCTATTTAGGGAGTAAAATAACTGATGATGGTCAAAGTAGAGAGGATATAAAATGTAGACTGGCAATGGCAAGGAAAGCGTTTCTCAAGAAGAGAAATTTGTTAACATCGAGTATTGATTTAAGTGTCAGGAAGTCGTTTCTGAAAGTATTGTATGGAGTGTAGCCATGTATGGAAGTGAAACATGGACGATAACTAGTTTGGACAAGAAGAGAATAGAAGCTTTTGAAATGTGGTGCTACAGAAGAATGCTGAAGATAAGGTGGGTAGATCACGTAACTAATGAGGAGGTATTGAATAGGATTGGGGAGAAGAGAAGTTTGTGGCACAACTTGACTAGAAGAAGGGATCGGTTGGTAGGACATGTTTTGAGGCATCAAGGGATCACAAATTTAGCATTGGAGGGCACCGTGGAGGGTAAAAATCGTAGAGGGAGACCAAGAGATCAATACACTAAGCAGATTCAGAAGGATGTAGGTTGCAGTAGGTACTGGGAGATGAAGAAGCTTGCACAGGATAGAGTAGCATGGAGAGCTGCATCAAACCAGTCTCAGGACTGAAGACCACAACAACAATAACATGCTGTTCATAGTAGCTTTCCCGCATTCCTATTTTATTATTCATCATTAAACGTACTCCTGCATTACCCTTATTTGATTTTGTATATATAACCCTGCATCCACCTGAGAGACGTCCTGTTCCTGCTGTCACCGAAATCCAGCAGTTCCCACTATATCTAATTTCAACCTATCCATTTCCCTTTTTAAAGTTTCTAACATACCTACCCAAGTAAGGGATCTAACAGTCCACACTTCTATCTGCAGAGTGCCAGTTTTGTTTCTCCCAATGACAACATTCTCCTAAATAGTCCCCCACCCGGAGATCTGAATGTGGGATTATCTTTCCTCCAGAATATTTCATCCAAGAGGATGCCATCATCTTTTAACGACACAGTAGAGCTGCATGCCCCCAGGAAAAATTCAGGAAAGATTACAGATGTAGTTTCCCCTTGCTTTCAGCCATTTGCAGTACCACCCCAGTAAGTTTGTTTTCGTTGATGTTACTAGGCCAGATCACTCAGTCATCCTGACTGTTGCCCCTGCAACTACTGAAAAGGCTGCTGTCCCTCTTCAGTAACACCATGTTTGTCTTGCATCTCAACAGATTCCCCTCCATTGTGGTTGCACCTATGGACAGTTATCTGTATCCGTGAGGTGTGCAAGCCACTCCACCCACCAATGGCAAGGTCTATGGTTCATGTGTGTTAACAATATTTTCAAAGAAGTAAAAAATGTTATGAAGTATCAATGTTTTATATTTAGTAAAATGTGAATATATGTGAATAATTTCATTTTCTTCTCAATGTCTGTCCCACTTTAAAGGAAGGCCCATTTGTTCACACTTTAGTGTTTAGAATCAGCGTTACAAATCTTTGGGTCTCCAGTGTGCATTACAGTTCTTTGGGTCTCCAGTGTGGACATGCAATTCTGTAATGTTCATTCATTCACACATTGAATTCTTTCATGAATGAGTACCTTCAGGGATGGGGAAGGGGTCAAGTCATACATTAACAGGCAGAAGCACTGCTGGCATTTCTGTAAAGTCCACTAATTTCTTTTTCTTCTCAGTGTCTGTCCCACTTTAAAGGAAAGTCCATTTGTTCACACTTTAGTGTTTAGAATCAACATTACAAATCTTTCGGTCCCCAGTGTTGACATGTCATTCTGTAATGTTCATTCATTCATTCACACATTGAATTCTTTCATGAATGAGAGCCTTCGGGGATGGGTAATGAGTGAAGTTACAAATTAACAGGCAGAAGCAAGCACAAGCACTGCTGGCTATTCCTGTAAAGTTCACTAACAAGAAATCATGACTAGTACTAATCTAACCAGACTGATCATTATGGTAATTACTTCCAGATTATTTGACAGGCTTATGTTAGGAGAAAAAGAGCTAGTTTGAAAAAAAAGCCAGTTCTCCTTCTCCTACACTACTGAGCTGCTTTTATTATCTAATACTTCAAACAATGCATTTTAACTTAACACAGGCCAGTATTAGCTGTCCACACAGGTAAGTCATGTAAAACGTAATATCTCTTTTATTTCATGAACAGATCCAAATACTGAAATGGGGTTTTCCACAGTTGATAGTATTCTGAAGACCGCGTAATGTTTTGTATGGGTAATGTTCTGAACTCTGGTATCAACCGAAATATTGGAACAAGTATTTTTTCATTGGATCCATATATTTTTCATAACTGCATTCAGTCACTCATGGAAAGAAGATCACAATGATGCATCACTTGTTAATATAGACATTAGAACCTTTCACAAAAGAATCTGAGAAATGTACTAAAACAGGAAACCAATGTGGCCAGAGTTGCCTATTGCGGTGTAATCACTGCTAAGCAGAGCGCTTATGCTGGGATACAACATTATATGCAGCAAGATAGGCCTTTGCCATTAAGGTAAAATGTCATTTCCTGTACAATATTGATATAGGGTCAGCTGTGATTTTTGTGTATAGAAATACGGTATTCGCAAGCTTCTGTTGTGTCAGATGGGGCTTAGGAGAACTATTTCAAATGTTTGTACATTTCCAGATTTTTGTGGAAACAACCACAGTTTCATCAGGCAGTTTTCCATTTAAACTTTCCCTGTTGCTTCTTACTTGTCAAAGCTGAAAGAGAAATGTCAGTCATTCATATTCCAAAATGATAAACAGCCCTATTCATGGAAAAAAATAAACTACTGTATTAACATTCTGGGATTAAATATCAGCTGTCTTTGCCTGGAGATGCCTGATTGCTTCATAAACTTAAGACACTCAAAATTTTAGTTAGACGGAAGTCACTTAATAAACATTTCGTTCAGAATGACTGACAATGTGTCACCCACAAATTAAATACTGTTCTTAATGAAACATAGTTTTATCTTTATTTAAGCATACACTCAAACTTTTTAACATCAACTGCATGGCATACTTGCAGTCACCATTTGAGAGATATGTGAACAGGTGAAAGTACATTGGACGATATGCCATTGCATGCTGTGGTGTTTCTATGACCCATATTTTCTGGAATAGTCGGGCTTCATGACAGACTGCATCTTTCAATGTTACCCATAGACAGAAATTAAAGAAGTCAAATTGGGGGACCTGGCTGGGCATTGTGCTGCAGCATTCTGTCCTATCAAATGTTCAGGAAACTTTTCAATCAGTATTTCCATTGCAACACAAGAAGAGTGAGCTGAGCAGCCATCGAGCTGGAACCACATACACTAACGCTTATCCAGTGGCACCTCTTCTAGAAGAATAGGTAGAATGATCATAAGAAAGTGTGCATACATACTTCCATTTAACACCCCTGGGATGAAGTAAAGTCCCACAATGGAATTTCCTATGATGCTGCACAGTATGTATATGCTCCACAGTCATTGGTGATGTACCTGATAAAGTTACTATAGTGCATGTTATGTGAATTTATGTTCCTGTGGTTCATAAATGGTAAACTGACAAAATTTTGTATATGCACAAAATCACATTCTCCAAGCATTTGATGCAGTGGCAGATGATAATTTGTCCTTTTCCTCTGTTTGACACTGGTGACCTAAAAATTCGTGCAAGCATTTGGTGTGACAGAGAGCGATGATCAGGATAGACATCCCTATACCACTGTACCATTTCAAAAGTGCTTTTTCATTATCATTGTATAAAAGTAGCACGTCTAACTTGTCCTCATTGGTGTACATGTCGCATGAAAGGCATGTTGAAGCTGAATTGACCTTCCAATAGACTACACAATCCCTGTCAGTTCTGCAGAGCAGGTAAGTAAACAGTTCAAAGGCTTGATACAATAACATAGCCTGATATGAGCATGTTTAAATTGCAATAGCTGATTCCAGCGGACTTGCCTTTCAGTTTTATAATATTTCTTACATTCTTTTGATAAGAGTTTCAACCTCAAAATTAACAAGCATTATAGCACTGTACTCATCCTCTGAAGCAGTTTCAGATGGCGTTAAAAAAAGTATACCATTCTAATTTAAAAAATCATACTTTCTTCAATATCTCAACTGATACAAGAGGTAAGTCTCTTTATCACATAACAAAAGTTTGTGCCCCTTATCACACTAGCATTTGCTGAAAACCTATTTTGTTATCTATAACTATTCACAAAAGAAAAGGGGTGTTACATCTTATGTCACTCAGCCTGTATACTGGCATAATAAGGATCTATCTTTTTCTTGTGCCTTTGTTCCACATCAGCAGAGGGTTGACATGGTTACAAACAGATTCGGTATGGTTAATTTAATGGGTGAAAATGAGCAAAATGTTCTAAATGTTTCGAAGTCATGTAACTGAGGTGGAACTTGGATACCAGCCTGGTATTCACATAGCGGGATGTGGAAAACTGCCTAAAAACCACATCCAACTGGCCAGCACACTGGCCCTCATTCATTAATCTGCCAGGTAGATCCAATATAGGGCAGGGGCACCTCTCCATCCCAATCCCAGCGGCTTGCTTTAACATTCAGGACTATCTGGCTGGGTCATAATCAGAGGTAGAATTAATAGTCCTAAGGCCATGTATCCAGTCCAAGAAAGTAAAAGGAATCTCCTTCTTAGCTGATTTGTCAGCATGGCTGAGTCCCATGCAGGGGGCCCACTTTCAATTTACAGCTGACTTGGAGATTTTATCCACTTGGGGGCTGACTGTTGTGTTGTCATCATCATCATTGACACGCAAGTCGCTGAAGTGGCATCAAATAAAAAGAGATGCACAAGGTGGCCGAATAACCACAGATGGGGTCCCCTGGCCAATAATGCCTTTCAATAATCTCTTTTTTTTTAATGTGAAAAGAGAGGCTAATAAGGTGGTCTTACTTTTGTATTCAGATATTTTAGGATTTTCAGTTGCTTACCTGTTGTGCACTGGCAACCTGTTATTGACTTTTGTACCAGAATATTGAACTCCATTCTGAATCCTGTGAGTACAAAGGGCTGCAAGACTACATTGAAGTTATTTCTACTTTAATATTGTGATTGTAAATTGCTGAGTTCAGCATTACAGTTTTTTAACAGTCCTCCAATTTATGCTGTAAATTGTTTAAGTAGGGCAAGAACAGGAGCAGGCCAATCACCAAACCTTGTGACACACCATATTTAATGTCATCCAATTCTGAATTAAATTTTACTCCTTTTATATCATTTGTCCCATTTTCTGTTGTTGAGATATTAAGATATGGCTCCATCCATGCAAGGGGAAGACCTTTAATGTCACGCAATTTTAGTTTTTCTAGTAGACTCATCAACTGTTATAAAAATAACTCAAGGGTGGCACTACCAAGTCAGCACTAGGTTTTAATAATTTGGCTGAGATAGCATCATAGCCAGGATAGTTACTGTTTTTTAGTGACCTAATGATTTTTGTGATCTATCTAATAGATGAGTTGGCAAAACTGATATCTGGTGGCAGAGTATACATTACTCCTCCAAGTAAGTTTATTTGATATGCTTTTGATGAGGATTATTTGTGCCCTTGTTTTCAGCTACTGTTAGCAAGAATTCATCAAATTTAGTATACAATAGTTTTAATTTCATGCTTACTAATGATCCAAACTGTCCTTTTCTCTTTCTTAGAATTTTGAATTTTTTGTGCAGAGCTCATAGTCTTTGGCTTTTTTGTGACTCACTGAAGATTTTTTCAATAACACTTATACTGCATTTTAACTCATGATTAGAATTAGTCCTCTGTATTAAATTAAGCTCTGTTTTTGTAGCTCAAGATATTTTGATCGCAGATGTTAGCCACCCTTTTTCTCAGATTTCAGTGTAAATATGCTGGACCTATTATAAAGGAAAACTGGCTTCATAATGCATAATGCTGTAAGAATAATTTTAGGAAAGAATTACATCTCTTATCTACTGCATGTCCTTGATACACTTCTTCCCAATTTTCACCCTGTACATTTGCTGTGAACAGTGCAAGTGAAACAGCATTTACAATTCTGTGAATATTTTTTTCTTCCTTAGTTAAACCTGCTTAATGAGGGTGTGTCATTGTTGCCATTTGACATCATCATCAGATAAATAATTTATTATGGGGCTCACGTCTATTTCATTAAAGACAGATGGATTTAGAAATAAATTGTCAGTTGCTGTTAAACTAGATCCTTCTATCCTTGGTAAAGATACCATGTGGATCAAACCAAAGTTGGACATCATTAACTCTAGATCTGTAGAAGATCAAATTTATTGCAATCTTCATATACAATCAGTCCCCAGTTATTTCTACTAAGTCTTATTAGTACCCCCTCTAATTGCTTAACAAAGCTTAAAACAGTTTCTGTTGAGGGCCTACAGAATGTCAGAACTTTTATCTTGAATGGTTCCAAGTCTGTTACTGAAGTACAATAGTCAAACAGGTCAATGAGGTATTCACTGAGCTCTATTGCCTGGGACTTTACTCCAGTTCTTTTGTAGCCAATATAACTTTCCTCCTGTTATCCTATACTACTGTGGTACTTCCGTGTACCTGGCTAGATTCATCTGTTCAATTTCTGACCTTCAACCAATGTTATGTTATGCATAGCTCATGGGTAGAAATGCCTTTAGATTTTTCAACTCTTGCATTGACATCAGAAGCTCATTTTTCTTACTGAAAAACATTGTTACGTTTTGATAGAAAATTCCAAATTATTATGATAATTAAACTTCCTCCTGTCCAATCTGCCACTGCAACTACATTTATAGTTATCTGGCACCTCTGTCGGTCAGAAACATTTGCACTTAAAAGGCAT
Source organism: Schistocerca serialis cubense (assembly GCF_023864345.2). NCBI lineage: Eukaryota > Metazoa > Arthropoda > Insecta > Orthoptera > Acrididae > Schistocerca > Schistocerca serialis. The sequence continues at coordinate 1,018,684,174 of NC_064638.1, read as the reverse complement.
AGTGGAAATATTGGAAATTACAGGGATTGTTCAAATTGAATGCTACTGGAAATTGGTTGTGCAAATTATTGTTGTTGTTGTTTTGTTTTAAGGTGCAAAAACAACTAGGGTCATACGTGTCCAAGTCAAAACTGTGAAACACAAAGACAAGGCGAGGGCTTAAACACAACTACATGTAAATCCCAATCAACAGAAGAGAAGACAGCTAAAAACAGGGACATGGAGAAAGCTCTATAAAATACGCCATAGAGAAATGGACCTCCAGAACTAAGAATTAAATGGCCTTCGCCATACCGCTACAACAGATATAAAGTAAAATGTGGTCGACAGGCCATACGCCATCCGCTAAAATGGCTGATAACTCAGACGGCAAACACAAACAAGAATGTAAGTGCTTAAAAGTAGGGCATTCCATCAGGAAATGGCAGATCGTCAAAGATGAGCACCATGTGCACAAAGTGGTGGGGGAACACCACTTAACAAATGGTGATGGCCATAAAAACAGTGCCCAATATGGAACCTAGTTAAAATGATCTCCTCGTGGCAAGAGGGCTGATAGGAGGTCGTTCAACCTGCTGGGAGAGGCTTAATAACCCAGAGCTTGTTCCCATAAAGGGAGGACCCATGGTGGTGCCAAAGTGACACCACGGCAACACACAGGTCATCGGAGGGAATGTAAGAAATAGTGGACTGAGATACAAGGACTGCAGTCCTGGCAGCAGCGTTATTGGCCTAATTTCCTGTCAGACCCATGTGACCAGGAATCCACATAAACATCACAGTGGTTCCATCAAGAGCGAGCAAGTGACAGCTTTCCTGTACCATTGCACAAGGGATGGAAGTGTACAGCACACAGAGGATTTGAAGGGCAATAAGAGAGTCTGAGCAGATGACACAATTGTAAAGCCTGTGACCCTGGATGTACTTCATGGCCTGATACAGGGTGAAGAGCTCTGCTGTAAATACTGAGCGGTGTTCCAGAAGCCGATATCAAAAAACATCGGTACCAATGACACAGGCAGACTCAACACCACAGTCAGTCTGAGAGCCATCAGTGTACACAGAGATATTATGCGAAGTTCCATGCAAAGGTAGTGAAACTGAGGGTGATAGAGAAAGGCTGGAATAGTGTCCTTACAAAGAAAATTAAGGCCAAGGTCAACACGGGGCACTGCACAAATCCAAGGTGGTGAAGGGTTCACACCCATGTGGAAAGTTGCAGGCAGCGTGAAGTTAAGCTGCCGGAGCAAGAGCTGAAAGCAAACTCCAGGAGGTAACAGAGAAGAGGGATGTGCCCCATACTGCCGATCAAAGGAGTCATCGAAGAAGGAGGCATAGGATGGGTGACCATACAAGGCAGACAAATGGCATGCATATCTGCTGAGGAGAAAGTCGTGGCAGTAGGACAATGGTAGTTCGGCAGCTTCTGCAAACAGGCTCTCAATCGGGCTAGTGTAAAACATGCCAGTGGTCAAACGGGTGACAATATGGTGGATAATATTGAGACAGCATAAGAGGGACAGATGTGCAGATGCATAAACAAAGCACCTGTAGTCTAGTTTCAAACGGACAAGGGACCGTTACAAATGGAGGAGGGTAGTTCGATCTGCTCCCCAGGAAGTACCATTGAGGACACATAGGACAATACGGGACCATATACAGTGGACTGCAAGGTAAGGCACATGGGAGGACCAAAAGATTTTCCTGTCAAACATGAGCCCCAAGAATTTTGTAGTTTCCGTGAATGGTAGAGCAACAGGCCCAAGATGTAAAGATGGTGGGAGATATCAATTGTGGCGCCAGAAATTCGTGTTAACGGTTTTGTCAGTGGAAAAACAAAAGCCACTGTTGATACTCCATGAGTAAAGATGATCAAAACGTCACTGAGACTGGCCCATGGAGAACTGCAATAGATGGAAATATCTTCAACAAAAGGGGAGCAGAGATGCAAGGCAGGAGACAGGCCATTATAGAGTTTATGGCAATAACAAAGAGGACGTTGCTCAGAGCGGAACCCTGAGGTACACTGTTTACCTGGATAAAGGTGTCTGACAAGGCACAGCCCACACATACCTTGAAAACCAACTCTTTTAAAAATTCCTGAAAGAAATGAGCCATGTGGACTCTCATGTAGAGAGTATGGAGGATACAGACCTCCAGCAGGTGTTGTAGGCTTTCTCCAAATTGAAAAACATGGCAACAGTCTGGGATTTCCACAGAAAACTATTCATGATTTGGGTGGACAAAGTGACAAGATGGTCAACTGCAGAACAGTATGTTCAAAATCCACAATGTGCAATGGTTAGTAAATTGTGAGATTTGAGCCACCATACCAGCTGGGCATGAATCATGCATTCCATAATCTTGCAAACACAGCTGGTGAGAGAAATGGGGCAGTAGCTGGAAGGAAGGTGTTTATCCTTACTGGGCTTAGGTATTGGTATGACAGTGGCATCATGCCAGCATCTGGGAAACGTACCCTCTGCCCAGATACAGTTATACATATGAAGCAAAAAATGCTTGCCCACAAGAGAAAGGTGCTGCAACATCTGAATGTGAATATTGTCTGGCTCTGGGATGGAAGAGCAGGATGAAGTGAGAGCATGATCTAGCTCACAATTCTGAGAAGAGAAGGGTATCACCCAAGCCTCCTCCACTAGTTTCCAATGGAGGATGGTAGGGTGATAGTGAGAGGAGCTCGAAATCTCTGAAAAATAGTGGCACAAGGTGTTGGAGTTAGCAATAGGATCCAAGATGACATCGTCTGCTACTGTCAGGCCAGAAATTGGGGAATGGATCTTGGTCCCAGAGAGCCATTGGAGATTCGCCCACATGATAGAAGAGGGAGTGGAACTGTTAAAAGAACTAATGAATGAAATCCAGCTATCCTGAATAATGTGATGGCACTGTGCACACAACTGTTAACAATGAATGTAGTTTACCACCATAGGATGATGGCTAAAAATGCGGAGAGCACATCTCCATGTCCGAATTGCATCATGGCACTCCTCATCCCACTAAGGAACCGGGACACAGCATGGTAAAAAAGAAGTGCGAGGAATGGAACATTCTGCAGTGGTAAGGATAATGTCTGTAAGATAGTCCACCTGGTCATCACGACTGGGGAAATGTTCTTCGTTGAAGGTCATCAGGGAGAAGTCAAGCTTCTAGTTGCCATTAGGAAGCTGCCATTTGGGTGTACACGTAGGTGGGGTAGGTGTCAGCAAACAGATAGCACACAGGAAATGGTCAATAGAGTATGTGTCAGAGAACAGACCACTCGAGATGATGGGTAAGCTGGGCAGTGCAGAAGGATAGGTCCAAATGGGAATAGGTGTTAGTGGAGTCAGAAAGGAACATGGGTGCTCCTGCATGAAGGCAGAAGAGGTTAAGTTGATTGAGAAGGTCAGCCAAGAGAGCACCTGTTGGACATGTTCTGGGAGAACCCAAAAGGGGATGGTGTGCATTAAAGTCACGGAGCAGCAGAAAGGGGTGAGGTAGCTGCCCAGTAAGCTGCCCTGATGACATCAGATGATGGAGGGATGTAAGCGGTACAAAGGGAAAATGTCAAGTGAGGAAGGAAAAGGCGACCTGCAACAGCATGAAGATGGGTAGTCAGGGAGATTGACTGACTACGAATGTCATCCTGTACGAGCAGCATGACTCCCCCATGAGATGGAACGCCATCCTCAGGGGAAGGTCAGAAAGCACAGGGAAGAAATGTGAGGGCTCATTGCAGTCATGAGGATGCAATTTTGTTTTCTGAAGGCAGAGAACAAGTGGACACTGCATTTCTAAGAGCAGCTATAAATCCTCTTTGTTGGATCGAAGACCACGAACGTTCCAATGGAGGAGGGTCATGATGAGGGAAAAATGAAGGGATGTCACCTCAGTGGCTGCTGAGTGCCAGCCTTCGAAGACTCACTACTACAGTGCACAGAGGCAGGAGGATCCTGCTCCATGACATCTGCAGAAGTGTCAGCATTCTTCTGTCAGCCTGTGGAGTCCAGGGCAGAAATATGGTTGGTGATGTGCACCGGCAACATGGAGGTCGGTTGGGCGAGGGTAACACGTGACAACACCACTGAAGAGGATCGTCAAGTTATCAAAGGAGAAGATCGTTGCCTTCGTTTGACTTCTTGGAGCCTTTCTGGTTGGCAGAGGAAGACTAAGTTGTTGGTTGGCTGGAGGGACATAGGAAGTGTTTCCAGGAATATTCCTTCTGTCCTTTCCAGCCTACCAGTTGTGTAGCTGGTGACTTTGCCATGTGAGGTGAAAGTTTGGTGGCGTGTTGCACAACTGGAGGAAGAGACAGGGATGCTACCATGATGCTGGGCAATTTCACATCTGTGGTGCTAAATTTGAAGTTACATGTCTGCATGGCCATGTCCTTCATGGAGCAAGATGTAGCAAGAACAGTATTGCATCCATGCATGCACAAATGCATGGTTTCCGACTCGCCAGCAACCTATGAGCAACCAGGTAAGGCACTTTTTCCTTCACCCAGATCTCCTGGAATGCCCACTCATTGAGATACACAGGACTACTGTTGGAGGAGGCAGCATGGTCGCCATTGCAGTTTATGCAGCAGGGAGAAGGAGGCGGACAATCACCCTTGTGAACATCCCTACCACAGATTACACATTTACCTGGGTATTGACAGGACTCTCAAATGTGGTGCAACGAAGACACTGGTAGCAGCACATTGGGTTCAGAATATATGGTGTGACTTTGATTACTTCATAACCTGCTTTGATCTTTGACAGAAGAACCACTCTATCAAAAGTGAGAAAGAGAGATCGTGTGGGCACTAAGGAGGCACCTACTTTTTTCATCACCCAATGGACTGCAATTACGCAATGATCAGAGAGGTACATTTGGATTTCTGCCTCGGCCAGATCATCGAATAGCCTAGCATAAATAACACCACGGGAAGAAGTCAGAGTTCGATGGGCTTTGATACGAATAGGATAGCCATGGAGGAGTGAAGCTGCAAGCAGTTGCTGTGCTTGAGAATCAGAAGTAGTCACCAAAAGCAAAGTGCCATTGTGTAAATAAGAGTAGGATTTCACAGGGCCAGCAATTGCATCAACATCTCTCTGAATAACAAACGGATTTACCATAGCAAAAGACTGGCTGTCTTCAGTACATGAAACCACGAGCAACCGTGGTGCAGGTGGGAGGCTCTTTGAATCGCTAGCCTCATTTCGTTTATGGTTCATAGCCATTGACTGTGAAGATGATTGGCTCATTTTGAGAAAGTCCCGTAACTGCCAGCATCTCCAACGGCACGCTACTTCCAACTGGGGGCCCACTTCAAAAGGGGCGCATCCACCTTATGTGATTATTCACACATCAAGTCACACCTCCCACATACCTGATAGAGGGACTAACTGGCAATTTGGGAAGGTAGCAGCTCAGGCATTCACCCTTCCCTGTGTTATGGATCTGGGAGATGTTATTTTTTTTACCGTATTTGTCGATACCGAATTGTAAATGTTTTATTATATTTTTTGTCAGAATTTATTATAATTTGTCTTATTATATGTTAATTTACTTCTGTTTTTGAGAGTAAAAGCATATTGATTACTATTAGAAAATGTTTCGAAGAATAGCAAAGAGACTGATTACAAATGGAAACTTGTGAATTGTGTAAAATATCTTTGACGATGGAGTCGTCTTTGACTATAGTCAGTCGGCAGCTAACTCTTGGTGTGTGTTGACGGAAGAACAATGTGAAGGTCGCCGTCATAAATAATTTTGAATTATGTTACTATTATTTTTGTATTAACTAAAAAGAAGAAACTACATTTGAAGAAACTGTATTTGAAACACCAAAATGAGAGAAACACGTTGAACCACGTCTTTTCTGCAGCCGACAACGATGCATTGTGGAATCATACTTAGACAACTGAAGCCAAGACTAATATCGCCTTGCAAACGTCTAACAGAAAAGGTACTGTCACGAAATATGGCAAATTTAAGTAAATAAAAAATAGTGATCATATTTTCAACTTGTGTCTTAGCCGGGATGCCATATTTCAACTGGGGACTGTAGCCGGGATATTGTGTTCACGAGATTTTCAACAGTGCTAAGAGGAAGAAAATTTTTGTGTGTTAATACCAGTTTCTTCAGAATGTGTGTTACAGTGTTTGTGTTCATCGGGAAGTAAAAGTTTTGGAGAAGAAATGTTTCGGCAAAAAATATAATTTGACAGAAGAAAATACTTCAAGAATTTTGGTCAACAATCACATGGATGGAAAACGTGATTTTGCAACAGTAGAAGAGTGTTCCAGATAAGTCACGAAACCCTCGTATTTTGTTAAAACAATATTTTTATCTTGTTTTGTATTGTTGTGTATAAATTTTTGTTTTTCACAATGATTTATGAGATTTTCGAGAGTATTGTGCCTAAAGTACAAAGTAGTAATTTAATAGACTTCGAACATCAGGACAGGTCAAATGAAACAGAAAGAACCGATCAATTTCATTTAAAAAGTTTTCTTGTAAATTTCACAAAAGAAATTAAACAATCAGTTGACGACAATAAGACTTACTGGGATGAAAAAATTGATAACATTTTGTTGCAAGTCCAAGCAGTCAATACCCAAGTGGGTGAGCTTTCGAACAGAGTTGGCAGTGTTGAGGAAAAAATTGAATCTGTGGAAGCAAAAGTAAATGAAATTGATGCTAAATTGAGCGGTGAAATTAATACTGTAAAAAATGAGTTACTGGTAGATAGGGAAAGAAATTTAATTGATTTTAGTGAGATAAAAGGGGAAATTAAAAATTTGGATGAGAATACAAAAGTTTTAGTAAAAAATGTAGAACAAAAAACTGACAATCGTTAGGTTACTCTAGAAGAAAAAGTAGAATGCAATGATTTAGAAAACAAAAAATCTGTCAAAGAACTTAGCGAAAAAATTGAAAGTTTTGACATTGAATTTCAAAGCAAAAATTACAATGTCAACACATGTAATCTTGTATCTAATATTCCAGTGAAGCACTTTTCGGTAGATGGACCCTTACATCCCGTTGATTTTATGCAGTATTGTAAGGATTGTTTTTTACCTCACTCACCAGATGAAATAAAAATTAAATTTGTGAAAAAATTCTTGGAAGGGGAAGCTTTGACTTGGGCAAACCAGATTGTAACTTTGGGGATGACCTTTTCAGAATTTGAATCAAAATTTCTGGAAAAATTTTGGGATGATCTTAAACAAACTAGAATCAAAAGTGAATTTTTGAATGGGCGAAACTATAGAGAATCAGATGGGAACATGAAACAATTTTGCAAAAGTGAACTTCAAAAACTTATTCATTTAACAAAACCTTTGGATGACTTGATCAAAATTGATACCTTAAAGAGAAGATTGCCATCAGCAATGCAGTTGAGTTTAGTTCATTGTCCTGATAGTAATGTAGAGCAGTTTCTCAATTATATTGAAAAGTTGGATAGGGTAACAACAAGAACACACAGTGGGTTTACTCAGAAAGGTAATGGTCAAAATTGGGGAAATGATAACTTTCAAAAAAGGGAACAAAACAATTATCATGGTGTCAGTCAAAATTCAGGGGGATATAACAATTTTGAAAAGGAGGACCATAATTTTTATCCAAAACAAGAACAACATTTTCGCGTTAATAATCAACAAAATAGAGAACACTTTAGGGATCAAAATCACAGAAATTTTTATAGAGGTCAGTACAATAGAAACTACCAACAATCAGGTAATGTTTGGCATAGGAATGGGATCAGAAATGTTGATCAGAGACATTGGCAGAACCACAATCAGCAGTTCAAACAGGAACCGGAAATAAAAAACGAGTAGACGCCCCCTTGAAGGTCCGCAAGGTTGAGGCAGAAGGTGAGCATGATGAAAGGACCAATGGATGTGACTATCATAAACCCAAACAGGACTGTTCCAAACCTAAGTTATCACATGAGGTCATTAGTTGTTACTTATTGAAGAAATTTCAAGAGGAAAATAATGATGATAAAGATAACATTTTTAGTACACAAGAACATACAGTAGATAAAAGTAATTGTGATTCATTTAATTTAACAGAGTTTTACACTTGGGCAGAAAAGAACAACACTTTGTCAGATGATGTAATTTGTAGTAGTTCAGAGATGTGTGTGAATGAAAGAGAGAATGCATGCTGTGAGAATGAAAATGTTGGTGAAAGGGATCTGGTAACTTTAGAAAGGGGAAATTATATTTTGGGGGATAATTTGAATGTGTATCACCTGAATATGTGTAATGATAACGATGTTGTTGATAAAGTTGATAATGATGGTAATGGTATTGATGATGATGTTGAGGAAAGGTATTTCATTAGTTTAAATAGCGAGTTGGGTATACACATGGTTGAAAATGGATTAAATAGTGAGAATATTATAGAAATTCCCAGGGATGTTACCAGGATGAATAAAGCTCATAAGCTGGATGTATGTGAAAGTGTGAATTTTGATGTTGTTGGTAAAGAATCTGACTACACAAATAACGATGACACATGTATAACTTCTAACCTAATTGAAACTTTTACAGATACTAATGACACACACACATTTCTTATGAATATATGGCTGAACAGTGAAACTATTTCTTTTGACAAGAACTTTAGAAAGATGCTTATTAATGTATGTGAAACTGTATGTCCTGAGTGGTGGAAAAAGATGAGATATTTTATTTTTGAAAAGCTGAAGGATAAGTACTTCAATAGTATACAATGTGATTTGGATGAAAATTCTTGGCTATTTGAGATAATAGAGAGTACTCATGACAATTTTGTGTCTTGTGCAAATTTTATAACTGTGACAAATAATACATGTAATGATATACCATATGATTCTGATAAGTATAGGTTTGGGGAAATTGAAAGTGATTTATTACATGAGGATACAGGTTCTGAGAAAAGTGATCAATTTTGCAGTCCTTATATAAAAGTTCAAATTGGGTCATTGATTGGTAAATGTTTAATTGATACAGGAAGTGAGATCTCGGGAATATCTGAAAGGTTAAGCAAGAAATTGAAAGAGGGGAAAGATTATGTTGAAATGCCAGTTGTTGGGGTAAAGATAAAAGGTGCTACTGGGAAGAGCAGTAAATTGGTAAAAAGCCAGGCTTTAGTGACATTTTTAACTGAAGGCAAGTTGTTCACACATGGATGTTTTGTAATTCAGGAATTTAATGAGGATTTTCTTTTGGGTATGAATTGGATAGTAAAAGTAAATACAGCATTTGATTGGGTTGGAAGAAAACTTTTGATAGAAACTAGTGAAGGGGAATACATTCAGACAAATTTTGTGAACACACTTGGTGATCAGAGTAATGGAAATTTTGACAGTATCAATTTACTAAAAGAAAATAGATTGGAGAATATTGAAACTCATAGATTTGATACTGATGAAGTTGAATTTAGGAATTTAGTAAATTTGAAAATTTCAGAAACACAAAATTTATCTGGGGAGCAAAAACAACAGTTAGAAAATCTGCTGTGGGAATATAGTGATGTTTTCAGTGACATATCTGGTAGGGTAAAGGGTTATCAGTGTGAGCTTCAGGTAAAACCTCATGAACCATTTTTCATAAAACCATACAGTATTGCAATATCAAAAAGACCTGCTGTTGAGAAAGAGCTGAAAAAGATGGAAGGATGTATATAATAGAAAGGAGTATCAGTGCATATAATAATCCTCTAGTAGTAGTTTCGAAAAAAGATGATGGAGTAAGATTGGTTTTGGACTCTAGACACTTAAACAAAATTTTGTTCAGACAGACAGACCATCCTGAAAATATTGATGAGTTACTCTATAAATTTACAGATATAAAATATATGTCAAGTTTGGATCTAACTTCGGGTTTTCATCAGGTACCACTTTCGGTTAATTCTAGAAAATATACTGCTTTCTTGTACAATGATAAAAGTTACCAATATTGTGTTGTGCCATTTGGGTTAAATTCTTCTGTTTCCGAATTTATAAGAGCTTTGGATCATGTACTGGGGCAAGAACTTGCGTCTAAACTGATAATTTATGTAGATGACATTTTGGTTACAGGGCAAAATTGGGAGGAACATTTTTTGATTTTGAAGTCAGTTTGTGAAAAACTTAGAAAAGGGGGGATGACACTGAAATTAGAGAAATGTAAATTTGCAGTTTCTGAATTAAAATTTTTGGGTCATGTTGTCACAGACAAGGGAATTTTGGCAGATCCAGAAAAAATTAAAGCAATTTCAGAAATTCCTATTCCCAAGACTAAAAAACAATTAAAGTCGTTCTTTGGGTTATGCGGTTATTACCGAAAACATATAAGTGATCAGAGTCTGAATGCACCATGTTTAAGTCAATTACTTAAGAGAAACTGTTTGGGTTTGGAATAAAAGTTGTCAGGAAGAGTTTGATAAAATTAAGCAAGAGTTGAGGAAGCAACACTTATTACACAGACCTGATTTTAATTTACCATTTTGTTTGAACACTGATAGCAGTAATTATGGGCTTGGAGCAGAGTTATTTCAAGAAAGAGTAGAGAATGGAGTTAAGATACATTGTACCATAGCATTTGCAAGCAGAATGTTGCTCAAGCATGAGAAAAGTCATAGAAAATCCACACCCTAATGCTTATCATTTGGTGTATCGTAAGTCAAAGAAATTATTTGGTCTCAGGAATGTTGTCTCTTTAAAACTGTGTAAACAGAAATCATAATTTCAAAATTTAAATAACCTATTATCATCTAAAACAAAAGTCCTCCACTGGAATACGCTTGTTAGGAACAAAACTGCCTGTACAACCAAGAGTGTATATTTGCATGTATAAATTAATAATTTGAAGTCACATGTTAATTGAAACTGATGAAAAAACACTGTTGTAACAAAGAATGAGAGAAAGATTTATTTTTACTTTTTTTTTTTTTTTTTTTAAAAAAAAAGAAGTCTCCATAGTGAGCATTTCTGAATTTTTCTAATTTTTGGAAGCTAAGTCTTCCCTGTGGGTGAAGGCATGCATGTGAGGACATGCATGCAAAGGTATAAGTTTCAAAACCAATTTTAGATAAAGCCTCATGATATATGAGCAGTTTATTGTTGTTTATACTGATGTTGTGGGGAGCAAAAGTACTCTTCACGAGAATGTGACTTGTAGTAATATTGTAGTAGAGAGGAGAGTGTACATAAATAATTGCAAAAAATTTAGATAATACTGATGTATCTTTAGCTGTACTAAAAGAAGAAAATCATAAGAAAATAAAATACACACAAAAAAAGAAAACATGAGTAAAAAAAAAATTAAAAAGAAAATCATAAGCAAAAAAAATATACAAAAGAAAAAAAAACACTACACTATATATGTCCAGTATCATTTTTACTATTACAATATGTAAGCATAATGAAATTAACATTAATATTTAAAAAAAAAATTAAATCTTATCCTAGGAAATGAGTTTTACCTTTCTATTATTTTCAATCTGTATGCTGTATGTTAGAATATTTCTCATGTATGTTTTATACCATGTATATTTGTCATGTCAAATAATTTCTTTACTTGAATTTTTTTTGTGTATGAGATTGATGGGGAAGTATCATTGCAACAACAGCCAGTAACAAGTCCACAGATTCAAAGAGTCCAAATTTGGAAGAGGTTATCAGACTGCATCATTAGTGTACTAATTGTGTAATACAGATCCATCACCGAGTGTGGTCGGGATTTTGTTGTATATGTCCATAACAACAAAAGCCCTGGGGAGCAGTTGTAATGGATCTGAGAGATGTTATTTTTTTTACCGTATTTGTTGATACCGAATTGTAAATGTTTTATTATATTTTTTGTCAGAATTTATTATAATTTGTCTTATTATATGTTAATTTACTTCTGTTTTTGAGAGTAAAAGCATATTGATTACTATTAGAAAATGTTTCGAAGAATAGCAAAGAGACTGATTACAAATGGAAACTTGTGAATTGTGTAAAATATCTTTGACGATGGAGTCGTCTTTGACTATAGTCAGTCGGCAGCTAACTCTTGGTGTGTGTTGACGGAAGAACAATGTGAAGGTCGCCGTCATAAATAATTTTGAATTATGTTACTATTATTTTTGTATTAACTAAAAAGAAGAAACTACATTTGAAGAAACTGTATTTGAAACACCAAAATGAGAGAAACACGTTGAACCACGTCTTTTCTGCAGCCGACAACGATGCATTGTGGAATCATACTTAGACAACTGAAGCCAAGACTAATATCGCCTTGCAAACGTCTAACGGAAAAGGTACTGTCACGAAATATGGCAAATTTAAATAAATAAAAAATAGTGATCATATTTTCAACTTGTGTCTTAGCCGGGATGCCATATTTCACCTGGGCCTGGCCTGTACCATGGGGTAAATGTGAACACTACCTGTTGACCTGGGGTGGTGAATTACACATTACCCAGTCACCTGTTACATGTCAGACCATGGGCCGGCCTTCACGAGCACACAGGGAGGAAGAAGAGAAAGAGAAACCTAAAACACCAAAGCAGAGGATGGATAGGAGAAGGTGAACAAAGAAAGAAAAAGGAATTAAAAACAAGGGAGCGTATTCTGATATTGACTGCCAAAAATGCAGAATACATTTCCAAAAACAGCCCAGACATGTTCCCCAAGGGAGGGGAAAAAGAACAGCAAGAGGATATACATGCAGCATGGAAGGGAAAAGATGCTGCAAAGGCTGGGAGCTCCATGATAGCCAAGCACGAACAAGCCAAAGAGTGGCGAGCACCCCGGAGTGGTCGGGATAGGGGGAGGGGGGGGGGGGGGGGGTTCGTACAAGTAATCTCTTACTGAAAACATAGAGATGTATGACATGCTGTGCTTGGTGCAACTGTTTGAGGGGTGCTGCTTCAGTCACACCTGTGTGTGGTTGTCCCAGTTTGTTGAGCGACTCATGAAGCTCTGCGTTTACACAGTCAATGGAACACTTCATCAGGGCTTGTCATACTGCTAATATTTTACAAGTGTAAGCATAGCATTATCTGACTTTGTGGTGTAGTCCACACTGCCAATCTGACACAGCCACCTGACTCAATTTCAATTAGTGGTTATTGGAAATAGTCAGTAGTGTTCCCATCACTGATAAGTGACTGACAGGCAGAATCAGTGTAATGGATTTAATTGAATTTTATTTAATCCTGTAAGATTACATGGTGTACAGGAAACGTACATATAATATAGGACATGTCAAAAATATAGAAACCTTCATTATCACATACTTCCTAACTATTCTGACATCACTGATTATAATTAACAATATTTACAAATTTAATGTGAGCAGTACTCATCAACACTCAACAGCTCCAACAGCTCATTCTTCCAAGTATAAACACTCAGAAAATACTCATCCCTTTAAAGATACAAAAGGAGCACAGCCAGAAATCCTGTGTGAAGAAAAGCAAACTGTGATGAGCACCCTAACTCCATTAGTTTTACAGCAAGCGCCGGCAGAAGTGTTTCCACCAAATATACTAAAAGCATCAGAAACAATCACAGCTACAACAACAACAACAACAACAACAACAAAAGCAGCAGCAGCTACATCAACAGCAGAGCCACCTCTGGTACCAGCAGCAGCAGCAGAATCATTGGTAGCAGGACCAACTCCTGCAGCAGTATCTCCACAAAAAGTAGTAGAAACATCAAGAACAGTTACAATAACAATAAAAAATGCAGTAACAGCTCCATCAGCTGCAGAGCCAGCTCTAGTACCAGCAGCAAAATCAACAGCAAGAGCAACAGAACCATCATTAGCAACAGCAGAAACATTCACAACAGCAGCAGATTCAACTCCAATATTAGCAGAACCAGCAATGTCAACTAAAGAAACTTCAGACAGCAGAAAGAAGCCAGTGCCTCCACCCCATCTAAATGATTTTTAGTGAAAACCAGAAAGAGGTGGAACCCCACAAGAGAAACAGAGATATGACCTTATTTAAGTTGGAAAATCAGAGAAATCCACAACAAGGTATTTACAGCTTTAAAATAATTCACCAGAACGTACAGGGCATGAGTAAAAAATATGAGCAATTAGGCATGTTTGTAAATGAAACTATGGCTGGTGTGCTTGCTAATAGTGAACACTGGTTATCTGATGCCAAATTAGAACTTTTTAAACCTCCAAACATGGTACTAGCTAATACATTTTGCAGATCTTCCATCAGAGGTAGGGGTGTGTCAATGTATGTAAAAAGCATAAAGGTCTTAATTTTATGTGGCGATTTCAATGTTGATTTCCAGTCTACAGGGCATGTGAAAGAATCCCTACTGAATCTCTCTCACTCATTCAGTCTGAATCTCACAGTAACATTCCCCACAAGGTGCAAAAGCAACACCAAAACCACACTTGACCAGATATTTGTAAACTGTCCCTACCAGGAAGTTGAACCTCTGGACACAGGCTATAGTGATCACTGTAGCCAAGTCCTATACCTTACAAATGTTCTCCCCTTAGTCTGCAACAACAAATACACAATTAAAGTAAGAAATTACAGCAATGAAAACATGAAAATCTTCAATGATTCCTTAGCAGCAGAAACATGGAACAAAGTATATGAAGCAGACAATAAAGATAACAAAGTGGAATCATTCCTAAACACATTTCTGTATCACTTCAGTACTGCCTTTCCTCTTAAACTCAAACACACCACATCAAAAGAACCCAGTAAGAAGCCATGGATAACAACTGGTATAAAGATTTCCTGCAGAAGGAAGAGAGAGCTGTTGAAGTATATAAAAAATAGCAATCCCATCCCCTCCCCATCTCAAGAAAGATATATAAAGCAATATGTCAAAATCCTTAAAAAAGTCATAGCACTAGCAAAGCAAATAGCAAATGACAACTATGTGGCAACATCCTTAAACAAAACCAAGGCAGTGTGGAAAATCATAAGGAACAAAACAAATCAACAGCCACGTAAACATGAAAACACTATTCTGATCCACAACAACACCAGAGTTACTAATCCACAAGAAATTGCAAATATTTTCAACAATTACTATGAAAATATTGTTAAAAATCTGTTACAAAACATCAACAAACCCACACCCAACAGACAAAACAAAACAACAACTCCTGTAGAATCTATATTCTTCTGGGAAACTACTGCTGAAGAAATTGTACTAAGTGCAAATTACCTCAAGAATAAATTCTCATCTGGAATTGATGACATCCCAGATTTTATCATCAAAAACTGCATAAACAAAATAGCTCTCCCACTCTCAAATGTGTACAACTCATCGTTGATGGCAGGTACATTTCCAAACTGCATGAAAGTGGCTAAAGTCATCCCGATCCTTAAGAAAGGTGAAAAATTCAATGCAGAAAATTAAGACCCATATCGCTGTTACCTGTGTTTGGTAAACTTTCGGAGAGATTAGTTCACCAAAGAATAATAAATTTCCTTGATAAGAACCAGACACTATCTGATGCCCAGCACGGTTTCAGAAAAAACAAATCCACGACAACCGCCATATATGAGTTTTACACTCCACCCTAGATGCTCTAGACAAAAAACAAAAAGCAGTTGGGATCTTTCTAGATTTGTCCAAGGCATTTGATGTTAAAGACCACAAGATTCTTCTCAACAAACTGGAGTCATATGGCATCAGAGGAACCTCACTAAACTGGTTCAGCTCATACCTGACAAATAGGAAACAAGAAGTGTCAATAAAACATAACAATCAAGGACATATTGAAACATACTACTCGGGCTATTGCAATATCACACGAGGTGTGCCCCAAGTCTCAATACTTGGACCAATGCTCTTCCTTGTGTACGTAAAAACCCTACCATCAAACATCAATGCCGGCACCAGTACACTCTTTGCAGATGATACCAATATCCTCATAACAACTAAAAATGAACACGAACTCCAAGAGGCCATAAATGGAAATACAGACAAACTTGGTGATTGGTTTGAGAAAAACAAGCTCATAGTTAACACTTACATAAACTTCCACCTAAGAACAAATAAAATTATGCCTGATATGAAATTACACAGTTCCCAAATATCCCCAAACACAGAAATAAGATTTCTAGGCCTACGGATAAAATTAATAGTAAGCTAAACAAAGTGTGCTATGCCCTACGAATCCTCGCATACTGAACAAGCCCAGAAACTGTAAACACAGCCTACTATGCACAATTACACAGTGTAATGCAGTATGGTATTATATTCTGGGGAGAGTCTACACATAGCCCAAACATTCTCCTCACCCAAAAGAGAGCTATAAGAATAATGAATAAGGCAAAGCTGACTGATAGCTGCAGACTTCTCTTCCAAAAGTTGCTCATCCTACCCCTTGGCAGCCTGTATGTACTAGAACTATGCAAATTTGAAAAAGTAATATTACAAAATTTAATAAAAATGTAAATGTCCATGACTATGGTACTAGGCAGAAAATGAAACTCCATGTTAAATAAATGTGCACCTCTGCCTTTAAAAACTCTCCCTTAAACAAAGGCATTAAAATATACAACAGCCTGCCATCAGAAGTAAAAAACAGTAAATCCCTGACCGTATTTAATAAAAAAATTAAAATCATTCCTACTTGATCATTGTTTCTACAGTGCAAATATATAAATATTCAATTCAATTCAATTCAATTTTTAGTATCACATAACATGCCTTATACAATCAAAGATTGTGACATAGGTGACTTGTCAGTTTTACACTATATATAATAATACTAAAAATAGACAATAAACTAATATATATATGGTGTAACATCTTCAAAGAGGTATTTAATGCATTGTTGCCATTCACGAAATCTTCTATATAAATAAATGATTTTAATTCTGTAAATGTAAATAAATACTCATTAGAAAGGACAATTGAATTATGTGCAGCACTTATAAAGATACCAAATGATGAAATTTATGTTATATGTTTATATAGACTGCCAGATGGAAACTTTGAAGTATTCTTAACAAAGCTTTGTGACAAGATAGTGAATGTTTTTATGTCATGCCTAAATAAGTTAGTAATTATAGGGGATTTTAACATAAATGTATTAGCACATAAGTTACATATATTCACACATATTCAAGTATACTCTGCTTGAATATAATGTAAGATACCTGAAAAACACTGCAACCAGGGGCACTAAACATGCCAGTCTGCAATAGATAACACAATCACTGGTACTCATCTTAACAATCTTATATATTCTTTTATTACAAGTGCTTTGTCAGACCACCATGCAGTAGAACTAGGTGTGAACATGAAAAAGGTTTATACACACAGTTGCTATAGATACATCAGGATGAATACAGACCAAAATACAAGTCATATGAATAACATGCTAAGCAATGTGGATTGGAACAGTATTCTGATGACACATTACAGCTATGGCAAATTTTCAAATGAAATATACTACATTCTCAACCAAGCCTGCCCATTAATAAAAAAGAGAATTCAGTCACATGCTGGATATCAAGTTCAGTCACTGAGGCAGGAAGAAAACTAAGATGGTACGAGTATACTATGTTAAATGACTTGGGGGGGGGGGGGGGGGGGGGATTTAAAAAAAAGAGTTCAAAAAGTATCAAAAATACTGTACAGATCTCCCAATTCTCTGAAAAACAGAAACATTTTGAAAGTGTCAATCAAAAGTCAAATAATATTTCCAAAATATAGTGGTCACTAGTAAACAGAGAAATAGGTAAATCTGGGAAACATAAACTGAAAATCACTTGCTGATGAATGGCACAATAGAAACTGATCAGAATAAGGTGGCAGATCTATTTAACAATTACTTTGTTTCTGTTGGCTCCAGCATAAACAATCAGTTTAAAAAGTCACAAATACAAATTTAGCAGAACACCAGTGTCAGGAAGTATATTTTTGACACGAACAGGTGAAGAAGAAATAATTAAAATAGTGAGTAGCTTGAAGAATTCTCATGCAGTACAATATGATGGTTTTAGTCTGGACACTCTTAAGAAATGTATTCATAAAATTGCATCACCTTTATCAGCAGTTATCAGCTTTCATATGGAAGATGGTCTGTTTTCAGATGAGTTGAAAATTGCTCAAGTTGTACCTATTTTTAAAAAAGGAAACAGAAATCTTGTAGAAAACTTTTGACCTATATCTGTTCTTCTATTAATATCCAAAATCTTTGAGAAAGTAATATACATAAGAATCTGGAACTTCCTGGTAAGCAAAAAAGTGATTTCTAAGGGGCAGTATGGGTTTGTCAGGGGGTCATCCACTATTACAGCAGCATCCAACTTAATTGAAGATGTCACTCAAGCAACAGGCAGTAAAGAACATGTATATGGCATCTTTCTAGACTTATAAAAAGCGTTTGACTGTGTTGATATGACCATATTGCTGGACAAACTGTGGAACTGTGGCTTTCGAGGCACAGCCCATAATCTGATTAGATCCTACTTGACATATAGGAAGCAGTTTGTGTCTATTAGCACTACAGAAGAAGCATACAAATCAAACACCACTGACATTAATTTTGGCTTTTCACAGGGGTCAATATTAAGACCACTTCTTTTAATTATTTATGTTAATGATATTCAGTCTATAACAAATCCCGCTACAACTATCTTATATGCAGATGGTACCATGTTAATATGCTGCAATCCAAGCTGTTCGCAGCTCGAAGTGGAATCCAATACTGCAGCAGGCATAGTTCTGCAGTATTTTAATGAAAACAAGCTAAAATTAAATACAAATTAATCCGTCTGTATTGAATTTGATCTTGGGAGGCAAAAAACTCATGAAAACCAAATTTTAATGGGTGATGAATACATTAAAAAAAGAATACTTGACCAAATTTCTTGGCCTGCCACTTGATGCAAAGCTAAACTGGTCTGATCATGTAAATGATTTTTGCAAAAAAGCTATCTACTACCATATACACCCTAAGAAAACTAAAACCTTTTTATAACATTACCACTCTGAGGCAAATATATATTGCACTATTTGAATTCCATCTAAGCTATGGGAGACAGATATGGGGATCCAGCAGTAAAGGTAATATGAAAAGTGTACTTATCCTACAAAAGAAGGTACTTAGAATTATGAGAAAGGAATGTGCCAGGGAGTTCTGCAGAAATTGTTCAAAGAATTTAAAATACTAACTTTTCATAACCGGTATGTACCTAAGATAATCATTACGGCAGTAAGAGGTAACAAAACGCTTAAAAAGAAATACATGATCACAACACTAGAGACAGAGACGCACAACATCTCCCATAGAACAACACTTTATGAGAAAAGCCCTCACTGTGCAGCCATGAAACTACTGAATTGCTTCCATCCTAATATCTCCAAATTGCCCATTACAGAACTAAAAAAGAAATTAAAATTATGGCTCCTAAACAATCCTGCGTATTCAATAGATGACTTTTTAGATTTAGTACACTCATCTGATGGAAGACCAACTACCTAAAATTATATGAATCTCAGATTTTAGACTGTGTCACAAACTGTAAATATTTGAATGTCAGATCTGAAGACATCTACATCTACATTTATACTCCGCAAGCCATGTAACGGTGTGTGGCGGAGGGCACTTTACATGCCACTATCATTACCCCCCTTTCCTGTTCCAGTCGCGTATGGTTCGCAGGAAGAGCGACTGCTGGAAAGCCTCGGTGCGCGCTCGAATCTCTCTAATTTTACATTCATGACCTCCTCGGGAGATATAAGTAGGGGAAGCAATATATTCGATACCTCATCCAGAAACGCACCCTCTCGAAACCTAGACAGCAAGCTACACCGCGATGCAGAGCGCCTCTCTTGCAGAGTCTGCCACTTGAGTTTGCTAAACATCTCCGTAACGTTATCCCGCCTACCAAATAACGCTGTGACAAAATACACTGCTCTTCTTTGGATCTTCTCTATCTCCTCTGTCAACCCAATCTGGTACGGATCCCACACTGATTAGTGATACTCAAATATAGGTCGAACGAGTGTTTTGTAAGCCCCTCCTTTGTTGATGGACTACATTTTCTAAGGACTCTCCCAATGAATCTCAACCTGGCACCCGCCTTACCAACAATTAATTTTATATGATCATTCCTCTTCAAATCGTTCCACACGCATACTCCCAGATATTTTACAGAAGTATCTGCTACCAGTGCTTGTTCCACTATCATATAATCATACAATAAAGGATCCTTCTTTCTATGTATTTGCAATACATTACATTTGTCTATGTTAAGGGTCAGTTGCCACTCCCTGCACCAAGTGCCTACCTGCTGCAGATGTTCCTGCATTTTGCTGCAATTTTCTAATGCTGCAACTTCTCTGTATACTACAGCGTCATCTGCAAAAAGCCACATGGAACTTCTCTGACACTATCTACTAGGTCATTTATATATATTGTGAAAAGCAATGGTCCCATAACACTCCCCTGTGGCACGCCAAAATGGTTCAAATGGCTCTGAGCACTATGGGACTCAACTGCTGAGGTCATTAGTCCCCTAGAACTTAGAACTAGTTAAACCTAACTAACCTAAGGACATCACAAACATCCATGCCCGAGGCAGGATTCGAACCTGCGACCGTAGCGGTCTTGCGGTTCCAGACTGCAGCGCCTTTAACCGCACGGCCACTTCGGCCGGCTGTGGCACGCCAGAGGTTACTTTAACGTCTGTAGACGTCTCTCCATTGATAACAACATGCTGTGTTCTGTTTGCTAAAAACTCTTCAATCTAGCCACACAGCTGGTCTGATATTCTGTAGGCTCTTACTTTGTTTATCAGGCGACAGTGCGGAACTGTATCGAACGCCTTCCGGAAGTCAAGGAAAATGGCATCTAGCTGGGAGACCGTATCTAATATTTTCTGGGTCTCATGAACAAATAAAGCGAGTTGGGTCTCACATGATTGTTGTTTCCGGAATCCATGTTGATTCCTACATAGTAGATTCTGGGTTTCCAAAAACGACATGATACTCGAGCAAAAAACATGTTCTAAAATTTTACAACAGATCGATGTCAGGGATATATGTCTATAGTTTTGTGCATCTGCTCGACGACCCTTCTTGAAGACTAGGACTACCTGTGCTCTTTTTCAATCATTTGGAACCTTTCATTCATCTAGAGACTTGCGGTACACGGCTCTTAGAAGGGGGGCAAGTTCTTTCGTGTACTCTGTGTAGAATCGAATTGGTATCACGTCAGGTCCAGTGGACTTCCCTCTGTTGAGTGATTTCAGTTGCTTTTCTATTCCTTGGACACTTATTTTGATGTCAGCCATTTTTTCGTTTGTGCGAGGCTTTAGAGAAGGACCTGCAGTGCGATCTTCCTCTGTGAAACAGCTTTTGAAAAAGGTGTTTAGTATTTAAGTTTTACCCGTGTCATCCTCTGTTTCAATGCCATCATCATCCCAGAGTGTCTGGATATGCTGTTTTGAGCCACTTACTGATTTAATGTAAGACCAGAATTTCCTAGGATTTTCTGTCAAGTCGGTACATAGAATTTTACTTTCGAATTCACTGAACGCTTCACGCATAGCCCTCCTTACACTAACTTTGACATCGTTTAGCTTCTGTTTGTCTGATGGTTTTGGCTGTGTTTAAACTTGCAGTGAAGCTCTCTTTGCTTTTGCAATAGTTTCCTAACTTTGTTGTTGAACCACAGTAGGTTTTTCCTGTCCCTCACAGTTTTACTCAGCACGTACCTGTCTAAAACGCATTTTACAATTGCCTTGAACTTTTTCCATAAACACTCAACAATGTCAGTGTCGGAACAGAAATTTTTGTTTTGATTTGTTAGGTAGTCTGAAATCTGCCTTCTATTACTCTTGCTAAACAGATAAACCTTCCTTCCTTTTTTGTATTCCTATTTACTTCCATATTCAGGGATGCTGCAATGGCCTTATGATCACTGATTCCCTGTTCTGCACTTACAGAGTTGAAAAGTTCGTGTCTGTTTGTTATCAGTAGGTCCAAGATGTTATCTCCATGAGTTGGTTCTCTGTTTAATTGCTTGAGGTAATTTTCGGATAGTGCACTCAGTACAATGTCACTCAATGCTCTGTCCCTACCACCCGTCCTAAACATCTGAGTGTCCCAGTCTGTATCTGGTAAATTGAAATCTCGACCTAAGACTATAACATGCTGAGAAAATTTATGTGAAATGTATTCCAGATTTTTCCTCAGTTGTTCTGCCGCTAATGCTGCTGAGTCAGGAGGTCAGTAAAAGGAGCCAATTATTAACCTAGCTCGGTTGTTGAGTTAGCCTCCACTCATAATAATTCACAGGAACTATCCACTTCTACTTCACTACAGGATAAACTACTACCAACAGTGACAAACACGCCACCACTGGTTGCATGCAATTTATCCTTTTTAAACACTGTCTGTGCCTTTGTAAAAATTTCGGCAGAATTTATCTCTGGCTTCAGTCAGCTTTCTGTACCTATAATGATTTCAGTTTCGGTGCTTTCTATCAGCGCTTGAAGTTCCGGTACTTTACCAATGCAGCTTCAACAGTTTACAATTACAATACTGATTGCTGCTTGGTCCCCGCATGTCCTGACTTTGCCCCGCACCCTTTGAGGCTGTTGCACTTTTTGTCCTTGCTTGAGGCCATCTAACCTAAAAAACCACCCAGTCCACACGACACAACCCCTGCTACCCGTGTAGCCGCCTGCTGTGTGTAGTGGACTCCTGACCTATCCAGCTGAACCCGAAACCCCACCACCCTATGGCGCAAGTCAAGGAATCTGCAGCCCACATGGTCGCAGAACCATCTCAGCCTCTGATTCACACCCTCTACTCAGCTCTGTACCAAAGGTCCACAGTCAGTCCTGTCGACGATGCTGCAGATGGTAAGCTCTGCTTTCATCCCGCTAGTGAGACTGGCAGTCTTCACCAAATCAGATAGCTGCCGGAAGCCAGAGAGGATTTCCTCCGATCCATAGCAACACACATCATTTGTGCCGACATGAGCGACCACCTGCAGATGGGTGCACCCTGTACTCTGAATGGCATCCGGAAGGACCCTTTCCACATCTGGAATGACTCCCCCCAGTATGCACATGGAGTGCACATTCGTTTTCTTCCCCTCTCTTGCTGCCATATCCCTAAGGGGCCCAATTACGCGCCTGACGTTGGAGCTCCCAACTACAATTAATCCCACCCATGCGACCGCCCAGATCTTGCAGACTGAGGGGCAACCTCTGGAACCGGACAAGCAGCCATGTCCGGCCGAAGATCAGTATCAGCCGGAGACAAGGCCTGAAACCGGTTCATCAGACAAACTGGAGAGGCCTTCCGTTCAGCTCTCCGGAATTTCTTTCACCCCCTGCCACACCTCGAGACAACCTCCCACTCTACCATGGGTGAGGGGTCAGCCTCAATGTGGGCAGTATCCCAGGCAGCCACAGCCGTAGTCTGATCGGGGGATGCGTGGGACGAGCTGGCCGTCCCCGACAAACCCCCATCCGCACCCCAACAGTGATGCCCATTGGCAACAGCCTCAAGCTGCGTGACTGAAGCCAACACTGCCTGAAGCTGGGAGTGAAGGGATGCCAACTCAGCCTGCATCCGAACACAGCAGTCACATTCCCTATCCATGCTAAATACTGTTGCGCAAAGAACGTCTGAACTAATCTACAGAGAGCACAAACAATTCGACACAAAATTTAAACAGTTATTAAAATACAAGATTGCCTAGTAAATGCAGTAATGCTACTACTTGCGCACTGCTGACACACTGCTCGGCGGCAGAAGGAGACTACGTGATTTTTCAGGTACTAAAACGCGATGCTATAACTCTCAAATATTATAATACGCCGGAAATTTATGAATTAAACAATGCAAGTACCCAAAAATACACAAAGAAATTAAGAATTAAACTATGTAACAAACAAGTGAGCTAAGAGTATACGACTTGCTGCTGGCAGCTGCTTATCCAACGGTGGCAGGGAGCACACTGGCTGTGACCAACCGACACTGGCCATTCAAAACAAAAACAGAAGACAGACGACTATGCGAATTTACACTATTCAGATACTAAAGTGTGGTGCTACAACTCTCAAATACTATAATACACCCGAAATTTATGAATTAAACAATGCAAGTACCCAAAAACAGGCAAAGAAATTAAGAATTAAACTATGCAACAAATAAGTGAGCTAAGAGTATATGACTTGCTGCTGGCAGCTGCTTATCCAATGGTGGCAGGGAGCCACAAACTGTAAATTCCTTAATCTATGTATTGCAATAGCAAATTGTTTTTATGTATAGTCCATATATGTAACGTTGTTCTCTCAACTAAATTCAGAAAAGTTGTGTAGATAATATTGCCAGGCAATAATATGTAACTCTCTGACTTATCCAGAAGATTGGAACAAAAAAAAACTTTTTTTTGTAATCAGTTGATGTTGGATCAAAATAAATAATTAAATAAATAAATATACACTGTAACATTCCTTTTCCACTTCCACCAGATAGTCTTTTAGGTTCTTTGGAAACTTATTGTCGTATACATTGTCTCACAGTGTTTTACGCAGTCTTCTTAGTAATTTGATACCTGAGTACTGGGGTCCCTTTCGAAGCATTGTCAGTCGGTGAGGTATGCTTTGTATGTCATTCTTCCTCCATGTGTTGTGGGTGTGTACATTAGCATTTGTAGTCCATTCTGCACTATCTTTTGTGACATATAGTATAGTTTTATATAAATGTACAAGGAGGAAAAAATTAAGATGCCTGGTCTTTTGAAGCAATTTTTGCATATCACAGAAATCTTTCTTCTTAATATGTTTCTAACTGCTTTTTCTTTGTGATGTGGATACCCTTTTTATTTCTTGAATGTTTGAGTTTCCCCACACTACCACTCTGCACTGCAGGTATGATTCAAAGAGTCCATGGTATACTGTGCACAGAAGCTGTTTGTCTGCATACTGAGCTAGCTGCCACATTATAAATATGACAGAGGTGAGTTTCTTACAGACAGAATTAATACATTGTTTCCATTTCAGCTTGTTATCCATGGAAATACCTAAGAATCTAGTGGATTATACTACTTCTAGTCTTGTTTCATCCACCTCTAATCCCATGTGCACAGTCTTCTCTTTATTTCTGAAAGCTGCATACATAGTCTTTTTTAGGTTTATAACAGGTCCATTTTCTAGGAGTCATTGAGCTGTGGTGTTTGCAGATATGTATGCTCCTCTCTCAAGCTGTGTCACAGTTTGTTCATTGTTCAGTGTTGTCATGTCACCAGCATACAATATTTTCTCCTTCTCTTCAACACCTGTGTCATTAACAAACAGATCGAACAGCAATGGCCAGATTGCTGATCCCTGCAGCACCCCATATTTGATGAATTTGTTTGCTGACTGATATGCATCCCCTGTAGATACATATTACTTCCTGTAGCATAGGTACGATTCTATCCACTTCCCTGCTTGCCCTCGAATACCATTGTTTTCCAATTTTCTTGTTAGTATTTCATGGTCAATAGTGTCGTCCAGGAACCTTGCAGATACAACTTGTTTTTCAGCTAAGGACTGTATAATGTATTAAGTCAGACTGGCAATTGCTGATTCCATAGATCTAGTCTTTCTGAAACCATGCTGTGATGATATCAGAATGTTGTATTTGTCCTGATAATAAACTATTGTATTGTACATAATCATTTCCAGGATTTTTGAGAAACCTGATATCAGTGAAACTGGTCTGTAGTTGTTGGGGTCATCCTTATCCCCTTTCTTGTGCACCTTCAGTTTTTCTGGAAAAATTCCATCTCTGAGAGATATATCTGCTATGTCCAGCAATGGTGAGATTATTTACTCACTTACTTTCTTTATTACATGATTTGACATTTCATCATCACCAGCTGAGTTCTTGGACTTCAGTTTCTGTATAGTTTTCCTCAGTTTATCTTCTGTGACTGGTTTCAAGAACATGGTTCTGCTTGAATTTTGTTTTAACTTAGTAACCTTCTTTTGTGGACTATTTTTTTCCAGTTTCAAGTTCTCTACCACATTTATATAGTTATCATTAAGTATATTAGCTATTTCTCTACCATCTGTAACCACACTGTTGTTTATTTTCATTGATGTGATATGTTTCTTTGTTTGATCCAGCTTTTTCCTTCTTGCATTCCAAGTTGCCTTTGTCTTATTTCTTGAGTTCATTATGGTAGCACGAATTGCTCTTGATTTTGTCTCTCGTATTATTTTTCTGTACTTCTTTTGTAGAATTTTATAATTTTCAGCTTCACCCCCCCGTCTCAGATCCTGCAGCTTCCTTCACAGAACCTTGCCTCATGACTAGACCTAGATGCAAGACCTGTCCCATACATCTTCCTACCACCAACTACTCCAGTCCAGCATCACCTATCCCCTCAAAGGCAGGGCTACTTGTGAAAACAGTCTGTGAATTACAGGCTAAACTGCAACCACTGTGCTCCATTCTACATGGGCATGACAACCAACAAGCTGTCTGTCCACATGAATGGCCACTGACATTGGCCAAGAAACAGTTGCACCATTCAGTTGCTAACCAAGCTGCCCAACATGATGTTATTTATTTCAATGACTGCTTCACAACCTGTGCCATCTGAATCCTTCCTGCCAACACCAGCTCTTCTGAATTGCACAGATGGGAAATCTCCCTACAATATATCTTAGGTTTCCACAGCCCTGCCAACCTCAATCTTCATTAGTCGTTGTTCTTCACCCAAATATCCCCTTCCCTGTTCCCATTCCAGCACTACCCAGTCCTTTATTCTCTCCTTTTCTGCTACAACCCCCTCCACCCATGCCCATCTAACCTCTCGAATGTACCTAGCTGCCCTGCCCTCTCCCCATCTTGTCCCAGTATGCTCCCACAAGCAGCAGTTCACAGTCCCCTGCCCCCACTCTTGCTATCCCTCCCCCTCCCTGCCCCAGCCTCTCGTTATCCCCACCAACCAGTTTGCTTCTCCCATCATCTGCTGCTGCTCGCATTGTGCTCTTGGCAGCTACAGACTGTGGTCATGTATGTGTGTGTGTTGTCTATTCTGATAAAGGCCTGTTTGGTAGTCTTTTTGTTGTGCCTATCTGTGACTCAGCATCTCTGCTACATGGTGTGTAGCAACTATCCTTTCCATAATACTGTCAAATAGTATAAAATGTGTTTGTCTGATAAACATAATTCTTAAGAAAATCTAAGTTAGCTAGGAGAGGATCTTGGACCTGTGAGCTGAAACTGCCACATGGAGCAGCATGAAAGCAAAGCCCTCTAACGATTAACCCAGGAAGTCAATGAGACAGTTCAACAAATGGGTATTCTATGAGTTCATGTGGTTTAAGGTAGACATATTCAAGAAAGATTTACAACCATTGTGTTGTATATAAGAATCCTGTAAACTTACTTCTATCTCAAATAATATAATCATCAAAAGCTTTACGAATTTATCAACATCTGACGCTCTAAGTTAACCAAAAACTTTTTACCCAAGGACCTCATGCTGAAAGTGAGTAGAAAGTAGAGAGGTATTTTTCCCAAGAGTGGAAAGTGTCTGTCTCAGGTAGGGATTCTTTTGGTTTGTTGAGGAGCATTAAATAAGTAATGTAACACTTCATTTTTCTCAATCAGTTTTGGTTGAAAAAATGTGTCATTTATAGTAGAACACTATAGAATATCCTTGCTTCAGCCCCTATTATTTTATGAAGTTCTGACAGGTGGCAGCACTATATGTAGACTTCAAAATGGCATCTGTAACAGATGTGCATTCCAGGCAGAAAACTAGAGCATCACAGATATTCATAGGTGCTTGCAGAATGTCTGCAGAGATGAGGCAATGAACCAAAGCATGGCAAATCGTTGGACATGGCACCTGTCACGTAGCAACAAGGTCATGCAAACTGTTCAGTCGGCCACATGTGGCTGTTACCCCTGCAATATTGGAACCTGTGGATACTCTCATTCGAAGCGATCAATGGATTACAGCCAAACACCTTGCTGCACAACTGGATATCTCCGCTGGTAGTGCTGGCATATTCCTCCACCAGTTGGGCCACCAAAAGTGTTTGCCAGCTGGGTTACTCGCTGTCTAACAGAAGACCAAAACAGCAATGAAGGACCATCTCTGCAGAATTGCTTGTGTGTTATGAGGCTGATTGTGACAATTTTTGTAGAACACTGTCACAGGTCTCTCTGCAGAATTGCTTGCGTGTTATGAGGCTGATTGTGACAATTTTTGTCGAACACTGTCACAGGTCACAATACATGGGTTCACCTCCTCGAACAGGAAACAAAACAGCAATCCATGAAGTGGTGCCACACCACCTCTACTGGAAAGAAAAAGTTCAAAGCCGCACAATCAGCCAGTAAAGTCATGGCAATGGTCTTCTGGGACTCTGAAGGGCTTATACTGTTTGATGTCCTCCGTCATGGTGCAACTACAAGGTGTACAACTTTGCTTCCCCCATTTTTTCCCCAACATTTGAGGCTATAGTGAAACAAATTGGTTACACATGTATCATTCAAAGTATTTTCCATCACTGACCACTACTTTCTCTCATCTTTTGGGCAGTGTATGATTCCTGCATCGAAAAAATTGTTCATCTTTTTAGGCGATCAACGAATTGATCCAATTTGTGACTTCTTCATGAGATTGGAAGATTTGGTCAGCCAGCCCATGCGCCATTGATCTAAACAGGTGATAGTCAGAGGGAGCAATGGCTCGAGAATATGGAGGGTGGTGTAGGACTCCCCATTGTAACATTTCCAAGTATGTTTTGACCTGTTTTGCAATGTGGGGTCGAGTGTTGTCATGCTGCAAAATCACTTTATCATGCCTCTCACTGTACTGTGGCCGTTTGTCTTTCAATGCTCTGCTCAATCACATTAATTGCATAAGATAACAAGCACTTGTGATTGTTTCACTTGATTTTAACACCTCATAGCACACGACGCCGAGCTGGTCCTGTCAAATGCAGAGCATGATCTTGGAGCTGTGAATATTCGGTTTGGCTGTTGACGTGGAAGCGTGTCTGGGATATCCCCAAGATTTTTTTCATTTAGGGTTATCCTAATGAACCCATTTTTTGTCTGTGGTCACAATTCGATGCAGAAATCCCTTCCATTTTTGCCTCCGAAGCAACTGTTCACAAACACACAAATGCCATTCAACATCTCTTGGTTTCAGCTCATACGGGACCCAAGTTCCTTCTTTCTGAATCATGCCCATAGCCTTGAGACATTTTGCAATGGCTTGCTGTGTCACTCCCACTAATCATACCAATTCTTCTTGAGTTTGATATGAGTCTTCACTCACCAATGTCTCCTATTCTGCGTCTTTGAAAACGTTCTCTCTTCCCCCACTCTGTGGGTGTATAACGTTAAAATCACTGTTCTTGAAGCGTTGAAGCCACCCACAACATGTTCCTTCACTAATAGCATCATTACCATACATAGTTGAGAGCATTTGATAAGACATTGCTGCTGTTTTCTTCATATTGAAAAAAAAAAAAAAAAAAAAAAAACAGTAACACCTCCCACAAATGATGAGAATTAGGCTCATGAACTGACATTTTCAATCAAGAACAACTTTATGATGCAGACACAAATTGACTTATGTTTGAATGAGGTTATGTTGACCAAGGTCCAAGCTAACTGCCTGATGTTTGCGATCTGTTTCTTTTGACCGCTACTTACCGTTGTTGCCACCTAATGGCAAACGGTGGAAGCAAAGCTGTACACCTTGTATAACTCTGACATGTATTGTGCTATGCTTAGGAAACTGAAGAAAGAACTTCTGTGTGTTCATTACCACAAAAATGCAAAGAAATTTCTCCTTCTCCATGAAAATGCAAGGCCTCACATAAATCTTCATTGCTGACAGGAGTTCACAAAACTACTCCACAGCCTGAATCTCAGACCTACTGATTTATGTACATTTGGCCCAATGAAGGATGCACTTCATAGGAATCAGTATGTTGATAACCAGCACAGAGGTACCATGTGGGCATACATGCTCTTCCAGTAAGGTGGGGAAAGCCATCACATTGAATGGAGATTATGTTGAAAAATAAGATTTTGTAGCTAAAAGAGTGGAGAATAGTATGGTGAATTGGGATCCTGAGTGAAACCGACCTGCTTGGAGGAAAAAAAAAAAAAAAAAAGTGTTGCATTGCCTGTTGAATGCCTCTCATATGATTCGTTGATGTGACTTTAGATTCAATGAGGGCACAAAACATTGATTGACTCAGGATGATTTTCTGAAACAAGCTGTAAGTTTCCTGAAACAAACATCACTCCCTACATAGATTTAAATAATACTTTCTCTGATGCCTAGTAGAGCATAAACTGCCTATTAGAGTGACAGCAAACCAAAACTGCCCACCAGGTTGTCAAAATTGTGGAATCTGAAGAAGGAGATTTGTGTGGAGCAAGCAATGAGTTGTCCTTGCACTGATATCATTTTATTCATGCAAAGGAACTTGTCTAACAGTTATGGGGAAGCATTTATAGATTTCCCTACCTAGTTTTCTGACATTTACAAGGCACTCTGTATTCGTCTGCATCACCAAAGCATTTTGATTACAAGGCCAGTTGTTTCCTAGTGCCATATGGACCCAATGTAGCTGCAGCACATGACAGATCTTGTGCAATCATTTGACATTAATAATAATTATTTTTATTATAACTTTTCTATCATTAAGTTGTGGTAGATGGAGAGACATAGAAACTGACCAAATTCAATGAAAGTGAAGTAAGGATTTTGTAAATTATATGTTTTTTGATGTTTTTTATGGCTGACAGGAAACTTAAATAGAAAGTTCAGAGTTGGTAACAATGTGATGGAACAATTTTTCAATAGGTTTGCTCTTCTCTGTATGCAATTTGCAATGTGTAAACTTAATAAAAATTAGTGATAGCTACAGTCTAATAAAATCTGTGTAGATTAACTAACTTTCGATTTGAACTATTTTGAAATTTTAGCGTGTTGTGGTTTCAGGGTGCTTGCTCTTATTTGAGTCTTTGCTGTCCAGCTTACATGTTATTAGGTACTGTCTCATCAGGAGGTGTGCGCGCACATGCACACACACACGCACACACACATTGTTGTTTGAAATTTCTTGACAGGAAACTGATTTTTACCTGAAACTCTGAATTACCTCACTGTCAATATAATCCAGTTAATTATGCAACAGAAATTCTGGTCATTACATACCTTCCAGTACTATTAAGTCCCTTGCTTGGGGAGAAGAGAGGGAAACTTAAAAGTAAAAGGTAGGTCATTCGAGCTCCAGGATGTGAGAAACCCACCTGTAATGAGGGTGAATAATCCTGAAAACAGTTTGGTCTGCTATCTTAAGAAGAGATTGTATGGTTTCAAATTTTAAGTCATGCAAGACCTCTAGAACACGTGGTAGTACTGCCATATAGAAATTTAGCACCAACAGACTTCTCTTTCCTACTTGTTATAACTGTGGACTACTGCTGCCACAGCAGACTTTAATTTTTATTTGTCATCTACTTGATTAGCAAAATCTGTGGTTCCTAGCACAAATATCAGCATTTGCAGTACTTACATGAAATTTCGTAATAGTCTTGCAACAAGCAAACTCATTTTCTATAAAAGTTACATTAATAGAACATATAGCTTGCCTCCATCTAGCAACAAAAATTCATTAAGCTTATTTAGGAGGACCTAATTTAGTTTGACACCTAAAGCAATTGAGATTTTAATATAATTGTATGGTTCAGAGTTAAGAACACTTACTTAAATTGAAGTGTGATATTTTGTTTAGCAAATATGTCCTTAAAATTGTAGAAATGCTCCAGAAGATCGCAGCGAGCGGGTGCGGACCACACAGGTCGCACCTGATGAAGGTAATGAGCTACGTTACTGAAATATCGTGCAAGTACAACGCTGATATCCGGCAGAACACCCGACAACCCAAGATGTCATTAGATCACCGGGAAAGCCTGAAGAATTACACTGGTTTATTTTTGTTGATATATAAGTTGTTAACAGAAGTCTTTGAACACATTCCTTTGTGCTTTGGTGAGATGACATAGAACTTAATCTTTCTGATATATTCTTGTAACCTAGTGTGTCCAATAAATTGGTATGGACATCTTCAATACTTATCCCCCACCAGTGATGCAATCTCAACAACAGTAATGTGGATATTGCTTTCCACAAGGTTACACACAGCTCAAATATTGTCTTCATTGACACTGATCACACGACACCATTTTTCGACTATATGATGACCATTTCAAAATTTCTGGGCCCATCTGAACATTTAGATTTTACTCTTCACTGAACTCTTAAAAATTTTAATTCATCTCATTTGTGTTGGCAAGCAAATGAATAATAATGTGTTGTGCAAAAGACAGTGGTACCTCCCATTCACCCATAGCGATTCCAAAACTGGGAACCTGAGTTAAGACGGTTGTGTGCAAGGTTATCCCTTCCCTTCTCCATTCTCACACCCTGATTTCCCAGTTCACTAGGCTGTTCAGTCACTATGTAAGTGAAATGAACAAGTTTACAATTTATATCTGAATGATCTTTCTAGCTGTTGGTGTGAACGTCTACTTCACTTTGAGGGAATACATTTTTAAAAGATACCAACCTATCCATTACAAAAGTCTTCAATGATGAAAAGCTTGATGTGGATAAAATTCATTGTGGGATACTTTATGAACATCACCAACATTGTGGTCATTCAGGCTATCCCGGCAAAATGATGATTTACAACTTTTTGGGTTTACAGTCAAGCTGTTATCTCTTTACACAACATTTTGACAACTCTAGTTGTGTTGAGGGTGGATTTCATTACTTGCTGTTTTGAATTCCAACCCAACTGTGGAAGTAAATGGCTAACTGATTCAAACATTTTTCCTTTCTGAAGAAAAATTTTCTGAATTGAAGTCTACCAAACGAGTTGTTATGTTATGTTTGAAGCTTGGTGACTGGCATTCACTTTTTAATGCTGTCTGATTACTTGTATAGACTTTTGGTGCATGTTTCAAAGGACATAGGACATATTTTTCCCAATATTACGAATACTGCATCTGAATTAGAGCTGCTGATCTTGATACATGTCTTCTTACTAAACTGGAGAGTTGTAGACTACACTTACGAAAAGACATCATTAACAGCTAGTGTAACATGAGAAAATTGTATTGCATTTATAAATAGATTTTTGAACTCTTTTTATAAGTCCAATACTAGTGGAATAGTAATGGTGGAGACAGGTTTTAGTTGAACCTAGGGAATTTTAATCAGAAAATGCATGTTGGCTGCATGTGTGTGAATATTGCCTACCTGTGACACCTCAGGAAACTGTCCTCCACCAGCAAATGGCCAGCCTATCCCATGTGGGGAAAGCCTTAGTAAATATGGGCTAAAGATCAGTGGTCACTTTTAAGTCTGGCTGGGCATCTAAATCCAATGGTCACTGCACTTCGTAGTTAAAAACAAAAATATTTCAATGAGAATGACAACTGAACATTAGATATAATAATATGACTTGACCATAAGTTTAACAATAACAGACCAAAAGGAATGATATCTCTTGTCATCCATGATCTAGCATTCCTAACAATAATTGTCACTGCTCTGAGCAAAACCAAGTTATCCATTCACAAGAAGCACAGTGGTTAGCTGACTGGACTGTCACTTCGGGAGGATGATGGTTCAAATCCTTGTTCGACCGTCCAGATTTAGGTATTGTCAAACGATGGAGAGTCCAGGATGAATAGCAACAATATTACGAAAAGGATTGGTACACTTCATACAGAGATGTTGAGTTGCGGACAGGCACAATGAAAACACAGCTATACATTTAAGCTTTTGTCCAAAACATCTTCTTCCGAGGCAGAAAACACGCAGATGTTCATACACGCAGAACTCACACATGCATGACCAATGTGTATGGCCACAGTGGCTGGACTGAGGACTGCAACTGGCCACAGCAGCCAGAGACAGTGGTGATGTATGCATGTTTTCTACTTTAAAAGAAAACACTTTGGTCAAAAGCTTAAATGTATAGCAGTCTTCTTGTTGTGCCTCTCTGCGACGAAATGTCTTCTCTATATGGGGAGTAGCAGATTTAGGTTTTCTGTGGATTCCCCAAAATGTTGAAGGCAAATGATGGGTTAGATTCTTTAACAGGGCATGGGTGATTTCCTTTCTCATCCTTCCCCAATCTGAGCTTGTGCTCCCTCTCTAATGACCTCACTGTTAACTAGACAAAGGTAAGGTATTTACAGTGGTCACAGGTAATACCATTTTTTAAAAGGATTTCAAACAATGGAAAAATCCAGAATGGAATGTTGTTTCAGTTGCCTGAAACTGCAGTCGTGTGTGTGTGTGTGTGTGTGTGTGTGTGTGTGTGTGTGCGCGCGCGCGCGCGCGCGCGCGCGCGCATATGTGAGTCTATTGTTGATGAAGGCCTTAATGGCTGAAAGCTATATTTGTGAGAGTTTTTATGTTATGTCTATGTGCGACTCAGTATCTCTGCTAAATGGTGAGTTTTAAAAGGATTTGTTTTGCATAATCGTGTTTTCCAGACTGCGTGCCCACAAGTCAAAGCTGCCACGTTATAAAGCACAGAAGACTGCACCCCAGAAAACATAGTAAAAACAAATGTAGGAAGGGTGATCTATAGACCATAAACAATTAAGATAGAAACGTGGAAGGGGACAGATAATACTGCTTCACTGTGGCATCACTAGGAACCTTTTTTTTGAGGGAGCAGTATGGATGGACATTTAATTCCATGAAATCCCATACTCATTTGTATCTGTTGTATGAGGCATGGCTGATGGGTTTAACAGCAGACCAGGATGCAGGACCTTTGAGTCCAGAATCTGATGTCCTACCACTTGAACTTTAGTTCCAAGGAAAGCTGAAATAAGAAACAATTAATAAACATAGGCAAAAAATCTGAAAAATGTGTAAACAATGTGGACACTCCATGAGAACTAAGATAGTAAAAATAGTATTTAAGTCATTGGAGAGAGACAGAAAATGATGTGGTTAAGAAATACATTTTAGAGAGAAGAAACAGAATGAAGTACAAAAATTATGTATCCAGGTAATCGAGAGAATGCACCAGCATTATTTTCAGTTGTGATTCCTGTGACATAAAACTTTAGCTTGGAGAATAAGGAACAATGTGTTTTAGTGATAAGGCAGACTTTAAAAGTTGTAAGATGACAAAACAATGCCTAGATTTTTTGCATATTCTGCACCTCATTGCATTACAACTCATTTGCCTATGTTTATTGTCATTTTATGTTATACAAGTGGAGAGGGGAGGAAATACAGATGAAAAAGGTTGCATGTGCGCTTTGAAAACTGGGGCAGAAAAGAATAACAAAGAATATGATAATTTAATGTGATTGGACAGATAAAGAAACTACTCACCAAGTGATGGCAGGAGAACACACACACTTAAAAGAAGGTTATACTTATGCAAGCTTTAGGAGTCAGTGGCTACTTCTCCTAGCAGAATGGTTGAAGGGGAGGGAAGAGAGTTGAAGGAAAAGGACCTGTCATTCTGTGTAGCTTTCCCAAAATATAACTCTCCAGTCCTCTTCTTTTGCCCCTCTTCCTTTCCCTTCTGATGGAAAAAGGAACCACTGGCTACAAAAGCTTGCATAAGTATGACCTCTTTTTATGTGTGTGTTCTCCTGCTGCCACTTCATGAGTAGCTTTTTTTTTTTAAATCCATCCAGTTGCATAATATTGTCAAAGAATATGATAAGTTATAGTATTGGAAATAATATAAAATTCTAAATAATTCAAGAGTGATTTTTTTATGCAACTGCAAAGTAGAATAACTTCAGGACTAAAAGACAGTGCATGAGACAGTGGCTAATTTATGAGCATGCAGCATGTCTGTGTGGAAGAACGAGGATGGAAACTCTTGAAATGCTGATAAAACTGTTACCTTTTTGGTATCATGACGGATGTATTTAGTAAGCATTATCTTTCACCTATTTGCTATTCAAACTATAACAGAAAAGAACACACACAGTAGAAAGCAACCACACTAAAAAATAAATAAATGTTTATTGTTCTACAGTACTCACCTCTGAAGGTCTTGCTGAATGGTGGTCCAACATGCAATGAGTGGTTTTCATGAACTTCTATTTTGCATCAGACACACTTCTGTTGAGCTTGATATTTGAACTTGGGCTTCAAGTTCCTATGCTGACTACAGAATTTAACTATTCCTACAGCACTTTTGGGACTAGACAGTTGGACAGTTGCAGAGCTTACAATGGACTGGTTGCCCACTACACATGTCTATTGCACTTCAGTGGCATTTGTATTTGGTGTACAATAAAGGAGAATTGAGATTGACATAACAATGCAAAACATCCCAGTTATACCACAACTAAACAATTTTCTGTATGTACTTGGGAGTTTCTCATATTGTGGCAGTGGCAATCGTTTTGCAACAATTGCAGCTTTACTCTCAGCAGCAAGAGCATTAAGAACATTGGCCATAAATCAATGGCACCTGTCTTTTCAGGACTTGATTCAGATCTATGTCATGATAAGTACAACATAGGTGATTAATTACAACATGTAATTATAAGAGTGCAAGGAGCATCTATACCTATCATTTGTTTGGTGTACAAACATAAGCTCCGACCCCACACCTTTTTTCCCCCGTAGACAACCACATGTATCTCCATTTCTCTCTCTTACAGAGACTTTCTCTTTCAAATAATAATTAATTCATATAAAAATCATAAACAGTTGCTGGTATGCCAACTGAACTACTCCACTTAAACAGATGATATCCTGCTAGAAGGAATCTTCTTCACTCAAATCAGTATTGTAACCAAGTTTTTCCAGCCACCAGTCTTTGACTTCCAGTTGCACATTGGACAGATTTGGCATTTTAGCTGTGATGTCTCGAAGCAATCTAATGGGCTCAGGGCCTTCAGTCAAATGAGGCAGATTATTCTTACCACCACCTGTGAAAAAATGTGAGTGTGCACATGTGTTTGTCTATTGTTGATGAAGGCCTTAACAGTTGAAAGCTATAATTGTGAGAGTATTTTTGTTATGGCTATCTGCGACTCAGCATCTCTGCTATATGGTGAGTTTTAAAAGGATTTGTTTTGCATAATCGTGTTTTCCAGTATTGTAATGAAACACTATTAGTAGGAGTAAATATGTAAGAAAATAACTTTATTTTTTTAACAATAAACACATTTCCTTACACAGCACTATTAAACATCACAGTCATTTTTAAGAGATTAGCTATTGTAAGAATGGTCCAAAGGAAGCTGTGATAAGAATGTGCATTCTTTTCTTAAAAACGTCCAAATTTGAATTCACAATTCATATAAAATAGTCTTATGATATAATAAGAAGGAAAATTTACTCCTACAGTCATGCTTATGGAGAATTGATGGATCTGACCCCAGCAACACCTAACAGGTGTTGGGTAAGTTTACAGACTGGGTGCCCACAAGCCAAAGCTGCCACATTATAAAGCACAGAAGACTGCACCCCAGAAAACATAGTAAAAACAACTGTAGGAAGGGTGATCTATAGACCATAAACGATTACGATAGGAACATGGAAGGGGACAGATAATACTGTTTCACGGTTTTAGTATGGCATCACTAGGAAACTTTTTTTTTTTTGAGGGCGATGTGTGGATGGATATTTAATTCTATGAAATCAGATACTCATTCGTATCTGTTGTATGAGGCATGGCTGGTAGGTTAAGCAGCAGCCCAGGATGCAGGACCTTTGAGTCCAGAATCTGATGTCCAACCACTTGAACTTCAGCTCCAAGGAAAGCTGAAATAAGAAACAATTATATAAAAATAGGCAAAAAAGCTGAAAAATGTGTAAACAATATGGACACTCCAGAAAATGATGTGGTTAAGAGATACATTTTGGAGAGAAGAAACAGAATGAAGTACAAAAATTATGTATCCAGGTAATAGAGAGAATGCACCAGCATTATTTTCAGCTGTGATTCCTGTGACAGAAAACTTTAGCTTGGAGAATAAGGAACAATCTATTTTAGTGATAATGCAGAATTTAAAAGATGTAAGATGACAAAACAATGCCTAGATTTTTTACATACTCTGCACCTCATTGCATTACAACTCATTTGCCTATGTTTATTGTCATTTTATGTCATACAAGTGAAGAGGAAAGGAAATACAGATGAAAAAGGCTGCATGTGCAGTTTGAAGACTGGAAAAGAAAAGAATAACAAAGAATGTCAAAATATAACGTAATTTGACAGATAAAGAAACTACTCACCAAGTGACGGCAGGAGAACACACTCACTTAAAAGAAGGTTATACTTATGCAAGCTTTTGGAGTCAGTGGCTGCTTCTTCTAGTAGAACGGTTGAAAGGGGAAAGAAGGGGGGTGAAAGAGAAGGACCTGCAGTTCTGGGTGTCTTTTCCAAAATCTATCCCTTTTCGTAAAACTCTCCAGTCCTATTCCTTCAGCCCCTTTCCTTTCCCTTCTGATGGAAAATGGAGCCACTGGTCCAAAAGCTTGCATAAGTATGACCTCTTTTTATGTGTGTGTTCTCCTGCTGCCGCTTCATGAGTAGATTTTTTTATCGGTCCAGTAACATTATATTGTCAATGAATATGATAAGTTATAGTATTCGAAATAATACAAAACTCCAATTAATTCAAGAGTGATTTTTTTATGCATGTGCAAAGCAGAATAACTTCAGGATTAAAAGACAGTGTCTGAGACAGTGGCTAATTTATTTGAGATATTTTGGGTGCATTTACCATGTAGCATGACTGTGTGGAAGAATGAGGATAGAAACTCTTCAAATGGTGATAAAACTGTTATCTTTTTGGCATCATGACAGATGTATTTAGTAAGCATTATCTTTTACCTATTTGTTATTCAAACTATAACAGAAAAGAACGCACACAGTAGAAAGCAACCACACTAAAAATAAATAAATGATATTGTTTAACAATAGTAATAATGTGTAACAGTATTTGTTTCTGGGTAAAGAAGAAAACGTGTTTCACCTAGAATCTCTTGTTGACCTAAAACTGTTGTACAAATATAATCTCCCACCTCACGTCTTTTTTCCCATAGACACACACATGTATCTCTATTTCTCTCTCTTACAGAGATTTATTCTTTCAAGTAATGATTAATTCATATAAAAATCATGAACAGCTGCTGGTAACCAGACTGAACTACTCCACTGAAATAGATGATATCTCGCTAGAAGGAATCTTCTTCACTTGAATCAGTATTGTAACCAAGTTGTTCCAGCCACCAGTCTTTGACTTCCAGTTGCACATTGGACATCTTTGGCATGGCTGTTTTGTTAGCTGTGATGTCTCGCAGCAATCTGCTGGGCTCAGGACCTTCAGTCAAATGAGGCAGATTATTCTTACTGCCACCTGTGAAAAAATATTAGTTATTTTTATCTTCATTTACTGTAGTATCCACTCCAACTTTTTATCTTTCTAGTAGCATAATGATGTACTGTTGTTGTTGTTGTTATTATGACATTGTGTTTACACACAATAAAAGACACACAAACACACACACAAATTTCAAGCTTTCGCAACCCAAGGTTGCTTCATCAGGAAAGAGGGAAGGAGAGGGAAAGACGAAAGGATGTGGGTTTTAAGGGAGAGGGTAAGGAGTCATTCCAATCCCGGGAGTAGAAAGACTTACCTTAGGGGGAAAAAAGGACAGGTATACACTCGCACACACATACATATCCATCCACACACGCTGGTATATGTGTGAAGCAACTGTGGGTTGTGAAAGCTTGTAATTTGTGTGTGTGTTTGTGTGTTTTTTGTCTCTATCAACATACCAACACTTTTGTTTGGTAAGTTTCAGCATCTCTAAACATATAATACTATTTGTCACAAAAAACAATACATAAAGTTTCCTGCTGCATTAACAGACCATAAATTAAATGAAACCAACATGCTGATAAGATAGTTCACCCTGTTTTACGCTTATAAATCTTTCTCAATGTGATGGCTTGCAAACAAAATGCTCTTGTATCTTATATCTTTGAATTCACTGTTGTCTTACAGATTAAATATCTGAGATAATGTGGCAATATTTTTTCTATAAAAATAAGCAGTAAGAGGGTTGTGAAAAGTCAACAGCCACACTTGACAAAGACTATTTCCAGAATTTGTAATTCTTACATCCAAATGTCAGAAAATTTAATTGTAATGGCTTTTGTGACTATTTGTGAGAGTTATTTTAGGATGAACTGTGACTTAGAAAATCGTAACACAAAACACAAAAATAATTTCTATATATAACTTTTGTTACTGACAGATTCTTGGGTTCAGAATAGATTCTCGTGTTCTAGTACAAATTTTCTTACAGGTGTGTAGTATCTCTTAAAAACAAAGAAATATGGATAAAGACATTCAATTATCCATGAAAAAAGATGAGATCAGTGATTTCAGTGCAGGAAGATTCTTTATTGTATTTATGAAGCAAGGAATTAACCATGCCTAGACATTGGTCA
The DNA here is from genome assembly GCF_023864345.2 of Schistocerca serialis cubense. Taxonomy (NCBI): domain Eukaryota; kingdom Metazoa; phylum Arthropoda; class Insecta; order Orthoptera; family Acrididae; genus Schistocerca; species Schistocerca serialis. The sequence continues at coordinate 1,018,643,676 of NC_064638.1, read as the reverse complement.
ATAATTTGAAGGTATTCCTACATTATCATTCATGCTTGGTAATTATTCTTCAAAATTATATGAATACATGGCTTCCAGCAAAAAATGTCCCACAGAGAACAATAATCACTGTTAAAGTAATCTTCTGTATGTGTTACACTTTAATGAGTAGTTTCCTTTATGTGTGTAAGAGTATTCACATGAAACTGAAGTACACAGACAACAAATGAGTAACATAACTGAACAGCTAGGAACTATTTTCAAAACTAGTGACTTGTTAATTACTTGAGTAAAAAGTTTATTCACAGTCACAGTGAGTATAAACAGTCAGTATTTTTTCCCTTTGTCATAGAATCAATATAAATAAACAAAAAGTAACATATACGTAACACAATGTGCGAACGAATGAATGCAATAAATATACAATTTCTAAGTTTGATATTGCAAGTTTTGTGGTAAGCATTACTGCACCTTAAAGGTGTCAACTTCATCTCACTGTTCAGTGGGAAAAGTGTACTACTTCACCAACAGAATATGCATACTGTAAAATTACAAGGAAACAGAGTGGCTGGTTATCGTAAACTTTCAGGACATCAAATTTCAGTACTGCTGAGAGACACATATGATGTGAAAGAAGTGAGTGTATATAAATACATAAAAAAAAAGTTTTGAGTCACCCCAGTTCCCAGAACTCATGAAGATAGACATTAACTGTGGATATTGTATCACAGGCACAGGTTCGAATACATTTCATACTAAGCAATACGGAGGAAGCTTTAAAGAGAGATGACTTAATGTACTTCATGCTTGATGTGTTGATACGTCACAGTATACCACTACATTGGAGCCTGGTATTTGAATACGTCACCACTATAAGCCTGACAATATTTCAAGGCATGCCTTCAATTTGTTGCCTGCTTCCTGGGCACCACTAAGTGCTATGAAATCAAGCTCCTTCGTGATGGCGTCAATGAGAGATAATGCATCTGGTGGTCCATCCTGCTCACTATTAACAGGTATCCATAGTAAACTGTACTAAGGAGTCCAAATGCCACAATTAGCACGGTGATGGTTTGTTTCACTCCTGAAGGAAAGTGAACATAAGTAGCCTATGGCCTGTGAGAAGCGTAAAATGTCTACCTTCATAGATGTGCCAAAACTTTTTGGTTGACAAAAACTCTGCATAGAGCTCACGGTCATATGTTGACCAATCTGCTAGTGAAAGTGATACTTTTTTGCTACATATAGCTACAGGTTGCCAGTCATGTTACACCCACTGCAGTTACTATGCATTCACCATATCTGCGAGACGTGTGTCCAGAACAGTGTAAGTTTACGCAACAGCAGCTTTCACTCTGGTCAAGAATGCTTTCTTTCCACTAGTACACTGTAGTGTGTCTCCAGGTTAGGTGAATCTTTTATCATCTCATTGAGAGGTGCTGCCAAAAATGCATGATTTTGCACAAAACACTGAAACCAGTTTGTCCAACCCAAGAAATGGCATAATCCTCATATTTTAGTGAGCTGGGGAAACTGAGGAATAGCTTCTACTCTGTCTTGAATTGGCAGGATTTCTTGTGCATTGATAATGTACCCTAAGAGTTTTACTTCTGTTGCTCCAAAGACAAATTTTTTCAGGTTAATCACTAATCCATGTTCTTGTAGTCTAGTGAACATCTGCTGTGGGTGTATTAGATGCTATGCCTCACTGGAAGACATTACAAGTACGTCATAAATGTAGACATAACAGAATATAAGATTCTAGTTACTCCCCCCATGAAGCTCTGGGAAGTTTAGGCAGCACTGCATTCACACAAATTTGTAAAGTTTAAATGGAGAGCGAACAACGGTTTAGCTGATAGTTGCCACAAGGGCATTACCTGTTACTCTTCTTAGGGACAGTACGGAATGGAGATGCCCAGCCAGCTGTTATGTGAAGGGTGACAGATCTCTTGTGCTAACATGAAAACAACTCTTGCTTTATGGTCTTTAGTTTCTCTGGATGAAGACGACAAGCCCGTGTGTGAACTAGTAGTCCTGGCATGATGATAATGTGATGTGGCACAAAGTGTCTTACCGATGCTGGAGAAGATGATGGACAGTTGACTTTACGGAACTGATGAAGCAGGTCATTGTATGGTGAATCGCTGCAATCACTTTGATGCCAGCATGGTTGGCACTGCGTAGATGTCGATGATAGACAACTATGTTGTAGAGTCAAGCAAGCTTCAACTGTGAAGATGTGGGAAGATGCTTTAAAATGACAAGAAATCTGCTCCAACAATTGGGTACAGCATGTTAGCAACAACAGACCTCCATAACAAGTTCACACTGAAGATTGAAGTTTAGATGTAAGTTGATGTAGCTGTAAGTCTTGATGGGTGATCCATTCACAGTGTATAGGTAGTGGCCATTGGTATTTTGCCACAGAAGACAAGAAGAATGGTAAACTGAGAGTTCAGCACTTGTATTAATGAGAAATTGGAGCTTGGTAGAGTGCTCTGTTATTACAGTTGATGGCTGTCTTGGTTTGAAATCAATTGCCATAGCTGCTGATTTCTGGCAGCATTTCCCTTTTCACAGGATGGCAACATTACTGAGCTACAACTCCAAATTTTTTGTGATATCAGGAGATATTCTACCCAGTGGGTGACTGCCTGTTTCTGCTGGAAGGACATTACCTTCACGACGCAAGTGATTTGTGCTTGCAGTGCTTCCAGAGAAGTCTTTGTTCTGACGGAGACAGTTGTGATGTCCATTGTTGGATACATCTTGGCTATTTGGTCAGTAATTTCTGTGAGAGCATCAAGGCCACTAGTGAAAACGGTAAATATTTTTGGTGCATCCACAGCAAAGTATGCCACTCAAATATTCCACAGAATCTCATCATTAATTGTACTGTTTGTGAGTATGCAAAGGTGACAAGTTGAGACAGTATATGGTTATCAAGTTCTTCAGCACAACACAATTTTTTAAGTTGATTATTTCTGACTGCAACAGATACATGCTTGACAGAGATGTATTTTTCAGTGATTAGTGGCAAGCGTAGGATGACTTGTATTTCCATAGCCATATGCTCGCTAAGTGCAGCTACCACATAACTATAGGCCTATTTAGTTTCATATGAGACAATGTGGACTGAGACAAATTGGCCCTCAAGTTGAGTGAACCACAATATTGGGTTCTCCAACCAGGAGGGTGGGGTTTTCACTGTAATTGAACTAACGATCATGTTTGTTAATGGTAAGTCAGCTGCTTGCTAGATTCTGTGTGTTTGACACTGTAGGAACTGATTACATGAAGCTGTTGTTATGAGTGGTTCTGTGCAATGCATTTCATGTGAGAATTTACATAAGATGTGTGTTATGATTCTGGCCTGTGATTCAATTTTTATGACATGTGATGTGATTGTTCCAGCTGTAACATTATGCATAAGTAGCCATGCTGATCATTTGCCTACAGTTGGTACAAGATAAGGCCAATTTGCTTGAGAAGCTGTGTGGCCCCAGGACCAAGAGTGTGTCATGTCCATGCAGGCTACAGTGACGGCAGTTGAGCCAGGTGTAAGGATATCAGCAAGGGGCTGGATGTAGCAAACCCCAGTATGGGGAATTTTGATGATGGACAGTCACTTAAGAAGACAGACCATGCTCCAAGAAATGAAAGAGTATCAGACAAGCTGAAAGATGGCTTCTTACAGCACTGTGAGAATTTATAACAATTCACAGTGACATATTAAAAGCAAATTTGAACACATTTGTCATCTCAGAAAAATGAGGTGTATCCAGTGACTGAACTATACAGGGTGTACCAACAAGAATCATCCAATTTACAAAAAATCATAACTATTATGTTATTTGAGATATGTGCATGACAACGTACTGTTAGAAAGAGCAAACTCTCGAGTTTTACATGGTTCCCACTAGGTAGCAGCAGTGTGCACCCACTTCAGTTCTAGTAAAGCTGGTGTCAGGACAATAGAAAGCATTTAATGTTCAATGTTTTGTGCAGTGTGGGTCAGTAATAACTGTTCAGAATAACCTTTGTGCTACGTATGGTGTGGATCCACCTACAGCAAACAGCATTAGACGATGGTATGAACAATTCTGAGAAACAGGTCGTTTGTGTAAAGCCAAATCACTAGGCTGTCCCCAAGTGTCTGACACAGACATCGAATGCATCTGCCATAGTTTCACAAGGAGCCGCAGAAATCCATTTGCTGTGCAGTTCAACAGCTCAACATGCCCCCAATGTCCATCTGGCATGTGTTGAGTTGATGTTTAGGCACGAAACCATACAAAGCTCAGCTACTGCAAGCCCTTCATGAAGGTGACAAATAACATCATGTGGAGTTCTGTAATTTCGTTCTTGGCAAGATGGAGGATGACAGTTTTCTTCCATGCTTAGTGTTTAGTGATGATGCAACTTTCCATTGAAATGGAAAGATGAACTGTCATAATGTGAGAATGTGTGAATCACATGAAATGGTACAACATGAGAGGGACCATCCAAAATTTAATGTGTTTTGTGCAGTTTTATGGGAAATGATGTGTGGTCCATTTTTCTTGGCAGATAACACTGTTACAGGAAGCACATATCTTGATATGCTTGAGAACTTTCTTTTCTCACAGTTGGAGACTGAATCAAATTACTTCATTTACCAACAGGATGAGACACCACCACACTGGCATCTGGAAGTGTGGGAATTTTTAAATCAAAGGCTTACTGAATTATGGATCAGTCAAACCAGATCAAATGAGTCAGCCTTACATTACTGGCCTCCAAGATCACAGGAGCTGACTGTATGTGATTATTTCTTGTTGAGGTTTATAAAAGACAGTTTTTTATGTGTCCCCATTACCAACAACAATGAATGAATTGAGACCTTGCATAACAGCAGCTGTGGAAGCTTAACTCAAGACATGCTCGCTGCAGTGTGGGAACAATTTGAATACTGACTTGACATATGCCACACATCTAAATGAGGCATACTGAACATCTATAAAAGGTGGAAAAAAAACTTTTTGAGTTTCCCATTCATCAAAAAACAAAATTCATTTTATATGTTTATTAGTTTCAGAAATATATGCCAAACTGGATGATTCTTATTGATACGTGCTGTATTTTCAATATCTTTAAAATGACAGAAATTAATATTTCACGGTGAATAACACCTTCACAATGAACCTCTAAATTAACATCTTTTAAATGCTTTGTATGATTTTAACATACAATATTTTAGGTGATACCATTGCACTAGAGCTATCACCTCTGAAAGCTTCATATCTGTATCTAGTTTATTTCTTGATTTATTACTTTTTTTATATCTTTTCAGTATGCAAATGTTTGTCATTAGATTGTCTCCCCACAATCACACAGCAAATGAATACAGCATGAATACCTCATGTTTTATCACATTTGTTTATTTATTTCATGAACAATTTATTATTTCACTGAAAACTGTATTTAAAAATCATTTACAACAGATAATACAAAATCATGGTAGTTTAATAAGTGAGCAATTGCATGTGTTAGGTGACACCATCTTTGTAAAAGAGTGCCAAAATATGCTTCTGACAAACAGGCCTAAATAACTGTGAACACAATATTACCAATAATTGCTTAAACGATGTTTAATGACAATCTGTTGTCATTTATCATGAGCACATTTGCGCAAGAATACTGGATTATTTATTTATGGACAGAACTTCTATTTATATTTATTGTTAGTGGCCTGAGTGTGACAGAATGTTAATAACATTTCTTTGTTTAAATACTTTTTTAATATATTACTTTAGTCTGAGGAATGGTCAAGTCATATCTGTAGAACTTATGAACAATGTATTAATGTATTTTTGGATGGGACAGCCTTCAACCAATGGAAAAGCGGACTATGGTGGTAAATTACAAGAGTCAAGGGGAGAATGTGACTTTTTGAGGGAGGAGCTGAGCAATTATTGGCTTATATGTTTGTGCTTGAAGGAGGCATACCCATGGTAATGAGTGGTATTTGATTGTGTAGGTGATTGATTCTGGGTGATGAACGGTGGCTACCATACCTTAACTTCTGAAGGGACTTATATTTTGAGAGGTTTGAATGTGCTCCAATGTAGGGCCCTAACTTTTCTGCTTGAAAACTTCTGTAAGTTTCAAAGGTAGGAGACAAGGTACTAGAGCAAGGAGAATTGTGAGAATGGGTCATGAGTGAGACTGGGTCATGAGTCATGCTTGGGTAGCTCAGGCGGTAGAGCACTTGTCCATGAAAGGCAAACTGAGGATAGGCAGAATGTGAGTTACGATCCTTTGTACTGCATGTGTCAATTTGTGAATCATCATGCTGAAGTCTGAACTGGTTTGACTGAGGAACATTTTGTGTACTGTGATCACCAAATGGACTTAGTTTTCGAAACTTCCTGGCCGATTACAACTTTGTGATAGACCAAGACTCGAATTTGGGACCTAGGCCTTTCGCGGGAAAGTGCTCTACTGACTGAACTACCCAAGCATGACTCACAATCTGTCATCACTGCTCTACTTCTGCCAGTACCTGGTCTCCTACCTTCAAAACTTCACAGACGTCCTCCTGTGAAACTTGCAAGACTAGCATGCTTGGAAGAAAGGATATTGAGCAGACATGGGTTAGCCACAGACTTGAGGATGTTTCCAGAATGAAATTTTCACTTTGCAGCAGAGTGACCTGATTTGAAACTTCCTGTTTCATATTAATGCACACTCTGCTGCAGGATGAAAATTTCATTCTGGAAACATTCACAAGGCTGTGGCTAAGGCATGTGTCTGCAATATCCTATCTTCCAGGAGTTCTAGTCATGCAAGTTTCACAGGAGAACTTCTGTAAGTTTCAAAGGTAGGAGACAAGGTACTAGAGCAAGGAGAATTGTGAGAATGGGTCATGAGTGAGACTGGGTCATGAGTCATGCTTGGGTAGCTCAGGCGGTAGAGCACTTGTCCATGAAAGGCAAAGGTCCCAAGTTCAAGTCTCAATACAGCACACAGTTTTAATCTGCTGGGAAGTTCCATTTCAATACACACTCCACAGCAGAGAGAAAATTTCACTGTGGCTAACCCATGTCTCCAGAATATCCTTTCTTCCAGGACTGCTAGTTCTTCAAGTTCTGTAGTACAGCTTTTGAGAAGTTTCAAAGGTAGGAGATGAGGTACTGGCAGAAGGAGAGCTGTGAGGATAGGTTGTGAGTCATACTTGGGTAGGTCAGTCAGTAGAGCAAAGGTCCCGAGTTTGAGTCTCAGTCCGCACAGTTTTAATCTGCCACAAAGTTTTATATCAGTGCGCACTCCACTGCAGAGTGAAAATTTCATTCTGGTATTAGTTTTTGTGTATCTTTGATGATTATTTAGTGTGGGTATTTTGATGCCGTTCTTGTAACACTCTCAACCTAACTTTGCTGCATTCAATAAGGGTATTTTCTGTCTGTATTTTAACTGAATATTGTAGGACCACTTCACATTTATTTGAGATGTTCTTTCTTGATTAAATATTATTCAAGATAATTCTCTGTCATCTACATCAATTACAAATGTTAGAATACAGCCCTTGTTATTAAATTATTCATTTAACTTTTATTTTGTATTTTATTAACTCACGATTCTAGTCAATGCATAGACTCTATTTGACTGCAGGATCACAGCTACAAGTTATTATTTGCAGTGAATAGTTGCGGGTAATGAAAGCTGACATGTGCGGCTCAACTCTATGACTGCATCAAGATATTCTTATTAAACAGAGCCATGCATAGCTCAAGTACCTAAAGCAGAATTAAACACAAGTGAACATGCAACTGGTTTGCTTGTAAGGGATGCCGTTTAGAAGAGCAACCATTCAGCAGCAACAATTGTTCACCATCACACAGAGCATGATTTGGAAACTTGGGGTCACCGAATGTAGTGCACTAATTACAATGTATTTGTTCAACACAAAATAAGTGATTGATTACAATGCATAAACATGAGACTGCAAGAAACATCTATATCTATCATCTGTAGCTCAGAGGCAGCGCAAAATCCAGAGTGTGTACATTGCATGTTAAAAACATAGCATATGATTCACTGTTCTTGGGGATAACAAGTCATCTATAAATCCCTTTATAAATCATACTGTTTAATGGGTCCTTGTAGAATGCCCTGCTGATACAGCTGCTTGTGATACAGGTGGTGAGCCAGACTCAGATTGAATCTGCATAGTGGATTACAAAATTGGTCTGGTAAACAGACCAGCCTGAATGCAGCTTTTAGGTGGTTTTCCATGCTTTTTTAGACAAATGTTGAGCTGGTCCCCAACCTACACACAAAAAAATATGATACCCTAATACTTAAAAAACAATAATAACCACAAGAAAGGTTACACATTTCACAGACAGCTCCTGCACACAACTTCCTCCCTTAGGTTAACACGTAACACAGCAAGCTGGAACTACTACACCTGCTATGGCTGCACTCCTGCCAATAGTTAATTTTTTAAACTAATTTTTCAATTTTTGTTCAAGTATTTAGGTTGCAAAAATTATGTACTTGAATCTGTGAAAGCATTAATCAAACTTTGCCTCACTTAGATTTATTATTCAGACTACGATTTTTGGTATGCTAATTGCAATACGACATACAGTGTTGTCAGAAACTACATTAATTAAATGATATCAAGAATTGAATTATTACTGTAGAATACAATATCTGATTTTCAGTGAACTAGTACATGATTTTGGACACCATTCCCTAGAAAGACTGGCATTCACACTTCACAGTAATGTGTTTTGATTTTCCCTAAACTCATCACAGAATTAATGTTAAAAGTTTGGAAGTAACTACATTTTTTCCACTGCAGATTTAGCCACTGTACTTGTTATATTCCAGCTTTTACCATTGCATTTTTGTTGCCTCAATTTTTATGAACTGAAAAATATTCTTCAATACTCAATTTTCAGGTACTGTTGGCACACATTGGAATATCAAACAAGATTTTCTGTATGCTTGAATCCAAAGTATACATTTTTTTCATGCCCCGATTTTTGTGCCCAACTTAGATTTAAGCTATCTAGCATTGTCAGACGATTGTTAAGGCTTTCGTGGCCACTTGTTGACAAACTGCCTATTGGCTTCTGTCTCGGGTTCTTCGGCCGACATTCATCTAATGATTTTTCTGACGTTTCGCCAGCCACTCATGCTGGCGAAACGTCAGAAAAATCATTAGATGAATGTCGGCAGAAGAACCCGAGACAGAAGCCAATAGGCAGTTTGTCATTGTCAGACCATGTTAGACAATTTAATCCAATTTTTTTGGGCGACTTAATCTTAAATTTTCTGAATTAATGTGGCTTGTAAAATTCTTTTCATTATTATTCTTAAAAGAACGCATAAAGTTGTACAAGATGGTTAAATTTCATTTCTTTCAACAAAATATTACCCACAATACAACACCTCTGCACACAGTCACACTGGAATCAAAAAAGTGACTATATCTCTGCCAGTATTGTTTCGACATATTTTAAACATTACGAATGCTCATTGGAGACATATACAAACTTTCACAAAAAATTTCACTGAAATCTGTGGTAGGTCAAGCAGGGAATAGGTCTGAAATTAGGCAATTTGATAAGGAATGACTCCTAGGCCAGATATCAGTATCAAAAGAATGGTTCATGAATGCTAAGCTTGTGCACAAATCAATGTTACCCTGCCAAAATCAATTTCCCTCTGGCCAAGATACCACAACAGTTGCAAGAATGGCCATATGTTTATTTAATGGGACATCTTTGGAGCCAATACCCTCTTGGTGAGTCACCTAACTTCCCTTTTGCTGATGTTCTTATTTAGAGCAGCACAGCTACTGGAGCTAATTTCTTATAGAATAACAACAGTGAATAGTTGCAGTCTAACAGAAATTTTCTCAAGATCTCATAGCTGGATTCTGCTGGATTTTCTCCAGCCTAGCCCAGCCCACCTCACCCCACATGTCTATGTCTACATAGATATTCTGCAAGCAACAGTACAGTGCATGGCGGAGGGTACCCTGTACCACTAGTAGTCAATTCCTTTCCTATTTCACTCACAAATAGAGTGAGGGAAAAATGCCTGTCTATATGCCTCCACACGAGCCCTTATTTCTCGTATCTTATCTTTGTGGTACTTACGCATGATGTATGTTGATGGCAGTAGAATCATGTGGCACTCAACTTCAAATGCAGGTTCTCTAAATTTTCTCAGTAGTGTTTTATGAAAAAAATGTTGCCTTCCCTCCAGCAATTCCCCTTTGAGTTCCCAAAGCATCCCCGCAACACTTACGTGTTGTTCAAACCTACTGGTGACAAATCTAGTGGCCTGACTCTGAATTGCTTCAATGTCTTCCTTAAAACTGACCTGATACAGATCCCAAACACTTAAGCAGTACTCAAGAATAGGTCACATCAGTGTCCTATACGCGGTCTCCTTTACAGGTGAACCGCTCTTTCCTAAAAAAAAATGGTTCAAATGGCTCTGAGCACTATGGGACTTAACTTCTGAGGTCATCAGTCCCCTAGAACTTAGAACTACTTAAACCTAACTAACCTAAGGCCATCGCACACATCCATGCCCGAGGCAGGATTCAAACCTGCGACCGTAGTGGTCGCACGGTTCCAGACTGTAGCGCCTAGAACCGCTCGGCCACCCTGGCTGGCGCTCTTTCCTAAAACTCTCCCAATAAAATGAAGTTGACCATTTGCCTTCCCTACCACAGTTCTCACATACTCATCCCACTTCGTATGGTTTTGAAACCTTACACCTAGATAATTAAATGGCTTGACTGTGTCAAGCAGGACATTAGTAATACTGTATTGAACATTGCAGATTTGATCTTCCCACTCATCTGTTTTAACTTACATTTTTCCCCATTTAGGGATAGTTGCCATTCATCACACCAACTGGAAATTTTTTCTAATTCGTCTTGTATCTTTCTGCAGTCACTCAACTTTGACACCTTACCATACACCACAGAATCATCAGCAAACAACTGCAGACTACTGCCCACCCTGCCCGCCAAATCATTTATGTATATAGAGAACAACAGCAGAACTATCACACTCCACTGGGGCATTCTTAATGATACCCTTGTCTCTGATAAACACTCACTGTCGAGGACAATGTAGTGGATTCTATTACTTAAAAAATCTTTGAGCCACTCACATATCTGTGAACTTACCCCATATGCTTGTACCTTCATTAAAAGCCTGCAATGGGGTACCGTGTCAAATGCTTTCTGTAAATCTAGACATATGGAATTTACCTGTTGCCCCTCATCCATAGTTTGCAGTGTATCATATGATAAAAGGCAAACTGAGTTTTGCATTAGCAATGCTTTCTAAAACCATGCTGATTTGTGGATGTAAGATTCTCAGTCTCAAGAAAGTTTAATATATTCAGACTGAGAATATGCCCAAAAATTCTACAGCAAACTGAAGTTAGGGATTTTTGGGGTCCGTTCTTTTATCCTTCTTATATAAAGGAGTCATCTGTGCTTTTTTCCAATCACTTGGGACTTTGTGCTGGGTGAGAGATTAACAATAAATACAGGCTACGTAAGGGCCCAGTGCCATGGAGTAGTCTTTGCAATCTGGACCCAGTGATTTATTTGTTTTCCAATCTTTTAGTTGTTTTTCTATGCCAAGGATGCTAATTGCTGTGTCGTCTGCATAGGAGTCCTTCCAATGATCAAATGATGGTATGTTTGCATGATTCTCCTGTGTGAATGATTTCTTGAACATGTAAGATAAAACTTCGGCTTTCATTTTGCTATCTTCAACTGCCACACCAGACTGGTCAACAAGGGACTGAATGGAAGCCTTAGACCTGCTTAGCAATTTTACATAGGACCAGAATTTTCTTGGGTTCTCTGCCAAATCTTTTGACAAGGTGATAGTGGAAGCTGTTGTATGCTTTGTGCATAGATATTTTTACAGTACATGAATCTCTACTTATGTTCACTTGTCATCATTTGTGCATTCTCTTTTGAACCAAGAGTGCAAAAATCTCTGCTTCCTCAGCATCTTACATATATCGTTATTAAACCAATGTGGATCTTACCCATTCTTTATGCACTTACTGGGCACATAACTCTCCAGACCATGATTTCAAATCTGCTTAAACTTTGCCCATAATTCCTCTACATCCATCTTACTGGAACTAAGTGATGGCAGACTGTCAAAGCCCAGCGTATTTGTAGCTATAAGGTCTAAGGTACTTCCATTGTGTGTGGGCAGCTGAGCTAGCTGCTCAAGACAGTTTTCAGAAAATGTATTCAGATTTATTTCGCATGACTGTCTGTCTGCCCCCCCCCCCCCCCCCCCTCTTCCCAATGTATCTATATACATCCCAGTCTATACTCAATAGGTTAAAACCGCCTACAACTAGTACTGAGTGGCCTATGTATTTATGTGCTACTGACCATTTGACAGTTCAGAGTCATTGAAAGAAATTATAAACTTTCTTTGAATGACTCTAAACTGTCACAGTGGAACTGGGTGGCCAGAAAAAGCATCCAACAATTAACTTCATTTCACCTACACCTGTTCTATGTGACCAGGAAACTTCCCTGTCACACTCTAATTTCAACCCCAACAGAGGCAAATATTTTTCTCAGCTGCAATGAACACTCTTTCTCCTATGGCCTCTAATCTGTCTTTCTGATATATGTTCCATGACCCGCTAAATATCTAAGAGCTTTCCAACTTGGGTTTCAGCCAGCTCTTGGTCCCAAGAATAATTTGAGTACAAGAACTTTTTGGAGGGTATAAATTCTGGAACTTCATTACAAATACTTTGACAGTTTACTGATAAAATTTTGACTGTCGAAGTGTCTTTATTCTGAATGCCATGCGACTTCCCTTGCTGCTTATCAACTGGTGAGTGTTCATCACCTCAAACCACCGTCTAGCTTAAAAAGCCCTCATGTGCACTTCATAAATAATCTGCTGCCTGAGTAGCTGCTTCCTTTGCGTACTAAAATCCTGACTTTTCAAGGGGAGTCCTACAGATCAGTATACAATAACACAAGTCTATAAATCTGCATCCAAGACTACCACAGAGTCAATAAAGCCTGTGGTTGAGACTCTCCACTCGGTTCGAAACCAAAGGAACCCATTCAACTCTGGGAAAAATGCTGCAAATTGTGAGTTCTGCATGTGCCCTGCGCTTGAGGCTAGCAGTCTTCACCACCTCTGTCAGCCACCTGAATGAACTGAGGATGTCCTCGGAACCCATGCAACAGTTGTTGGTGCCGATATGAGCCACAACTTGCAGACGACTGTACCGTGCACACTTCATGGCTGCAGGCAAGACCACCTCCACATCTTCGGTGAGGCCCTTCAGCAGACATACTGAGTTTACATTGGTTTTCTTTCCAGCAAAGTCCTCAGATACAAATTCCATATTGGGTCAATACTCATGAATATATGCCATGCTAGATATTGACCACCATCACTGGAAGCAAGGCTTGAAAACTCTTAATGGTTGAAGTTGCAGCACATCAGATGACCCACCACTGGAACCAGTTACTCATGGCATCACACAAAGAATATCTAATGCTGCCTGCCTAGCTATGAGAACTGAGAGCAAAATGATGCTGACTACCACAACATCAATTTACAGCAACCTCACTTCTGTAAGATATATGCCTTTGCTCTCACCTTCGCCTGCAATCAGCACTGAACATGGACATTTGGGACACTGTCTCAGACCTAATGCAGACATAGCCTTTGCTATACCACATCACTCGCCCACAGCGTAACAACTGTGACTCTGCAATGGCAGCCACAGGCTCACAAGATGATACTAAGCATTCTTTCACAAGATGATACTGAGCATTCTTTCACATCAGCAGACATACCTTCAATTGTCTTCCCTCTTTCCCAATGACTCAAGCACATACCAGGGCATTACTGCCACTGTCAATCAGTTAAACAGGGGAGAGATCTTGTCTTTTCACTACATAAAAGGCAATCATTGAACATGAACTCAGCCTGTGGTCTACAGCTGGCATTACACAACTGAGCTTTGCCAGTGGGCCACTGCTGGTATTAAATGACGACTAATCACCAGTTATACAGAAATATTTATGGGTGAGTGAAACTTTTACTTGGTGTTAGACTGCTATATGTTAGGCTTGTTATTTGGACTCAATGTTGGGTTGGGTTGTTTGGGGGAGGAGATCAGACAGTGAGGTCATCAGTCTCATCGGATTTGGGAAGGAGAGGGAAGGAAGTTGGCCGTGTCCTTTCAAAGGAACCATCCCGACATTTTTCGGGAATGATTTAGGGTAATCACGGAAAACATAAATCAGGATGACCGGACGCAGGATCTAACCATCATCCTCCCAGGACTCAATGTTTTTACACTGTTTATGATGGCTAGTTCTTCCTACAGTACTTCCTGAACAGCTGTTTGGACAGGCAGCTACAACAATTGCATGAGTTCTTCACCATTTCCCTGTTGAGTTTTAGTGGAGCTAGTATTTCATGGACAATAAAGACATGTCAAATATGATCCATGCTAACATTTAAAGATTTCAGAAAAGGCTGTAGTAAAGTGGTAAATGCAGGAGTGTAAACATAAAAACTACACTTATAGATGAAGACTATTGCTCGGTCATAATTGTGAACCATCTTATAGCGACACATAATGGTATGGCCCTCATGGCTGTCAGATGGACTGCTCTTTCTGGACAGACGATGTAGTGAACTGAATGCTTCTTTCAGAAAATGTTATTAATAAAAACTGAACAGCTCATTTTCTGTCTCAGGTATGTCCAAGATTAGTCTCCATCTCCAGGGAAACCAAAGAGTTCATTCATTGTTGACTGTGTTGCTGCAGAACCTCCATAAAAATAACATTTTGGATGAATTACCAGTACCTACCTTCTTATATTATGTTGTTCAGCGGAAGAACTTAATAGATCAAGTTAGAAAATGGTACCTAAAAATCAGTCGTATTAAGACAAAAATAATACATAAACAGCATATCAAATGGAAACAATACGAACTAACAATAAAGTCACAGAACCATTTGATGATTATTTACATTTCAGCTACTAGACAGACAACTAAAGAAATAAACAGAAAAATAAAAACGGTCTAGGGTCTTCAGAATCAAGCTTCTGATGCACCACAAAATAAAAGTTTGCAATCAGTGTGTATTATCAGTTTTGACTAATGGCAATGACACATGGAATTTTCATACAATACCCATTCAAAAATGAGTGTTATTCAGTACCCAGGTTAGAGGCAAATGATGGGAATTAATAGAAGACACAGAAAAATCAAAAACTGGATCAGAGAACAGACATAAAAACTATAACAACAACTGTAATGAAAATTAATAGCCGGTGGCAAGAAATGAAACTAGGCAAATGGAAGGTAGGTGGGTCAAAGAAGCTTTTGCTTGATTTCAAGAGCTAAGGAAAGTCAGAGAGAACCTGTTGGAAGATAGGGATATAATGTTTGAAAACATGCAGAACCAACATGAATGTACACAGCTGAAGACCAAAATGTATGGAAAAGTGTAGTGGAGATCTTTATCCAGAAAGCTGATGTATCATGTAACTGGCAAGAGTTTTATTTTTAATTTATTACACTGCAAACAGAGTGTTTACTTCTTTTTTAAAACTTTGTTTAAATATTAATATTTTATCCAATACTTGAAAGAAACTGCTATAACTGAAAGCTTTGACAATTACAATATGCTAATAGGAAAAACCAAACCCTGATACAGTTCCAAACATATATAACTTTATTTGGGACTTTTAGGAAGATTACCATCTTCGATTACTAGTCCAGATTTTAATTTTTTTGTTTGTGGTCTGGGAGGTAAGTGAACCAACAAGTAGAAATTACTCTTTTGCATTTATTATTTCTTAGAATATTGCACACTTTCAGCAAATCATTTCCAAAGCAAGTCTTGTCTGAGTTCATTTACTGACTCTTTCTACTACTGATATGAATTCAAATGCTACTGCAAAATGAAAGGCTAGCTACATTTTTGTACCTCTCTCTGTGACATAAACTTATCTATTATTCTCCAGACACAATTTGAGCTGTCAGGATAATTTGCAACCGAATATAGTTTCAAAACAATTATTATTTGATTAATTGATAACCTAGTCTAACTTTCCAAATGACCTGAAATGAATAAAAGCAGGCAACAGTTCATGACTCTTGTGTCAATAATTTAGTGCAGTAATGTGCTGCTAAAACTTACTGTAAAGCTACAAAGATACACTTAAGAAACAAAAATAATGTTTTTCTTACCATGAGGACGACTGTTCCTCTTCTTTGCTCCTGGGCGTTCTTTCTCAGGACGTACTGCTGGATCAGAAAGGGTTGGAGCCAGGTATTTGCGACCTGAGCCACTACCAACGCTGTCTGACCTTGGGATAACAACACGGTGCCCACGATGTCTAGCACCTTCTGGTTCCTAAAACAACACAAGTATAATATAAAATAATTATACAGTGCCATGAATGTTGTGGTACACATCAACATCTGAGTGTAAAAACATTGTGTACTGCCTCAAAACATGTTTTCTCATTTTATGACTTAACTAATGAGCAATGAAATTAGAGATAGTTGCCTTTTTTAATGATACATGAATCTTCAAACAGTTCATTAATCATCTAACATATGAATGCTCTCCCAGACATGTTGATCCAACTAGTATAAATGACTCTAATTTGTTGAAGATGTGAATGATTTATTCTTTAGATTTTTCTCTTTCTGCATTAAACACAGAAAGTAGATTTCAAAAATGCAAGAATCATGTCTGATTTTTGGAGCACTGCTTTTGGCCATACTCTCTATTCCCATGTACTATCTTCTCAAAAACAGACAACCACAATTATCAACTCTATTTATTTTAATAAACATATTCAGCACCAGGTTGGCAGCCCTGCAGCAAGGTGGCTAGCATGAGTGTTGGTGTTCTCATAAAGATAAGTCATTCTAGATTATAATAACATTTAGTTTAGTACCGATTATGTGGTAAATACATACATCAAAAAAAGTTTTGCATCACCCTGGATCCCAAAACTCCTGAAGATAGACACTGACTGTGAATATTGTATCACAGACACAGTCTCTTTGACTGTTTAGAAATGTCACTAAACCCGCCCAAAGATGTAAACCACCATGCACAAGCAGTGCCTATTAGAAGGAGGGCGTCCGACAGCTGATCAGTTCCAGTAATGCCACCAGGAAGGAGGTACACGGCTCCTGTTGTCTGAAGTTCAACCATGCCTAGACTGTCAATATCACAGTTTGATTGCGTCCACATTGTTACTTTGTGCTAGGAAGGGGTCTCAACAAGGGAAGTGTCCAGGCATCTCAAAGTGGACCAAAGCGATGTTGTTTAGACATGGAGGGGGCACAGAGACAGGAACTTTCAATGACATGCTTTGTTCAGGCTGCCCAAGAGCTACTGCTGCAGCGGATGACCACTACCTACAGATTATGGTTCGGAGGAACCCTGACAGCAATGCCATCATGTTGAATAATGCTTTCCGTGCAGCCACAGGGCATCGTATTATGACTCAAACTGTGTGCAATAGGCTGCATGATGCACAACTTCACTCCTGACGTGCATGGCAAGGTCCATCTTTGCAACCATGACACCTTGAAGCGTGTTACAGATGGGCCCAACAACATGACGAATGGACCGCTTAGGATTGGCATCACATTCTCTTCACTGATGAGTGTTGCATTTGCCTTCAACCAGACAATCGTGAGAGACATGTTTGGAGGCAACCTGGTCTGGCGAAATACCTTAGACACACTGTCCAGTGAGTGCAGGAAGGAGGAGGTTCCCTGATGTTGTGGGGTGGCATTATGTTGGGCTGACGTATGCTGCTGGGGGTCATGGAAAGTGTCATAACAGCTGTATGATATGTGAATGCCATCCTCTGACCGATAGTGCAACCATACCAGATGACAATTCACGCCCGCATCATGCACATTTTGTGAATGACTTCCTTCAGGATAACGAAATTGCCCGACCAGAGTGGCTAGCGTGTTCTCCAGACATGAACATGTCTGGGACAGATAAAAAGGACTGTTTATGGACGATGTGGCCCACCAACCACTCTGAGGGATCTACGCTGAGTCACCGTTAAGAAGTGGGACACTCTGGACCAAAAGTGCCTTGATGAACTTGTGGGTAGTATGCCCTGACGAATACAGGCATGCATCAATGCAAGAGGATGTGCTACTGGTTATTAGAGGTACCGGTGTGTACAGCAATCTGGACGACCACCACCTCTGAAGGTCTCGCTGTATGATGGTTCAACATGCAATGTGTGGTTTTCATGAGCAATAAAAAGGGCGGAAATGATGTTTATGTTGATCTCTGTTCCAATTTTCTGTACAGGTTTCAGAACTCTCGGTACTGAGGTGATGCAAAACTGTTTTTGATATGTGTAGGTGCATTAGTGTGTTTTTTAAGTGTACCATTAACGGTTTCACTTTTCTTTACATAATATAGCAGAAAATGTGAAAAGGTTGTAGTCGGGTTATAGTCATATTTTCTTTTTATGTTTTGCCACTGCAAATCTATAGAATTTCATTTCATTGTTCTTTACTCTCTCCAGCAATTTAACTGTAGTATATCTCTTCATTATTTAACTCACATTTCCGGAAAGTAGCATAAAGCTTAAGTTGTTGTTTCAGAAACTTTGTACTGTGGTTTTTGTTTACATACAGTTGCGTATAGGCCAAATTTGTGGAATCATAATTTCGTGTATATCTGTAATTAACTGATTTTTTTCTTAATAAACTATTATGTTTATCATGAGTGAAAAGTGCTTGACTTGCCATAGAATTGTTAGGTTGGGGCTTTGGTGTGACGGGTGTTGTAGTTTTTTCCATGTGGGTGACTGTAGTGGCGTGGGAATAGGGGAAGTAAATGAGACTCATCAGTGGCTTTGTAGCATATGTAGTAGAGATAGGAAGATACTAGAACAGGAGGGGAAAATTGCTGCCTTCAGGCTGAGTTTGATAAGGCCAGGGGAGATCTTGACAGGTTAAGGAGGGAGAAGGGTAAAGAACAGTGGGAAGTGGCAACAAGCAATAGGAGGAACAGACCTAGAACTTTGTCTGACAGCTTCGTGGTGAATGTGGAAAATAGATTTGACCTGTTGGTTCAGTTAGAAGCTGGTGAGCCTCAAGCAGTTACAGGTGTAGACAGGGTACAACAAACTTTCAGCGTCAAATTGAAAAGTAAGTACGTAGGGAAATCAGTAAATAGAAAGAAAGTGTTGTTGTTAGGTAGTTCCCATAAAAGAGGTGTTGGCCAAATTTTGCAGGATGAACTAGGATACTCGTCACCAAAATGTTTTTAAACATAGTGCTGGTCTGGAGCAGGTGACAGAGGATTTAGGGTCACTCTGCAAATATTTCACTAAGGAAGACCCTGTGGTTGTAGTGGGTGGGCCAGGTAATAGTACTGACCGAGGTCCCGGGTACAGTATAGAGTGTGACCTGGCAAAGATTGCATCAGCATCGAAGCAGACTAGTGTTGGGTTTGTATCCATTCTTAGGTGCCATGACCAAATTCATTTGAACTCTTCTGTCAGGAGAGTTAATTTGGAGTTCTCTCAATAGGTGTGATTATACTAGGCATGGCCTTCACCTCAACAGGAAAGGGAAGGGTAAACTGGCTGGGAAAATAGCAGGAATCTTAAAGGGGGGAGGCACTGTCATGAGTAATAAAATGCGACTGATTCAGAGAAGACCCTTTTTTAGGGTAGGGAGGACAGAAAGAAACCAAGTTTTAAGAGAGGTTAGGATTGAGACAAACCTTCAGTTTGAGTAAGAAACCAAAAAACATAATTATAGCTTATTAGATCAGCATAAACAGCTGTTGGTTAAGAATTTTCAACAATCAGAAATTTCAACTCTACCCCATTTTAACTCAGTCAATGTGAAATGTCAGCTATCTTATTCAAGGACTGAGAAATAAAATTAAGAATTAATTATCTGCATAGATGAATTAGAGTCCACAAACCCAGCTGACATAACCTGCCTATCTGAACATCATGTGACCACAGGTATAGAACTTTCACTTATTACAGGATTTAGTTTAGCATCTCACTTTTGTAGAGCAGAAATGGAGAAAGGAGGAGTTGCCACATTCATCAGGAACTGTCATAAATTTAAGAATATAGACATGCATAAATTTTGCCTAGAACAGCATGTGGAATCATGTGCAACAGAACTAGATTTTCACAAAAAATCCTTCATAATATTAAGTGTATATCGAGCAACTGCATAGACTTTAATCTGTTCGAAAACCACCTTGAAGCTGTACTGGCCCATTTAACAACCCAAAACAAAGAAATATTGGTTGCTAGTGACTTCAATGTAGATTTCCTTAAAGACTCTCCTAATAAGAACTTATTTGAGTTAGTAACACTATTATTCAATTTAATTCCAACTGTAAAGTTCCCAACTAAGGTAGCCATTGGTCACAAACAGACATTGATAATATCTTTATAGAAAAATCCAATGAACAAAATTATATTACAAAACCAATAGTCAATGGCCTCTCAGACCATGACATGCAGTTCCTTCTGTTAAATGTTAATACTGAACAGGATATAAAATCTGTTAAATCTGAAATCAAGAGGGTAATCAATCAGAAATTTCAACTCTACCCCATTTTAACTCAGTCAATGTGAAATGTCAGCTATCTTATTCAAGGACTGAGAAATAAAATTAATGAATTAATTATTTTATCGATTATTTTAGGACACTCCTCAGAGACATTCACTGGAGTGACGTTAACAGTGCTCATGGCATAAATGAAAAATATAACACTTTTGCCAATAAAGTGCTTACCTTATTTGAACACTGTTTCCCCCCACGACTAACCAAGGTTAGAGCAGAGTCTACAAAGAAGCCACGGATTACTCAAGGAATCTTGTAAAACAAAAAGAAAACTGTATCTGTCAATCTGAAACAGTTCTGATGTTGGTGCTATAGCACATCACAAGAAACACTGCAAAACATTAAAGACTGTAATATGGACATCAAAGCAAATATATTACAAGGAAAAGATAGTCATATCAGATAACAAAATAAAGACAATATGGGATATAGCAAAGGAGGAGACCGGTAGAACCAGACATGAAGGGGGCCAAATAGCATTAAGAGTACACGATACATTGGTGACAGATGGGTATAGTGTTGCAGAACTTTTTAACAAACATTTTATAACTGTTACTGAAATAAAGACAATATGGGATATAGCAAAGGAGGAGACCGGTGGAATCAGACATGAAGGGAGGCAAATAACATTAAGAGTACACGATACATTGGTGACAGATGGGTATAGTGTTGCAGAATTTTTTAACAAACATTTTATAACTGTTACTGAAACTATAGGGTTGTCAGGTTCTGTAGATGCTGCCATGGGATAGCTCAGACCAGACATTTCAAGTAACTTTCATAATATGAATTTGACCTTCACTACCCCAGCAGAACTAATGTCCATCATAAAATCTTTAAAATCAAAGACATCTAGTGGGTATGATGAAATATCAACAAAGTTAATTAAAGAATGTGATTCTGAGTTAACTAACATATTAAGCTATCTGTGTAACCAGTTGTTTATCAGTAGAATATTTCTTGAATGGTTGAAATTTGCTGAAGTTTAAGAAGGGAAATACAGAAATAGCACCAAACTTCTGTCCAACTTTACTTTTGCCAGCAGGCTCAAAAATTTTAGAAAAGGTAATGTACAATTGGCTATATAACAATCTTATCACAAATAACATACTGTCAAACTCACAGTTCAGATTTCTGAAGGGTTCTGATACTGAGAAGGCTATCGACACTTACAATGAAAATGTACTTTGCTATCGACACTTACAGTGAAAATGTACTTAATTCATTAGACAAAAAACTGCAGGCAACTGGTTTGCTTTGTGATCTGCCAAATGTAAATCACAATATCCTTTTAAGTAAATTAGAATATTATGGTGTAAGAGGAAATGCTGCAAACTGGTTTAAATCTTATATCTCTGTCAGGAAACAAAGGATGTTATTAGGAAAGAGACACGTATTAAGCTACCAGGCATCATCCAACTGGGAACTAATTACATGTGGGGTCCCACAAGGTTCCACCTTAGGGGCCTTACTTTTTTGTGTGTATATCAATGACTTTTCATCATTAACATTACCAGATGCCAAGTTTGTTTTGTTTGCCAATGTTACAAACATTGCAATAAATAGCAAATCAACTGTAGTCTTAGAAAGATCAGCTAATAAAATATTTGTGGACATTAACACTGGTTCCTAGCCAATTCTTTGTCACTAAAGATTGAAGAAACACACTATATGCAGTTCAGAACATGTAAGGGGTGTCCCATGAGTATATGCCTAACATATGCGGACAAGCATATAGAATAAGTGGACAGTGTTAAATTCTTGGGATTACAGCTTGATAATAAATTCAACTGAGAGGAGCACACCCCAGAAATGCTGAAGCTTCTAAACAAATCTCTATTTGCAGTGCGAATTCTGTCAGACATAGAAGATACTATGCTTAATTTCACTCTGTAAAGTCATTATGGGATTATTTTTTGGGTTAATTCATCAAGCCAAGCTAAAGTTTTCCAAGCACTAAAATGTGCAATAAGAGTTATATGTAGTGTGAACTCAAGAACATCCTGCAGAGGCCTGTTTAGGGAACTAGGGATACTAATTACTGATTCCCAATATATTTATTTCCTTAATGAAATTTGTCATTAAAATATATCACTTTATCAAATCAACGGCTCAGTTCATGGAATCAATACTAGAAATAAGGATAATATTCAAAAGGATTTAAAGTCACTTACTCTTGCACAAAAAGGTGTGCATTATTCAGGAGCAAACATTTTCAATAAATTGCCAGCAGCCATGAAAAGTTTAACAAGCGATGAAATTCAGTTTAAGAAAAGCCTAAAGGATTTATTGGTGGCCAACTTCTTCTCCATTGATGAATTTCTCAGTAGAAGCAACTGATTTTTATAAAGTACGATCTAACTTCTGCACCATTTCAGTCAGTAATGTGTTCATTGTAAATAAGTATTGTAGTAGTTCTATTATATGTTCATTACCTTATAAATAAATAAAAAAAAACATTTTTAAAATTTTAAATTCAGTGCGGTAATGTGATCTTAGTAAATGAGTGTTGTAAAGTGATCCTTTCATATAGTGCTCATTAAAAAAAAAGAGAGAGAGACAATCATTCCACTTGGGACCTGAGAAAGGTATATTTGCTTATTTGTTTTAGTTGTAAATATTTATCATGTATTACTGTTTTTTTGACATGTTATACATCCTGGAGGACCTCCTTACTATGGATCAATTGGAATGAAAGTAAATGTAATCTAATCTAGTTTAAAAATTCAAAAGTTCACCTTCAGAAAGTGTACAGATTTCAGATAATTTGTTTCACATTTGGTTGGTGGTGGCACCTTCTAGGATACTACTGTAATCATCTCTTACACAACAGCAATTTTGTGATTATTTATTAAAAAAGATGATGACTAATGGTGCCTTGAAAAATTTTGTCATGTTGTCAGAAAACTGAAGACTGTCACAAGTGGTACATGACATCAAACAAAAGTTGATAGCTTCACTACACTTTGTTAAGTAAATATGACGGAGAGCACCTGTTGGTATGTGGGGCCATTACACTACTATTTCTTCAGTTTAAAAAGTCCTGCTTTATAAAATTTCTATTATGGTTTGTCTTTGCAACATCCTGTATTAAATATCAATACTGGCAGCAGTTTCTCACATAGTAAGGGCATGTAATATTGTTAATGGTGAATAGTCTGTTGGATAGAGACAATAAGCTTAGCAGCTTCCTTGCTGCTATTCTCAAGAAGAGTAGGATAGGGACAGCACTAGGTTCCCCCACGCCCTTTTTTTTCTTTCAACTGTAATAATAGAAACATAGCATACACTGCACAAGCACTCATCACAGTCATTCATATGACTCAGATACACAGTTTGACAATTCATGACAGAATGGGGGAAAGCACTTCATTAAGAGTTGGTCCAAGATGGAAAAGTGGGATTTACACACCTGCCACCAACATTCATTTCATAAGTGTGGGCTTGACTTCTACTTTGATTACAGCCTGTAACTTCTCAATTTATTTACAGTTTCTCATTTTAGCATTGTTTGACAATAGTTAGGTTTATAAGTTCTAAAAATATGGCAGTCTCATTATCATAATGAATGATAATTTACCTTAGAGTCTCCTTCACTGTCCCTGTCAACACTGTTCTCTTTTATTTTGTCTTCTGGGTGGTCTTGCACTGGGGCTGTTTCATTGGTGGCTCTTAGACCAGCTATCAGACTGTTCTGTTGTTTCTGAAAATATATAATCAACCATAGGCATTTGGTATACATACAACAGATACCACTTAAAATTCTCTCTCTCTCTCTCTCTCTCTCTCTCTCTCTCTCTCTCTCTCTACACACAAACACACACACACACACACACACACACACACACACACACACACACACACACACACACATCTTGACTAAAAAAAATTGAAACTGCTTGCATTAGTAAGGAACTGTTTGTTTGGGAATATTCGTGCTAGAGTATTTTCAGTATTTAACTGATACTTTAAGCAGTGATAGCCTCTGCAAAATTTAGTCAACTCAGTGACAGTGGGCTAGCAAATTAATACAGATAGGTCCTTATGCAATAATAAAGTATGAAAAATAGTTCCTCGTCAAATATCTGAGCAGCATTGTTCATTTTGTGTGTGTGTGTGTGTGTGTGTGATTATTATTATTATTATTATTATCATCATCATGAAACTCTCACTGAAGTCGAGCCAAGACATAGATTCTCAAAAGCATGCAGTTACATTAACAGCTAGCATCAATAACTCATGGAGGTGGCTGTTGTGGTCTTCAATGTGAAGACTCTCTCCACAGAAGTCTCTCTTGTGCAAGTCTTTTTATCTCTGAATAACTACTGCATATTACATCCATAACGAGAGGCAAAAGTTAGTACAAATTTGTGTGTGTGTAAAAACTCAATGTGTGAAACATACAACTACCACCGTGTTATCTTAGTGAAAGACCTTGCTAAGAACCCAAGGAAATTCTGGTCCTTTGTAAAATTTCTGAGCAGGTCAAAGGCTTATATCCAGTCACTCATTGACCAGTTCACTGTGATAATAGAAGACAGCAAAAGCAAAGCTAAAGTTTTAGATTTTGGAAAGGAGGATCACACAAATGTACCATCATCTGAGCATCACACAGACTCCTGTATGGGGGAGATAGTAATAGGCATCCATAGTGTAGAGAAGCAACTGAAAGAGTTGAAAATGAATAAGACACCAGGTCTGAATGGAATCCCCAGTTTTACTGAGCATACTCTATGGCATTGGCCCCTTACTTAACTTGCATTTATCGTGACTCTCTCACCCAGTGCAGAGTCCCAAGTGACTGGAAAAAAGCACAGGTGACTCCTATACAAAAGAAGGGCGAAAGAACGGATCCGCAAAGTTACAGACAAGTTTCCTTAACACTGGCTTGTGGCAGAGTTCTTGAACATATTCTCAGACTGTATATAATATATTTCATTGAGACAGAAAGGCCTCTGCCCACAAATCAGCACAGATTTAGAAAGTTTCGTTCATGCAAAACTCAATTTGCCCTTTTCCCATCATACACAAGTGGTTCAAAGGCTTCTTAAGTAATAGAACCCAGTACATTGTTCTTGATAGCAACATGAGGGTATTGTTAGGGTGCCCCAGGGAAGTGCGATAGGACTGCTCTTATTCTCCACATACAGGGCGGTTATAACTAAAGTCCTAGATTCAAAACAAGGCAAAAAATGAATCACTGTAAAGAATGAAGTCAAAGTTGAATTAAACATTATTGCAGAAGGGGAAAATGTTATGTAAAAAAAATTAATGAAAATTTTACCACTACATGGCACTGTAAGTGGCAGAATATGCTAAATAAAAGAGGTGGGATACATGGCTGTGCCTCATTTGCATCTGAGATTCTTAGCATGACTGTCTCAATGCAGGATCATGTGCTGCCGGTAAAGCTCTAAAGAAGTTCTGGACACACTAGGGTACGAAAAAAGAGGTTGTCTGCCATGGGTCTGGAGAAAATGATAGCAACACTTGAAAAGATAGTTTCTTTTGAAGTGTAATGTGCCAGAGAGAGGTAAACAGTTGATCTGATACTAGTAGAAGATGTGGCCACAGAACATCAGGGGGTCATGCAATGGCGTGCAAACACTCATTGAATGGGGAATTGTCTGAACTTTGGACATGGCCTGTGTGCACAGCACATAAAATTCTACCAAACATCTTGCACTGCTATCCATACAAAAGTATCCACATTCAGGAGTTACTTCATGCTGATCTGTCAGTAAGACAAACATTTGCTCTAGAATTACTTGCTTGCATGGAAGTGAACATTTGGCCATGGGAGATTCTATGGACAGACTAAGCTCATTTCCATCTTTAAGGACATGCCAATACAAAGGATTGCAGAATATGGGCAATGGAAAATCCACCTGCACATCAACTGGTTTTGCTTCATTCTGCAAACGTAACTGTGTGGTGTGAATTGATGGCATCATTTATCATAGGACAATATATTTTTGACACGATGATTCCTGTGTGTCTTGTTACCTGGCAAATGCCATTACAGTCTTTTGCACACCAATGTCATTCCAACCCTTCAACACTGTGGGTATGTGGGTAAGGTCATTTTTATGCAAGATGGAACTCCTCTGCACATTGCACAGCAAGGAAGCAGCTGCTGCACTGACATTTTGGAAATGCTGCAATTATCAGCTGTCATTTCCCTACAGCCTGGTCATTCAGATCACTTCTTCTTAATCCATGTGACTTCACGCTGTGTGGTTTTCTGAAAGATATTGGTTCAATGCTCTGATTACAAACATAGATGAATTGAAGGCACGCATTGCACAGCACATTTTGAGCATGACCCTTGAGGCACTCCAATCTTTTGTGGAATATGCTGTTTCTCAATTTCAACTTTTGGATGAAACTGGGGGACAGCATATTCAACATGCCTTGTGCCAATCTCACAACAATTAAAAACTGATTTAATTGTTGCCTTTATGTGATTTTTGGTCTTAGGGCAGTTAAAAACCGATTTTCCCCCATCCAGTGTGGTACAACCTTTCCATAGTAGGTGGGATTACCTAACAGTGCCATAACTGTTGAATGCCAAACTTGTGAGGTCATGCACATTGTACAATACAATTGGTTTTATGTACAACTCACTTATGTTATGATTCTTACAGTGGCATTTAGTGGGAAAAGTCTTGTTAAACTTTTTCTGTTTCCATAACATTTGCCACTTTTTCGATAATATTCTTTTTTGATTCGACATCAGCATGAGGAGTGTTTCTTTTTTTTTTACAGCATTGTGGAACTGGAACTTTAATTATAATAATATCGTACATACATGATCTGATGGACAGGATGAGCAGCAATCTGGGGATGTTTGCTGATAATGCTGTCGTGTATTTGCAATGTGTCATCATTGAGTGACTGTAGAAGTATACACAATGACTTGGACGAAATTTCTAGTTGACATGATGAACAGTAGCTTGCTCAGATAAGTAGGAAAAACAAACTTGTAACATTAGAATACAGCATAATTAATGTGTTGCTTGACACAGTCACCTCGATTAAGTAGCTAGGGTAACATTGCCAAGCAATATTAAATGCAAAAAGCAAATAAGGATTGTAGTAGGGAAGGTGAATGGTTGACTTCTGTTTAAAGGGTGAATTTTTGGAGGGGTTTGGTTCACCTGTAAAAGAGAACATGTGCACAACATTAATGTGACCCACACTTGATAATGTTTGAGTGTTTGGGATCGCCATCAGGTCAGATTAAACGACAACATTGAGGCAGTTCAGAGGTGGACAGCTAGATTTATTACTGGTATATTGCGGCAACACAAGAGTATTACAAGATGGTTCGTGAACTCAAATGGGAATCCATGGTGGAGCACTACTGAGGAAATTTGAAGAACTGGCATCTGAAGCTGACTGCAAAACAAATCCACTACTGCCAATGTACATTTTGCCTAAGAACCATGACGATAAGATAAGAGCAATTAGATCTCTTACAGAGGTATATAGGCAGTTGCTTTTCCCTCACTCAATTTGCAAGTGGATCAGGAAAGGAAATGATTAGTAGTGGTAGAATATATTCTCCACCACTCCCCTTACGGAGACTTGTGAAGTATGTATGTAGAGGTAGATTTGAATCAGCTACAATATTCAAACCTTGATCTCTCTCTACAATTTTTACCCCCACACTAAGCTGAATTACCAAAGTGATGGTTCCTAGATGTCTTAAAGATTTGTCATAACAATCAATCCTTTTTTTTTTAGTAAGATTGCACCTTAAATTTGTTTTTTCCCCAATTGATATGGTTCCTTCTTATTAGTCATTCAATCTGTCCATCTAATCTTCAGGATTCTCCTGTACCATAACGTTTCAAAAGCTTCTATTCTCTTCTTGCCTGAGTTGTTTATTGTCAGTCTTTCACTTCCATGCAAGGCTACACTTCAGGCAAATACTTTCAGAAAAGAATTTATAATATTGAAATTTATATCTGATGTTAACAAATTTCTCTCTTTCAGAATTGCTTTCCTTATTATTGTCAATCATCAGTTACTTTACTACTCTACTACTTTTCGTATCACATTTCCTAATCTACTTTCTTCAGCAGCACTTGATATAATATGTCTTTATTCCTTTATCATTGTTTTATTTTTGTTGATGTTCATTTTATAACCACTTTTCAAGACACAGTCCATCCTGTTCAACTGTTCTTATAAGTCTATGATACAATTGCAATGTTATTGGCAAACTTCAAAGTTTTTATTTCTTATTTTGTCAATTACTGCTTCCCTTTCATGTCTTTTGATTCACATAACTGCAGTTCAATTTCTGTACAAACTGTGAATAATATTTCATCAACACTATCACAACTTTTATCTAGAAGGGGCAGTCAATAAAAAAGACAGAAAAAGTAAGTTAACTGTTTATTATTTCAAAAGTAATTACCATGACTGTTAAGAAATCTATCCCACTGTGAAACAAGACAGTCCGTGTCTTAATGTACAAATGTTTGCAGAACCAGGATTGTACCCAGGCTTGCATCTCTTCATCCAAAGCAAATTGATGGCCACAGATGTTTTTCCTCTGATCTCAAAACATACAGGTATCACATGGGGAGAGATTGGCACCGTGTGGAGAATGTGTAAGGGCTTCTCAGTGAAATTTCCACAACATAATTGAAACAACCGTGGCAATGTGTGAACCTATCCACATGTTCCCAAGGTTGTTTTGACTATACTGCAGAAGTTTTGCTGGGAAGCCCTTACACATCCTCCATACAGTTCCAATATCTGCCCATGCAATTTCCATACATTTGGAGACCTGAAGAAAGACATCTGTGGCCACTGATTTGCTACAGATGAAGAGGTACATACATGGGTACAATCATGGTCCCACAGGCAGTTGCAAACATTTTTCTATGAAGGCACTGACCATCTTGTCACACAGTGGAATAAATGTACTGGCATTTGTGGAAATTACTTTTGAATTAATAAACAGTTTACTTATTTTCTTCCACATGTCTCATTTTCATCTAATTTCCTCTAATAAATCTACAACTGCTACAGACATGGGTTTACTTTCTTTCACTCATCTTCTAAGACAAGTTGTTGGGCCAGTATTGCTTAACATTTTCTTGCATTTCTGTGGAAGCCAACCAAACTGATCTTTCCTAGGGTTGTCCTGTATCAGTTTTTCCAATCTTCTGTTAATAATTCCTATTAATATTTTGCAACTATGCCTACTTAAACTGGTAGTTCAATAACACTGACACCTGTCGCAACCTGCTCTTTTTGGAATTGGCATTACTGCATTCTTCTTGAAGTATGAGGACATTCTGGCTATCTCATATATCCTACACACCAGTTGGCATTGTTTTGCCTTCCAAGGATTTCAATCATTTTGAGGGTATGTCATCTGCTTCAGGAACTTTGTTACAGTTTAGGTTTTCGTTACTTCCTTTTCCCTTTCTACAACATTGTCTTCATGCTCCATTTCCATTGTATCTGAACTATATATTCCTTCCATTTCTCAAATTTCCCTTCTTTGCTTAGTACTGGCTTGCCATCTGACTTCTTGATATTCATACAGTTGCCTCCCTTTTCCCCAAACATCTCTCTACTTTTTCTGTGGGTAGCATCTATCTTTCCTATAGCCAAGCATGCTTCTACAACTTTGATCAATGCACTCTAACCACACCTACCCAGCCAATTTGCACTTTCTGTCAATCTCATTTTTAGACTTCTGTATTCCTTTTTGCCTGCTTCATATTCTTTATTTTTGTATTTTCCCTTTTTTTTTCAATTAAATTCAGTATCTAGTGTGTTACCCAAGGATTTCTATAGGGCCTTGTCTTTTTACCCATTTGATCCTCTGCAGTCTTCACTGTTTTATTTCTCAGCACTACCTATTTGTCTCCTATGGTATACCATTATATACTGAAGAGCCATAGAAACTGGTACACCTGCCTAATATCGTGTAGTGCCCCCTTGAGCATGCAGAAGTGCTACAACATGACACAGTATGGACTTGACTAAAGTCTGAAGTAGTGCTGGAGGGAATTGACACCATGAATCCCACACAGCTGTCCATAAATCCGTAAGGTTCGAGGGGGTGGAGATCTCTTCAGAACTGCATGTTACTAGATATCCCAGATATGCTCAATAATGTTCATGTCTGGGGAGTTTGGTAGCCAGAGGAAGTGTTTAAACTCAGAAAAGTGTTCCTGGAGCCACTCTGTAGCAATTATGGACATGCGGGGTGTTGCATTGTCCTACTGGAATTGCCCAAGTCTGTCAGAATGCACAAAGACATGAATGGATGCAGGTACTCAAACAGTTGACACTATTGTGCATTTCATGCAACTGTTTCAGCATCATGATTGGCCTCACCTTCATGCTTTTTTAAATTGAAGTCAGCTGCTTAAAGGAAGTCCCTCTAACAAAGGAATCACTTTCAAAGGACGCCAGATATCCAAGTAGTACAGGAATTAGCATATTTTATCAAAACATAAGAGGGATTAGAGATAAAGTTAGTGAACTGCTTATAGATGTTGGCTCTGACATTATTGGTATATCAGAGCACAACTTAAATGAGGCTTCCTTTACCAGGATACAGATCAGCTGGCTGTTTTTCAAGGTCTTCTTTGAGGAGCAGGGGTGGCCATGTATGTAAAAAACAGTATTTCATTTCAGTCCATAGATGTGTCATGGCACTGCACTGAACAGTTATTTGAATGTTGCGCAGGGGGAGTTAAATTTATTGAAACTAAACTTCTAATTGTTGTTGTTTATAGGTCCCCTAACTCTTGACTTCAGAGCATTTCTGCTCAAGCTAGAGAGGGTTCTTGGTTCACTTTATTGGAAGTACCAAAAATTAGTTATATGTGATGACTGCAATATTAATTTCGTATGTCATTGTGCAAGAAAAAGGATGCTGGTAGATCTCCCAAACTCATATGACCTTATGCAGACTGTGTTTTTTCCAACCAGGATACAGGGTAACAGTAGCATAGCCACAGCCAATATTATTATTCATTCTTCATTACTAGATGGGCATTCAGTTAGTAAAAGAGTAAATGGCCTTACAGACCATGATGTGCAAATTTTAACACTAAAAGGCTTTTGTACACAATAAAATGTTATATATAATTACATACTACGTAGGAAAGATGATACAATGGCAATAAAGGGTTTTTCTAAACCTTATTAAGGAACGAGAGTGGCAGGAATTTTATAGTGCCAATAACATAGATGACAAATATAATGCTTTCCTTAGCAGATTTCTCATGGCCTTTGAGGGCTGCCTTCCCTTGGAATGTACTGAACAGTGTACTAGCAGTAAAAGGCAGCCTGGGTGGATGACTAATAGGATAAGGATATCATGTAGAACAAAGCAGGAATTATATCAAAATGTTAGAAGTAGTCACAATCAAGCTATAGTAGCCCATTACAAACAGTGCTGTACGATGCTTAAAAATGTTATTAGGAAGGCAAAGAGTATGTGTATGCAAATAGAATAGCTAATTCACAGGATAAAATTAAAACCATATGGTCAGTTGTGAAAGAAGTATCTGGTCAGCAGCACTAGGTCAATGATATAAAGTCAGTTCGTAGTAAAAATATTTCTGTTATGATAAGTCAGATATATGTACAGAATTTAACAATCATTTTCTGAGCATTGCTGGTGCATTAAATGAAAACTTAGTTTCTACAGGAAATACTCCTCTATGATACTGACAAGGGGGAGATTGAATCAATAATTAAATCACTGTAGACTAAGTACTCTCATGGATATGATGGAGTGCCTAGCAGAATATTACAGTACTGCACATGTTAGCCCTTTACTTAGCCATATTTGTACTTTTTCCTTTAAGAATGGTCAGTTTCCTGAACGATTTAAGTACTGAGTAGTAAAGCTGCTTTATAAAAATGGAGAAAAGGATAATATCAACAATTTTAGACCTTTTTCTATGCCATAAGTGTTTGATAAAGTTATTGAAAAGGCTGTGTATGTAAGGATAACTGAGCATTTTATATCACATAATTTGCTGCCAAATGTACAGTTCAGTTTTAGAAGTGGTTTAACAACTGAAAGTACTATATTCTTTTTTCTATGTGAGGTACTGGTTGGATTGAACAAAAGGTTTTGAAGCTATATTTTTTGATTCAACTAAGGTGTTTGATTGTGTTGACCACAAGATATTTCTCCAGAAGTTGGACCATTATGGAATACGGGGAGTGGCTCACAATTGGTTCACCTCTTACTTTAACAACAGACAGCAAAAGGTCATTATAATGGTTGTGATGTGGGAGGCACAGTCAAACGGGGGAGGGGAATTGTCCCAGGGATGAGTGTTGGGGCCACTCCTGTTCCTTATTAATATAAATCATATGCCCTCTAGTATTACAGATAATTCTAAAATACTTCTCTTCGCTGAAGGCACTAGCTTGTTAGTAAAGGACGCTGTGTGCAACATTGACTCTGTTTCAAACAGTGAAGTTCATGACATAAGTTCATGGCTTGTAGAAAATAAAGGAACGCTAAATCACAGTAAGACTCAGTTTTTATAGTTTCTAACACATATTTCAACAGAACACGGTTTTAATTTCACATAATGGGTATACAATTAGTGAAACTGAACAGTTCAAATTTCTGGGTGTTCAGATAGATAGTAAACTGTCGTGGAAAGCCCACATTCAGGATCTTGTTCAAAGACTTCATGCTGCCATTTTTACTATTCGAACGGTATCCAAATTAAGTGATCATTTGACACGAAAATTAATCTACTTTGCTTATTTTCATTAGCTTATGTTGTATGGTATTATATTTTGGGATAACCTGGCCCATTCTCAAAGGATATTTTTGGCTCAGAAATGTGCAGTTCGGGCAATAAGTGGTGTAAGTTCGTAAAGCTCTTGTCGAACCCTGTTCACTAGTCTTGGTATTCTGACTTTGGCCTATCAATATATATATATTCTTTACTGTTGTTTCTTGTTAACAATATCAGCTTATTCCCAAGAATTAGCAGCTTTCATTCAGCTAATACTAGGTAGAAATCTAATCTGCATTTGGATAGAACTTCCTTAACTCTTGTACAGAAAGGTGTGCAGTATACTGCTGCATCCATTTTCAGTAAGCTACCACAAGAATTCAAAAATCTTAGCAGTGATCCACGCATTTTCAAATTGAAACTGAAGAGTTTCCTCATGCATCACTCCTACTATTCTGTCGAGGAGTTCCTTGAAAAATTAAGCTGATTCCTATGTTATATTGTTGATTACGTTTACTTAAACTTATGGTTTGACTTTTTTTTAAATTCATGGACATTTTATTTTACCTGCTATTACTTTTATGTTGTAGTTCCTTGTACTGACATGATCCATGACCTTGGAGATTTGCTCCTCAATTTGGTCCTACGGAACTAGACATGTAAATAAATAAAAAAAGGGCAGAATGCTTATGTACATGTCACCTGGCAGAGTCATATCTAGAGGTATCAGGGGTCCCATATCACTCCAACTGCACACACCCCACACCATTACAGAACCTCCACCAGCTTGAACAGTCCTCTGCTGACATGCAGGGTTTATGGATTCACGAGATTGTCTCCATACCTATACACGTCCATCTGCTTGATACAATTTGAAATGACACTCATCCAACCAGGCAACATGTTTCCTGTCATCAACAATCCAATGGCAGTGTTGATGGGCCCAGGTGAGACGTAAAGCTTTGTGTCGTGCAATCATCAGGGGTACATGAGCGGGTCTTCAGCTTCAAAAGTCCATATTGATGATGTTTCATTGACTGGTTCACTTGTTGATGGCCCGGGATTGAGACTTGCAGCAATTTGCGGAAGGGTTGCACTTCTGTCATGTTGAATCATTCTCATCATTCATCATTTGTCCTGTTCTTGCAGAAACGTTTTCCAGACTCAGCAATGCCAGAGATTTCATCTTTTACCAGATTCCTGGTATTCATGATACACATGTGAAATGTGTCGCATGGGAAAATCCCCACTTCATCACTGCCTCGGAGATGATGTGTCCCATCGCTCATGCACCGACAACAACACCACGTTCAAACTCGCTTAAATCTTGATAACCTGTCAATGCTGCAGCAGCAACAGCAGCGGCAATAACTAAACTAACAACCGTGCCAGACACTTGTTGTTTTATATAGGCATTGCCGACCACAGTACCATATTCTGCTGGTTTACATATCTCTGTATTTGAATATGCATGTCTATATCAGTTTCTTTGGTGGTTCAGTGTATAATCTATCTGAAGCCTTCTGGTGTCCCCAAGTTCTCTCACATATATATACCCTTCCTTCACAATACTTAAACAAGTAGTTAATGTAATTTAATCAGAGCACTGGAGCTCATTGGTGGGGTGTTTATAGCGCCTGTGATTTTGACAGTACAGGGTGTTTCAAAAAGAATGGCCGATTTCAAAACTCCATATTTATTGATAAAACATACTAGAAACATGGGATTAATTGAAAAATACTAACAAAATTTTAGTTTTAACTACACTGTTACAAATGCTCTATGTGTTCACTAGCAGACTGTAGCGCCTAGAACCGCTTGGCCACTCCGGCCGGCTATCTGCTATTACAGAAGTTACAGCAGCTGTTATTCTGCTCTTGACTTCTTCTGTGTCAGAAGGTAAAGGCAATATTAACACACTTCCCTTCATATGCCCCCCCCCCCCCCCCAAGCCCCACACACAATCACATAGGGTCATGTCTGGTGATCTCGGAGGCCAAGAATGGAGGGCATTGTCTTGGATTCCCGAGCATCCTGTCCAGCACTGAGGCAGATAGTCATTGGGAAACTGATGTATATTGTTGTGCTAGAGTGGTGGAACTCCATCACATTGAGAAATAAATTCTTCAGAGTCCTCTTGAAGTTGTGGGAAAAGCCAATTCATTCTGGTCATTGTGTTTTCCTCAAAAAGAAGGGACCATACACTTTTTTATGAGAAATGGCGCCAAAAATGTTCACTTTTCATGCTCAATAATGTCATGGGGGTTCTGGAGTCCCCACAAGTGATTGACCAAAATCACTGACTCACTCTTTGCAAACTACAGCACACGAAACAACTTCTGTTGAGTGGATGCCATCTTACTTCTGACTGATTGGAATATGAGAAGATGCATCGACTGACATCTAAGGGCAATTTTCTGAAACTCTACACCACAAACTTTCAAACAACACACATTTCCTTGCTGGTACATTTAATGTTTCATAATTATTACCATCCAAAAGCAGGTCATTCTTCTTGAAACACTCTGTAAGGTGGATGTATTGACAGGTACACGAAGACACTATTATAATGTAGAACTTCCAATCAATTTTCCATCAACACAACATCAATGCAAAGAATCTAGTTATAAAAGGTTAAATTTAGGAATACACATCTCTCAGGGGGAAAAAAAACAGAACTACAGACAACAAGTTATTTTGTGGACTCTATAAAAAAAATTCTCAACAATGTTATTCACAAATGTTTTAGAAAATTTCTTGTGGAAAAAACTGCAGTGTGACTAAAATTCTTTTTGAATGAATTAGGAACAGACTTGGTCACAATAAAATATTTATTTACAGTAATTACTGGTTTTGGTCAGAATGTGACCATCTTCAAACCATTTAAGTAGACTTGAGTGTGAATTTACAATATAATTCCTTACACTAACTGCGCGGATTTTTTTAAGACATCCTTCCAACCAAGTTCTTATTGTCTGCTTTGCAACTTCCTCTTCGATGATGTACTCAAATTCTTCACGAGCCAATAGCTCCTCTAACTGCAGAGCTTTTCGTATATCCACAGAACGATAGGACAGCATGCTGTAAAAAAAAAAAAAAAAAGAAAGGCATGGTTTGTTATATTAGAAATAAAAAATTGGTGCCAAATAAATAAAAATTAGTTAAAATCCAATAACATACTTTTAATTTCAGTTTACAGTCTTTTAACTGGACTGTTATAATGCACTTTTTTGAAGTGTGGTAACAGTCCCTTCATTTTTGATAATCGCAACATCCAAGATCCTCAACAAGATCAATCAGTGAGGCACACATCATGGATGTGGGATGAGTCAAAGGATAATTTAACAAAAGACATACAACATATAGAAACTTAGTCTTTGAACTGTTTTAATAATGAACAGTGACAATATTGCTTACTGCTATTAGTACTTTAAATATTTAATATCCTTAGTGGTGAAGGATATTGATAACGGATCTGAAGCACTACATTCAGCATCTGTCCAGCACCACCAGAGGCACGATCACAGGTCACGTGAATTGAACTGATAACTGCACGGAGCTAAGTGAGCGACTGCGGGCCAATCTTGTTTAGTATGCTGCTTGAGCTTCGTTAAATCTAGCTGCTATTCAGATATCGACCCTGCTTTGGACACCAACTTCCTGGCTTATTTTCTTGATGTTTATACAGTGCTTCCCTCACAACAGATTTGGATTTGTTCCCAGATTAAGCACTCATGCTCACTGGGGACATTTTAGTAGCAACGATTTCTTACCCTACCTTGTTCACCACCGCTTCCTGTGTCATGGACCTCAAGTTCATGGAACTTTGGCAGTAACAGCTGTCACAGCAAGAGCAACAATTTGCAGCTCAAGAGCAATGGTAGAAAGAGCAGCAGGCTGCTCTTTTCCATCTTGTGTCTCAGCAGCAACAAATACACCAGTCAGTGGTCATGGCTATGGCCTCACTGCTGTTCCCTACATTCATCACGTCATCGAAGAGTTGGGAAGTCTACTGCAGTTATTTTGAATTCCATTGTTTTGATTTTATACAAAGTGGTTCAAAAACTGAAATTGCTCTCAGACCCTACTGAACTGTCTTTCAATGATCCCTGTTCTCAGTTAGCCAAAGACTGCAGTCAGCATACATACCTTGTTGCAACTAGGCTCCAGTTAAAGCAGTGTCATAAACAACATGGACAGCCATGTGCAGCTTGGGCTGCTGACTTGCAGAATACCGCATGAAAATGCAGTTTCATGTGTCAGAACTGTAAAGTCTCCTATGCAGAATCACTGATTTGAGATGTGGCTCTGCACCTCACCCACACCAGGGATGTTGCCATAAAAGCTTTAGCTATATCTGTTCCTAGTCTTCATGAAATACTTCAGACTGCTAAATCTACTAGATTGCATCAGAAGCTCAGTAAGGTTTTAAAAACAACACTCATGTTTCCAAGCTTTTAGTCACCTTACAAGCACATGTCTACTAATGATTCAAACTCATCAACTTCTACTCCTGCCACCAAAGTCTCACCCAAGTTCATGGACATTTGGAACACTGGTGATACTCCTGGATCCTTAGTAGTTTTGTCATGTATCAGCCTAACCATTTTATTAGAGTTTCTGAGCTCTGCATGCAGCTAAGTTACATAAAGTGACTAACTGTTGATCATGATCTGACAATTGGTTTGCCACCAGCTATGTATGTGTGTATTTAACTTTGGCATCTTGAATGAATATATTATCTATAAGGGTCTACTATTTTGAGCAACTTGGGCAGGAAAATTTATCTCTGATACCAAACTATAAATGGCTAAAGCACCTGCAGATTATTTTTCCTGCCAGATTCCTTCAAGAAATTTACATTAAAATCAATAAAAATTAATAATTACTTCCGTCTGTTTGGCAGAGAGCACAATAGTTCATCAAACTGTTTCATGGACATTAATGAGGAAATCTGCATGGTTACAAGACATTTAAATTTATTTTTAGCTTTATTCATCCTCTGATGTACATAAACTGCAAAAGCTGACAGTTGATATATAATTGTTCCAAAATGTTTGAATACTGGTAAGTATCAAAAAATCTAGATGAACTATGGTTATTATTTGAAAATTTTGAAATTCATACAATGTGTTGATTCAATCAAGGCCCTGGGTAACACAAATTTTTCTCCCCAGTCCCAACCCGAATGTCTCTTCGAAGACCAGTCTCTGCCTCTATTAGCTATGAAAACCGGATCCGAAAGAGAAATAACACTATGGTTGGTAGTCTATTGCAAGGACGTCTTTCCAGAGGAGTGGTGGAAAAGACTACAGTTGTTTATGAACAATTATGGAAAGGATAGATTGCTACTCACCATAAAGATGACACTGAGATGCAGACAGGCATAACCACTAATACTCTATTTTTTGGTTTTAACCATACTGTTTCCAAGTATTCTTAGAAAAATCTCAGTCATTATTAAGACATCAAGCAGACAACAGGAAGTAAATGACAGTGTGTGATTTTGATATTAATTTCCTGAAAGATACAAATAAAGGAAACACTTTGGAAATGTTACTCAACAAATAACCAGAGTTTTTTCATTAATTTGCTCAAAAGCCTTACAAAAGGAATAAGAACACTAATAGACAACATAACTCTAGATGAACACTTAATTGATGAACCTAAATATTTATCCAGTAGTGAATGGCCTCTATGACTACAGCACACAGCTAGCCATATTAAATAAAGTGTATGTGTCTGTGTGTGTTGCGTTAGTTATCTCTGAAGAAGCAAATTGTCTGAGAGGTTAGGAATGTTTTCTATCTTGTTTATGTACTTATCACCTGCTCAGCACCTCACCTCAATTATTTTGGTTGATTAGTATTGTGAATGGTTTGATGCAGCCCAGCATAACTTCCTCTTCTGTGCCAACCTTTTCATCTCAGAGCAGCAGTTACACCCAATATTTTCCGTTATTTGTTGGATGTATTCCGATCTCAATCTTCCCCTATAGTTTTTGACCTTTATGGTTACTGCTATGGCTATCTCTAGCACCAATGAATTTATTCATGATGTTCTGACACATTTCCTATCATCCAATCCGTTCTTCTATTCAGTTTTT
Source organism: Schistocerca serialis cubense (assembly GCF_023864345.2). Classification (NCBI taxonomy): domain Eukaryota; kingdom Metazoa; phylum Arthropoda; class Insecta; order Orthoptera; family Acrididae; genus Schistocerca; species Schistocerca serialis. The sequence continues at coordinate 1,018,604,128 of NC_064638.1, read as the reverse complement.
TCCACTTATTGACTTCTTCACCAATTCTGTAGAGGACCACTTTATTTATCATCTTATCAGTCCACTCAAATTCCTGAAACCTTTATGCGACACCAATCTCAAATGCTTTCATTTTTGCCTTCTCTGTATTTCCTACAGTCCATGATTCACTTCCAGACAATGCTATGTTCCAGGCAGACATTCTCAGAAATTTATTCCTCACATTAAGGTCTATGTTTGATAGTAGTGGACTTCTTTCAGTGACAAATGCTCTCTTTGACTACGTTACTCTGCTTCTTATGTCCTCTTTACTTGCTCTGTCACAGATTATTTTGCTTCCCAGGTAGCAGAACTTCTTCACTATTTATTATGTGGTTCCTAATTTTGATGTTAAGTTGTAGAAATCATTCTGTTACATTACACATAACAAAGAATTCAAAGAGTTTATATGTATAAGCAGATCTGTAACATACGACATATGAAAAGAATATTTCTATAGGAATGATCAGCTCTTGTATAGTACAGAAATGGATGTGTTTTGTTTTATCTAAGTTAAAAAGATTGTTTTTTCAAGTGCTGAAGTTTCTACATTATGTTTGATTACAATATCTAAAAATTCTGCAAAGAGAATGTTTTCTGTATCTTTCATATAGAATGTCACATCAAAAGATATTTTACTGAATACTGAGAAATATACACACACCAAAAAAAGTTTTGCATCACCTCAGTTCCGAGTTCCAGAACCTGTACAGAAAATTGGAAGAGAGATCAACATAAACATCATTTCTGCCATTTTTACTGCTCATGAAACTAAACATTGCATCTTGTACTGCCATAGAACGAGACCCTCACAGGTGGTTGTCCACAGATTGCTGTACACTCCAGTTCCCCTAATACCCAGTAGCACGTAATCTTGATTTGATGCATGCCTGTATTCAATGTGGCATATTATCCACAAGTTCATCAAGGTACTGATGGTGCAGATTGTCCCACTCCTCAATGGCGATTTGACGTAGATCGCTTGGAGTGGTTGGTGGGGCACGTCATCCATAAACAGCCCTTTTCAATCTATCCCAGGCATGTGTGATAAGGTTCATGTCTGCAGAACATGCTGGCCACTCTAATCAAGCAATGTTGTTGTCCTGAAGGAAGTCATTCACAAGATGTGCATGATGTGGGCACGAATTGTCGTCCATGAAGACGAATGCCTCACCAATATGCTGCCGATATGGTTGCACTATCAGTCGAGGGTGGCATTCACGTATCGTACAGCCATTACAGCGTCTTCCATGACCATCAGAAGCACACCCTACATGATGCCACCCCAAAACAGCAGCGAACCTCCACGTTCCTGCACTCGCTGGACAGTGTGCCTAAGGCGTTCAGCCTGACTGGGTTGCCTCTAAACATGTATCCGACGACTGTCTGATTGAAGGCATATGTGACACTCATCAGCAAAGAGAATGTTATGCCAATTATGAGTGGTCCATTCGGCATGTTATTGGGCCCATCTGTACAGCGTTGCATGCTATCATGGTTGCAAAGATGGATCTCTCCATGGACGTCGGGAGTGAACTTGGGCATCATGTACCCTACTGTGCACAGTTTGAGTCGTAGCATAACGTCCTGTGGCTGCACAAAAAGCATTATTCAACCTGGTGGCGTTGCTGTCAGGGTTCCTCCGAGCCATAATCCGCAGGTAGTGGTCAACCACTGCTGTAGTAGTCCTTGGGTGGCCTGAGCGAGGCATGTCATCGACAGTTCCTGCCTCTCTGTATCTCCTCCATGTGCAACAAGTTTGGAAGCTAGGAGACGAGGTACTGGCAGAAGTGAAGCTGTGAGGACGGGGCGTGAATTGTGCTTGGGTAGCTCAGTTGGTAGAGCACTTGCCCACGAAAGGCAAAGGTCCCGAGTTCGAGTCTCGGTCCGGCACACAGTTTTAATCTGCCAGGATGTTTCAAGATCGATTTGGTTCACACCTGGACACCTGGAAACTTCCCTTGTTGAGAGCCCTTTCTGGCACAGAGTAACAATGCAGATGTGATCGAACCACAGTATTGACCGTCTTGGCATGGTTGAACTACAGTCAACATGAGCCATGTACCTCCTTCCTGGAGGAATGACTGGAACTGATTGGCTGTCAGACCCCCTTTGTCTAACAGGCGTTGCTCATGTATAGTTGTTTACATCTTTGGGTGGGTTTAGTGACATCTATGAATAGTGAAAGGGACTGTGTTTATGATACAGTATCCACAGTCAACATCTATCTTGAGGAATTCTGGGAACTGGGGTGACGCAAAACCTTTTTTGATGTGTGTATAAGTATCTGAGTTTCAAGAAGGATTGTCTTAAAGGGAAATCTGATAAATAGTACCACCATTTTTGTTTCTTCATTACAAAATAATATTACAGCATAAGACAAACCTCTTGAAAAAGAACAAAATAATAGTTTTTATATTGAAATAGACAGCAAACACAGACATGTTCATGCAAATGCAACTCACACACATGACCACTGTTTCTGGCTGCCAGGGCCAGACTCGACAGCCAGAGACAGTGGTCATGGTGTGTGAGTTGCATTTGTGTGTGTATGTTATCTATTTCAGAAGAAGGCCTTTTGGCCGAAAGCTTATGTATGTAGCAATCTTTCTGTTGTGCCTGTCTGAGAGTCAACTTCTCTGCTATATGGTGAGCAGCAATCTATCCTTTTCATAAAACTGTCATTATTCCATCCTGGATTTTCCATTGTTTAGTTTTTATATTAACAATTTCTTGAATTATACTAAAAAGTCATAGAAACTGTGAAAATTAAGTGTGAGCAAACAGACTGCTCAGTTCCCAGGCCTACTAAGTTTCTTACTTTAGAACATCATGGAAAGTCACATCTTCCCCATTGTGAAGACGGTCCAATTCATAACACATATGCTTGAAGAGGAGTCGATCTTTCTGTGGATCAACCTCAAGCCGGCCTTTCAGCAATCTCAAAATAAATTTCACCTGAAAATAAATGTTACTCACGTTACAACTGCAATTCATGGAAATTAATATGCAAGTCTGTGCTTTTATGACATTTAAATTTATTTTTAACTTTATTCATCTTTTGCCGTAAGAAAGGTGCAAAAACTGACAACTGATATCTAATTGTTCTACTACCTCTTCAAACTCAAATTGGTCAGCATCACAGAATGCATATGAACTACGGTTACTATTTTGAAAATTTTGAAATTCATACAATGCTTTGGTACAATCAAGGCTCCATGTAATTTTCTAAAAATGTGATGAAATTTACAGAATTTTCTAGTAACAAGCATAAATGCTAACAGTAAAACTACAGCGAAGAGTGAAGATGTTTTTATTACTCTCACATTTACAGATTGCAGATTAATATTAATACTGATATTATAAAAATATTTAGGGAAGAAAAATTTAACACGGAGCAAAAGGGAAAGCTGGAGATGGAGCAGAATATTTACAATCTATTGCAAAGTGAAACATGCACCCCACCCCCTCCCCACTTGAATGTCTCTTGGGCGGGCACTCTCTGCCTCCACTAGCTACAAAAATATGGATGTGAAAGAGAAATAACCACTATAGTTGGTAGTCTATTGCAAGGATCTCTTTCCAGAGGTATGGAAAAGACTACAATTGTGTATGAACAATAATAGGAAGGGTAGACTGATACTCACCATAAAGATGACCACTGAGATGCAGACAGCACAATGAAAAGACTGTTACACATTAAGTCTTCAGCCAAAGATTTCATCAGAAAAGAAAAACTTGCACACATTCACACAAGCAAGCAAACCTAATACACAAATTACCACTATCTCTGATACCCCAGGCCCGAGCAGCCAGAGGTAGCAGTCATGTGTGTGTGTGGGGTGTGCTTGCTTGTAAGAATGTGTGTGTGTTTTACTTTTCTGATGATGGTTTTGGCTAAAAATTTAATGTGTAACAGTCTTTTTGTTGTCCCTGTCTGCAGCTCAGTGTAAAACACACATGCACTCACACAAGCAAGCCAATCACCCCCCCCCCCCACCCCCCCCCCCCCCCCTCAACACACACACATTTTCACTATCCCTGGTAACTCAGGCCTGAGCAGCCAGAGATAGCAGTCATGTGTGTGTGTGTGTGTGTGTGTGTGTGTGTGTGTGTGTGAGGTGTGCTTGCTTCTGTGAATGCATCTGTGTTTTACTCTTCTGATGAAGACTTTGGATAAATGCAAAATGTGTAAAAGTCTCTTCAATGTACCTATCTGCCACTAAGCATGCCGTCTTTATGGTGAATAGCAATATACCCCTCCCATAACTGTTGACATTCCAATCTGGACATCCCACAGTTCGCAAATTGTCTATGAGGTTACTGAAAAAAGATCATCAATGTGACTCAATGAATAAAATAAAGAAAGATTGTGAATTTATCAGAGACAGAGCTAATGCTCATAGTGTGGAAGGAAATCAGTTGCGTCCTTTTGAATACAAGCATCCATCCCAAGATTTATGGTAAGCTCTTTTTTGAAACCTAAATTTTGACACCCTGATGGAGATTTTAACCACTATCCTTCTCAATGCAAGTTCAATGCCTTACCACATGGCTAGTAAGCGTGGAGAATCAGTAATTATCTCTGTTGTTACTGATACATAGGTAAACTTTATCCTGGAAGGCAGTAGCAGTTCCTCCAGTAGCCACAGTTTGCAGAAATAAAGGAGAGTGGTACAGAAACTGTGGTGGTACCTGCTAATGTGGTTAAGATGAGAATGACTTTAATGTTCAAAAAATTGTGATGTGAATCACCACATTACTTTTCCCTCATAGATGCAGTTTTACGCTAAAAGAGTCAACAAGGCCTCATCTTTGGAAAAATATTTAAGAAATCAAATACAGTACTCTACCACATGGATCATAAGATATGAACTACTCAGAAGGAGTTATCAACAGAAAAAAGAATGTTAATTATGGTGGACAATATGTGAGTAAATCTCAAAGATAAAAATTGAAAGCAAACAGTTGGAGATTTTAGGAATCAGTGAAACACAAGCATCGGAAAAGGTGTTTTTGGAAGGGATATCATAGGCTAATTGATATTGGGCTACATAACGGTAAAATATGACTAGCAGTAATATGGAAATTGGCAACAGAGAAAAAGGTAATCTGCAGTAAATAGCATGAAGCATCAAATGAATCTTAGCTTTGATGGCCAAAACAAAAGAAGTAAAACTTACTCTTCTTACAGGAATAACCCCTCTCTGATGTATATCAACCACATTCCAAGTGTTCTGAAAATTACGGATGTCTGCGTATGACAAAAGGGCGTCTTCTTCATTTGAATAAAACAGTGAGAAATTCTCCATGATGATGGCTGTAAAAGAAAGCTAGTTACCTGTGTGTACCACATTTCAGATTCTAATATCAATCACAAAATATATAATGTCTGCTCTCACCCACCAACTAATAAGTTAAGAACAATGTATGTGATAATAACGTAGAAAGAACAAAAGTAAATGAGAGATGCTGTGAAATTTCCACAGTCAGTTTCCCAATAATTGTCTGCAGGTGTGCAATATGGTGGCTGCACCATGCAATCATGCATTATTTTGTTCCAATCTTCACCAGTGACAATGCGAAATAACATTGCCACACCAGTCACAGGTGAGCCAAAATTTGCTCTTCTGAAAAGATAAAGACGACTTGTAAGATAGACAGTCTTTTTGTATAAATGATTCAAATATTATAATGCAACCCTAAATTACTTTTAATTTTAAATTCATGCAGTAAGTAGAATAAATTCTTATTTCTGTCCTTTAATTATTTATTTACTTTAATTGTTTTGTTCTTGTAACATCTAATTTTACACAACAACGTCAAATGATACATACATATATATATATATTGCCAGTTACACTAAAAGATTATTTATACAATTAAACAATATTTAGTCTACAGTCAGTGTATCACACAATAGCATCAGAATTCTTTTGTTTGTAAGCTTTACATTACTATATTTGGAGCTCTGACAAAACTGTTGCTAAAATTTATGTTGATGTCAGTTCTAAAGTGTAGGTTCCTTTAAGAATAGCCCACTGGTGTAGCTACTTTTTAAACATTTGTGAATCAAAATTTTAAGCCAATTTCGTAGTATTTTATGAACTTGGCAAAGTTATCATTTACTATTAATGTCAAGTATGTTAACCACACAAAAATCTCTTCTACGCCCTGTGTGAAAGTAAATTATTTTTCTACAGAATGGTGTGAGTCTGCTTAACATCCTTAGATGGTATCTGATTTAGCCAGAATTCAGTGATTGACTAGGGCTACAATAAATGCAGAAAGTAAAATTTAAGAAAAAATCTGAATGAGTGAAATTAATACAACTTTAATATGCTTCTGTACATGGAAAGTTTAAGATCAAAAACCACTAATAATTAAGGCAAACTTTCTCTGTGCATAAATACAAGCAGTTCTTTTCATTGTAATATATGGAATGATCCCATACTGGTATCCAGACAATTTGCATGGAAATAAATAATGGAAGGAATAAGGACAACAACCAATCACATAGTTGAGTTGTTGACAGGCATGATTGAGTACATGGCTGAGATTCCAGACAAATCCTTCTTCAGAGCAAACAGAATACACATACATACACACACATACACCTGCACAACTGTATTGTCCAGGCTGCCTACGCTATGCTGGTAACACAGCTAAGTATGCTGGAGAACTTCTGTGGAGTTTGGGGTGTAAGAGAGAGGTACTATCAAAAGTGGAGCTTTGAGGGCTAGTCATGAATTGTGGCTGGATAGCTCTGATGGTAAAAGCACACCCCATGAAATGCAAGTATCCAGGTTTGAGTCCCAGTTGGCACACAGTTATGATCTGCTAGCTACTTTCATTTATTAACCAATTTCAAGTCAGCTCAGTTCCTACAGATGTGCTGCTCTAGCTTATAACCAGTTATATGGAATTGTTGTTGTTGTGGTCTTCAGTCCTGAGACTGGTTTGATGCAGCTCTCCATGCTATACAGTAAAGCTGCATGCCCTCAGGAAAAATTACGGCCATAGTTTCCCCTTGCTTTCAGCCGTTCGCAGTACCAGCACAGCAAAGCCGTTTTGGTTATTGTTAAAAGGCCAGATCAGTCAATCATCCAGACTGTTGCCCTTGCAACTACTGAAAAGGCTGCTGCCCCTCTTCAGGAACCACACGTTTGTCTGGCCTCTCAAGAGATATCTCTCCGTTGTGGTTGTAGCTACGGTACGGCTATCTGTATCGCTGAGGCACGCAAGCCTCCCCACCAACGGCAAGGTCCATGGTTCATGGGGGGGGGGGGGGGGGGGTTATATGGAATAATAAATAAAAATCAATATTAAATAAATATCAATCTACAGCAAATAATTTCATTTATAAACTGCCCGACAAAAAAAGTGTAGTGCCCAGAAGGCATAGTCAGATATCAAGGTAACATTGCACATGTACACACCACAAGCAGGTATGTAAATAATTAAGGTTGCAATCCTCTGTGACAGGTAGAATAGCCACCAGAATGTGTTAGTGTTTTCATGTTTAGTGCTGTTACTAGGTCTGGAAGGGTAAATGAAGGGCATGAAGAGCATTAGAAGTTGTGTAATCACTGTGAAGTGATATAGACATGTTGCATACTGTGAGACAGCGTTATCAGCATCTGACAAAGTTTGGAAGGGGCATCATAGTAGGTATCCATTTGGCCAGATGGTCTGTTTGTGCAATATCCAGATTTATGAGGCATTTAGATGTGACAGTGGCCCAATGCTGGACCGCATGGGAATGTGAGTGCAGACACATTCATCATCGACATTCCCGTTGACCACCTATTATCACCACATCATCATTATAGAACATGTTGACCAGCTCAGACATCAACTCTGTCCCTGTGCCAATGTGTAGGATGTCATGGACTGGTTACAACAGTTGTGAGCCAGCTTGCCTCAGTAGATGATACAAGGGATTTATAACAACACAACCAAGTCACTGCATGCAACCCTGCCACAAGGGGCACAATGTATTACTGATAAATGGGCTCACACTGACAAGTTGTAAATTTGATTTGATTTTGTAACCACTGCTGTAACATCACATACCCTTTGAACCCACAAAGTTTAATTTTGTTTCCTCCTCCCCTTCTGAATGCTCCACTTTTTTGTCAGGCAATGCATATTTTTTAAAAATATTACTATAATGAAAACTCCAGGTAGGTATATCAGCAATGCAGGAAAAGAGAGATTGCCACTTACAGTAAAGAAGATACATCAATTTGCAGACAGGCATAATTGTGAGTGTCTTTTAATTGTGCCTGTCTGCAACTTGACATGTCTTCTTCACCATAAGTAGTAATCAGTCTTGTCCTACATTGTTAGTACAGTTTACTTATTATAAAGTAAATTTTTTTAAATATTCACTGTTACATTAATTTAAAAGAATACTTGAAACTTGCTGGCAGATTAAAATTGTGTGCCAACTCAGGACTCAAATTTAGAACCTCACTTACATGAGTAACGCTCTCCTCAATTGGGCTATCCAGGCACAACTTAAGATCTGGCCTCACAGTTCCATATGAGCCAGAACCTCTCTCCTAAATTTGAGAAGTAGCAGAGAAGTACTGAAGGATTTGAAGCAGTGATGATGAGTCAAGAGGCATACACAGATGGGTCAGTTCGTAATAGCATAGCGCATTCCATTAACAAACAATTTGATTGTAAACAATATTTTCAGTTTCTTCACCAAAAGTAAGAAAACATATTTATTCTTGAGTAATAACATAAAGTTATGGGTAAGTGAAACATGGAATTCTTAAATGAACTCTACAGTTCATAATAGCTCTTTCCTGTGATCTGTTGATTTTGACTGAGAAGACACATCTCATCAGAAATTACACTCTATTAATATTAAAAAAGTGAGCCATGGGAACAAATGGTCCCCATGGGATAAACAGTAATTCATCTCTTCATTTTCTACAGAAGCGATTGTTCCAGATATATTGATCATTATTTTCACCCTGGTGCTAGTTGCACAGCTGAGAGAGACAGGGGTGAAGAACTACATCAAATAACTGGAAGCCCCATTTAAAGTCAAATATGATGTGGAAACACTTGGATCAGACCTTATGTGCTTAGTTACTTCTAAAATGTTTTATAGTGTGTTCTTATTTCTAAAAACCTCAAAAAGGTTCCACAGAGTTCTGTTCAACTAAAATTGGGATTAGGTGATCTTGGGGCAGCTGCCAAGCAGCCCAGAAGTCTCAAAATCTACTGATTTCAAACTAATATGGACCATGTTTAATTATTATTAGATGATATCTCCTTTACATTCCTTGCACTGTTAGGGTTGTCTTACTCTCAATTTTTTCTGAATAGTGTATTGTGTATATGACATTTTGGTGAAAAAGCTACAGATATTCCAGAGTTGTAGAAATTATACACATACATCCATTTACATACAGGATAAAGCCCACTTATTTAATTAAGATGATGAACATCTATTAAGCATGTTTCTGATATAAACTTGCTGTGGCTATGGAAGTGTAAGTACAGGTGTCTGTGTGTGCGAAAGTGTGTACTGTTGCTGGAAAAAGAGCTAGTACTTGAAAGCTAGTGTGAATGCTGTTTTCTGTTACGTGTTACTGTGCTCCAAGTATCAATCTGCTGTACGTGAGTGGTTGCCTTTTCATTTAATGTGTAGCTCTATCCAGGAATTTCCATTATTGTGATATGAACTTAAAATATAGACTCTTACCTTCCAATCCCTTCTCCATACTTCACAGTGCCAAACAGAATGGTCCCAGCAAGGGCATAAAAGAATACTAGAAGAAACATTCCAAAGATGATAAAGAAACTTTTACACACTGAGACACCCACAGTGAGCATCAGCATTTTCAGTGTCGCATGCTTCCCAGTTATTGTAAAAAACCGAAGAATGACAACCATGAATCCGATTGAGTATGATAAGTCATTCTGAAACGAAAGGGAAAGTTGGAAAAAGAGACAATTATTTGAAAATACGCTTCTGTATGCATAATTAATCTCTACAGGTGGTACAATGGACATAGATGTAGCTGTAACACAGGAAAGTTTTTATGGATTAATCAGATAAGGAGAAACAAAGGGAATTTCTTATTTTCACAATAACTGATATGTGTTCATAGAAAGACAGCACAAAAATAGTGAATCAATAACTATTTTAGGAAAATGTCAAATGGAACAGTCTCAAATATAATTATAAAACATAGATTTCTACTCACATTAAAGAAAACGTAAGTACCAGAATACAAAGGGAAGTGGTAGCTAGGAACAGGGGCCACAGAAAGGGGACAGTGTCTGACAGTTTACCAATTGGCACAACCAATAGATTTGCCTTGCTGCCACAGTTAAGTAAGGAAGAGGCTCCAGTAGAAGTAGATGTAGTTAAGAGGCAACAGAATCTCACTAGGAAACCAACTGTTTCAAAAAAAGTAGAAAGTAAGAGGAAAGTTCTGTTGCTAGATAGCAGCCATGGAAGAGGTGTGGGCCACATTTTGCAGGAAAAATTAGGTGACAGGTACCAGCTCACAAACTTTTTCAAGCCAAGTGCATGTCTTAGCCAGGTGGTAGAGGATATAGGTTCCTTGTGCAAGGGATTCACAAAGCAGGATCATGTGATGATAGTGGTTGGAGTGGGAAACAGTATTGATAGGGATCAGGGCTACAGTATTGAGTGTTACCTGGTGAAAATAGCCTCGGAAACTACTCATACCAAAGTTGGGCTCCTGCCTGCTTTCGTGTGACATGATCAGCCCCAGTTGAACCGCTCTGTCAGGAGGGTAAATATGGAGTTGGATCAGTTGGGTAGGGCGGCCGCTCTGTCAGACATTGGATTGGTTCCTGTCGAGGCTATTGATAGGGGGAATCTCAATAGGAAAGAGAAGGGTAAACTGGCAGGGTTGTTAGCGAAATCCATAAGGGTGGACACTAGTACTCATGGATGTACTTCTTTTTTAGACTAATATCAGTGTCCAATGAGAAGTTCAGGCAGGCAGGTGCTAAAGAGGTCCAAAACTCACTAAATTCTCACAACAGGAAAGTAAATAATAATGTTACCATATTTAACCAAAATATTGGTGGATTAAAGAAAAAAGTAGATTTTCACAAAAGTAAAGTAAAAAATAATGTTACCATTTTTCACCAAAATATTCCAGGATTGAAGAATAAAGTAGATGAGCTCCTGGTTTGTTTAGATGACAATGAATCTGATAATGTAATAGATATACTATGCCTGTCTGAGCATCACATTGTGTCTGATACGGAAAAGGTAAATATCAGTGGTTATAAACTAGCTGCACATATGAGTAGAGAGAATAAGGTGGGAGGAGGAGTTGCCATATATGTCAAAAGTTATCACTGTGTAGAAAGCTTAGATACAAAAAAGTTTTGTCTAGAGCAACATATAGAAGCATGTGCCTGTCAACTTAAACTGAAGGAGGGATCTTTTATAATTGTAACAGTATATAGGTCCCCTTCAGGAAACTTTAATTTATTCCGGGAAAACTTGGCTGCCTTGTTGTGCTATCTGTCAGATAGGAGAAAGCAAATTATTATTTGTGGGGACTTCAGTGTTGATTCACTGAAAGAGTGTAATAGGAAGAATGACCTGGAAGTCTTGCTCGGTTCTTTCAATTTGACATCTGTCATTAATTTTCCTACTCGGGCAGTAAGGACAGCAGCACATTGATGGATAACACTTTTATACACCAAGATAAGTTTAAAAACATAAATTCTTGTCCTGTTGAGAATGGCCTTTCTGATCCTAATGCTCAGCTAGTTACAGTATATGACATAGCTCCATTCAGTAATTCAAAACTACCCTCCAAAGTTGTGCATTCAATTAATGACTCAACAATTAGAAATTTCAGAGAAAATCTTCTGCAGTTAGACTGGTATGAGATGTACAAGGAACCCGATGCTAATTTAAAATATAACTTATTTCATGATACACTTATAAGAGAATTTGAAAGCTGTTTGCCAAGAAAGTTGTTAAATCTAATTATAAGAAACCACGCAAAAAAACCTTGGCTTACTAAAGGAATGAAGGTTTTAGGTAGGGTGGCAGGTGATCGGCGTGAAAGGAAGTGCTCCATTGCAGCAAGGCCCTGGACGTGCGGAATATTTGTGTATAAGGAAGTGGCATCAATGGTTACAAGGATGGTTTCCGGGGGTAACAGATTGGGTAAGGATTCCAGGCGTTCGAGAAAGTGGTTGGTGTCTTTGATGAAGGATGGGAGACTGCATGTAATGGGATGAAGGTGTTGATCTACGTAGGCAGAGATACTTTCTGTGGGGGCTTGGTAACCAGCTACGATGGGGCGGCCGGGATGATTGGGTTTGTGAATTTTAGGAAGAAGGTAGAAGGTACGGGTGCGGGGTGTTGGTGGGGTCCTGATGCGTTCCACATAATTAAGAAGTGTCATATTCATGATCTATGGAACTAGTACTAATCTAATCTAATCTAATGGAAAAAAAATCCAGATACTGACTCATGCACCAAGAGTTCTGTACAAACTTAAGAATGAGTACAGATAGTTCAACCAGGAATTGAAAATTTATATCAAAATATGTGACATAATTGGCTGTATCTTTTGATTGCAATGATATAGAAGCTTAAATTTCTTACACTACCAAGGGACCACAGACTTTAGTATGTGACATAAATTTCAACTTGATATGTCTACCTATTCCTGAGAAAAAGAGGTCTTAACAGATGGACAGACAGACAGATGGATAACATGACAAAAAATTTACTTATTTATTTTTTATGTGACATTTACAAATTAGCAATTTCCAGATTTTTTCCTTTGCTTGTACTGTGAAACCTTGCTTCTTGCCAAATTTCATGATTCTAGGACAATGAGAAGTACCCTACAGGGTCTTACGAATACATTTGCAAATATGAAATAAGTGACATACATAGCCATATCTTTTGACTGTGTTGACTTGGAAGCTTAAAGGTTTCACACTGCCAGGGAACCATAGATTTTAGTATTGACATATGTTTCAAAATGAAACATCCACACATCCCTGAGAAAAAGGGGTCTTACGAGAAGGATGGACAGACAGGCAGACAGATAACAAATGACAATTTTTTTTTGGTCATGCTATATAATAACAAATTAATAATTTTCAAACTTTTTTCTTTAATTGTACTGTGAAACTTTGCTTCTTGTCAAATTTCATGATTTTTGGTCAATGCACAGTACCTTACTGGTTCTGATAAGTGTGTTTGTGAGTATCAAAAAATGTAACGTTAATGACCACACCTCTTGAATGTACTGACTTAGAACCTTAAATGTTTTACACCACAGTGGGTCTGTAGACTTTAGTATGTGACATACATGTAAACTACCCATTCCCGAGGAAAGGGGTTCTTAACAGTCAGTCAGACAGAAGACTGTATGGAATCCTAAAAATGCTAAAAATGCCATGAGGTTTAATTTTCTGTTCTTTCTTATTAAAACTAGCAGCAGATAAATTTGAGTGATTTCCTGCATTCACAGAATGTCCTTGACAGCTAAGAGAAGGTAATTTTCCTTTCACAAAATCGTAGGTGATTGTCAAAACATCACCAGTAAGTAACTAATGGCTTACAGGGTCTGTGAGAAAAGTAATGAGACTGACTTTTTATATACCAAAGCTTTTATGTTTTTCAAACACCAATATTGTCCCCTTCAAAGTAGTTCCCTTTGGCATTGTCATGCTGCAGCATACACTTGTTTGCAATGTCTGGTCTAACTAGATTCATCTTTTTCCTGAAACTTTCCAGGGCACCCTTGTAAAACACTTGGTTGACAGTTTGTTCTGGAGGAACAAATTCTTTATGCACAATATATCTACTATCAAAAAAGTAAACCAGTATTGTTTCGATCTTTGATTTATTCCATCGAGGTTTTTTTGGTCAAGGAGATGTCTCAGTGTGCCACTCCTCACTTTGCTGCTTTTCTCAGGACCATACTCAGAAAGGATTCATCACCAGTGATCACATGGCTGAACCATTCGTGGTCATTGCCAGTTCTCTCAAGAAGATCAATGCCCAATTTTCTTTGATTGTCCTGCTCAATTGTGAAGTTTTTCAGCACAATTTTGGCACAAACCTTCTGTTTGTGCAAATCTTTGGTCAAAATTTGATGTCTGGTGAAAGTGTTTAAGCTCAACAGGTCACTCGTCATCCTCATTGTTAAACAGTCTAATCTCACAAGAGCACGTATATATTCAATGTTTTCATTAGTTTTTGAAGTTGAAGCTTTCCCTGAGTGAGATTCATCTTCAACATGTTCTCAGCCTTCCAAAAATGATGTTTTCCAGCGAAAAACTTATTCCCTTGATGAGGAATGTTCCACATAGGCCTTTATCAAATTTTTACAGGTCACACTCACGGATTCCTGAAGTTTAACACAAAACTTGGTGGTATAAAGTTGCTCTAAATTCCGTTATTCCTTTTCATAACACACAACAAAAACACAACTTAAATGACAATGCTCTCAAAAATGACGTGATGGCTATATAGAACTGAAACTCGGACTGAGCATCTGGAAGGGATGAACATACGAGTCTACACAAGTAGAATAACACAGCATTACCAGGTTTCTTGCAGTGCTGTCAGTCTCATTACTTTTCTCACACAACTCATATACTGCACAGGGCACAGTGGTTTCATACAGCAAAAATTTCACGTATGTCATGTTCCATTCTCCAATGGAAGGTCAAATAAACAATGAAAGTAGTTTCCCATGTCATTGTATATATAGTTGCTACTTGACTGCTACATCATATTATGGGTTCATAAATACTGTTTCCAAATTGTGAAGGAATAGGTGATAAAACCTTTTTGCTCTTGGATCTCAAATTCTTATTAACTTCACCTAGCCATGGCATTTGAATAATTTGGTTGTCACAGGTTGTGATTTAAGATCATTTATTAACAAATTTATTGTATAAATATCCACACTATGTGACATTTTACAAACCTCAAACTTGTCTGTTAAAATCCACACATTGGAAAGTCTATAGGGCTTAATGATTAAGGCTTACTGAAAAAGTATTTTCACACTGCAAATATGCTTCTTGGGTTTGCCGCCGGATTGTATTGTGTAACGTGCACAATATTTCATCAATGCAAATGCTTGACATCATCAGGTGGTGGTAGCTGCTGATGTCACTGCTGCAAGCTGCAAATGAAGATAATCATGTGGCATTGTCGAAATTTATCATGCCAGGAGCGGAGAATACGCGTGCATCGGAAGACGCTCGTAGTTGGAGGAAAGTGGTGCTCTTAGAGCCCCCTGCTGGCTGCTGCAGGAAGGCCATCCACGCATGCTCTATGGGCAATGATTGTGCTGCTGGAAGCTCCTGTGGATAGAGGCTCAGTTAAATCTCAGTAGTATGTTGTGTCACGTGATGAACTGGAAGTTCTTGTTTTTTCTGTCTTGATTTAATGGGACCCAGTGCTGGATTCCAAGCAGTGCTTAGTTGAAAACCTGCATCCCCGTTGATGAGATTGTCTGCTGTATGGATATGTATGGCCGCCTTAACAAAACAGTCCCAAAAAAATGATGCGGGGATAAAATTTATGTCTTTTCATAAAACATACGATGTCCCGTGCCCAGGCAAGCTCTGCTTCTTCAGAAATACTCCACTACTGCAAATTTATCAGGTTGCCCCGGGCGTGTATGATGATGGTGTTCAACGTAACATTCTTGCATGGCTCGGCACGTCTGCCCCATATAAGACTTTCCACAATGGCATAGGATTTTACACATGCCACATTTCCTAAGGCCATGGTCATCTTTGACCGAGCACAATAAATTCCTCAGTTTTGCTGGTGGCTGAAAAACGCAATTGATGTCATGCTTTTTGAGCATTCTTTCTATTCTAGAAGACATGCCGTTAAAAAAGGGCAAGAACACTGTTGCAGTGGGCGCCTCCACATCTTCATTTACATCCCACCTTCAAATTTGCTTAGAACAGAATGCATGGCATATCTGCCTATCGGAATAGCCATTCTGTTGCAATACCATTAGATTAGATTAGATTTACTTTCATTCCAATTGATTAGTAGTGAGGAGGTCCTCCAGGATGTGGAACATGTCAGAAAAACAACAATACATAACAAATATTTACAAGTAAAACAAATAAGCTAATGTACCATTCCACAGGTCCCAAGTGGAATGATCGTCATTTTTTAATGAACACTATATGAAAGTCATTTTACAAATACTAATGCACTGAATTTAAAATAAAAAGTTTTTTATTTATTTATAAGGTAATAAACATGTAATACAACTACTATAATACTTATTTACAATGAACACATTACTGCACTGAAATTGCGCAGAAGTTATATTGTACTTATATATACACGGTGTTACAGAAAGGTACGGCCAAACTTTCAGGAAACATTCCTCACACACAAATAAAGAAAAGATGTTATGTGGACATGTGTCCACAAACGTGTAATTTCCATGTTAGAGCTCATTTTAGTTTCATGAGTTTGTACTGTACTTCCTCGATTCAACTTGATCAAATTGTCAATTTTCACAATCAACATGCGTGGGCTGATGAGAATCCGCATGCAATTGTGCAATCACGTCATCAACACAGATTTTCTGTGAACATTTAGGCAGGCACTGTTGGTGATGTCTTGATTGGGCCCCATGTTCTTTCACCTATGCTCAATGGAGCACATTATGATGATTTCATAAGGGATACTCTACCTGTGCTGCTAGAACATGTGCCTTTACAAGTACGACACAACATGTGGTTCATGCACGATGGAGCTCTTGCACATTTCAGTTGAAGTGTTCGTACGCTTCTCAACAACAGATTCGGTGACCGATGGATTGGTAGAGGCAGACCATTTCCATGGCCTCCATGCTCTCCTGACCTCAACCCTCTTCACTTTCATTTATGGGTGCATTTAAAAGCTCTTGTCTACGCAACCCCGGTACCAAATGTAGAGACTCTTCGTGCTTGTATTGTGGATGGCTGTGATACAATACGCCGTTCTCCAGGGCTGCATCAGCACATCAGGGATTCCATGCGACGGAGGGTGGATGCAGGTATCCTCGCTAACGGAGGACATTTTGAACATTTCCTGTAACAAAGTGTTTGAAGTCACGCTGGTACGTTCTGTTGCTGTGTGTTTCCATTCCATGATTAATGTGATTTGAAGAGAAGTAATAAAATGAGCTCTAACATGGAAAGTAAGCGTTTCCGGACACATGTCCACGTAACATATTTTCTTTCTTTGTGTGTGAGGAATGTTTCCTGAAAGTTTGGCCGTACCTTTTTGTAACACCCTGTATATACACAAATCAGTTGGTTTTACTGAGAAATTCGTCAATGGACTAGGAGTTGGCCACCAATAAATCCTTTAGGCTTCTCTTAAACTGAATTTCATTGGTTGTTAAGCTTTTTATGGCTGCTGGCAAGTTATTGAAAATGTGTGTTCCTGAATAATGCACACCTTTTTGTACAAGACTAAGTGACTTTAAATCCTTGTGAAGATTATTCTTATTTCTAGTATTGATTCCATGAATTGAGCTGTTGGTTTGAAAAAGTGATATATTTTTAATGACAAATTTCATTAAGGAATAAATATATTGGGAAGCAGTAGTTAGTATCCCTAGTTTCCTAAACAGGCTCCTGCGGGATGTTCTTGAGTTCACACCACATATAACTCTTACTGCACATTTTTGTGCCCGGAAAACTTTAGCTTGGCTTGATGAATTACCCCAAAAAATAATCCCATATGACATTATGGAATGAAAGTAAGCATAGTATGCCAGCTTTTTCATTTTTATATCCCTTATGTCTGACAAAATTCGCATTGCAAACAGAGATTTGTCAAGACACTTCAGCAGTTCTGTGGTGTGCTCCTCCCAGTTGAATTTATTATCAAGCTGTAATCCCAAGAATTTAACACTGTCCACTTCTTCTATCTTCTTGTCATCGTATGTTAGACATATACTCGTGGGACACCCCTTACAAGTTCTGAACTGCATGTAGTGTGTTTTTTCAAAGTTAAGTGACAAAGAATTAGCTAGGAACCAGTGATTAATGTCCACAAATATTTTATTAGCTGATCTTTCTAAGACTACGCTTGATTTGCTATTTATTGCAATGTTTGTATCATCGGCAAACAAAACGAACTTGGCATCTGGTAATGTTAATGATGAAAGGTCATTGATACACACAAGAAAAAGTAAGGGGCCCAAAATGGAACCTTGTTGGATGATGCCTGATAGCTTGATACATGTCTCTTTCCTAATAACACCCTTTGTTTCCTGCCAGAGATATAAGATTGGAACCATTTCGCAGCATTTCCTGTTACACTATAATAATCTAATTTACTTAAAAGGATATTGTGATTTACACAGTCAAATGCCTTTGACAGATCACAAAATATACCAGTGGCCTGCAATTTTTTGTCTAATGAATTAAGCACATTTTCACTGTAAGTGTAGATAGCCTTCTCAATATCAGAACCTTTTAGAAATCCAAACTGTGACTCTGACAGTATGTTATTTGAGATAAGATGGTTATAAAGCCAACTGTACATTAGTTTTTCAAAAATTTTTGAGAATGCTGGCAACAGTGAAATTGGACGGAAATTTGATGCTATTTCTTTATCTCCCTTCTTAAACAGTGGCTTAACTTCAGCATATTTCAGCCACTCAGGAAATATTCCACTGATAAATGACTGGTTAAACAGATAGCTTAATATGTTACTTAGCTCAGAATCACATTCTTTAATTAACTTTGTTGATATTTCATCATACCCACTAGATGTTTTTGATTTTAAAGATTTGATGATGGACATTATTTCTGTTGGGGTAGTGAGGGTCAAATTCATATTATGGAAGTTGCTTGAAATTTCTGGTCTGAGGTATTCCATAGCAGCATCTACCGAACCTGACAACCCCATCTTTTCGGTAGCAGTTATAAAATGTTTATTAAAAAGTTCTGCAACACTATACCCATCTGTCACCAATGTATCATTTACTCTTAATGCTATTCTTAGGTGTTGTAGCACACCAGGTAGACTGTTGGCATCTGGGACCACATGTGTTCTATGCACCAAAGAGTGTACGACACTACCGCATTGCGCAGGGTGATGACAACTTGTGGTGCACAGGTTGATGACAACTTGTGGCCTGCAAATATAGCTCTGTATGAGTTGATTTGTGTTAGATGCTATGTCCCACAGTAATATCAGCTTTTATTCTGACTATGACATCCAGGAATGCCATTCTTTTCCGCTTACATTGTTAACTGTTGAACTTTCTCAGTGAAGCTCATGTTAAAATTTGGAAGGTTCCCTCCTAATCTCTTCTGCAACATCACTGGGAAGCTACAAAATTTCCTGTTCTATGCCAGCTATGAAATCTTGGATTGGAGCTGTCCGTGGTGTTGATGCATAGTTCAAACCTTTCTCGAGCACTGCAATAGCTGCGTCATCCAGGATTCTATCCGTGAGATTAAACATGGTGCCTTCCCTTCTTCCAGTTGGGCCTTGAGATGAGAATACTTTGACATTTGGCAAACCTTTGTCTTGACCAGTCAGCTAGCGCCCAGGACAGTTTGCTTGTCATGGCATCTCATCCGTTGTGCCTTGCAGCAGTGACAGGAGCAATTACCACCACCTGATGATGTTGAGCAGTTGCATCAATGAAATATTGTGCAAGTTACACAATATGATCTGGTGGCAAATACGGGAAGTGTGTTGGCAACAGATCTCTTGGGGAAGCACGAAAAGTCACATATGGTACCTCTA
This sequence comes from Schistocerca serialis cubense, assembly GCF_023864345.2. Taxonomy (NCBI): domain Eukaryota; kingdom Metazoa; phylum Arthropoda; class Insecta; order Orthoptera; family Acrididae; genus Schistocerca; species Schistocerca serialis. Next base: position 1,018,584,318 of record NC_064638.1, on the reverse strand, counting down.
TGGGGAGAAGATGGCCAACGACATATGTGAGCTTGAAAAGTTATGTAACAAGAGAGGTAGACTGTTGTGCACCATGGCGTTTTTATTGAGATGCCATGACAAACAAACTGTCCCAATGTTTGCTAAATTTAAACGTCATACTAAATCTGCAGCTGCTGTTAGAATTAAATGACAGGCGAGTGCAACCCTAGTGAGAGAGAGGGTAAATCATACAAATCAGGAACTGCACATGGTGTCCACAAAATTACTATCAATGCATCTGAAGATCTCTTTGAAACTCTCAGCGTTATCCTGGGATTGGTTAGATAGCGCTACCTGGATGCTAGCTGACTGGTCGAAACAACAAGCCAAGGTTCGCCAAATGTCAAAGTATTCTCATCTCAAAGCATAACCACGTCGGTGCAACATGTTTAGTCTCACAGATAGAATCCTGAATGATGCAGCTGTTGCAGTGCTTGAGAAAGGTTTGAGCTATGCACCAACACCACGGACAGCTCCAATTCGAGATGTCACAGCTGGCATATAACAGGCAGTTTTGAAGCTTCCTAGTGATGTTGCAGAAGAGTTAGGAGGGACACCTGCCAAATTTTAACACAGGCCCCACTGAGAAAGTTCAACATCAGCTCAGCAGAAAGGAAGTCTCTGCGAGACTTGAGAGCGAACAAAGTCCTTGTGATTTTTCCTGCCGACAAGGAGAATGCCATCGTCCTCCTCTCACGACTTGAATACGACAGCAACATGGAAGCACTGCTAAACGAACCTGCCTATCGAAAGCTAAGAGAGGATCCAACTGGACCAATTCAGAGAAAAACATTAGATCTTCTCCAGGACAGTTCTATTCCTTCTAAAGTGACTAAGAGCCTATGGCAACAGGCTGCAGCTCCCACAAGACTGTATGGCCTACTCCTCTTGGCCCAATAGTGAGCAACATTGGAGCTCCTACTTATTTTCTTGCCAAGCATCTTGCTACACTGTTGTGACCTCTCATAAGCAAATTTGGTAATCATATCCGGAATTCAGAGGACTTCATAGGATGCCTGAAGACACTTAAGCTAAAAGCGTTAGGTATTTTGGTTTGATTTAGCATTGAATCATTAGTTATGAAAGTACCTCTGCAGGACTCATTAGAGCTTATCAGCAGCAAGTTTGAGAAAGACATAGTGGGCATTATTTAAACATGTGCTTACCTCAACTTATTTCTTATTGAATGACCAGTATTTATAACAAGTGGATGGTGTTGCCATGGGAAGTCCTCTGTCTCCCATGGTGACCAACTATTTTATGGAAGACTTTGAGGAAAAAGCACTACAGTCAGCAAGTCTCAAACCTTCCTGCTTCTGGTGGTATGTAGATGATACTTTTGTGGGGTGGCCCAACTGAATAGTGACATTACCTGTGTTTCTCTGGCATCTGAACTCTCGCCATCCAAATATACAATTAACAATGTAAGTGGAAAAGGATGGCATTTTACTATTCCTGGATGTCATAGTCAGAATAAAAGCTCATGGTACACTGGGACATAGCGTCTATTGCAAGTCAACTCATACAGAGCTATATTTGTAGGCCACAAGTTGTCACCCCCTGCACAATGTGATAGTGCCTTAAGCTCTTTGGTGCATAGAGTACATGTGGTTTCAGATGCTGACAGTCTACCTGGTGAGCTACAACACCTAAGAACAGTATTCCAACAGAATGGCTATTGCGATAGGCAGATATGCCGTGCATTCTGTTCTACGCAAATTCAATGCAGGGATGTAAATGAAGATGTGGAGGCACCCACTGCAACGACGTTCTTGTCCTTTTTTAGCAGCATGTCTTCAAGAATAGAAAGAATCATCAAAAAGCATGAAATCAAGTGCTTTTTTCTGCCACCAGTAAAATTGAGGAATTTACTGTGCTCAGTCAAAGACGACTGTGGCCTTAGGAAATGTGATGCGTATAAAATCCCATGCCATTGTGGAAAATCTTATGTTGGGCAGATACGCCAAACCGTGCAAGAACATTGCGTTGAACACCATCATCATATGCACCTGAGGCAACTTGACAAATCTGCAGTAGCGGAGCATTGCCTCGACATGGCACATCATATGTTTTACAAAAAGAAGGAAATTTTATCTCCAGCATCATCTTCCTAGGACTATGTTGTTAAGGAGGCCTTACATATCCATACAGTGGACAATCTTATCAACAGGGATGCAGGTTTTCAACTATGTGCACCTGGAATCCACCACTGGCTGCCATTAAATCATGACAGGGAAAAACAAGAACTTCTGATTCATCATGCGACACAACGGACTACTGAGATTTATTTCAGCCTTTAACCACAGGAACGTCTGGCAGCATAGTCACTGCCCATAGCGCATGTGCCGATGGCCTTTCTGGGGCACCCAGCATGGGGCACTAGGAGTGCCGCTTTCCTCCAACTATGAGCATCTTCCTGCATACATATGTTTCCTGCTCCCGGCATGATAAATTTCAATGCCACTTGTAGTGCTTCGAGAATTTCAGGGTAAATTCTAGAAACACTTGGCTCTCCACCGTCTCGAACACCCGATATTTTAATGACAAGGGTGAGAGAGCCTTTTTACTGCGTCACACATGTCTGTGTGAACAGGAAGGACAGTTGTCATGCGGAGCCAGGAGCTGTGTCAGATGAGCGGCCCCGACAAGTGGTTACAAGCAGCGCCCTAGAAGTTATATCAAAAAGTCAAAGAGTATTTGGATAATGTTCCATGGTGTGTGGTATCATGAGGATTGTTACAGAGACAGATGAAGCATGTGTTATATAGAGAATTTACTTTATGTCCTGGCTCTTCATGACGCAGAACATATGTAACTGTACAAATGTTTAGTAGATTCTGACATTTACCTTGGAACCAGTTGGCTTGCTGGAGTTTGTACAGAATAATTGTTACTTTGACAGAATCAAAAATATATTGTTGTTGAACTGATAAGAGCCTATGAGTACATAATTTATTTCAAGAATATAGAGCTGGTTAATAATATTCCCCTTAACCTGATACAGTCTTTAGAGATGAATTAAATGGTGAGAGTAACGGCTGCACGCACACCCAACGTTGATGTAGTATCCTGCCATTGACATCGATGCGGTAACGGGCCGCCATCGCCATCTGCAACTGCTGTTCACCGCTGCTGACTTTGCATCTGCTCGCCAATGCCGCAACAACCGTTTGACGCTGCCAGCACCCGTGCTGTTCACTGGTGCCGAATCGACACCTGCTCACCAACGCATGTAACTGTATGAATTTTTAGTAGATTCTGACATTTATTTTGGAACCAGTTTGTACAGAATATTTGTTACTTTGGGATGAGAGTCGAAAATATACTGTTGCTGAACTGACAAGAGCCTATGAGAACATAATTTATTTCAATAATATAGAGCTCATTAATAATATTCCCCTTAACCTGATACAGTCTTTAGAGATGAATTAAATGGTGAGAGCAATGTAGCTGATAACCCAAACAAGAGGATCGGCTGCACGCACAATGTGTAAGTCAACTGGAAGAGACGTGTGAGTCGTGCAACCCAACACTGCACTGTCTCTTGTCATCCAAGAAAGCGTTAGATGCTGTGTGATTATCACCAGTCGCACCTCGCAGCAGTGAAAGCAGCAGCTACCACCACCTGACGATGCTGAGCAGTTGCATCAATGAAATATTGTGCGAGTTACACAATATGATCGGGCAGTAAACCAAATACGTGTTTTTGCAACAGATCTTTCGGGAAAGCACGAAAAGTCATATTTTCACACTGGTAAAAACCATTGAAATGATCATACCTTGCATAAATTTCTTATTTGCTCCGATGTTAGTTCAGAAGATCTCATTCTCAAGCATTTGGGGTATCAAAGGACTACTGTAGATGACTTGGAGATCTATATTTCCTTCAATGGTAATTTCTGCCCACATAATTGACACAGATACAACAATTAGGATTAGACACACTGTGGTAAGAATTTTCTCAGAAGATGATATGTTGCTAACCTGCACACTATGATTCACCTACAGAGGAAAGACAATGTCATGGGGTAGTTAGTTGATGCTGTGTAGGACATCTTGTATTCTGATAAGTGCAACTTTTTTAGACACTGAACAATTTGGACACATGACTGCTGAGAAATGTCAAGTCATGTCATTTCAATAGCCCTCACCATTTCTTCATATTTGAATGTGCACATTCAAAATCACCCTTCAGGTCAACCCTTCTGTCATCTACTTTACACTGCTGGAATTTCCACATTTTGGAGTCTGTAAATTATTTGGAGCAGTTAAAGTGAACTTCATATATCCTTTTGCACTGGTGAACACAGATTCATATGAGATTTTGAAACATTCCATCTATACCATCAGGAGACACAGCCACCACATTTAGAACGGGTATCAGTTGCAAAGTGTCTTGATGGAGGTCCTTGGCCACATGTCATGTGCACCATAATCATATTTCATCATTAATTCAAAACAAATAATGTAAGAATTTTTTATGAATAAGTTGCATGTATTACAAAGAGTGAGAGTTGTAGCAATGTGATGGATTGTCAGTTCATCCTTTCATTCACAGTGTGAACAGATATAAATGTGCCATTCCACAATGTCTTAAGAAGTGATGATGTTCATGTGATTATATGGAAATGAACAGTGTTTCAGACAGGGGTTGTGCACCAGCTTACCAACCGATGAAGCAAAACCATCACACATGGATAAGACGGAGGGACAGGGATAAGAGGGAGGGAAGGAGTGAGGGAGGGAGGGAGGGGTGATAGAGGGAGGGAGGGGTGATAGAGGAAGGGAGGGGTGGTAGAGGAAGGGAGGGGTGGTAGAGGAAGGGAAGGGTGATAGAGGGAGGGGCTGGTGGTAGAGGGAGGGGGTGGCAGTAGAAGTAGAGGAGAGGGAGGGGAAGAGGGAGATGGGGCAGAGATAGATAGATAGAGAAAGAGAGAGAGAGATAGATAGATAGATAAAGAGAGAGAGAGAGAGAGAGAGAGAGAGAAAGAGAGAGAGAGAGAGAGAGAGAGAGAGAGAGAGAGGTGGCACACTGAAGTGCGTCATGCACAAGAAACCCTACGACACAGGTCTACAGTTGGAACATTAAGATATATGGCTCCCTCAATATAAGATAATTAATAATTAACTCCAGTAAATATAGTGAGTGTTACAGTCTCCAGTTCTTATCGCTATACTCAAACAATACTGGTGATATTCATCTAATTACAGTAAGTATATTACATTTACTTATGTTAGAGTCATCTGTCCATCACAGTAATCATCTGCAGGAGTTTCTGCATTTCATATATATTTTCTTGGGCTACCTTCTATGTGCAGATGATGGAAGGAAACATAAACATTACTGAAGAGTTACTGACACCACTAATTATACCTATGGATAGCTGCAGTATCATCATATTTTACTAAGGAATTTTTAACCATACATTCACTTCCAATAACAACACACTTTTCTGAATGTTAATGCAGATCCACAAACTGTTATAACAATTTATGGATGGGCAGTAGATTATAAATGGACTTGAAAATTCATAGCAAATTTTAAGGTTGGGAGACAATATGCTGAAATCAAAATTGTTTAAAACATTGCACTTCCAAGCAGAATTTGGAAACAGCCCCAGATATATTGCACTGCATCAATAGTTGTATCATTTTCCAGTACCAGCAATATCTGTCCCTCTCCTGTTCTTTTTATTATTTCACCTCCCCCCATGAACCATGGACCTTGCCGTTGGTGGGGAGGCTTGCGTGCCTCAGCGATACAGATGGCCGTACCGTAGGTGCAACCACAACGGAGGGGTATCTGTTGAGAGGCCAGACAAACATGTGGTTCCTGAAGAGGGGCAGCAGCCTTTTCAGTGGTTGCAGGGGCAACAGTCTGGATGATTGACTGATCTGGCCTTTTAACATTAACCAAAACGGCCTTGCTGTGCTGGTACTGCGAACGGCTGAAAGCAAGGGGAAACTACAGCCGTAATTTTTCCCGAGGACATGCAGCTTTACTGTATGATTAAATGATGATGGCATCCTCTTGGGTAAAATATTCCGGAGGTAAAATAGTCCCCCATTCGGATCTCCGGGCGGGGACTCGTTATCAGGAGAAAGAAAACTGGCATTCTACGGATCAGAGCGTGGAATGTCAGATCCCTTAATCGGGCAGGTAGGTTAGAAAATTTAAAAAGGGAAATGGATAAGTTAAAGTTAGATATAGTGGGAATTAGTGAAGTTCGGTGGCAGGAGGAACAAGACTTTTGGTCAGGTGATTACAGGGTTATAAACACAAAATCAAATAGGGGTAATGCAGGAGTAGGTTTAATAATGAATAAAAAAATAGGAGTGCGGGTTAGCTACTACAAACAGCATAGTGAACGCATTATTGTGGCCAAGATAGACACAAAGCCCATGCCTACTACAGTAGTACAAGTTTATATGCCAACTAGCTCTGCAGGTGATGAAGAAATAGATGAAATGTATGACGAGATAAAAGAAATTATTCAGGTAGTGAAGGGAGACGAAAATTTAATAGTCATGGGTGACTGGAATTCGTCAGTAGGAAAAGGGAGAGCAGGAAACATAGTAGGTGAATATGGATTGGGGGGAAGAAATGAAAGAGGAAGCCGCCTTGTAGAATTTTGCACAGAGCATAACTTAATCATAGCTAACACTTGGTTCAAGAATCATAAAAGAAGGTTGTATACCTGGAAGAATCCTGGCGATACTAAAAGGTATCAGATAGATTATATAATGGTAAGACAGAGATTTAGGAACCAGGTTTTAAATTGTAAGACATTTCCAGGGGCAGATGTGGATTCTGACCACAATCTATTGGTTATGAACTGCAGATTGAAACTGAAGAAACTGCAAAAAGGTGGGAATCTAAGTAGATGGGACCTGGATAAACTGAAAGAACCAGAGGTTGTAGAGAGTTTCAGGGAGAGCATAAGGGAACAATTGACAGGAATGGGGGAAAGAAATACAGTAGAAGAAGAATGGGTAGCTTTGAGGGATGAAGTAGTAAAGGTAGCAGAGGATCAAATAGGTAAAAAGACGAGGGCTAGTAGAAATCCTTGGGTAACAGAAGAAATATTGAATTTAATTGATGAAAGGAGAAAATATAAAAATGCAGTAAATGAAGCAGGCAAAAAGGAATACAAACATCTCAAAAATGAGATCAACAGGAAGTGCAAAATGGCTAAGCAGGGATGGCTGGAGGACAAATGTAAGGATGTAGAGGCTTGTCTCACTAGGGGTAAGATAAATACTGCCTACAGGAAAATTAAAGAGACCTTTGGAGAGAAGAGAACCACTTGTATGAATATCAAGAGCTCAGATGGCAACCCAGTTCTAAGCAAAGAAGGGAAGGCAGAAAGGTGGAAGGAGTATATAGAGGATTTATACAAGGGCGATGTACTTGAGGACAATATTATGGAAATGGAAGAGGATGTAGATGAAGACGAAATGGGAGATAAGATACTGTGTGAAGAGTTTGACAGAGCACTGAAAGACCTGAGTTGAAACAAGGCCCCGGGAGTAGACAACATTCCATTAGAACTACTAATGGCCTTGGGAGAGCCAGTCATGACAAAACTCTACCATCTGGTGAGCAAGATGTATGAGACAGGCGAAATACCCTCAACTTCAAGAAGAATATAATAATTCCAATCCCAAAGAAAGCAGGTGTTGACAGGTGTGAAAATTACCGAACTATCAGTTTAATAAGTCACAGCTGCAAAATACTAACGCGAATTCTTTACAGATGAATGGAAAAACTGGTAGAAGCGGACCTCGAGGAAGATCAGTTTGGATTCCATAGAAATGTTGGAACACGTGAGGCAATACTAACCTTACGACTTATCTTAGAAGAAAGATTAAGAAAAGGCAAACCTACGTTTCTAGCATTTGTAGACTTAGAGAAAGCTTTTGACAAAGTTAACTGGAATACTCTCTTTCAAATTCTGAAGGTGGCAGGTATAAAATACAGGGAGCGAAAAGCTATTTACAATTTGTACAGAAATCAGATGGCAGTCATAAGAGTCGAGGGGCATGAAAGGGAAGCAGTGGTTGGGAAAGGAGTGAGACAGGGTTGTAGCCTCTCCCCGATGTTATTCAATCTGTATATTGAGCAAGCAGTAAAGGAAACAAAAGAAAAATTCGGAGTAGGTATTAAAATTCATGGAGAAGAAGTAAAAACTTGGAGGTTCGCCGATGACATTGTAATTCTGTCAGAGACAGCAAAGGACTTGGAAGAGCAGCTGAATGGAATGGACAGTGTCTTGAAAGGAGGATATAAGATGAATATCAACAAAAGCAAAATGAGGATAATGGAATGCAGTCAAATTAAATCGGGTGATGCTAAGGGAATTAGATTAGGAAATGAGACACTTAAAGTAGTAAAGGAGTTTTGCTATTTAGGGAGTAAAATAACTGATGATGGTCGAAGTAGAGAGGATATAAAATGTAGACTGGCAATGGCAAGGAAAGCGTTTCTGAAGAAGAGAAATTTGTTAACATCGAGTATAGATTTAAGTGTCAGGAAGTCGTTCCTGAAAGTATTTGTATGGAGTGTAGCCATGTATGGAAGTGAAACATGGACGATAACTAGTTTGGACAAGAAGAGAATAGACGCTTTCGAAATGTGGTGCTACAGAAGAATGCTGAAGATAAGGTGGGTAGATCACGTAACTAATGAGGAGGTATTGAATAGGATTGGGGAGAAGAGAAGTTTGTGGCACAACTTGACTAGAAGAAGGGATCGGTTGGTAGGGCATGTTTTGAGGCATCAAGGGATCACAAATTTAGCATTGGAGGGCAGCATGGAGGGTAAAAATCGTAGAGGGAGACCAAGAGATGAATACACTAAGCAGATTCAGAAGGATGTAGGTTGCAGTAGGTACTGGGAGATGAAGAAGCTTGCACAGGATAGAGTAGCATGGAGAGCTGCATCAAACCAGTCTCAGGACTGAAGACCACAACAACAACAACAACCTCACTGTTTGCTGCCACTTGAAATAATATTGGAGTGAGTGACAGTTAAATCAACATACTTCACAGAAACTGAGCAGTGTTTACGCTACTTCCTTTTACAAACTGCCTGCTTCACCTGCAGTGTAGAGTGAGCTGTTTACTAGTGGGTGTGTTGTTGTTGGTGGTGGTGGTGTTACAATTGGAGAAGTGAGGTGTTCGCATGGGTAATAGGGAGCAGGGACCAGTGATGCTTGGGTGGCAACATCCTCCTCTTTCAATGTCAAGGGGTCAAGTGACTTGAATTTGCGATGAGGCATACTGACTTTGGCAGTGGGAAGTTTATGTAAGTACAATGGCTTTAGTGTAGAGCACACTCAGGCCTTCTGGCACTGATTATTTTGCCTTGTGGTAATCTAGCTGTGCGTGGTAGCTGATTCATGGACAGGGGATTAAGCCCTGTTGTTGCATGTTTGCCTGGTGTGAATTTTGGATCCGAGAATCCCACTTCTTGTCTGAAAGGGTAGACTGAACTTTCACATGTGAATGTAATTGTTCCAGCCATGTAAGAGTCTCCCTGCCCCACCCCTCTCATTCTCCACGTCTATGTAAATCAGTGAGGAGCCTAGTTGAGTTGCAAATTTATGGCTATTTAGTTTCTTTGTCCATGCTCAGCAATATTTCTGGGATTATCTTTTTATCCTACCATCTTTTGTGATACCCGCAGTGCTTACATACTATAATGTTACTCAACTGTAGCCTTCTCACTGAGTGCTGAACCTGTGGCAGAGTTAAGCATGCAGTGGTGGCCTGGACTTGGACGCACCTTTAGTCTGTTCCAACATAACGGACAGTGTGGTATGGCACCTTATGGGGCTCTTGGATGATAGTGCCTTCGAAGCTGTGCTTTTACATACAATGACGGCCTGCACCATCTTTGCTGAGGAGGTAACTGCTCACCAAGTTATGTAATTGTAATCTATTAATTGTTTCATATAATTGCTGTTTTCCTCATTCTAAAGGCTTGAGTGCTCATGGTGGTCACCACACACTAACTTACATAACTGTAATCTAGTAACTCTTTTATGTAACTATTCTATGCCAGTTTGGTACCCCTTGTTTTAACAGTTTAGCATTTTTAGACTTGGCCAAGATTTTTTAATTATTATGGGAAGTTAATCCAGTCATAACTGCTGATTAATTTGATTTAGTAGTTTATTTAATGTGGAAGCCCCCCCCCCCCCCCCCCCAGCCCCACCCCACACTGCCCCATTTTTTTCTTTTAATGTCAGGAGCTTTGATGGCACTGGCTTCATGGACCTCATGCTTGGTTTGGCCACAGCTGACTGTATTTCACATGCATGGTGCCTACATGCAAACAGATTGTTTTTAGAGAATGAGATTTTCACTCTGCAGCAGAGTGTGCACTGATATGAAACTTCCTGGCAGATTAAAACTGTGTGCCCGACCGAGACTCGAACTCGGGACCTTTGCCTTTCGCGGGCAAGTGCTCTACCATCTGAGCTAACCGAAGCACGACTCACGCCCAGTCCTCACAGCTTTACTTCTGCCAGTATCTCGTCTCCTACCTTCCAAACTTTACAGAAGCTCTCCTGCTAACCTTGCAGAACTAGCACTCCTGAAAGAAAGGATACTGCGGAGCCATGGCTTAGCCACAGCCTGGGGGATGTTTCCAGAATGAGATTTTCACTCTGCAGCGGAGTGTGCGCTGATATGACACTTCCTCCGCAGTATCCTTTCTTTCAGGGGTGCTAGTTCTGCAAGGTTAGCAGTAGAGCAGTGTTACAGCCACATATTTGTATGAGTTGGCTGATTCTAACAGCGACTCATTGATATTATAATCATAAGATGTTAGATTTTTTTTCCATTTAGTGAAGTGCAAAATTTTATATTTCTGAACATTTAGAGTAAATTGCCAATCTCTGCACCACTCTGAAATCTTATCAGGAGGTGACTGAATATTTAAGCAGTTTCTTTCAGACAGTACTTCATTATAGATGGCTACAACATCTGCAAAAAGCCAGATTTTACTATTATTATTGCCTGCAAGGTCATTAATATACAGCATGAGCAGCAATGGTCCCAACACTCTTCCCTGGGGCACACCCGGAAGTTTGTTCTAGATCTGACAATAACTCTCCACCCAAGATCAGTCCTCAATCCAGTCACAGATTTCACTTATTACTCCATATGATCATACTTTTGATGATAGGCATAGGTGTTGTGCTGGGTCAAATGCTTTTCAGAAATCAAGAAATACTGTCTCGATCCAAAGCTTTAAGTAAGTCATGTGAGAAAAGTGAGAGTTGGGTTCCACACGATCGATGTTTTCGAAACACATGCTGGTTGGCATTGCGGATATCATTCTTTTCAAGATACCTCATTATGTTTGAGCTCAAAATATGTTCTAAGATTACACCAGAAATCAGTATCAAGGATATTGGGTGGTAGTTTTGTGGATCACTTCTACTACCCTCCTAGTACATGGGTTTTCCAAGAACTGGGTACAAATGTTTGTTCGAGGGACCTACGATAGATTATAGTTAGAAGAGGGGCTAACTCAGCCACAAATTCCGTGTATAATCTGATCAGCTGTTCTCAACACCACTGACACTATACTTATTTCATTCACCTTTTCCGTGATACAAGGGTTAAACTGGGGCAATTGTCCTGGGTTTTCCTTTGTAAAGGAACACTTGCTACCCTCAATTTCAGTTCCTGTATCATTCGCTAGGGACTGGACACTAACTTCAGTGCCACTAACAGCCTTTATATGCAATTAGAATTTCTTTGGGTTCTGTGAAATATTATTTGACAATATTTGCTATAGCGGTCATTGAAGGCATCATGCATTGCTCTCATGACAGCCAAAGGTGTTTCATTCAGCATCTCTCTATCAGAACCCTTTGTTTTACACCTATTATGCAGTAATCTCTGTTTCTTTAGAAGTTTCCTTATAGTGACTGTATACCATTGAGGTTCCTTCCCTTTATGAACTGTTTCATTGGGTACATATCTAACCACGGTCAAATATTCTTTTAAACTTGAGCCAGAGTTCCTCTACATGCTCCTGCCCTGTGCTGAAAGTTTCAAGTTCCTCATTGAGATATGACACTACGAATTTTTTAGCTACTTTGCTGAACATATATATCTTTTTGGTTGTTTTAGTTGTCCATTGTACTTTTGTAATAATTGTTGGCACAACTGTATCTCGATCACTGACACTAGTTTTGATGTGGACATCCTCGAAGAGGTCAGGTCCGTTTGTTGCCATTAGATCCAATACATGACTGGGGTTACTATCTATGTGTTCTAGGTAGTTTTCAGAGAAGAAATTTAGTAACATTTCACAGGGTGTCTTATCATGCCCACCATTAATGAAACTGTAATTTTCTCAATTAATTGTTGGATGATTAAGGCATCCACTAATGAGTACAGTATGATTAAGGACTTACATACAAGTGAACTGAGGTTTTCTCTAAAGTTTTCATTTACATCAGCAGATGAGTCTGGGTGGGTGACAGAAGGATCCAATTATCATTTTATGCCCGTCACTGATACTGAGTCTTGCCCAAACTGACTCACATGCAGCTTCAATTTCTGTCTCAGTGGATTTGAGTTTCTTGTCTACTGTGGCAAATACACCACCTCCATTTCCCATTTTCCTATCCTTTTGATATACACTTAAATTTTCCCCCAAAATCCCACTGTTATCAAGTTCAGGTTTCAAACAGCTTTCTGTATCTGGTATTATATGAGCTTCCCTGCTTTTCATGATTGCTTCAAACTCTGGAATTTTGTTGTGAATACTTCAGAAGTCTACCATTAGAATTTTAATACTTTCACCTGTGGGAGGTATTTATTTTGATCTTACACTGATACTTTTGGTCATATTGCTATCATTATATGGATTGGATGGAGAGCCACCTAAACTAAAAAACCCTTGTGTGCACCATACACACAGTCAGCTGTCTGAGTAGCAGCCTCTGACCTATTTAGAGGGACTGTACAATTCTCAAATCTATGGCACAAGTCCAGGAAGTTGCATCCTAGCTTGTCACAGAACCTTCAAAGTCTCTGGTTCAGCACTTCCACACAACTCAGAACCAAAGGGCCATGATCAGTTCTGGGGACAATGCTGGAAATTACAAGCTTTCTTGAAACTCAATGTGCAAGGCTGGTCTTCTCAATCTTTTCTGCCAGTCACTGGAATGACCCAAGAATGACCTTGGAGCACAGATGACAGGCATCATTTGCTCCAATGTGCACCACAATCTGCTGTTGGTTGCATGCTGTTCGCTCAGTGACTGCTCTGGAATAGCCTCTTCAACATGTTGAATAAGGCCCCCAGTCATACACACTGAGTGTACCTGGTGCTATTTCCTTTTCCTTGTTGATATTTCCATAACGGGTACCATCACTCACTTTATGTTTGAATTGCCGACTATTAACAGGCCCCTACCCTTTTGTGTAGGTCTCCTGATTCTGGACAATACAGGTTTCCCCAAATCAGGTAAAGTGAATCCCACTGGCTCAGTTTTCAGTTTCATTGAAAGACATTACCTCAAATTTGTTGGTTAGGGGAATCGGTATAACACCCTCAGTCCTCCGTTGTCCTTGTGCACCCTGTAGAGGACACCTAGATCTACAAATACTGATCCAGATCTGTCAAATTCTTCTCGTAGCATCATATCTCCCACCTCATCTTCTTCCCTTTCTATAATACTGCTTTCAAGTTCATTTCCCTTACACTGCCCCTCCAAATGCTTCTTTCACCTTTGTGGTTGCCCTTTCTTGTTTAGTATTGGTTTTCCATCTGTGTTCTTGATATTCACACGTCTACTTCCTTTTTCTGCAAAGACCTATTTAATTTTCCTATAGGTGGTATCTATCTTTCTCCTAGATATATAGGGTGATTATAATTAAAGTTAAACTTTCAAAATGCTATAGAAATAACACCACAAGTCAGAATGACGTCAAATTGCAATGGAATATTATCGGGGAAGGGGGAAAACGTATGGCAGAAGAAAAAAAAGTAGTGTGAAAAGTGATCAATAGATGGCACTGTATGTGTCAGAATACGTACATCTACATCTACATCTACATTGATACTCCGCAAGCCACCCAACGGTGTGTGGCGGAGGGCACTTTACGTGCCACTGTCATTACCTCCCTTTCCTGTTCCAGTCGCGTATGGTTCGCGGGAAGAACGACTGTCTGAAAGCCTCCGTGCGCGCTCTAATCTCTCTAATTTTACATTCGTGATCTCCTCGGGAGGTATAAGTAGGGGGAAGCAATATATTCGATACCTCATCCAGAAACGCACCCTCTCGAAACCTGGCGAGCAAGCTACACCGCGATGCAGAGCGCCTCTCTTGCAGAGTCTGCCACTTGAGTTTATTAAACATCTCCGTAACGCTATCACGGTTACCAAATAACCCGGTGACGAAACGCGCCGCTCTTCTTTGGATCTTCTCTATCTCCTCCGTCAACCCGACCTGGTACGGATCCCACACTGATGAGCAATACTCAAGTATAGGTCGAACGAGTGTTTTGTAAGCCACCTCCTTTGTTGATGGACTACATTTTCTAAGCACTCTCCCAATGAACCTCAACCTGGTACCCGCCTTACCAACAATTAATTTTATATGATAATTCCACTTCAAATCGTTCCGTACGCATACTCCCAGATATTTTACAGAAGTAACTGCTACCAGTGTTTGTTCCACTATCATATAATCATACAATAAAGGATCCTTCTTTCTATGTATTCGCAATACATTACATTTGTCTATGTTAAGGGTCAGTTGCCACTCCCTGCACCAAGTGCCTATCCGCAGCAGATCTTCCTGTATTTCACTAAAATTTTCTAATGCAGCAACTTCTCTGTATACTACAGCATCATCCGCGAAAAGCCGCATGGAACTTCCGACACTATCTACTAAGTCATTTATATATATTGTGAAAAGCAATGGTCCCATAACACTCCCCTGTGGCACGCCAGAGGTTACTTTAACGTCTGTAGACGTCTCTCCATTGATAACAACATGCTGTGTTCTGTTTGCTAAAAACTCTTCAATCCAGCCACACAGCTGGTCTGATATTCCGTAGGCTCTTACTTTGTTTATGAGGCGACAGTGCGGAACTGTATCGAACGCCTTCCGGAAGTCAAGAAAAATAGCATCTACCTGGGAGCCTGTATCTAATATTTTCTGGGTCTCATGAACAAATAAGGCGAGTTGGGTCTCACACGATCGCTGTTTCCGGAATCCATGTTGATTCCTACATAGTAGATTCTGGGTTTCCAGAAATGACATGATACGCGAGCAAAAAACATGTTCTAAAATTCTACAAGAGATCGACGTAAGAGATATAGGTCTATAGTTTTGCGCATCTGCTCGACGACCCTTCTTGAAGACTGGGACTATCTGTGCTCTTTTCCAATCATTTGGAACCCTCCGTTCCTCTAGAGACTTGCGGTACACGGCTGTTAGAAGGGGGGCAAGTTCTTTCGCGTACTCTGTGTAGAATCGAATTGGTATCCCGTCAGGTCCAGTGGACTTTCCTCTATTGAGTGATTCCAGTTGCTTTTCTATTCCTTGGACACTTATTTCGATGTCAGCCATTTTTTCGTTTGTGCGAGGATTTAGAGAAGGAACTGCAGTGCGGTCTTCCTCTGTGAAACAGCTTTGGAAAAAGGTGTTTAGTATTTCAGCTTTACGCGTGTCATCCTCTGTTTCAATGCCATCATCATCCCGTAGTGTCTGGATATGCTGTTTCGAGCCACTTAGTGATTTAACGTAAGACCAGAACTTCCTAGGATTTTCTGTCAAGTCGGTACATAGAATTTTACTTTCGAATTCAATGAACGCTTCATGCATAGCCCTCCTTACGCTAACTTTGACATCGTTTAGCTTCTGTTTGTCTGAGAGGTTTTGGCTGCGTTTACACTTGGAGTGGAGCTCTCTTTGCTTTCGCAGTAGTTTCCTAACTTTGTTGTTGTACCACGGTGGGTTTTTCCCGTCCCTCACAGTTTTGCTCGGCACGTACCTGTCTAAAACGCATTTTACGATTGCCTTGAACTTTTTCCATAAACGTAACTGAAAACACCTGTCATGTGCATGACCCACTGAAGTTAGTATGAACACGCCAGGTACACGGCTTTTCCTCCTTTCGCATCTGCGACATTCGCCATGACTTTCTCAATGCAGGATCACACTCAGCTTGTAAAGCTGTGTTACAAGAATGATGACTGTGCACATGTCACTCTGCAGAAGTTCTGGACATTGAAGGATTTGAAAAACGGCATTGGTCCGATGACTGCCTTGGATCTGGAGAAAATGATTCAGAAATTTGAAAAAGCAGGTTCTTTTGGTGTGCAACCTGGTAGAGGGAGGAAATAAACTGATTCGATGTCATTAGAAGCAGTGGCCACAGCAATGCAGGAGCAGACGAGTGTTGGTATGCAAACGCGTAGTGCATGGAGAATTGCCTGAACATTGGACATACTCGTGAGCAAGGTGCGTAAAATCCTACGAAACATCCTTCCTCTTTTCCCATTCAAAATTACCCATGTGCACAAGTTCTTCCTGTTGACCTGCCAGCAAGAGAGACTTCTGATTTAGAATTTCTTGCTAATTTGGAAGTGGACAATGATTGGCCGTAGAAGATTTTGTGGACACACGAAGCCCACTTCCATCTGACAGGATACGTCAATACACAGAATTGTCGAATGTGGGCAACGGAAAATCCACATGCAAATCAATCAGTACCACTTCATCCTGAAAAGGTCACTGTGTGGTGCAGGTTTATGTCATCATTTATCATAGGGTCATATTTTTTCGAAGACACAGGTGCTTCCAGTCCTGTTACCCGTACCGGCTCTGGTAAGTGCTATGAGTGTCTTTTGCACAACCGTGTTATTCCAGCTCTCCAACAGTGTGGATGTTTGGATGGGATCACATTTATGCAAGATGGTGCACCTCCACACATTGCAAATCCAGTTAAGCAGCTGCTGAAGCGCCATTTTGGAAATGCTTGAATTATCAGCCGCCATTTGCCTACAGCTTGTCTGACCCCATCACCTGATCTTAATCTGTGTGACTTCTGGCTGTGGGGCTATTGCAAACTTAGCTGCATTAAAGGCACATGTTGCACAACACATTCTGAATGTGACCCCGGAAACACTTCGATCAGTTGTGGAACATGCTGTTTCCTGATTTCAGCTTGCTGCAGAAAATGGTGGACACCATATTGAAAATGTTTTGCACTAGTCACACAGAAATTAATAACCCAATTTGATTTTGATTGATGCTTTTTATGCAATTTTTGGCCTCAAGACAATTAAAAACTGATGTGATTGATGCTTTTTATGCGGTTTTTGGCCTCAGAACAATTAAAAACCGATTTTTCTCATCTGATGTCATATGACCTGGCCATGGTGGATCGGTTCACATAACTAACAGTATCCACCTGTACACCCATGCACACTGAGTAGTATAGTGTGTTTAACACCAAACATATGCCTTAGGCATTACTGTATGATTTATTTGTCATTTGTAGTCGACCACTATTAAATTATGATGCTTACAGCAACATCTATTTTTACATTCTGTAACTATTTTTCTTCTGCCAGACGTTTTCCTCCTTCTCCGATAATATTCCATTGCAATTTGACATCATTCTGACCATTGGTGTAATTTCTACAGTGGTTTGAAAGTTTAACTTTAATTATAATTACCATGTATATGCTCCTACAGCCTTGCATTTTTACCCCACTAAAACAGCAAAAATTGTAGAGCACAACAAAGCATTCGGTGACTACCAATACAGTAGTGTGGTTCACAACATTGTCAATCTATAGAATTAAATCCAGAAGTATCCTTAACTTCTTTAATGGCAGCCTTTACAAATAACTAGAGTTAGTCAACAGTTGTAATTCAACTGAGGTAACACCTACATGTTACCATGTTGCTGACACTACTAGGTGTCTCCATCTCCAGCAGTGATTCCTCCAACGGAGGCTACTGCCGCCCATCTGGCTGCCACTCGAAGTACATGTGGTTTAAATGTGGCCACTCATACAGCATTACGCCATTTCTGCCTTTCACAACACCATGCTATGTCATCAAGACTTGTTCACTACCCCTTGGTGTTCATCCCAGAGTCAGCCACCAGGAACAGCACCTGCTTCCCGATCACGAGTCTGCGACAAAGATGCATGTGCCAATGCTTACAGCATGCCTCCTGGCACCCATTTGAGCTATGGTGGCTTACTTAGGCCGTGGCCCAAGCTTCCTGCTTCACTTCATTTGCTGCACCATAACAATCACATTCTTGTACTCTGCGCTACAACTACTTTCGTTCTACTACTGGACTTTGTTTAGGGATAACCCTGTTCAGATTAATTGTTTTGCCAGTCACTGACTTGTGGTGTCAATAAATCAGTGGTTAACTGTTTTAGGGTTGTTTCAGTGTTTATCAGTTGTTACAAAAGTAGTGACAAAGGAACTCAGTGTGCTCTTTTCTTCCCTTGAACAGTGCATTTGACAGATTCAGGAACAGACAATTATTACCACTGCCATTAGTGAACAGTGCTCTGAAGTTACACAGTTCAGAACAAGTGCCAGTTGCAGATGGAACAAATTTAGCAAGAAAACACCATCATGTTGGGAAAGGTTTTGTCAGTACCTGTGGAATACCAGCAGCATCCACAGCTAGCCCCCCGCCACTGCTCCCACTGTACAAGGAATCAGCAGAGGACTCAGAATTATATGAAAAATGACTCTGACCATACTTTGAAGCTTCCCAGGTAAGGAATGCTGACACTATAGAAGCTCTCTTCTTGTTCGGATCATTACTTATACCAACAGAATTTTATGTAAATTAGTCCTGTTGATTGAATCCTCTTAGTTGTAAATTGACGAAATGCGCAATTTACTAACCACGAACCACCACCAGCATGTGCATGGGATTGTGTATAGCGTAGAAGTTTATCAAAGTAAAAAACACCCTAATCAGACGTACAGGGCATGGACAGCCTTAGTCAAAAGTGTCATTTCATCACTTCCAAACATAAGGAGTCACATACCAACACAATAGATTGCGATGCCATTATCTGTTATGCCCCATATAAAGAAGTCAGATAGCACACTATACAGTTTCATGACCGATCACCTGAACAAGTTCTAGCTCTCACACAGGCCTTTTGAAATTTCCTATGTGGCAGGCCAGTAATTAGAAACATGGGCCAACATTGCAGGTAACATGCTGGATAGCAGGTGCCAGGCATCGATAGACTTGGACAATGTGAAAGTAGTGGTGGTATGGCCCGTCCACAGATAGATCCCAGCTTGTGTATGTGCTGCAACAGGTAAACAGTCTGGGCATTCTCCACTTCCATCTTGCTCAGTGTGTTTTAAGAATTAATCACAGTAACACTGCCCCCATCATTGGGAGACTTGTCACAAGTAATAAGTGAGGACACATTGCAGTCGTGTGTGTCAGTTTCCCACAATTCATTCTTGGCAGCAGCAATAACAGCCTGTGGATATGAACTTGATCACTGTCAGCAGTTCCCCTCCCAACAAATTGTTTATCACAGTCCAGATGAATTAAAGGCCAAAATAGCTGGTGGGAGATATTTTTTGAAAATAGAACTGGCTGAATCCTACCTGTAGCGTCTGCTTGATGAAGAGTTGTACAGCTCTTGGTAGTCAACATTCCTTTAGTGTTCTACATTGCCACTACTCCCACCGTGTTTCAAAGATTTTTGAGCAATTAATGTAAAATACATCATGCTATCTAAATTACCTTGACGACATCAAGTAACGGGAACTTCCACAGGGGACCAATTCGAAAATCTGTGTATGCTGCTCCACACACTCCACTAAGCAGGTGTAAATTCAACAAATCTCAGTTCTCTCAGCCATCAGTTTAATATCTGGGACATGTAATTTTGCACGAAGCCATCACGGCACTACCTAGGCTGAAAAACGTCAAGGAACTGTTAACTCTTCTCAGGAAGGTTTCCTAACACAGTTAAGTTCATGCCAAAAGCATTACAAATAAAGGGTAACCCATTTGCTTGGACACAGGACTGCGAGACCGCATTTCGAACTTTGAAAACTTGCCTTCACTTAGCCCTGTGCTCAGCAACCTTTCAGCTTACCAAACAGTTGTTAGTGATGGCTGATGCTTCAGAATATGGGATTGAGGCCGTCCTGGAACATGGTATTCTGAAGGGACTTGGATGGCACCTCAAAGGAATTATTCCCAAATTTAATAAGAAGCTTTAGCTGTTATATATGAACTCAAAAACATTACTTATTTTGGTACTGGCTGAAGTTTCACCTGACAACAGCCCATAAGCTGCTCATTTCACTGTTCAGCCCCTCATCACAGCTCCCTGATATAATGGCTCACTGGTTGCAGTGCTGGTCACTTTTATTCAGCTGACACAATTATGAAATTAATTTTTGTACCAGGGATAGACATTTAAATGCAGATGCCCTCCTCTGGCTGCCAATGGGTCCCAAACCTTTGCACAACAAAAAAGAGATTCTATGTTTCTACCTTAATGAAGTAGCACAGTCCACAGTTGACACATTTCCCACTACAGGTGAGCATATCGTGGTAACCACGGGTGTAGACCCCGTCTTACCACACATATTTTGTAACTTTCTGTGGGGATGGCTAGAGCAGCTGCTGCAACGTGTAAGGGGTCCGTAGGCCCTTACTATAAGTTTTGCGACAGCACAGGTCGATAGGGCAAACAATCGATAGTGTGCGTCGGGTTGCGAGAGGGAGAGCGAGTGTTGAGACAGTAGTGTGTGGTACGCGCTGCGGGCCGAGCTGGGTGGAGGTCTGTTGCTGGAATGCAAGACCGTACCAACAAAGGGAGTGGCCATCGCCGTGGTTTAACCCCTTTGTGTTAGAAATATACGGGAAAGTGAAAAAGTATAATTATTAGTGTGATTCAGTGACATTTTTGTGCCGATATTGTAATTACGCGTCTACCGCGCCGGCATCATTTGGATTGCAGTGTTGGATTGCAGTGTTGGATTACAATGATTGAAATTGCGTGTGACGATAATGAATAACTAAAGGGCCTGTGCTGAGATTAGCCGTTATTAATTCTGTACGACGAAGGCAGTGGCTGTCTCCTTACTTTGTGTTTTTGTGATGAATACAGGTCATTGATTAATGAAGCTGGGTTGTCGTTCTTCTTGGCACCAGACATTTCTTTATTACAGCATTTGAGAAGGACAAGATGGAATGTAACATCTCCGTAGCAGTCCAATCCGATTGCCAGCCCCATTAGGTACACGGTCACATTAATTATTATCTATTTGGGCTGCTATTCGATCCCGATCGAGTGGGATAAGTCAGTAAGATCAAACCGGAGTGTTACAAACGGAAGGCAGAGCCCCTTTATCAATATTTTCAGCTATAAGAGTGGTTGGTTTTGGTTGATGGAGTTATCCTATTGGCTATGTAACATGCATCACTGCACATAATCGTACCCTCTCATTATAGAATGACATTCTGTGCTTCTACTTTCCTACCACTAAGGGTATACAAGATAAAAATGCTGGTATGACACCATTATACTGGCCAGGAATCAACAAATAGTACAGATGGTCCAGTCATGCAACAAATGTGCAGAATAGCAAGCGGCTCATAAGAACACTTTCTTTCCATGGCATAGCACCGCACAATCGTGAGACAGGGTCTGCTTGGATTTTGCTGGCCGTCTTCTCAGAACACATTGGATCGCTGTGATGACTGTATACTCCTGCTTAGTTGATACAGGGTGAACAGTAATAAAACCGACAAACCACAGGGACAGATTCCTGACCGGAAATGGAGGAAAAAAAAGGTCCTATGAACATACGTCCAGAAACAGACAGTATGCATGCAATGACAACAAACCATCCCGTAACACAGTACAGAGGTGCATTGCATTAACATCACAACAGATGTTCGAAGTGGCCTCCAAGGCATTTCAGGTGATAGAGATGGTAGTGATTGCAATGCAGGATACATATAACCATACTTTGGCTTACACCATTTTGGTGGGCCACTAGCTTGTACTAGGGTTTGTCTCCATATGTTGTAGAACCTAGTCCTCCAAATCTGGTGTATACACACTCCACCACCTCACTGCACATTTGTCTGTCTGAAAGGAACCATGATCACACAAACACCCAAAAACAGCTTGAAATGTTGTGTGATGTTGTTAGTGTCTGTGAAGGTACTTGTTTTGGTGTAGTCATGCTGCCTCTGAACCATTTTCATCTGCTTGGCTGTATGCAAACACCATCTTGGCTTGTTCCGACATGAACAACACCATCTCTGCTTGTTCCTGACATGAATACTGGACCATTCTGCTGCTTACAGTATGCTGCATCAATTGCACAGCCTGTAACACAGAAGGAACACGCAACATGAGTTCAGAAGAACTGTTATTCGACAGAGCCATCTACCATGGCAATAATGCATTTCTGGACATATGTTCATACGACTTCTTTCTTTCATTTGCAGTCAGGAATTCATCCCTTCAGTTTGTCAGATTTTTTAATGTTCTCCCTGCATAGTCAGTCTCAGGTTTACAACAGGGAAAAGCACCGTTATGGCCTTATCAAAAACGTTTTCCATTGAAGGTCTTACCCAGAATTTAGTGATGGACAATGGTCCTCAGTTTCTACTGCAAACCTTTGGGAACTTCTATGTGACAAATACATCCAAAATATTTGGGCCACATCTTTTCTAATGGTGAAGTTGAGTGCCTGGTGCATGCCTTTAAATTTCAAATGTTAAAATACAACTATGACAGTCCGGCCTGTGATGTTTTAACTTTATTTTCAAGTCTGTTACTATTGGTTATCTGCCTTGAGCTGACTGCAGTTTAATTAAAAAGAACTACACCACATGTATATCATATCACTGTTATTTGTAAATCATCTTCTGTGGTTATTCTGCAAACTGGATACATTTTTGGTTGTTTTATTTTAAAAACAGCAATTTGTTTATAAGGTTTGTGTGCAAGTTACTTACGGTGTTTCTTTACATGTTCTGCTTCTTCCCTCCTTGCTAGCAGTGGTTGACATCTAAAGACTTTGACTCACATTTGCACTTGGCAGTTGGCAGTGTTTGTAATTCTGCAGGAGTTCTTGTGCTGAATTATTTATACTTCACTTTGGTAAACTGTTTTTTTTATTCCACACTGTAACAATTTTGATGTCTATTCATTTCTTTTCATTCATGTTGTGAGTGTTGCTAACCTGTGAAACTAATTTGTGTGTGTCTCTGGCTCTAATTTTATGTTGGTGTTGGTGTAAGTGTTCTGCAAAAGTTGAATGATTTGTCCTACAAATTCATGCTCTTACATGTTCTTTGTCTCTGGTATCAAATGTCCTCCTGGTTTGACCTATGTATGTTCCATCACAAGTATTACATTTTAGTTGGTATATTCCTGATTTCTGAAATAGATCAGTTTTATCTATTGTTTTTGGGAAGTATTTCTGAATCGAGTTGTTGGCTTGGTGGACTATTTTTATGCCTTGTTTATTGAAAACATTGGATATTCTGTGTGTTTATTTGTAATTGTATGTCACTGTGTACGATCTTTTACTTTCTGTTTCTTCCACTTTTTGTATTTTGTGTATTTGTTTGTGTGTGATTTTGTCCTTGTCTTGATGACAGATGGGTGTTTGTTCTTTTGTGTTTTTTGATTTTCTTGTTCAGCTTTGTTACTAAATTATCTTTGTATCCATTGTTTGTGGCTATTTGTATTATGGTATTCATTTCTTTTTTGTAATTATCTGTACATAGTGTACATAGTGTTTAGTCTGTGCAGCATGTATCTAAGTGCTGCCTACTTTTAAGAACTGGGGTGTTGTGATGTCTCATGTACAATTGTGTCTGTTTCGTTGGTTTGCAGTATATGTCAAATGTGCGTTGGTTGTTTTGGATCTTTATGGTGATGTTCAAGAAATTTAACTGTCTATTTTGCCCTTTTTCTATTGTAAAATGTATTTTATCATGAACAGAATTTAAGTCAGTGTATAACTGGTCAATTTTATTGCTTGGTTCATCTATCAGGCACAAGATGTCGTCCATATATTTAATCCAGTACAGGATGTTGTACCTATTTGGAACTAATTTGTTCCAGACACTCGGGATCCCATTGGTAATCCTTCACTTTGTAAATAGAATTCATTATTGAACTGAAAATAGTTTCGTTCTGTTACTAGCTCTAGAAGCCTGACTGTTCCTTTGATGTATTTGTGTGCAAGTGTATTGTACGCCTTAGGATTTTGTTCTATAATGTTTATTGTTTCAGTTATTGGTGTATTGGAATACATATTGTCTACAGCAAATGACAGGAGGATGGCTGTGTCTGTAACTTGTGTCTTTTATGTACTGAATCAATTATGTGGCATTTATTATAGTTCTGTCCTCTTTATCAGAAAACTACAAACTACAAGAGGACAGAACTATAAGAAATAACACAAAATTGATTCGGTGCATGAAAGACATACAAATTCCAGACACAGCCATCCTCCTGTCATTTGATCTGGACAATATGTATTCCAATACAACAATAACTGAAACAATAAACATTATAGAACAAAATCTTAAGACACACAGTACACTTATACATGAATACATCAAAGGAATAGTCAGGCTTCTAAAACTGACAACAGAACAGAACTATTTTCAGTTCAATAATGAATTCTATATTTACAAAGTGAAGGATTATCAAGGGGATCCCCAATGCCTGGAACCATAGCAAATATATTTATGAACCACACACAACACACTATATTTAACAAAACAGTGCCAAATAGGTACAACATCCTATACTGGATTAGACACATGGACATCATCTCGTGCCTGATACATGAACCAAGCAATAAAATTGACCAGTTACACACAGACATAAATTCTGTTCATGATAAGATGCATTTTACAATAGAGAAACAGCAAATTAGACAAATGCCTTGGACATCACAATGAAGATTCAAAACAACCAACACATATTTGAAATATACTGAAAACCAACAACAAAAGACACAGTTATACATGAGACATCACAACAATCCAGTTCTCAGAAGCAGGAAGCACTTAGCTACATGTTCCACAGACTAAACACACCAGCTGTGCACATGTTTCACCTACTGATGCCAGCCCCACACCTAGTCTGAGCATGTGCTTTTGGTAATTGGAACAGACGGGTCCCAACAGTCATTCAGCAGCAATGGGGTTGCAAGTTGTGTATGCTGAAATTGAGGGACAGGCAAGCTGCCCGCCATCTCAACCAGTTCTGCCTGCACACCACCAGGTAGCCACTGCCATCAATTGCTCCAGCTGCTACAGCATTCCCCAGCAGATGATTTCTCTCTTGCCCATTTTTACTCACCTCCGGTCACAATTGTCCAGGTACCCCCTCTTCTCCTCACCTGGCACTGACTGCATTTTCTGAAGAGATATACGTACAAACATGTTCTAGGACTCAGCGGGAGACAATTGACTCAGCTCAGCAGCTCAAAGGGGCCCGAATGCTGCCACCCAACAGTCCCGTGTTGCTGCCTTATACTTTCCAGTGATCACGCACAGCGCTACAGTACCTTGGATCTCTGCCTCGTGAACCGTTCCTGGCAGCACTGGTGATCTACCCACTCTGTGATGCTTTGGAGGTCCCGGTGCCCACTCTGTGGTGTTTTGGGGGTCCCAGACGCTCAGAAAGTGTCACTACTGCCAGTGACCCAGCAGGCATCCCACTTTGAGCTCCACAGTGTCCTCAAAGGGCTTGCCTCCACCTGGATCACTTATGGCCCTACAGCCTGCAACATGCAAGTATGGGGCTGCTGGTGGCTCTGATAGCTGACAGTGCCATGTTCATCGTGTTCATGGAAGGCCACCAGCACATAAAGAGTCTCGCAGCTTTTACAGCCATCAACAAGCCTCTCCTGAGGAAGGAGGAATGTGTTAACACTCATATTTTACTGCATTGCTGACACTACTAGGCATGCATATCTTGAGCAGTGACTCCTCCACCAGGGGCTACTGCTGCCTATCTACTCACCCCTCGAAATTTGTGCACTTTACATGTGGCCACTTACACAGCCGTGCACCAGTTTTGTCTTTTGTGACACTGTGCTAAGTCATCACGACTCGTTAGCTACCCCATGGCATTCATTCTGGAGATGGTCATCAGGAGCAGCACCTGCTTCCCTGTTGTGAGTCTCCAACACATGTGTGCATGCAGATGCTCACAATACGCCTTCTATCACTCATCTGAACTATGGTGGCTTACTTAGGTTGTGGCCAAATCTCCACACTTCACTTCATTTCTGAACCACAGTGATCATATTGTTGTGCTCTGTCCTACAATGACCTTGGTTCTACTGCTGGACTTTGTTTCAGGATTACTCTGCTCAGATTAATTGTTTCACCAATGAGTACACTTATGGAGTCAATAAATCAGAATTTAATTGTCTTCAGATTATTTCACTGTGTAGTAGTCACTACAATAAAAAATGGTTTTTAAAGCTGTGACATTATTTTGCAAACAAAAAATATGTTATAAACTTACCCTGAGAGTTGCATTGATAAACATCCAAATTACTCCAAGAACTGTGACTAGTAGATCATAACGATTTCTTCTCGACTGCCAGTAACCTCTTGGGGTGAAGGCAATATTTTTCATCACAACCTCTACCACAAAAATTAATGTCAGAACTGTACTAACTGTTGCCAGTGGGTCTGTGTGAGATTCTTCTTCCCTCCACTGTGAAGAAGGCATATCAGGGATATTGCAGATAACAGTTACCAACAAAATTCTAACATATGGTGATCAATAAAGAAAAACATGAAATTTAAACTTACAGACACACAAAGTAAACTGCTGTTGAGGAGAACCATGAGAGCAATAAAACGTTTGAAGTAGATATTTTGTGTAATATCATAGATGAATGCTCGAAATTTCTTTCCATCAGGTCTTGGAGGTAAATGAAGTGGTTGAGCAATTTTCAATCTTTTCTTTAAATCACACCTATCAGAAATTTATCAGTTGAATGTAAATATATGAATGAAAAATCCTGGCGTACTTTTCAAACTACATAGCTACAAATGCTATTACCATCTCCTCTGATCAACTGTAAGCAAGGCAGTCCCCTTATTTTCTGAGTAATTTGCTATTACCACACCAACAAAAAGTGTCAGTCCAATCATACAGCCAAGAAAGATGTAAATGTGAATGTATATTGCATGGACCTGGAACAAAATAACAAAACTGATAAACAATCATGAATAAATGCTTCAATTAATGTCTTGATTTTTCCATCTAACATGTTTATTTCATTCAATAGAAGTGCTTAATACATTTAACATCAGACACTCACTTCTAATAATATTATAAAATTACCAGCAATGAAGAAACTAACAAAACACATAAAAGTGATAACATGCAACATGTGTTTCTTAAATATAGTACATAAGGTCACTTTGATCTGAATACAGAGTATGTTGGTATGCACTGATAAGGAAATCTAAGGGAAAGCTTGTAACGAAACAGGGTTGCCCACTGCTATCCTGTTTTGGTTTTACACTCCTTCAGTAACTTATTTAAGCAATGAACTTTTATTTTTTTTCATTTTCACTACTACACTACACTACTACAGATTCTGTGGCCTTCAGCCTCATAGTACGGAATTCAGAAATAGTTTAAATAAAATTCCCCTAGTAAAATCTATTATTTCAGTACATTCTAATATCTATTCTGAATGTAATGAGCTAATCAGTTTTATTGGAAATGCATACTATTAACAGTTATGGACAATGATGTATATTGTGAAATACATATTAAGTAAAATTAGAGTGAGCTAATAGATCAAATTCAGCTATAAGACTGCATCCAAAAGAAAGCCTAAATTTTACTGATTCCAGCAAAGTGTTTAAATTAACCCAAAGTCTGTTAGTTAAATAGATATTAAGACTTAAAATCTGTAGCCTGTATGACTTTCAGTGCCAATTGTGACCAAACTACCAAATAATTCCGAGATCTGTTTCGATACTTTTGCTACCTTTATTTTCCTACGTAAAATAACTCCAGTCTCAACTTTGTAAGTGCATTAATTAAGAATTAAGTAAATTTGAATATGTAAAAATTATTGTTCAAAAGGGCTGCCGTGGTTATAAGTCGGGAATTCCCACGGCGGATGCATAAGTTAGTTCCGCGTATTTAAATTGATACAACTCACTCATGTTATTTAAATAATAAAACCCAATAGTTAACTTCAAAACCAGTTAGAAAGGATCATTTTAACCCTGGGAAATTATAAACTATAATATATTAACAGAAATAGTCAAATATTCAAGCGCTCGTCTATATAATGTCCGAGCTGGTGCAGTTCTCGGTCAGATTCTCTTGGAGCAAAAGTGCAGCAAGTTGGTTAATTTTTCGGTAATTGTAATTGTGAACTTTGTTAAAGACTGGAAGTTTTTGACCTAGCTATTGTGACGATTAAGTGTAAGAGGCCTGGTCACATGATATTGTGTGTGCGAGTGATAACAAATAAATCGCACTGTGGTTGGCATAAATGTTCAACAATGAATACGATTTTGATTTTTGATTTTGGAAAACTTCACCTGGCTTCTTAATTTCAGTGTGATTTAGGTGAGATGGACGCAGCTACCAGGAAGACAACATTGAATAAACAAAGCAAGGTAGGTAGAGAACACTGCGCACTATCTACTGGGTGAGGAAATGTTTCAATACCGGTACATCCGGTTGTGGTGTGAACTTTAAGTGGCACTAATAAATAAGGACATGTCCCGGCATGTTACATGTGGTGCCCCGGGTGAGGATACAGCCCGGCACGTTACATTTGGGCTACTGGGTGAGGATACAGCCCGGCACATTACAAACTGATAACTGATTACATATCATATGTCCAGCTAGAATACCAACTGGGCCAGGGAAGGTATGAGTGCACTGAGTAAAGAATAAATCTATGGCCTTTATGACTTACCTAAGATAGTGTCTGTTGTGAGCACCCAGTATTCAAAGGCAAAGGACTTGTAATAATGTCTCTATAGTTACAGAGTAAATGTCAGCTCAATAAGTCTTGAATCGCGAGGGAAGCAACAACTGATCTTAGAACTGATTTCCCTATTCTATGCACAGTATTACTCAGTTTCAACTTGTCACACACAACCAACCATGGAAAGAACTTGCTCCTCTGGCATATGAGTTCAACATCTAACATAAGTTACATTCAAACAATGGAAAATCCAGGATGGAATGTAACAATATTATGAAAAGTGTGTGTGTGTGTGTGTGTGTGTGTGTGTGTGTGTGTGTGTGTGTGTGTGTGTGTGTGTGTGTGTGTGATCTATTTTTGATGAAGAGCTTACTGGCAAAAAGCTTTATTTGGGACAGGCTTTTTGTTGTGCCTATTTGCGACTCAGCATCTCTGCTATATGGTGCTATAATAAGTTACATTCTTAGCTGCTAAAATTATCAGTTGTAATCCAATACGTGAAAACTATGATAATTAGCACTTTGTTAGGGTCTCTCACCAAATTTTGTTGATGAGATTCTTGTGTTTATATATGGTCATGCTGTATACTTTTTTGATATAAAATAGACAGTGATTTTTGTTGGGTGTGCAACAGTGCTTTTGTCTGTTCAAAACATGATAAGAGGGTGCACAATCGCCTCTGATGTTGTCAGGATATAAACATTACACATAGACAGTTAATAATAGTAATGGAACAGCCTACGAGTTACAATTGATCTTGAAATTCTGAGAATGCATAGCCGAGTTGCTTTCGAGCCCCAAAAATGGTCTAATATAGGACTGAAATTGATTGTGTTTAATAAATAATGGTAGTACAGATGTGTATTTTATAATGCAATTTTTAACCTAAGTTATATTTCCTGTCTGAATTTATTCTAAAATAAGATCTAGAATATCTGTATATGAAAAAAGAAGTTTGATAATATGGGAAGCAAGCCTCAACCTTGCACTCTTACTAATTAGCATAAATAACTTTTCTTCTCATTTTTTCCTGAGATATCAGTCTTGCACAGTAAAACTTCATTCACAGGCAGCCCCAACTGGAACAAAGACTATTTATAGCAGGATCATAAATATCCACAAGGAAGTGTCAACCGGGTAGGGGATGGTGCAGGCCTTCTGTAATTATACCAAGCTGTAGATTTAGAACTGCTGAATGTGACAGGATATATTGTGGCACTTGTAATCACTATATAACTTGGCTTCCTTTGATTTTTAGTCAGTTCATGGAAAATTATGCCTTTTTCTTTTTGTGGCAGTGGTTTTAGCACTGCCCTGCAGCCAAGGCAGATGTGAAGCTTTACAGAACATGTGTTCCTCTGTACTTCATATATGGACACAAATGTGTGAGCTGAAAAGAGAAAATATTTTCTGGACTAGAGGAGAGGAAAAAGGGCCTGAAATTTAAAACACAGGAAGAGCTATAGAGCTATACACAACAAGGAATTGGGGAACTCTAAAGCTACATGGAGGGCAACATTCAGTCACAGTTGGCAGGACTGTACTATAATACGTAAAACTGGGGACACAAGGACATCTTGGTTCACTCCTAGGCTGTTAAGAGTCATTTGCGCTAACCAATTTGAGACTGTCAGAACCAACTGATGTGCGTATGATACTAATAATATCAAATAATGCGAATATTGCATACAATTAGACTTCTGTACAAACTTTGTGCAGTAATGTGATCACTATAAATAAGTGCTGTAAAATGTTTTTTAATTCATTTTTTTATTTGATGATGTGTGGCTACAAATCCCAAGATTATCATATACACCTAAGTGTATTAAATATTTGGTGACAAGTTTCATGTACTTTTAAATGTAATTATGCTTATGATTTTTTTTCTTTTTTCTTTTTTGCTGATTCCCCATTCACAAGGGCAATTTCATTTGATATTAGCATAATTGTTCTTATTTTGTGAATACTTATTATGCATTCTTCTTTTCTGACATGTTCCACATCCTAGAGGATCAACTCACTATGGATCAGTTGGAATGAAAAGTACATCTAATCTAATCTAATCTAATCTAATCCACATACATGTAGTAAATTGCTGGCCTAGATTGAGCTTTATCCAAGCAAACAAAAATATGTAGCTTTCAAAACACATTGCCCGCAAAAGGCAAAGGTCCCAAGTTCGAGTCTCGGTCGGGCACACAGTTTTAATCTGCCAGGAAGTTTCACATTTAATTGAAGTTTGATTTTGCCATTCAACTAGAAATAGAAGGCATGAAAATGATAAAATAAATCCATTAACACGATCCGATGTGAAGTTTTGTACACAAATGAAGTGTTATAATGGCATCAAAATTGGAGTTTATTTTCCTGTTTCTTCACTGCGAGGAGCATTGATCAGTGCAATCTTTTGCTGATTAATCTACAGGATTACTATAAGTCTACAGATTTTTTCTGTTTCATGTTTTTAATTGTCAGGGACAAATTAAAATTACTGCTATGTGAACAAATATATATTTTGTGAATATTTTCTAGCTTTATTTCCTAACTCATTGAATATGCTTCATTTAGTTATATTGGGGTATAATTTCTGACTGTCAAATCAAAGAGGTGGCACTCATCTTCATACTGATAATACAAAATGTCTTTCTTGGTAGTATTTGTGTTGAATGCAGCCTTGTACAGATGTTAAACAAGGATGATAAGCAGTTCAGGCAAAAAGAGAATAGAAATTTTGAAATGTGGTGCTACAGCAGAATGTTAAAAATTAGATTATTAGATCAAATAATTAATGAGGAGGAACTGAATCGAACTGATGGAAAAAGAAATTTGTGGCACAACTTGACTAAAAGAAGGGATAGGTTGATAGGATACATCCTAAGGCATCTACAAATTATCAGTTTGGTGATGGAGGGAAGTCATGGGGAAAATTGTAGAGGGAGACCAAGACATATTCAAATGTATATAGACTGCTGTAGTTATGTGGAGATGAAGGACCATGCACAGGCTAGATTAATGTGGAGAACTGCATCATACCAGTCATCGGACTGAAGACCACCAGAATAATAACAATACAAAAAGATGTATTTTGCATTTGCTAATAAAGAACCCTTAGGTATCAAAGTAATTAATCTTTAAAAAATGCTGAACTGAAATTATCAGTCATTTGCCATACAATATTTTTGGGCACTTCCAGTTTAATTTAGTTACGGGTTATGACATGTTCTCAGATTCACCAAATCAGTTATATAAAAAAATGAAAATTTTATAATCTTGAACCCTAATAAATACTTTTCTGTGAATGCTCATGAGTAGGACACTGCATAACACTGATCTATAGTGTGTTCTTTGTGCCTTGTGCAGTGTTCCTGCCTTCATCTCAGGCACTGCACAGCTATGACTGTCACCACAGCACTTTCCAGGCACCACTGCTGAACACCCCTTATGGAGGTGAAGGGTAGATAGCCATATGAGAGGTGAGCAACTGTAATCACTTTAAAATGGATACAAGGCTAAATGTTTCATTATCATTAACTCACCAACACCCATACACATTAAGGTGCTGATAGTTCATTTCACTAAAGTAAAAACTGGCTTTGAATTTGTGGGAATAAGTGTCTCCTCAAGTCAAGTACAACAGACAGTCTTTGGAATGTGTGAATGGTGAACTACAATTGTTCTTTGATTGTGTTGTTGTTTCAAGTTGCTTCCTGCTGATAATAAATCAAGATATCTTATATGTGGCTACTGTAATTTGCCTCTCTAGTTGATTACCTCAAGACGAAAATAGTTCACAAGCAGAAAGTACAGTAGCATTTTGCATAATTTTTTCACAGCCATGGAAGGCATGGTGGAATTGTTGCTTACAACTGGTGAGGGTTTCTACACAAAGGAGTGATGACAGCTCAGATGCAGTGAACTTATCAGCTCCAGTGATATCTTCAATGCTGCAAATGCATTCACAAGTTGTGTGCTGTTCACCAGTCATCTCATTAGTGTCATTCACACCACTGTTATAGTTAAGGGTCCCACTATTTTCATCTGCACAATCTGAGATCTGGTTCATGATTTTAGAAAATATTTTCTCTCAACAGAAGATCATGGAGGACCAAGAGTAATTTACGTTGATGGTAATGTAGACCAGAGACCCACCAACATAGTTACAGATGTTATTCTGCAAACTCCACACTGACAGACTCACCAAACTCTCAAGATGGCACTTACCACTTGCTGCATCAAGTCACCCAAACAAAAGCTTAAGCAGGTGCTGTATTATTAGTGAAGAGGTGACAGAACCCCATTGGAATTCTGGAGACACGTATGGGCTATGATAGAAGTCAGTGACATCTCTGAAGTGTTGCTACTTCATATCTGACAACAGCAATTGCCTCCAAAGATGCAGTTAACCTTATAGCACATGAGGGGTAGCCCTTGGACAAATTATTGCGGGCAGCTGATCATGCACACAGAATGTTATAGTTTGCAGTTTTATCGGCTGTAGCAATAGAAAATAATGATGCCACATGCAATACTCAGGCATTGTACGTATCAGAAGAACATACGAACTGCTGCATGGTGGCATCATTTTGGCAAACACTGAGTAGGACCACATCTCATCAAGATTTACAAACCATGAAGGAAAAGATTTTCAATTAATTGCATGGGTTGGAGCTTCGGATGGGTTCAGACAGGTGGCTGCAAGCAGGATGTTACTAATCTGCCAGCTCAGGACCATACCCAAGCTCAAGACACTACACTGACCACCTGTTGATATCAGAAATGGTCTGGGCTGCAGGCTTTGAAGTGCACATGGCCATTTGATTACCCAGTTAGTAACAGTGGTCCACAGTAACCACCATGGACCGGAGCACCTCCTAGCGGCGTCAGTGGCTTATAAAGCACTGACTAGCAGTAGTTCGTGGACCACAATGCAATATTAATGTGCCCTTGAAGACTGTAGAACTACCTCTCCTCAATAGTGAATTGGTGGTTCAACACAACTATTTGGAACATCACAGCAGTTGCACATTGCCAACAGATGATCTAGTTTAGTATTTTTGGCAGATATTGCTTTGGGAATCAGCACCCTGCTGATGCCATAGGCAACAGACATGGCAGTGCTGGAGAAACTGCAGCTGTTAGCCATCAATGATTCTAGTATTAGGATGCTGGGTCAAAGGAGATGGTAAGTGATGTCGGCTTTACTATTCCTTTCTAGTGGACATATGTAGTGACAGACATTTCTCCACCTATCTTAGGAACAGATTTCTTGGGTATTTTGTGCTTTTGGTGGATTTAACTAAGGCCTTGCTCATAAGTAGACCTACCAGCAGCAAAGTCAGTGTGATTTTAAATAGTTCTGCAGATGGTAGGATACATTATGTAAGCAATATAACACAACAACCTGTTTTATAAGTATCAATGCAACTGCACAATGTAGAGCAAAGGACAAGACATTACACTACATAAGTATGACCCCAGGGCCACCGGTTATGCGGTGCATACTTAGAACTGTGCCAGATAAAATACTGGAAATCAAAACTGTTTCAGACAGTGCATGGGGCTCTCCACTACATTTGGACAGGAAGAAAGTTGGTACATTGTGTCCTTGCAGGTATTACCCAGGCACAAATGCCAGGACCATTCTAGATACATATCCTATTCCACCTCTTTAAGGATCCCCATATGCTTTGAGTGGTACAACAGTTTTACGTTCCTCGATTGCCACAAAGTCTATAGCCAGATTCCTGTAGTACCCATGGACGTTCCCAAGGCTGCAGTGATCTCGCCTTTTGGCTTATTGCAGTCCTGCATTCCCGCAAGCCCTACAGTTAGATTTCTGTAGCTCTTACGGATGTTCCCAAGACAGCAGTGTTCACGTCTTTTGGCCTATTCAAGTTTTTGCGCATGCCTTTCTTGACGATATTTTGGTATACTCTGCTGAGACACAATCACATGTCAGAAATGTGGCTGAAGTATGGCAAAGGTTGCAAGACCACAGTGTGATACTGAATGAAGACAAATGCATGCTGGGTAAAAGGGAAATGGCCTTTCTCAATTATAGAATTTCAAGTAATGGAATCGCCCCATTGCTGAAAAAATTGGCTTTGTTGTGAGAGCTGCCATGTCTGAGGAATTACAAACAACTATGATGGCTGTTAGAATTGGTGAATTTTTATTGTCACCATTTACCAGCAACAGCTGCTACTCGGGTACCTCTCACAGACGCTCCTGTTGGCCACTACACTAAAGAAAGGTATTTACTGAAGTGGGCTTCCAGGGATGGACAAGGCCTTCCACACTTTGTAGAACGGTCTTGGGCAAGCGGAGTCATTTGCCCACCCGTTACCAGCCGCACCGATAGCTATGGTAGTCGACACCAATCAGATTGCAATCAAGGCCAAGCTACACCAGAAAGTGGGTAATTGTTGGCAGCAATTAGGTTTCCTTTTTTCATAGATGTTACTGCCATGACTGATTAACTGGGACATCCATGATAGGAAATTGTTGGAATTTTATGAGAGTGTGAAGCACCCCTGTCCTCATGTCAAAGCTTGTCCAGTGACAATTTACATAAACTATAAGCATTCCAGAACACAAGTAGTGCTCACCTTGACAGATCGGGTACTTCGAGTTTGTTATCCAGTTCACAATGCATGTTCAACATATTAAAGGTGCTGAAAATATAGTGGCCAACTACCTCTCTCATGCATGTTATGTGGTTGCAATCCTGAAGTATGAGGACCTTGCCAAAGCACAAATGGCATATTATCAGCTGCAAGACTTACTGATGGGTCAGCCTATGAGTCTGTGATTCCAACAGGTTGAGGTACTAGGTTGCGATGTCAAGTTATGGTGTGACATTTCTCGGCAGGCACCATGGCTCAAATTTCACAAGATAGCATTTGACAATGTGCACAACCTGGCACAGCCAGGGCTGAACACCATTGTCAAGATAATAATAGAATTTTTGTATGGTCTTCAGTTAAGTAAGATGTTTGCAACTGGATCTGCACCTGCCCCCACTGTCAACAGTGTAAAGTGGAAACTCATATCCTTGCTGAGGTTGGGCATTTTTCAAGTCTACTGGTGAGATTTTGATGTACCCACCTTGACATCATGGGTCCCCTACTGTCTTTGATGGTTACAGATGATTGCTTATACTGGTAGAGCGATGCACAAGATAGGACGAGGCCATATCACTACCGTACATATTAGCTGAGCATAGGTATTTGTCACACACTGGTTGGCATGCTTCAGCTGTCTGCAGCACATTACAACAGACCAAGGCCGGCAGTTTGAATCTACCCTGTTCAGCGAGCTGGATAAACAGTGCAGATACCAGTACCACCAATACCAGTTCGAATCTGCCCTGTTCAGTGAGCTGGTTACACAGTGCGGATTCCAGTACCACCAAACCACCAGTTACCTCCCAGCCAGCAATGGTATGGAAGAGAGGTGGCATTACATGCTGAAAGCGGTCCTCATCTGGTAAGAAAGTTGGACTGAAGCACTCCCTCTCATACTATTGGGGTTACAAATAGCTTGCAAGGCTGATATTGGCACCTCAGTGACTGAGATGATATACAAAGAGCGTTAAGGATCCCAGTGGAGTTTTTCACCTCTGCACTAATGTTAGATCAAATGGAGTTACCCTTGTTGATACAGAGGATTCAGGATCACGTGGATAAGATTTGACAAGCACCAGCTGTGAATCATGGCTCACACCCTGTTTTCTCACAAGAAGGCTCTAACACATTGTTCGCATGTCATGCAGTGCACTGATTCTGTGCGGATGCTTCTTCAGCTGCTATATATGGGACCCTACCAGGTTTTGCAGTAAACACACATTTGAGATTCTGCAATACTAGAAGGCCAGCAAAGTATGGGTAATGCTGGCTCCAGCTTCAGACCATGTGGTGAGCAACATAGTCGGAGGGGGGCATGGGGATGATGCTCCCACAACCACACAGCCAGCAGACAACAAAACTAGTCTGGACAACTCACACTGGCCACACAGAGATGACCACTCCACTTTCCAAGTCATTGCACCCGAGGATAGACTGCACAAGAGCTGGCACAATTGTCAAGTTCAAGTAACACTACAGGTGCTCCACACATTAGGGGGAGGGCTGTGTGGGAATGCATATCTCCCCAAGTGAAGTGCAGTCTTTGGAGTGTGTGAACAGTGAATTATAATTGTTCTTTGACTGTGGTTTTGTTCCGAATTGCTTTCTGTTGATAATTAAGTCAAGCTCTCCGATACATGGGTATTGTAATTTGTCTACAAACTGTACAGATGAGGCTTCAATAGAGGAAACTGGACTGGGAATTAAATGGAGTATTTGCAGTTTAACTGAAACTCCCCCGAACTAACATAAGTTAAATTAAAATTCAGTGTTTTTTTAATAAATTAATTATAAGAATGCAGATGCAAGAAAATACCTATCTTCATCACATACATCAAGTTAAGATGTACAAAATTGTTGTGTTCATCCCTTTGTTTTTATTTAAGAATACTGTAAAGCATCAAAAATCAAGTCCACAGATTGATTCACTTACTTTTACTTTTCATCAATATATAAGCATCATTTCCTACTGTTTTCTTGGTGGAATTCCTACTTTTTAAAATTCTTTCCATCTTGGGCATCAGTATCACTTTTATGAGTGTTGAAGTACTAACAAAAACAGCAAAAATATAGAACTGACACTTTCAAATAAGTATAGAGACTTAATACATGTAATGATGGAAGTCCTTGGAAGTGAGAACTAACTGATCATACTAAGTGCAGGAAAGTATCATTGTTGCAGTGTTCACATTGGTAGTAAGTAACTGCAAAAATTTAACATGATGCCTCCAGTATGACCAATAAGAACTACACCTCACAAATACTGCATACAGAGTTCCATATTTTAGACACTAGCCAGTTCAGCACTTAGCAGGGTATTGATGTGTAGTCACATCAGCCATGGTCAGTGCCATGTCAACTCAATATTAACAGAGAAATTAAGATATGATGCTGTTACACGTCACCAACATCATACCACTTGTCCCTATGCTGACAGTTCATCACATCCACAGTCACTAATTGATGTTTCTTCCAATGACTGAAATGCAGTTTATGTTGTTAACATGTCACATGTAATGTGGGTAAATTTTACAACCTAAACAGAAACTATGTATATGAGATAACATGAAAGAGAAATAAAAAGCACAAAAACACAAAACAACATTTTCTTCCAGAAGTGATGGGTAATATATACTAAAACATAAACAGTACACAACTCTATTATTTTTTTAACAGTAAGCTCCACAACATTCTATATTAGCATAAACACTTGAACAGAAATGAACTTACACTCACATATTGAACATTGCATCACACATGCATTATTATTCTCATAATATAATATTAACCAAGCCTTGCACTTTCAAGAACACTTTCTGTTGTTGAAAAGAGCAAATAATAATATGAAAAAATACATTACATTAAAATCTTGGGAAATATTGAAACATTCTGAAAAAAATCTGCGCATAAAGGCATCTGCAAATAAGGCTCACAGGTTTATTTTCAAAATACAATGATACTAAATTTTCAGAGACCTTTCTTGTCATTGAAAATTCAAAGCATTTTCCTCCTCAGTGATTTACAAGTTATTTTATTCAAAACAATAACCATACTTTGTATCTCTGTTATTCTGTGATGGCAGCAATTTCACAGTGAACTGATTTTGCCACCAGTTATCACTTAGATATTGCATAAATCACGTCTTCCTCATCCTCCTCTACAGCGTGCATTCCTCTTTCAGAATCTAAATGTGGAAACACATTTCTCAGTTGTGACACCTTCTTCGTGTTCTTCTTCCCACTCTTGGGCAGTCAGTGAATAATAATAATAATAATAATAATAATAATAATAATAAGCTAGACATCTTGCACAGGAACCAACCAGCAGTTCTTGTTTATCAAGACAGCTTATGGACCATAGCACCAAGTCTCACAACTTACAAGG
Organism: Schistocerca serialis cubense; assembly: GCF_023864345.2. Classification (NCBI taxonomy): domain Eukaryota; kingdom Metazoa; phylum Arthropoda; class Insecta; order Orthoptera; family Acrididae; genus Schistocerca; species Schistocerca serialis. The sequence goes on along the minus strand of NC_064638.1, from coordinate 1,018,545,254 downwards.
ACTAGTTCTCCCATAACCGTGCCTCTATTCAGGGGTAAACTTACCTGCAGTAACCAAGCATCTTGCCGAACTTGTGTTCCAAATATCACATGTCAATGCACATGATAGCAAAGTTTTCTCTATTCTAAGGTTTATTATTTAATTATTGGCTTAGGCACACTATCAATACTTATACAGTAATATGCTTTCTAGGGTGTTTTTGCATTTTACTTAACATGTATCAATATTCTCACGTCCACAGTTTTACTCTTGAAATAAATCAACTCTATACTGTAAATTTCTTTCACATATTATTAAAACATTTTAAAATTAATTCTATTTTATCCAGGTGAAAATGATGCTGGCTTTTATTCAAATTCGTTCTGTGTTTCATACAGTCATATAAATACCTTCATACACATCCACTTATAAAAAAAAAAAAAAATAGGAGCAAGGGGGGAATAACAGAGAGGGTAGAGAAGACGAGGTCAGCCTTCTGTATGACCAGAGGTATATACAATTAAAATATATATATTTACAGATGCAAAAAACAGACACTACAAGGAAATAGTGAGTAATGTGGAATTATATGCTGCTAAGACAATAACAGTAGGAAGAAATGTGCATGATAACTAGAGAGAAGAAGAGAGAAAAGTATTGATGAAAATGCTAGGCCCTAAAAGAGATAGCGAGAGATGGTTGCGAAGACTTAGGGAAGAAGAGTACCAGAGTGTGAGAACAGAAGAAGCATGACTGAAAAGGGCAAGATTTGCAGGAGATGAACCAGGATATGATGGACAGAGTAATGACAAGAGAATGGGAAACAATAGGGAAAAAAGAGGAAAGACAGTGGGCAGTTGAACTCCAGAATGATTGGTCAGAATGGGGATCTAGGTCGAAGGAAAGGAAAAACGAAGCAAGTACACATCAGCAATTATGCCAAAGATTGATGACAGGAGGACACAGGGGAAGGATAGAGAATCACCAGTGGAGCAGACAGAAGAAGAGGATACTGAAGATCTGAAAGAGAGTGGGAGAGAAGAAGAGAAAGAGATTTTGGGAGAAAAAGAGGAAAATGCAATCCATGAATGGGTTAAATGTGATCCTACAGAGATTGTGATGCAAGAAGAAGAAGAAGAAATAAAGATTTTTTTCTAGCATAGTCATAGGTGAGAGTGCCAATGTTACATTAAACCTTCTGTACAAACATTGCTCAATTTTTTACATTTAGATGATGACAACGTGACTGGCAATTACAATCAGAAAATTGCCTCTACTGGTAATACAAAAGAACTCATTGTTGACAAAAACATACAGTAAGTATGGCTTCTTGGATGGGTAACACTGGGGATAAGTCAAGCCAACTAATTGGAAAGGTTTTCTTTCGTCGTCTTTGTTAGCACTTTTCCTTATTGTAAGAGCATATACCAAGTGTGAGTGGCTGTGGTGTGTGTGTGTGTGTGTGTGTGTGTGTGTGTGTGTGTGTACTTTTACTTATTGCTTATGTTGTCAATGGCAAAGAGAGAAGTGAGAGAGTGAACCCCAGCATCAGTATTTACCGTATTCCTCTTGAATAACACCAAGGGGCTGGCAAGGTTAATGGCCATATCTGATGGGCAGATCAACATCAACAGTGTCATACATACTTGCTCTACGAGACACTGTGAAGAGACTTGGAATTTATATCAGGACATTGGTGCAAGTCTGGTGATGATGAACTGCAAAGAACCACATCTCCTTCATTTGGAACCCAAATATTTGAGAAGAAAATTTCTTCCACCACCTAGGTTCAAACCATCTACCTCTGAGTTGAACATCAACACACCAGCATGCATTAGCAATTCTGAATATACAGGACCCACTTCATTGAATCCACTTCATTCCTGACACTAGCATCTCCTACTTCATTAACAACAGGGCTACATGTGAAAGCAGACATATAATTTACAAACTTAGCTGCAACTGCTAAGCTGCATTCAATGAGAACGTGACAACTAAGAATCTGTCCATCCATATGAATGACCACCACCAACCTGTGGTCAAGAGACAGATAGTCCATAAACTTGGCTGAACATGCTGCCCAATGTGATGTGCCTTGTTTAATGATTGCTTCACAGCCTGTGCCTTCTGGATTCTTCACACCAACACTAGCTTTCCTGAATTGCGCAGGTGGGAGCTCTCCCTAAAACATATCCTTTGTTCTCGTAATCCCCCTTGTCTCAAGCTTTGCTGGTCCCTGTCTTCCACCTGCCTAGCCCCTATCCTGCCCACACTCCAGTGTACACATGACTTTTGTTCTACCAATGCACCTATAAGTCCTTTCCTCTTCTCTACTCTACTCCTCTACTCTCGCTCTCCCCTCCCCAGCATAGCATAGCCGCCTAATGCTGCACCTAGAACTGTCCAGTCCCCACCATGTCCCTGCACATTCCCACAGGCAGCACTAGCATCTTCCTTGAGCCTTACTTTGCTATCCCTCCCCCTCTGCACCCATGCCTCCTCCTTGATCCCCAGCACTCATCCCAGCTGTATTGCTGCTCACATCAGATGCAGCTGCAATAACACCTTGGCACCCAGAGACAGTGGTCAAGTGTGTGTCTGTGAGTTGTTGTTGTGTGAATGTCTGAGAGTTCTACTTCTGAAGAAGGATTTTGTCCTAAAGCTGAAAATATTTTAGTATTGTTTTCATTGTGCCTGTCTGTGACTCAATGCTTCATCTGGGTGGTGAGTATCAGTCTATCCTTTCCATATTGTTGTTATTCAACCCTGGACTTTGCACTGTTTGTTTTAACACTCACCTGGTTTGATACAATACTTCCAAGATAACAACCTTTCTACACATTCAATTCTTTCTTCATACGGATTGAGGTCTCACTGACTCAGTGTTCTGATCAATTTCATTATTACTGTTTTGTTATTACTTATAATTAATAATAATAATAATAATAATAATTATTATTATTATTATTATTATTTTATGTACCATAAGCACCAACAACCACCAATAATTTCATGTGGTTCAACAGCCTAATGTAAGTCTTTCAATGGGCGGCACTTCAGCAACTTGTGTGTCCCTAACCAACCCCTGTAATCCGGACGAGGATATAAAGTTTAACTTGGAATCTGAAACATGTATAATTTCTGGTGAATCTTCACATTATTGATAGTTGGAGGCTAAGTTAAAGGCAGGCTAAAAAGAATCTGAGGTCCTGCGACCTAATGGTTTCCAGGCAAATACTTTACCACTAGACCACCAGGCCAATTAACTTGTACTCATTAAATTTATTTGTCCAGCAATGTAATTTTTTCTAAACCTTTTCTTCTGTCTCACCAGATGGCAACATCATCTGCAAAAACTAATGCATTCAAATCTCCAGATTATACAGCTTTAATTTCTTTAATAACAACATCCAAGAGTGCAATGAGAAGCAGTGGAGATATGTATGCCTCTCTTCGTTTGGAACCATTCTGATCTACAATTTTCTTTGTTCACTTCTTTCACAATTTTCATACAGCAATTGAATGTTTCGAATCAGAGAACTTGGAACTTCTAGTTTATGCAGACACACTCATATTTTGCTCTTTTTTAACACTGTTTTAGGCTTTTTCTATTTCTAAAAGCACTACAATCAGATCTTTCACTTTTTTCCCAGCACTTTTCCATTTGTTGTCTCATGGCAACTAGATCAACTGTTCATCTGTTGCCCCTAAAGCCATGTCATTGTTCTTCAAACTGATACTCTATCCTTGTTCTTAGTCTCTTCAGAATAATCATTTCTTAATCTTGAAACAGCATGATAGCAGGATAATTCCATTATAGTCTGTACAGTTTCCTCTGTTCCTTTTCTTAAACAATGATATGATCAGTCCCCTCTTCCACTCATTTAGTATCTTATTTTCTTTCCAAATTATCCTAGTGTACAATGTAGCCACTGAAGACTACACAGATAATCTGGATCCTAATTATCAGTACCACCATTACAGACAGATCTTCACATGACAAAAATTTGCTCTCCAGCCATACATGAAAATACTTTTGTTTTCAAGCAGTGTCATAATGAATTTTGCACAAATTTAATGAGCAAAGAATACCTAGGCAGTTTCACAAATGGGTGACACCACTACAAATTAATCCTCACTGTGCTCTCCACCAAGCTACTGTATCTTTGCAGATACTTAACTCAAACTCACACCACTGTCTCCTATTGTAGCCTCTCACTTCTCACCCCTTCCCCCATTTCCCATTCTGCTGTTTACCAATTTAATGCACATATATACTGTCGTAAGTCACATATAATTTCATTTATTTGATTACAGCATCCTCAGATATTCATCAGACTGGAGGCAAACCACTACAAGTTTAAAGGAGCATTTATGAAGCAGCTATGGTACAAGTACACAGTTAAAAAATTCTTTCACTACTCATTCACTGAAATAAAATACTGCTATGGCATACCCTCTGCCATTTTAAATTCTAGAATATTTATGTGGATGTAGATGTGGACATTGGATATGTAATTAAAAGACATCAAAATTATCTCTCCATGAAATTTCTACGATCCACTGGCTCTATTTTATGCAAGTTGTTTATATTTGTTTGGAATGTCACCCCAAATAATCATGACATTTGAGCTGCATAACTTATAGTTGTCCACATTGATAACAAAATCATCATATCAGAGAAACATTTATGATTAAAATATGAGCATAAAGATGCATCTGAATGATGTATTGTTGGCACTAAATGTGGATGCTAAAAGTCAGTAGTTACTTCAGACATTTTTGATTGGTGATTAGTTAATACCATATCACATCCTTTCTCATTTTCTTTGACTGCAGTTTCAGTTTTGAGGCAGCTTCTCCTATGACAAATCTCCAAGAGAAATATAACAAGTACACAAACTCCTAGTTTCTGAACAGTAAGTCACTGTTACTGTAAGCTGAAGTTTAAATTCTGAAGAACCTGTCGTTATTTAGTGAAGTCCAAATACAGAATGAGAGTGGAACAGTTTTTGTGCTGAGCTGTGTATGCAGCTTTCACTTCCAATGTAACCAACATGTAGCTTCACAGAAATAACAGTAATGCATGGATACAAGTACACACAAATGCACTAAGATTACACGAATTTTTTTTCATTTTTTACATAAAAATTTTGCTATTTGTGGAGCAAAATAACTGATGATGGTCGAAGTAGAGAGGATATAAAATGTAGACTGGCAATGGCAAGGAAAGCGTTTCTGAAGAAGAGAAATTTGTTAACATCGAGTAGAGATTTAAGTGTCAGGAAGTCATTTCTGAAAGTATTTGTATGGAGTGTAGCCATGTATGGAAGTGAAAAATGGACGATAAATAGTTTGGACAAGAAGAGAATAGAAGCTTTTGAAATGTGGTGCTACAGAAGAATGCTGAAGATTAGATGGGTAGATCACATAACTAATGAGGAAGTATTGAATAGGACTGGGAAGAAGAGAAGTTTGTGGCACAACTTGACTAGAAGAAGGGATCGGTTGGTAGGACATGTGTTGAGGCATCAAGGGATCACCAATTTAGTGTTGGAGGGCAGCGTGGAGAGTAAAAATAGTAGAGGGAGACCAAGAGATGAATACACTAAGCAGATTAAGAAGGATGTAGGTTGCAATAGGTACTGGGAGATGAAGAAGCTTGCACAGGATAGAGTAACATGGAGAGCTGCATCAAACCAGTCTCAGGACTGAAGACCACAACAACAACAAACATAAAAATTGGTATCCTGCCAATGCCAATATCAACTATCCTGAAGTAATCAATGGCTCAGGCTTAGTACAAGTACTGAATGGTACTGTTCATAATTTCACCAAACTATCCTATAACTCAGTTGAAGTGTTTTAAGGTGACCATGGTAGTCATAAAATGGGATGACTTTATTAGCTTTTAATTTGTGGAATACCAGCAGATGTGTCCAGTGATAGAGATCAGGTATCAGGGAAAGGGATTCTAAAGCTCACATGATATTGTTTAAGTTGTTAAGGAGTTAGAATGAAACATTTAATTTTGAAGACTGCTGATTGGTAGGAGAATTGTCACAGTCAAAATCTTTTATACAAGGACACCAGTGTAAACTGCTTCATGTACATAATAATCATACTAGTACTGCAATATTACACAAATAGTTGTGTCTGAATTAGGGCCATGTGAATAAATCTAGTCACCACAGAACAGTCTTCACTTTGTAGGAATGTAGTTTCAGCACAAACCTCAGCTAATAATAATAACAATAACATACATGAATGATTATTTTTTCCTTCTTTTTCTGTCTCCTGGGTAGAATCTATCACAACTGTAACACTTTAAATGCAAACTTTTCTTGGTTTTACCAGCTACTCTATTTACAACATTGTTTTACTCATGAGGTATCTTCTTATGAAAGATAAGTAAAAACACATACACATGTTCCTAAATGCTTCAGCACAGAACAATTAAAGCACGGCTTCTGTACGTCATGCCAATGCATATGATTATTATGCCACACAGATTAAGCGCTACAAATGTCAGTCTCTATGGAACATCATGCTCACATGCCAGGGACCACTACTCTCAGGGAGATTTCCATTTACATGTTACTGTTTAACTTACTGGTCCTAACTGTTTAATAAGAACATCTCGGACATCCAACCAGCCTTTAAACGATAAAACTTCAAACAATGCCAACATGGCATCACCTATGTTATCAAAATTGAAGCGCCGAGGGTTTGCCCTAATGAAGAAAAAGAGCAACACACAATATTACAGATTAAAAGAGTCACAAAAAGGAAAGAAATATATAGTTTGCAAGTCTGAGAAACGTCATTATTATCTGCAGCATTTAAAAACAGTCAAGATTAGTTCCTATATTTCAATGAGGTCCACTATTCACCATCTAAATAAGATGATTTATTTTATTAATTACAGCTGAAAGTTTGAATTAACTATTTAAAAAAATATGTTAAAAAATGACAAAATTCCTCCAGCTGTATTAAGGTTTTGGTTTTATTGGCGACTAGTTTCGATGTTGTTACATCATAATCTTCAGGCCCATACTTGTTGACAGCAACTGTATGTGTCTAACACTAGTAGTCAGTGGTGAGATAGGTGTAGTAACTGATATCAATTCATATCATATCATTTACTACCTGCCTTCTGCATGGAACACACCTATCTCACCACTGACTACTACTGTTAGACACATACAGTTGCTGTCAACAAGTATGTGCCTGGCCTGAAGATGATGTAACAACATCGAAACTAGTCGCCAATAAAACCAACACCTTAATACAGCTGGAGGAATTTCGTCATTTTTTAACATATATTATACTAGCTGACATCCCAAATCATCCATTTCAATTATGGATATACAAAGATTTAAAAAAAAGTTTTTGAAGCAGAAATCTACTAACCAGACTCGAGGTACCAGAATAGATGGATATGACTCATTAGCACCAGGCTGCAATTTCATTTTTGTGACAAATACTCTTCTCATAAACACACCAACACAATCTTCACGCTTAGTGATTGTAGGATCATTACATCTTGCTAATCGTCCTCCAAACAGCTGAACACCATAACTTGCAAATACAAACATCAGCACTATAAGAAGAATTGATACCTGAAAGAATTACAGAACTTTCTTTACAGTGAAGTACACATGGACAACTTCAAAATGCACCAAATGTAAGAAGTAAAACATGAACAGGTAATATGGACAAAATAGCAAAACAAAACCAGCTGCAGTCATCACTGGGCTGAAGACACACAAAGTAAATTTTAAAGTTCACAAATACAATTAGCAAAAAAGTTATTCTCTCTATCTTTTCTTCTTTTTTCGAGATGTCCAAAATGATGTTAAAATGAATTAAATAATTATATACATTCCTTTGCCCTTATTACTACTTCAATTTTTAAGTGGGAAATATACTATTTTTTTTAATGATTATCATTTTTCTTCCCCTATACTTTCAACAAGTGTATGTATCCACAGACAGACAGATCAAGTTATACATTTTTTAGACTAGATGGCAATAAACTTCAGGGTGTACAATACTTTTATAATCACTATTGTCAAATAATTCTGAGCCTACCTTTTGAAATTTGTCAGACCAACAAAGTTTCTGATGATAATGCAGTGAAATTAAATTTTTTAGTTCTTGAAGGGTTGTGAACAGTTTATATTAAGTATATTTAAGAGTACACATTTTTGCCTTTACATCTAAACCTAGAATGTATTGCATTAAAATCCAGCACAACATTGTCAGTATATGGGAGAAGAATGCTGGTGAGAAACAGACAACATGAGGTATAAAGACAGAATTACAAGTAACAGCATATGAAGATCATTCAAACATAAATCAGAATATAGTTGTTGTTCTTGTTGTGGTCTTCAGTCAGAAGACTGGTTTGATGCAGCTCTCCATGGTATTCTATCCTGTACAAGCCTCTTCATTACTGAATAACTAATGCAACTTACATCCTTCGGAATCTGTTTACTGTGCTCATCTCTTGCTCTCCCTCTATGATTTTTACGTCCCATATTCCTCTCCAACATTAAACTAGTGATCACCTGATGTCTCAGAATGTGCCCCATCAATCGGTACCTTCTTCTAGTCACATTGTGCCACAAATTTCTTTCCTCCCCAATTCTATTCAGTACCTCCTCATTAGTTACAAGATGTACCCATCTAATCTTCAACATTCTTTCTTCTGAAGCATGACTTTTTAAAAGCTTCTATTCTCTTCTAGTCTAAACTTTTTATCATCAATTTTTCACTTCCATACATGGCTACACTCTATACAAATGCTTTCAGAAAAGACTTCTCAACAATTAAGTTTACATTCGATGTTAACAAATTTCTCTTCTTCAAAAACACTTTTCTTAACTGTTGCCAGCTGACATTTTATATTCTCTTTACTCCAGCCATCATCAATTATTTTGCTACTCAAATAACAAAACTCATCTACTACTTTAAGTGTCTCATCATGATCTAATGCCCTCAGCATCATTTCATTTAATTTGACTACATTCCCATTATCTATGTTTTGCTTTTGCTGATGTTCATGTTATGTCCTCCTTTCACGCCACTGTCCATTTTGCTCAACTGCTTTTTCCAAGTCCTTTGCTGTCTTTAACAGAATTACAATATCATCAGCAAACCTCAAAGTTTTTATTTCTTCTCCTGGGAACTTTAATTCCCACTCCAGAATACAGTAACACAATTTTATTGGTGACGTGTACCAAGTTTTATTAGTGACTTGTACCAATACAGATGCAGCACCTATTTTTCTACATTTATTTATTTTTTTCATCAGTCTTCTGACTGGTTTGATGCAGCCCACTATGAATTTCTCTCCTGTGCCAACCTCTTAATCTCAGAGTAGCACATGCAAGGTACAACCTCAATTATTTTGTGGACATATTCCAGTCTCTATTTCCTCTACAGTTTTTAATCTCTACAGCTTCCTCTAGTACAATGGAAGTTATTTGCTGATGTCTTAAATGATGCCCTACCATCCTGTCCCTTCTTGTTGTCAATGTTTTCATATATTCCTTTCCTCTCCGATTCTGCACAGAACCTCCTTATTCCTTACCTTGTCAGTCGAACTAAGTTTCAACACTTGCCTGTATCATCACATGTTAAATGCTTTGATTTTCTTCTGTTTCCATTTCCCTACGGTCCGTGTGTCACTACCACACAATGCTGTGCTCCGAACATACATTCTCAGAAATTTCTTCCTCAAATGAAGGCCTACATTTGATACTAGTATACTTCTCTTGGTCAGGAATGCCTTTTTTGCCAGTGCTAGTCTGCTTTTGAAGTCCTCCTGGCTCCAACTGTCATTGGTTATTTATTTATTTATTTTGATGCCTAGGTAGTAGAAATCCTCAACTTCACCTACTTCATGACGATCAACCCTGATGTTAAGTTTCTCACTGTTCTCATTTCCGCTACTTCTCATTACTTTTGTCCTCCTTTGATTTACTCTCAATCCATGTTCTGTACACATTAGATTGTTCATTCAATTCAACAGATCCTATAATTTTTCACTTTGACTGAGGATAGCAAAGTCATCAGCAATCTCAACATTGGTATCCTTCCACCTTGAATTTTAATCCCAGTTTTGAACCTTCCTTTTATTTCCATCATTGCTTCTTCAACAGATAAGTTGAACAGTACAGGTGAAAGAATACACCACTATCTTACAACCTTTTTAATCGAGTATTCCATTCGTGGTATTCCCTCTTGGTTCTTTTAAGTGTTGTACATCGCCAATGTTTCCTTATAGCTTACTTGTATTTTCCGCAAAATTTTGAACATCTTGCAGCATTTGACACTGCCGAACACTTTTTCCAGGTTGGCAAATCCTATGAACATATCTTGATTTTTCTTTAGTCTTGCTTCTATTATCAACTGCAATGCCAGAAATGCCTCTCTTGTGCCTTTACATTTCCTAAAACCAAGCTGATCATCATGCAACACATCCTCAATTTTTTCCCCATTCTTCTGTATATTACTCTTGGCAGCAGCTTTGAGGCCTGAGCTGTTAAGCTGACTGTGTAATAATTCTTGTGCCTGTCAGCTCTTGCAGTCTTTGGATTGTGTGGACATTTTTCTGGAAGTCAGACGGTATAGAATGAGACTCATACAGTCTCCACACCACCAATAACAATCGTTTGGTTGTCACTTCTCCAAACGATTTCAAAAATTCTGATGGAAAGTTAAATATTTGTTCTGACTTATTTGATATTAAGTCTTCCAAAGCTCTTTTAAATTCTGATTCTAATGCTGGATACCCCTCTCTTCTATATCAACTCCGTTTCTTCATCTATCACATCAGACTATTCTTCCCTCCATAGAAGCACTCAATGTACTCTTTCCTCCTATGTGCTGTCTCCTGTGCATTTAACAGTGAAATTTTCAGAGCACTCTTTATGTTACCACTCTTGATTTTAATTTCACCAAAGATTGTTTTGAATTTTTTATAACTTGAGTCAGTCCTTCCAACATTCATTTCCTTTTTTGACTTCTTCACATTTTTCATGCAGCCACTTTGCCTTAGCTTCCCTGGATTTCCTAGTTATTTCATTATTAAGCAGCTTGTATTTCTGTATTCCTGAATTTCCCTGAACATTTTGGCACTTCCTTATTTCATTGATCAACTGAAGTATTTCTTAGTTTATCCATGGTTTCTTTACTGTTATCTTCCTTGTAACTACAGTTTTCTTTCCAACTTCTGTGATTGCCCTTCTTCAAGATGCCCATTTCTCTTCAGCCAAACTGCCCATGAGCTATTCCTCATCACTGTATCTATAGCTTTAGAAAACTTCAAGCTTATCTCCCGTTCCTTAGTACTTCCGTATCCTAATTCTTTGCATACTGATTCATCTTCACTATGACTTGTCTCTTAAACTTCAGCCTACTTTTCATCATTAATAAGTTGTGATCTGAATCTATATCTGCTCCTAGGTATGTCTCACAACTGAGTATCTGATTTCAGCATCTCTGCCTGACCACAACGTAATCTAACTGAAATCTTCCCATATCTCCAGCCTTTTCCAAGTATACCTTCTCCTCTTGTGTGTCTTGAACAGAATATTCACTATTACTAGCTGAAATTTACTGCAGAAGTCAATTTGTCTTTCTCCTCTCTCATTCCCTCTACCAAGTCCATATTCTCCTGCAACTCTCTGTTCCACTCCTTTCCCAACAACTGCATTCCAGTCCCCAATGAGCATTAGATTTTCATCTCACTTTATGTACTGAACTATTTGTTCCATATCCACATATACTTCCTCTATCTCTTCATCTTCAGCTTGCAACATTGGCGTGTATATCTGAACTATTGTTGTTGGTGAAAGGCAACAACTCACCTATAGAGGACTGACACATAGAGCACAGTAACACATGACAGAAAACAGCATTCACACTATAGCTTTTGAGCACTAGCTCTTTTGATGGTAGCTCTTTTGCCAGAAATAGTACACATATTCATGCATGCAACCACACACACACACACACACACACACACACACACACACACACACACACACACACACACACACACAATGCACACTCCAGTGTCCATGGCAAGACCTGTATGGCTGCTTGTGTAAATATTTGTACAACTGCAGGAAAAAAGAGTTAGTACTCTAAAGCTAGTGTGAATGCTGTTTTCTGTTATGTGTTACTGTGCTCCATGCATTGATCCACTACAGGTGAGTGGTTCCCTTTCCCTTACTTTAAATGTTGACTTTAATTCGATTAATATAACATTTACAACAATGAAAAGAAGTATATGCAACTGTCATGAATTTAATTAATGGGACACAGTAGTGACCACGTGGGTGAGTCAGTCCGCCTGTAACAGTTTTGTTGAAGGTTGTATGGAGTTTGAAGTTGTCAGACTCTCTAAATATAAATGTCTTTTCTGATTATAATGAATACAGCACAAATGAAATAGAAAGGTGGGTGTAGCTCATTTCCACAATTAGAGTGCTAGTTTCCTGTTCCAGTATGCAATATGCGAGTGGGCCCTGATTGAAACCAGCATCATCAGCAGCCATTATGAATTAAGGCACGAAGGAATTACAGACATTGACTGTGAGTGGGCACATAATGAAATCAAAGTGGTAAGTTAAAAATTTGTGCCGGACTAGGATTCCAACCCAGATCTCCTGCTTACTAGGAAAATGATCTGACCACTAAGCCATCTGGACACAATTTTCAACTTCTTTGCACACTACTAATGTTGTAGTGCCCCTTGCCCATTATCCTCATTAGTTGTAGCATTTCGCTGATTCCTGTAAGAGTTAGAGCCTGATGTGCATCTGCTGTGAAGAGATCATTGGCCATTTCAGCTTAATACACTTTCAGCTTTCAGTAAGCGAAAGAACTTGCCCCCCTTCTAACAGCTGTGTACTGCAAGTCTCTAGAGGAACGGAAGATTCCAAATGATTGGAAAAGAGCACAGGTAGTCCCAGTCCTCAAGAAGGGTCGACGAGCAGATGCGCAAAACTATAGACCTATATCTCTGACGTCGATCTGTTGTAGAATTTTAGAACATGTTTTTTGCTCGAGTATCATGTCGTTTTTGGAAACCCAGAATCTACTATGTAGGAATCAACATTGATTCCAGAAATAGCAATCGTGTGAGACCCAACTCGCTTTATTTGTTCATGAGACCCAGAAAATATTAGATACAGGCTCCCAGGTAGATGCTATTTTACTTGACTTCCGGAAGGCGTTCGATACAGTTCCGCACTGTCGCCTGATAAACAAAGTAAGAGCCTAAGGAATATCAGACCAGCTGTGTGGCTGGATTGAAGAGTTTTTAGCAAACAGAACACAGCATGTTGTTATCAATGGAGAGACGTCTACAGACGTTAAAGTAACCTCTGGCATGCCACAGGGGAGTGTTATGGGACCATTGCTTTTCACAATATATATAAATGACCTAGTAGATAGTGTCAGAAGTCCCATGTGGCTTTTCGCGGATGATGCTGTAGCATACAGAGAAGTTGCAGCATTAGAAAATTGTAGCGAAATGCAGGAAGATCTGCAGCGGATAGGCACTTGGTGCAGGGAGTGGCAACTGACCCTTAACATAGACAAATGTAATGTATTGCGAATACATAGAAAGAAGGATCCTTTATTGTATGATTATATGATAGCGGAACAAACACTGGTAGCAGTTACTTCTGTAAAATATCTGGGAGTATGCGTGCGGAACGATTTGAAGTGGAATGATCATATAAAATTAATTGTTGGTAAGGCGGGTACCAGGTTGAGATTCATTGGGAAAGCCTTAGAAAATGTAGTCCATCAACAAAGGAGGTGGCTTACAAAACACTCGTTCGACCTATACTTGAGTATTGTTCATCAGTGTGGGATCCGTACCAGATCGGGTTGACAGAGGAGATAGAGAAGACCCAAAGAAGAGCGGCGCATTTCGTCACAGGGTTATTTGGTAACCGTGATAGTGTTACGGAGATGTTTAACAAACTTAAGTGGCAGACTCTGCAAGAGAGGTGCTCTGCATCGCGGTGTAGCTTGCTTGCCAGGTTTCGAGAGGGTGCGTTTCTGGATGATGTATCGAATATATTGCTTCCCCCTACTTATACCTCCCGAGGAGATCACGAATGTAAAATTAGAGAGATTAGAGCGCGCACGGAGGCTTTCAGACAGTCGTTCTTCCCGCGAACCATACGCGACTGGAACAGGAAAGGGAGGTAATGACAGTGGCACGTAAAGTGCCCTCCGCCACACACCGTTGGGTGGCTTGCGGAGTATAAATGTAGATGTAGAATTATTTACATAAGGTGAGAATTCGAGTCTGATGGGAGTGATGCTAGGAAAGGCCATGCAGCCGCGATGACCCCCATGTCTGGATGACTTAGTGGTCAGAGCATTTGCCTCTTAAGAAGGGGACCTGGGTTTGAATTCTGGTCCAGCACAAATCTTCAAATTTTAGTATGGGAAACCAAACAATGCGAAAGACACCAACCATTTGCTCCATTAATTCTCTGCAGTTCCTGATCCTTTAACACCCGGTACTCTGCATGTCAGCATCGATGCCATCTCCCTTTATGCTAATATCTCCAATGCCCTTGGCCTTGCCTCTACTGGACACCACTTTTCCTAATGCCCGAGTGACTCCAAACCAACAACCTCCTTCCTGGCTACCATAACCAACTACATCCTCACTCACAATTAGTTCTCCTTTGTAGGCATCACCTACAAATAAATCTGTGGTACAGCAATGGGCACCCACATAGCAACATGTACTGCCAATGTATTCCTGGATCATTTACACACTAACGTGAAGTATCTGCGCTAGCAGAATATGAAATGCAGAAAAAACAAGTCTGAAAACAATTTATTAGACTCACCAAAACAAAACAATACCATCTCCAAAAGGACAACAGACTCGATCCCAACAGTGGATTGTCACAAATATAAAATAATAATAGAAAAGACCCAACTCTTCACAGGGAGAGATCACAATCAAAACATTCTACAATGTCAAGATGTTCATCGACTATACCAAGTCCATCTGCAAGGGATCAGCCAGCTAGAAGAGGCGTCTGCTTTGGTTGCCAGGGTGGCAGCTCTGTATACTTCCAAGTGGTGCATCAAACTTCCCTTTGCTGATAGTGCGCCACCCTGTAAAGCCTGTTTGGCGGATGTATCTTCTGGAACTATTTTCGATCACATGCCTGGCATATCAAAGTAGTTCCTGGGCTAGCTGCGACCTCTGGTGAAGCTGTTCTGCAGGCTCTGTGAATGGGTAGCAGTGGCCTCTGGTGGAGACCTGGTGATGTGTTGTGTTGTGGCTGCTGGTAAATATTTGTGTTGCCAACACAGACAACGTACATTTTCCTGATGAATATATGCCCTGTGATGCAGGCATCCTGTGTTGATTGGACGTGAAGTGGGATTCTGATGCAGAAGGTGCTATGATGTCTGAAGTGGGCAGCCACAGCATAAAGGAAACCTTCCTAAACACTTAGAAACCGAAACCGATCACCTGGTTCAGATTCAATGATGACATCTTCGTTATCTGGATGAAGTGTGAGGGAACCCTCCCCACATTCTTCAGAACCTCAACGCCTTTTCCCCATTTGCTTCATCTGGTCCTCCTCAACCCAACAAGCCACATTCCTTCAACTCAGTCTCCATTTCAAGAGTGGCTACATTACTACCTCTGTCCATATCAAACACATCAACCAGCCACCAACAATACCTCCACCTTGAAGGCTGCTATCTGTTCCATAATAATATGTCCCTTCCATGTAGCCTAGACACCCATGGTTGCCTCATTTGTAATGATGAACAGTCCCTTTCCAAATATGCCAAGAGTCTTGCTGAGGCATTCACAGGCCAAAATTAGACATCCAGCCCTGTCCAATAACTGATATCCTGTATCTTGTCTCACCTGTCACTAATCTTTCCCCACAAACTCACTGTCCAACCACACTGAAGCTCTCCTCTTGCGATTCAGTACCATCAAGGGTGGGAGAAACTGAATCACATTCTCCACCAAGGTTTTGACTACTTCTCACTGTGTCCTGAAATGAGAAATGTTCTCCCCAACCCTCCCATAATGGTATTCTATCAACCATTCAAAAGGCTCATCTCCATGCAACAGATCTAGATGCAAGACCTGCCCCATACATCCTCCCACTACCACCTACTCTAGTCCTATCACAGGCACCTGCAACCACATCAGAGGCAGGGCCATCTGTAAAAGCATCCATGTAATCTATCAACCAATCTGCAACCACTGACCTGTATTATACATGGTCACAACAAGTAACAAGCTCTCTGTCCGCATGAGAAACTATTGCCAAACTGTGGACAGTAGACAGCTGGACAAACATTTGATAAACTTTTTGCCCCACTTTAATGACTGCTTCACAGCCAGCACCATACAGATTCTTCCCACCAAGATTAGCTTTTCTGAATTCTACCTATGAGAAAGAATTCTCTCTATAATATAACCTTCAATCCCCAACCCCCCCTCCCCCTCAACCCCCCCTCCCCCGCCCCCTTGGCCTTGATCTTCGTCAGTCCCTGTTCTCCACCTACCTTTTCTCTTCCCTGTTCCCATGCCGGTACTGCATACACCTTCTCTGCTGCCAACACACATACAAAGAAGTCATTTCCCCTTCTTTAAGTATCTCCTCTCTCTTGCCCCCCCCCTCCCTCCCCCTTCCCCCCACCACAACAGAGCTTCATAATGCTGCACCTGGCAGCCCTATCCCGTCCCCACCACATCCCTGC
The DNA here is from genome assembly GCF_023864345.2 of Schistocerca serialis cubense. Classification (NCBI taxonomy): domain Eukaryota; kingdom Metazoa; phylum Arthropoda; class Insecta; order Orthoptera; family Acrididae; genus Schistocerca; species Schistocerca serialis. The sequence goes on along the minus strand of NC_064638.1, from coordinate 1,018,528,484 downwards.
ATGTTCTCAAAGGCAGCTCTAGCATCTTCCCCCATCTCTACCCTATTATCCTTACCTCTCCTCATGCCTCTCCCTTAACCCCACCATCCACCCAAGATTGCTGATCACATCAGATGCAATTGCATTTGGGCCTCAGCACCTCCAGACACTGCTCATATATGTGAGAGAGTGCTCAAGTGCATGTGTGTGAGTTTTCTACTATGGAAGGAGGATTGTCTTCAACAGCTTAAATACTTTAGCATTCTTTTTCATTTTGCATTCTGGGTCTTGGTGCCTCCTCTATGTGGTAGGTTGCATTAGACCTATTCCATATAGTTGAAATTGTCATAGAACTGTTATGATAGAAAGCTTCCTAATCTGTTCATGGAAGAAAGAAGTTGGCTACCTCAGTAGTCAATTGCACATATACTGTTTGACTGCAGCATTTTCTTTGAAACATTCCTCTCCTGATGTCCTCTTCAGTGGACCGAATATGTGGTAGTCACTTGGGGACAAGTCTGGACTGTAAGGTGAGTGATGAAGAGATAGTGTGTTTTTCACTAATTAAGAGTTGCTCTACGGGGCTGAGTGCTATCATGCAGGAGGGTATTGGGAACTGGCTGCCAGATATGCAATCTTGGCATCATCCATTAGCTTGCAGTAGTAGTTTGTGATTCAACTGTGCAGGTAGTCAATCAGCAGTACATCTTTTGAGTACTTTAACACAGTTGCCAAAACTTTTCTGGCTGAAAGCCAAGTTTTGGCCTTGATCGGTGCCCCCTCTGCAACTTTCCTCCTCTCCATACTCATCCTCTTGTTCTACGGGGTAAATTGACAGTCCCACATTTCGCAGCAGGTCACAACATGGTTCTGAACACATCTCCTTCTTGTTCAGAGTAATTCGGAAGATGCTGATTGATGTCTTTGTGCACATTCTTTTGTGCCTTGATGAGAAGATTTGGAACCTAGTTACCAATATTCTTCGATATCCAAGTGTGACCAATAAAATTGTATGGACACTTTCAAGACTCACTATCACCTATCATGCAATCTTGGCAACAGCAATGTTGCAATGAAACTATACAAGCACAGACATAACTCATACATTGTCTTCTCTGAAACTGGTCATCAAATTTCATTTGTGGCTTTGATTTTATACTTTATCATGACCATTTTGGAACTTCTGGGACCAACTGACACCTGGGTTACACTTACAGTAGCATCACTTTACACTTCAAACTGTCAATTAATTTCATGTTTTATTTGGTGAGAAAATGAATAATAATGTGTTGTTTAGCAAGCACTGGTACTTCTGTTCACTTAATGGCAATACTGAAATGGGGTACATACTTGTGTTGGCCATGTGCTACCCCATCTCCATTCTCCTGAAAGCAATTCCCCAGTCCGCTGTACGGATCATGTCACTACAAAGTCAAATGAACTTAGTTGGGGTATTTATTTCACTGATCGTAGTAATATGATACTGGAAAGTACTGGGTGGATTACATTTTGCGGAATGTGTGAAGATAAGGATAGTTGAAGTACTGAACAACACCAGACTCATAAACAAGATTTGGAGCTTTTAGCTTATCTTTCATTCATTGACTTCCAGACGTAACAAACATCCCCTACACATTGTAGTTGTGAATGACTGTGTTTGTTTCTTAGGTGTGTAGGAGGACACTGTCTGAAAGCTAAGCTATAAGCTCTATATCTTATTTTTATGGTTGCCTATCATCCAAATCAACTATAAAATGAATGGTTATCTTTACTCTTTCCATTCCTTACATAACAAAATATAAAAGAAAACAAAGCTTTGAGTGGAAAAGAGGACAAATGCCAAATGGAGAATACTTCTCAAATGGAGGCAATGCTAGACTAAAGAGGATAAACTTTTGGTAAAAAGATTTCTTGACTGCCATTACTGAGATGATCATTATCCTAAATAACCACTCTTGTTATTATAAAATTTTCCTTTAACAAAGACAAACATGCTTCATTTTGGACATTTTTTTCTAAATACATATACTTTGATCTAAGTTCTCACTGAACAGAAGTCGCTTTGAGTTGTCAACAGCTGCTCACAAAAGAAAATGAAAACTTTGCTAGCTTTTGGAAGCTACAGTACAAGTCCACCCCCCACCCTGCATCAACGTCCACCCTCCCCACACATTCTCACCTGTGTATCTACTTGCATTGTGCAGCAGGACACACAACACTGAGAATTCTATAGTTGATTTGAGTGGTAGACAGCCAGATAAATAAGATGTAGAACTTGTAGCTTAGCTTTCAGACAATACACTTCTTCTGACGTATGAAACAAACACAGACATGCACATCTGAGCACCACATTCAAAGGATTTCTTCTGAAAGCAAGCAAAGTTTTCATTGCACATCTGAGCACCACATTCAAAGGATTTCTTCTGAAAGCAAGCAAAGTTTTCATTCTCTTTTGTGTGTGTCTGTTGACTACTCAACAGTGTTGCTATCTAGTGAGTGTTCTCCTTTACTCCTAAATTTTTCTCATTCTGCTAAAACTTTCCTCACTAAACTGATCTAAGTATCAAATTCTATATCAGTTTTTGAATGCATAATTCTCATCGTTTATCATGTTTTAACACGACTCTGCAGTAATCACATTCTGAAGAGAAACCTATGCATAACTTAATGAATACACTACATAAACTTATTGCCTACTGAGATGTAAGAACAGTACCAGCAAAATTTCTTTGAATCCTCGGCATAGCTCGTAGACTACTTTTCTCATGTGTGGAACAAGTGTGAAAATTCTTAGAGGTCGTACACATCTGAGTATCATAAGAAGCTGTGCTCCTGAATTCGGTGGAACATTCTTTGGCATCCAGCAAAGAAAAACAAGATTCACCTGAAACAGACATATATCGTCAGTATTAAATTTTAAATTGTGTTTACTTACAATATAAAATACAATCACATGTGTATGTTAAATGATCTTTGCATTATTCTGTCTGGACTGATCTATGGAGAGGAAATGTGGAAATATGTGACATACTTGGCACATTAGTATAAGATCACCATCTTCGTGCATCAGACCACGTGGGCAGATGTCTTGTGTTAGGGGCTGAGGATGACACAGCAAACACATACGGATGACATTATGCATGAAATGATCACTGACAAATTAGAGGTCAGCCACTGTCAATGAAAGGTGGACAATAGTTGTATGCCTCCAATCATGTCATTTAGCAGGATTAAAAAGGAACACAGGAGGGAGAAAACTTTCAACAGCAGTGCAGGGAAGGTTTACCACATACTATTACCAAGTCAGAGAATACTCCTCCTGCTTTAAGTGCTTAATTTGTCCAACAAAAACAACACCTACCCTAGGTAAAGATTTCACAGTATCCTCACTCACAACTTCTATCTGACTGAACAAGTTTAGTTATACGCTCAGTGAACATGTGGATGCATTCCTCTCACAAAGGTATCACATGGTTCAATGTATGTGGTGTCTTGCCTTTTGTAGGTATCTCTATGAACAATACGATAGTGTCCTGTTCACAGAGTTGCAGTTTAGCCTAGAGGGAGATTCTGAGTGTCAAATCCCTGAGACATGAAACCATTCTGGCAAAAATTGTGAAAAGGGACCAATGTGGTAACACCAGTGTTTACTTCTGTGACAACATCATGTCAGTAGCACACATATGCTTCTATGAGTACTCCAATGGCTGCAGTTACAAGGATGACATCATGAAAATGTGCAGTTTTTATGGTGCATGTGATGGCTGGTTCCACATGACACATAGTAATCACCACACACAACTGATCTAGTGGATGAGTACCTACAACTTAGGACATAAAATATCTACAGCAGTCCATTTACTTCTTAGGAAGCTCTAAACAAAAGTACTATATCCCCAAAACTGTCGCCTCTGTCTACTGCTGACCTCCAGCAATGTTAAGTGTTCCTGAAAGCCATGCTGGATGGCCTGATCTACAAAATTAAGGGCCTTTTTCATGCAGAATTGTGATGTGAGGGCATCACAACCTACAGGGACAGTCAGTATGGCTCTGTATGTTGGACAACATACATAGTAAATGTAATCCATTACTCATCATAGGTTATATCTTGTATCAGTAACATTCAATCACCTGTTAGTTAGTTAGTTACGTGTTCCATTGATCAATAGCATGGAAAACTGTTACAATGTGGAACGTGTCAAATGCACAAGAAATGCGCACAGGTAACAAGTTTTTTTTTCTTTATTATTTTCTTTTTTTTGTTTACATTATATTGTTATACCTAAATATTTCTATTATCTATCCCATTCCCTTAAATGGCACAAAATACATATATTATATCTCTAGATTTATTTACTCATATTCAAGATTCATCTACGGTATAGAAGGAGTTGTCAAGGAGGTATGATTTCAATTTGTTTTTGAAACTATTACTGCTGTCTGTCAGACATTTTATTTCATCTGGCATTAGGAGTGATTTAAAATGCAATGATCACATAAAGTTGATCGTCGGTAAAGCAGATGCCAGACTGAGATTCATTGGAAGAATCCTAAGGAAATGCAATCTGAAAACAAAGGAAGTAGGTTACAGTACGCTTGTTCACCCACTGCTTGAATACTGCTCACCAGTGTGGGATACGTACTAGATAGGGTTGATAGAAGAGATAGAGAAGATCCAACGAAGAGCAGTGCGCTTCGTTACAGGATCATTTGGTAATCGCGAAAGCGTTACGGAGATGATAGATAAACTCCAGTGGAAGACTCTGCAGGAGAGAGGCTCAGTAGCTCGGTACAGGCTTTTGTTAAAGTTTCGAGAACATACCTTCACTAAAGAGTCAAGCAGTATATTGCTCCCTCCTACGTATATCTCGCGAAGAGACTATGAGGATAAAATCAGAGAGATTAGAGCCCACACAGAAGCATACCGACAATCCTTCTTTCCATGAACAATAGACAATAGATAGTGTCGGAAGTTCCATGCGGCTTTTCGCGGATGATGCTGTAGTAAACAGAGAAGTTGCAGCATTAGAAAATTGTAGCGAAATGCAGAAAGATCTGCAGCGGATAGGCACTTGGTGCAGGGAGTGGCAACTGACCCTTAACATAGACAAATGTAATGTATTGCGAATACATAGAAAGAAGGATCCTTTATTGTATGATTATATGATAGCGGAACAAACACTGGTAGCAGTTACTTCTGTAAAATATCTGGGAGTATGCGTGTGGAACGATTTGAAGTGGAATGATCATATAAAATTAATTGTTGGTAAGGCGGGTACCAGGTTGAGATTCATTGGGAGAGTCCTTAGAAAATGTAGTCCATCAACAAAGGAGGTGGCTTACAAAACACTCGTTCGACCTATACTTGAGTATTGCTCATCAGTGTGGGATCCGTACCAGATCGGGTTGACGGAGGAGATAGAGAAGACCCAAAGAAGAGCGGCGCGTTTCGTCACAGGGTTATTTGGTAACCGTGATAGTGTTACGGAGATGTTTAACAAACTCAAGTGGTAGACTCTGCAAGAGAGGCGCTCTGCATCGCGGTGTAGCTTGCTCACCAGGTTTCGAGAGGGTGCGTTTCTGGATGAGGTATCGAATATATTGCTTCCCCCTACTTATACCTCCCGAGGAGATCACGAATGTAAAATTAGAGAGATTAGAGCGCGCATGGAGGCTTTCAGACAGTCGTTCTTCCCGCGAACCATATGCGACTGGAACAGGAAAGGGTGGTAATGACAGTGGCACGTAAAGTGCCCTCCGCCACACACCGTTGGGTGGCTTGCAGAGTATAAATGTAGATGTAGATAGATGTAGAGACTGGAATAGAAGGGAGAACAGATAGAGGTAATCAAGGTACCCTCCGCCACACACAGTCAGGTGGCTTGCGGAGTATGGATGTAGATGTAGATGTTCTCAAAAGTTTTATAGCAGCATATTTTATCCCTTTCTGTGCCAAAGATAGGTTAAGTAAAGGATAGTGTAGATCTTTCTTTTTTCTGGTATTGTAATCATGAAAGTCGCTGTTGATTTTAAACTGGTCCATGTTGTTGAGAAAAAATTTTGTTACTGAATAAATGTACTGTGAAGCAGATGTAAGAATTCCTAACCTTTTAAACAGATGCCTACAAGATGTGCGACTTGAACCACACACATTATTCTAACTACTGTCTTTTGAGCAGTGAATACCTTTTGCCTAAGTGTTGATTTGCCGCAGAATATTATTCTGTATGACATCAGAAATAAAACTTCTGAAATTCAGTTAGCAAATTAGTTTGGCTTGCTATCTGAAGTAGTGGAGGAAGAACCTTATTCAGATGTAGTTGAATGTAGGTTGAAGCAGAATACTAGCTTAAAGAAAAAAGACATGTCGAGATCAAACCAGGATAGGAAAAGAAGAATTCTGCTTATAGGTAGCAGTCATGGGAGGAGTGTGGGCCAACAGCTTCAGGAGAAATTAGGGACTGAGTACCAGGTCACAAGTTTTGTGAAACCAAGTGCTAGCCTTAGCCAGGTGACAGAAAACGTAGGTCAGCTATGCAAGGACTTTGAGAAGGAAGATCAGGTAATTATAGTTGGGGGAGCAGGAAACAGCCTGGCTATGAATCCAAGATATAGTATTAGGAGTGACCTGGATAAAATAGGAGCAGAAACTGGGCACACAAATGTGGGGTTTGAGGAGGTCTTTCAGTGCCATGATCAGCCCTGGGCAAACACTGCTGTAAGGCATGTTAACACTGAGCTGAATGGGATGCTCCAGACACTGACAAAGTCTCACATGAGTGTTGTTCCAGTTGATACTATTCGTAGGTAGGGTTACACTACATATGGCCTGCACCTTAATAGAAAGGGGAAAGATAAGTTAGCTTCTCTATTAGCAGATACTGTAAGGGGGGCTACAGTCACACAAGGGGTGATCCCTGTGGTTATTGCGACCAGGCAGATAGGTTTTTAGGTAAAAGCCAAATCCTAGACAGACAACAACCAAGGAAAATAGTAGAAAACAAACTTCATGTGCAGTAAATAGGGATAAAGCTAAGGGTGGTATCAACTTACTTCACCAAAATATTAGGAGAATAAAAAATAAAGTAGATGAGCTGATAATATGTTTAGATGATCTCAAAAATAAGAAAGAGATTGATATACTTTGTCTGTCTGAGCACCATGTAACCGTGGGGATGGAAAATGTCAGTATAAATGGGTATAATTTAGAATCTTACACTTGTAGATCTAGTATGGATAAAGTAGGAGTTGCCATTTTCTTAAAAGAAGGATATAAATACAGAACTGTTGAAGTAAGAAAATTTTGTGTTGATCAGCACTTTGAGGTTTGTGCATGTGAACTTCAGCTACATAATGTTGTGTAGATATTAGCAACAGTGTACAGGTCTCCACTAGGAGATTGGGAACTATTCATAAAAAAGTGTGACTCCCTATTATGCTGTCTGTCAGACAAAAAGAAGAAGTTATTAATCTGTGGTGATTTCAATGTTAACTTTCTAAGCAATTCTAATAGGAAAAGTGAACTAGAAGTGTTGTTAACAACATATAACTTAGAATCAGTGATCAATTTCCCTACACGTATAGCTCAGGACAGTAGTACTCTAATAGATAACGTATTTGTACAGCAAGAGGATGTAGAACAAACACATGCTTTCCCTGTGGTAAATGGATTATCTGACCATGATGCACAACTGATTAAATTACAAAACCTAACAGGGAGTACACTTCAGAAACCATTAAGTAAAAGTGTGAGGGTGCTCAACCCGGTATCTATAGATCACTTCAGAGAAAGTTTAGGAAATGTAAACTGGGAAGATGTATATAATGATAAATGCAGCATGTTTCTTGATAAATTTATATCCCTTTTTGAACATTGTTTTCCAAAGAAAATTACTAAATGTAACACCACAAACTTTTCAAAGAAACCTTGGACTACTACAGGTATTAAAGTGTCTTCAGAAAGAAAAAGAAAACTGTATGAGACAGCAAGAACTAGTAAAGATCCAGAAGTAGTTTTACACTATAAAAATTATTGTAACATACTGAGAAAAGTTGTAAGGAAATCAAAAAATATGTATATTAGAGAAGAAATTAACAACTCAACCAATAAAATCAAATCAATATGGAATGTTGTTAGAAGGGAGACAGGAAAAGTAACCACTGGGGTAGGTAGTATTACTGTTAAAGAGAATGAGACCATCTTAACCAATAGTACACAGGTAGCCAATGTATTTAACAATCACTTCTTAAGTGTAGGAGAAAAAAATTGGTGAGAATAGCTCAAAAGAAAAAGCCAGGCAGTACATGGAAGAGTCAGTTTTGAAAATTTTTAGTCAGATTAAGTTTCATGTAACAACCTCTTGTGAAATACAGAAAATTATTAAATCTTTGAAAAATATATGTTCTGTTGGAGTAGATGACATCTCTAACAAGTTATTAAAACAATGTGGGGCAATTACAGCTGATGTTTTGAGTCACATATGTAATGCATCACTGACTCAGGGTATTTTTCCAGACAGGTTAAAATATGCCATTGTCAGGCCTCTCTACAAAAAGGGGGAAACTGCAGATATCAATAATTACTGGCCAGTATCCTTGCTTACACCATTTCCAAAAATCTTTGAGAAAGTAATGTACTCAAGCGTGATTAGCCATCTCAACAGTAATGGGATACTTGGTAAATCACTGTTCGGATTTCAGAAATGCTGTTCCACTGAGACAGCAATATACAATTTCACTGTCCACATAATAGAGGCTTTAAATAGTAAAACATCACCAGTAGGACTACTCTGTGACTTAGCCAAAGAATTTGATTGTGTGAATCATGACATTATGTTAGAGAAATTACAATTCTATGGTATAAATGGAACAGCATATGAGTGGTTTAAGTCATATCTACAGAACAGGAAGCAAAAAGTGTCTTTATATGCTTCAAGTAATTCAAAGGAGTTTGCCACTTCATCAACTGGGGTGAAATTACATTAAGTGTTCCACAAGGTTCGATCATGGGTCCCCTCCTGTTTTTGATATATGTGAATGACCTCCCTTCTTATGTGAAACAAGATGCTGAACTGACACTGTTTGCTGATGATACAAGCATAATTATTAATCCAGTAAAAGAAAGTCCGATAGAAAATGACACAAAGAAGGTCTTAGGAAAAGTTACTAATTGGTTTTCTGCAAATGGGCTTTCTCTGAACTTTGAAAAAACACAGTACATCCAATTTTCTGCTGCAAAAAGTATAATTCCATCAATAAATATAACACATCAAAAGAAGTCAGTAGCCAGGGTAGAGCATTCAGTTTTAGGGTGTACATACAGATGAGAATCTTAATTGGAAGATTCATATTTTGGATCTCCTAAAGTGACTAGGTTCAGCAACTTTTGCAATTAGAATAATTGCCAATTTGGAGGATGTAGAAATTGTTTCCCTTTTTCGCCCTTTGCTTGTTCCCTTTTCCCAGTGCCCAGAGTCCTTTTCCTCCCTTAGCTTACATAATTCTAAATTCGCAATTTCTAATTCAGCCTTAAGGGCACAAATCTTTGCCTCCTGTTCCGCGATTTTTCTGTCCTTTCCACATAACCTACACTGCCATGGAAGAGCCTCATTATCTACCCTTGTTTCCTCTCCACTGCACTTGCCTCAATGAAACTACAACCTACAGTCTATACAGAACACCCCCTCTTTCAAATTTCTACAGCAACCTCCACACTTGTCACACATGGTTTGATAGTAAAACATAACACAAAAGCAGAAAATAACTCCAACAACACAATAGTTTTGTAACCTGTACTAATACGTAACTAAACACTAATGTAAACAAACTTACAAACTTGCTTCAGAAACTTTTAATTAACCTGTCAACAAGTCGTGAGGATACCTTCTAGATCGCATGTTAATGCTATGCATTGTGTTCTTTCTTGGGTCTTCCGGGTTTATTAATTTGTGACTGTGAGTGGATAAGAAGGATAATGCAATGATTTCGAGCAGCTGAAGTGGAAAAGAGAAAGAAGTTCAATAATTTCGATTAACTGCAGATGTAAATGAAAAGTATAAATTAAATATATTATCATATGAAAGTTGACAATACTTACCACATAAATGAAGACATCCAACACAGAAGCAACATCTTTGATATAGGCTTTGGGTGTGAAGAACAAACCATCAGCTAATATTTTCAGAGCCAGTTCAAGACTCATGAAAATAACAAATCCATATTCAGCGATTTGGAGAGCTGGAGTTTCCATGACTCGATATGTTGGTGTTTCAAACATCATTGAAATGCATGATAAGGTGGTAACACATATCATTACCCAGTCAAGGTATGTAACCAATCCAAGAAAGTTGCTTCAAAAGAAATAACAAGCATTAAAATTACTTCTTTAGCCACTGTATTTTGTATCTGCAGTGCAATAATAATAATAATAATAATAATAGTAAAAATCATCATAATAGTAGTAAACATTTTAATGGACTTACTGAAGTCTCTTGTATTGTACTTTCCTTTCCTTTCCTGTCAAAGGATCTTTCAGCCTGGCATCATAGCGAGCATAAACTATAAGCTGACACGCTTTGCGGAATTTGCTCTCTCTTGGGACACAGAACAATGGTGTATCAAAGAAAGGATGATTTTCCCGCAAATCATCTTCCCGCTGATTCCTTAAATGAAAGAAAACACTAATTAAGCTGAAGAGATAAAAACTATTTTACATATTGCCTCCTCAACTACATGTTGTTAAAGGAAAGTTCTGGCAGACCGCAAATAATTTAGGAGTAAATGAGACTAATCATTGAATAACAGAAGCTCCCCCCTCCCAGACACACACACAC